>NC_041807.1:25290012-25929178 GCF_900964775.1 Scleropages formosus | reverse complement strand
TCTCGAGTAAAAAAATATAAACTTAAGCTATTACTGTAGCATGGAAACTAATAACTTCTCCTATCGACACTCCCAACAAAATGTCATTCTTGCTGGAATACCTGCAAATTCGTATACTTCCCAAACCAGAGGTTAGTCCAAACTGAGTTTTACACCAGCAAACATAAGATTTTTCGCATAAGAAAGAAACTGACGACAGAGAAAATCATGCACATCTGCATACTCACACATACACACATGCATGAACACATACAGATACATGCAAACACAGACATACACACATATACACAAACACATTAAGAGCCAGACAATATATTTTTGAAGTCAGGATGTCCTTACCTTTGAAGGAGAGGAAGACACGAGGAGCAGAGACAGTGTCACCATGGGTACCTATGGCCCAGACTACCAGGACCAGGAGCGTCTGTATTGACCAAAGTTGGTCCAACAGCATCCTCTCTCTGATTCCAGACACAGGACGAGGTCAAAGATCTTTGAAGGACCAGAAGAAAAAAATGGTCAACTCTGCAGTTCACATTTGCAGATCATAACCCTGTGCAACCCAGGAACTCACAAGAGTTAATGAATCGGATTTAGAAGACATGCAACTTTAATGTGTTGCTCTTCTCAAAATAAAGCACAGTAATTAAAGTGATATGTTTTCACTGATGTAAATACGTTCTCTGTCAAAGTGAATCAAGTGTAACTGAAATTGAAATTCATTTATACCATGCAGCACTGGATATCCAACATAAAAGACATAAAAGTCAGTCAAAAGAAAATAAATATACAAATTCAATGCATTTCATTCTAGTTGGGTTTCATTTTCAAATTGAACATCTTTCCTGGCATGTATTATAGCATATCATGGTGTCTTTTTTAAAAAAAAGTTGCCCTTTATTCTTTGTTAATGCAAGATTACTTTACAGACTACATTTAGAGAGTTTCATCTTAAACTGATGTGAAAGAACATGTGATGGGTAGCGCAAAGTACACACACACAGACTGAAACCGCTTGTCCCGAGTGGTGTCGCGGCGAGCCGGAGCCTAACCCGGCAACACAGGGCGCAAGCCTGGAGGGGGAGGGGACACACCCAGGATGGGACGCTAGTCCATCGCAAGGCACCCCAAGCAGGACACGAACCCTAGACCCACCAGAGAGCAGGCACAGGCCGAACCCATTGCATCCCCTAACACAAAGTAAGATTATGAAAAGTTCTCATATATCCTGCATTTATCCAACATTGAGCATTATTCCTTTATTTATCTGCCTGTCTTTTACTACTTATAACGATACAAAAGTTGATCAAAGTATATTGTTCCATGTCTCCCTCTCCATAGTGCTTTGAGATGTCTCCATTTGTTGAGAGTCACAGTCTTGGACCTACAAGCAGAGGGAGACCTCCAAGTCAGACTTGAGGGGACAATTCAGAAAAACTACAATTTCCAGCCAGAGCTGTGGTCAGCTGCCCTGGGTGAAGGAGCACAGGTCTAGCCACTGTCTGCGGTCAGCGCTGGCATTGGCACCACAGCCATGCACCACATAGACGGTCCACAGCTCTCTGCTTCTGCTTATCTGCCGGTCATTAGTGATTTCTTTTTTATGATGGTGATGATAAAAAAGAGCAGCGGCCAACACATCGAGACCATTTGTCCCCTCAGAGTGCACTGTGTGAGGCAGAGCACACGCTCTGCACTCACAACCAAACTAGGAACGTGCAGTGGTCTACAGGCCATCGGAGAAGTGGAGGAAGAAGCCAAACGACCCAAGTCTGTTTAGAACAGAGTCATGAAACTGAATCCAGCTGTTCAAACCTGAAATACTTACAGACAATTTGCTAAAGATTCAACGATTCACCGTGTCCAAATCCTGATTCCCATCAAAGACATGCTGCTCAGATTCCCAAAAAAAGTGTGTGAGTGACAGAGAGAGTGTGTGTGTGTGTTCCACTCATGTATGGATGAGTGACCCAGTGTAAGTAGTGTATCTAGCAGTGTAAGTCACCGCGGTGAATAAGGTGTGTGGGCTGAAAACACTACACAAAGCTCATTGGAAGTCGCTTTGGAGGAAAGTGTCTCCTAAATAAACAAATGAAAATGTAAATATAAAAAGTTATGCCCCCCAGCTGGTAAGTGTGTTGTGTCTGCATTAGGTACAGGGCAGCAGGTAGAGTAGAGCTGGACTGTCGCTTTCTCATCTCAAGATCTCTGGCGTGAATCAAACTCCTACTTTTGTACCCTTGATCGAGGTATTTCCTCTGAATAACGGGATAAATCTTTGTAAAAAGTTACTTCTTTAACACTCTACGTCGTCTTAGGCAAAGACATGATCAGCTAGGTTAATAACAATATTTTTATTGCATTACATTTCTGTTAGATATCGTGTACTTGTCTTGGACACTTAATACACATACTTAAATTAAAAAAACATTCAAATATCCTTCTTACAAATAACTGGGAGTGCATAAAACAAAACACAGTCGATGTTATAGTGGTGAAACTTATATAGAAAGAAATAAAACGAAGCGTTGCAAGAAGTGGACAGAGTGACCAGGAGTTCAGTTCATGAGAAACTTGGTACAAATTCAACGAGCTTCAGCTTGGTCAACGAACTGTATTTCCAGCCACCACAACCAACGTGAAAATGAACACACAGCGGTGATTTATAATTATAATATGGACACAAGTTTAGCATGAATTGCCTTAGAGTTCGACTTGGTGGTCATAACGCAGAGAAATCCTGCCCTGCGCGTAGCTGCTGCTGGCAGCTTCTTCTTCGCCACATCTCGAGAAGTTAAACCCGAGAGAGCAGCACGTTTACGCGTTTATTACGGTACCGCAGTAAAAATCCTCGCTCGCTGCTGCTTCTTAAAGAAGTTCTTTTTGAGCTCGAGTAGCTGTAACTCGGAAACCTTAGTAAGGCTTAACTCTGCTGACGAGAAGAAACAACTAATTCATTCTCGACTCTCTGACTGGAAAAGCGCTGCCTGACTGTCCGGTCCGTCCGGGGGAGTTCGTTTTCATTTCCTCTGCACACATTCCAAAGCTGACGTTTTAATAGAACAGTCGTGACACAACAGTGCACAGAAAACGTTATTATATGTGATTTACGAGTTGGCTGCGCGTAAAAAGTGCTCTTTAAGACCCGGGCGTTGTGGGGTGTAATAATCCGCCCGGCACGGTTCTGTTCCGCCTGTAAAGCGGGTCAGTGGACTAACAGGGTCACACAGGATCGGGTTCCCAAGCCAAGAGCTGACCCTCCCGCACACTGCTGCAAGCGTGCAAAGTAATAAAAAGTACTTTACTGTCAATTGTGGGCTAAACCCAGTACTGCACTGCTGTCATTGTTCGCTGAGGAACTGACGGACTCCCGAAGTAAGGAGGGTGCAGCTCGAACCCGCCCCGCGTCAGCCTGCGATTAGAGAGACTCGCAAAGAGACGAGCCCGGTCCCTATTCCGATTCGCATTCGTTTATGAGGGTGTGGAGGATATTTATTCAGCCTTTAAATGTCATGCAAAGTAAGTAGGCTTGCGCTCGGATGGGAAAATCTGCAGTATCAACAAAAGGCAGGCACTGAGGCAGCGCGAAAGTGGACATTCCTACCGAAATCACTGAAATTTACCAATACTACTAGACCACCTTTTCTCTTGCATACATGATAGTAGTTCGACGTTATTATCTAGTTTTCATTTCACAGCGGTACAGTCAACCTTTTGTAAGAGCAGGTATGAACATACCCGAGAAATTACATAAATATACGGTGATTCCCTATGATTAATTAATATACATTGCAGACTTTCCTTCAGTCTTTGGACAAATATGAACGTCTACGTGCAAGTCTCTAAATCCCGAAACACTGGCTGATGCAAAAAAGACATTCGGTAAATTACATTCAGTAATTCAATAAAAAAATATGTTTGCAAACTAAGCACCCAACACGCACATAACAGCCAGGCACTAAGATATTCATCCTCTACAGTAAAATTTACCTTAACTCCACAATAAACCCTACAGGTCCGCAAATCGTGTTTTTAAAATAAGTCTTAGCTTGATGACAAATCAGATAAAAATAACTTTAAAGCCCTCAAGCATGGAAGCAGCAGCTGGCACAACTAAAACCTTGGATATAACATAACACACATGATTTCCCCCCCCCCCCCCAAAAAAAATACAAATATTCCACATGCATAAGAAACATTTTACCTGGTAATTACAGCCCAGCAGCACGCAACTCTTCGATTCCACTTGTAAAAATCATTTAGATAGATGAAGGTGAAAAAGCAGCGACCACACAATTATGTTTTGTTTCCCAGGATTAATGCTGCCACCACTGCCAGTCCTTGAGTCCCTGCACAGCTTCTTCTCTCGCTGAGTTGTAAAATCACCTGAACTGGTGTGCTTTTGTCCTTTTCTTTTTTTGGAGTCCGACTTATTATGGCTGCTGTTCCACCGTAACAATTCCGCATCAAGGGTTATTCCCGCCGTGCGAAGAGTTGCTCCCAGATTTGTGCGGCTCTCCGCGCTCCCGAGCTCCTCACTGCCGGGGAACTGCGACGCCGGCAGGTGGATGCAGCGCCTGTCATTGGGCTGGACACACCCCTCGAGGGGGGGTCTGCTTACCTTCTTCCGCCTCCACCCCCTGTTCCGCCTCCACAAAACTCGGTGTACAATACAGTAGTACAGTACAGTGCAGTACAGTAGTACTACGGTACGGTACAGGACAGGACTGGGGCGAAGTGCGGCTTAGGGCCAAACTACAAAAGTGGGGATGTCTTCATAGGAACAAAAGGGGAAATGGGAAAATTCAAAACGTTGTGTGTGGACCAAAAAGAAATTCTGACGTTAAACAGGACCATGAATCGATATTCAGAAAAGTATAAATATTTAAAAAAAAAATACCAAAGTTATTTTTACACATTTTATGGTATGCAAGTGGATTTTGTAGTTCCATTTTCAGTTTTTTTTTTTTTTTTCTTCTGATTTTGAATTAAAATCATGTGACCCTTGGGTCTGCACACATCTGGGGAGCTAAGTGTCTTACATGGGGACATGGTCACAAATAAGTGTTCTGTCTTCCTAATGAGGTATACTGAGGCGCTTTGCAGATGTGTGTTGTATTGTAACCTTTGTACATGCTGGTCCGCTCTTGTAGCCATCCCGTGTACCATTTGTTCTCACACACCTGTGTATAACATCTACAGCATAGACTGACTAGCATTTCAGTATAACCTGCTCAGAGGTCCTCAATTCATTTTCAGGGGACACTTTAGATTGCTGCATTAAATCACAGCTCATGCTCACTAAAATACACACCTGACTATAATTTTGGTGAGTCGTGCTGTGCTAGAACCAGTAAAAGTGCATCTGATTTCAAATGGAATTTTTCAAAATGGACGGCAACTCTTCAGAGCCCTCAGGATCCTCTGAGAGTCGCCTCCTTCTCCCGTCTCCCACAGGATTCACAGATGCCATCGCTTTGAAGACAAATCCAGCATCTCTCAGAAAGCAGCTTGAGAAGTCATCTCTCAATCCTGTGACATGTAAATGGCGCTCAGCAGCACTCCCTCTGCAGTCGTCCAAGCGGCAGACGGCCTGTGGCTGCACTGAATTAAGCAGGAGGTGTAGAAAATAAGTGTCATTGTTTCTTGTTCCTAAAAGTCTTTTTAAAATTCTTGTCTCAAAGGAATCTATGCATACAAGAGAAAGGGTTTGCAGAACAGTTCATAACATAGAGGACTCTCAGAAATTTGGCAGCGTCCTGAGGAAAAGTTCAAGTGGAAGCCCAAGACTTCTTGAATGTGTAGGTTAATTTACATTTTTGCCTTTTCTTTCTTTCATCATTGAGGTGGAGTTCATCACAGTCCTATATGGGTGCAACAGAAGGGCCACAATGATAGTCAATATGTTTCAGATAATCAGACTGTGACCTTCTCTTTAATTTTTTCCAATACTGAGCTGCACCACTCAACAAAGTCCATCACTAAGTTTCTGAACTCATTCTCATGCCCATCCCTGATTCACTCAGCTGTTGTTGTATCATCTGAGAACTTCTGGAGATGACATGATCTGGCCTTGTATCTAAAGTCCAAGGTGTACAGAGTGAACAGGAATGGAGTCTCGGCTGACCCTCGAAGAACCCCAGTGATGCTGACAATCATATATACAACCCCCTGATATACAACCTTCCAGCTGCTGGTCTATGAGTCATATATTCCATAATGTGGGTCACAGTAGATTTATTTACCTGCATTGATCATAGCTTCTTTCCCAGCAGGCTAGGGTTTATGTTGTTGAACATTCTGGGAAAGTCATTGATGATCTTTATGGCACTGTTTGCCTTGCACAAGTACAGGAAGGTTCTGAAAGTACCTTCTGAGTAAAATGAAATTCATGTGCTATTGATAACCACTTATTTTGCAAGGTTGCAGTGGCTCAGAGCCTATCCTGGAAGCATAGGGCATGAGCCATCCTGTAAGAGATCACAATTCATCTCATCTTCCTGGTAAAATTACTTCTTCAGAATGTAATAAATAGTGGCAGAACTCAAGAGTACTACTCATACTGCAATATGGGTCCTCTTTGTTTCTTATGTTAGGAAGACAAAAATAAATAAAAACACAGAATGTTTGCTGTATTTGTCTGGAATCCTTACACATTATACGTTTGAACATTTGTATAAGAAAACATGGTTGTATTTAATTTCCAAGAGCTTCTTTGAATGTAAAAGGGCCACTTTCAGTATAAAGCATAAGGAAACAAAGAGAAGAAGAATTCAAAAGCTTGGTAAAGGTATCTCAGTCCAAACCATATAGCCTGTGAGTGTAGTGTGGAGAAATACACTATGTCTCCCATATGGGCTTTCAGACGACAATAACAGAGGTGCTTTTTGCAAGTTTGAAACGCACTCCATATGGAACAGCAATGTGTCACATCCCACGGGGTCACTGCCCCTCCTGGTCAGAGGCGGCGCCACTCAGTGCCGCTAGCTAACGCTTACCTATCACCTCACAGTCTCGTAGGACATGGAGGTATAAAAGGAGCCAGCGGAGCAGAACTAGTCGCGGATTCTTAATCAGCAGTTCTCTTGTGCTTCGTTGGCGATTGGTAGTCTCTTGTTCCCTCAGTTTGTTTCCTAGGTGTGCATGTTCCAGTCCCGAGTGCCCGTCCCGTCAGTTCCTGCCTCTTGTTCTTCAGTCCTGGTCCATCGTTCCTGTCCGGTATTTCGTCACGTCTCAGGGTTGCGGTCAGACTCACAGATTAGCGTTTCACTGTTCACCGTAGTTCCAACACCGTGTGTGTTTCCTGGTCTCGTGTTTCTTGTTTCACTTCCACCGAGTGTCTTACAATACTCACCGTACACGTCTAACCTCACACTGCACGTGAAGTCATTATATATTTCGTCTGTGTTTGGACGTAATAGCAACGCGCGTCCGTGTCGGACTCCCGTCCGGACGCTACACAATGACCTTGAAAACCTTGTGTCTTCTGTTTTTCTGCTAAGTAGGTTCTCTGAGTTTTCCACTGTCACACATGACTGTGGAACCTGTTCACTCTGAATAAAGCAAAGTTAAAATCACAGCATCCTTCTGTATGTGCTGCTGAAGCATTGTGGGTGTCATATCTGGGCTCCAGAGACACGACTCTCAGGATCACACTGCTGATTATACTTCATCACGTAGGCAACCATTTTTATGCGCCCAGGAGCTGTTTTTCTATTTGATTAGTTCTCTGATTAGAGGTTATCTCAGGAAAAAAGTCTGATAAAGCAGGTTTTCTGTTTTTTGTCAGTTTTATTGTTTTCATACAGTTTAAATTATCACACTGTTGAACATGTTTTTCAGTTTTTTCCTTGTATTACATAATTTTTGTGTTATCTTACATTATTTAGTTATTTGAACGTACGCGAAATGTATGGAATAGGTTTGAAAAAGTTAATGAAACAGCTGCAAAGAATCTTTTTGGGGAAACTTTGCCATAATCACAGTTGCACAAGAACTGTGTCTTATAATATGTTGAAATGCATGTGTCGTGATTTTTTTCTGACAAGCTCATCCCCCTCAAAATGACTTCTATGTCGTAAAAAACCAAGAAACTGAATGAGAAGGGCCCAGCACATCGCTTTTTGTTTGTTATATGCTAGAACTGTGCCAGTTGAATGACCTGCAATTTCCTGCAATAACATATACAGTCACAGAGTGCTTCCTGCATACTGTAGACAAATAGTTGTTATACCTGAATGTTCAGACGTTGAACCAGTGGGGTTACAGGATTTGTGATTGCAGACATCTGGCCTCATGCACTGTGCACTGCTTGATGTACATGACTGGTTTTGGAAGCCATGACTTCCTGAAAGCTTGGCCTCGCTGCACATTTACTCTGTGATGGGGTGTTTCAGCTCTTTCTTGTCCCTTTACTCTCACTCCCATTTTTCTCAGATGCATTTGTCCTGGGTGTGTCCCCTCCCCCTCCGGCCTTACGCCCTGTGTTGCCGGGTAGGCTCCGGTTCCCCGCGATCCTGTATGGGACGAGCGGTTCTGAAAATGTGTGTGTGTCTGTGCATTTGTCTGCATTCTTTGTGTTTTTGGGCTTTAATCAACTAAGTATGTGGCTTACATGTTCCATTATACAGCAGGCAGCCATCTGCCGCATGCTCTACATGGGGGAACAGAACACAACGGACATTGAGCAAAGGTTTATGACTGTAGCATATATTAGTCAAATTGGATTAGGCATCTGATATGAAAGTGTACGCTTAATCACTTTTTACTAATACTGAACTGGACTGAAGCATCATGAAAGCAGTCTTGATTTCCAGCAATAATACTAATCATCATCATTATGCTCATAATGATTTGTTTTAGAAGTTCATATAATTTTCAACTGATCTCTATTACTATAGCAATTATTTTCAACAAATTTGGCAAGCGTGCAGACTACTAGCTTAGGGATTTAGACTTTCAGGATATGCCTTGGACCGCCATGACCCAGCACTGAACAAGCAATTATTGATAATGGATGGATGGATGGATAGTATTCTTTTGTTTAAATCTTCTAAAGACATAAATCATTTGTATTTTGTCATGACCTGTATGACTTTTTGCCTTGCTACACAGAAACATCAACTAAAAGTAATTAATTTCCAACAATCTAATTAGATGGGAGAAATATTGCTCAGATCATAATGGCATGTTCATAAATGATCATTTTCAACTATCCCTTAATATATGAATTAGTAATTATTTTCAAAAAGCGCAAAGAATGATATTGTGGAGGTTCTGCTGAGGGTGGGTTTATATTTTATATTGGTATAACAAAAGAAAACATGTAAATGTACAGAAATATAATTGTCTCACAGGGGCTGTTTAAATACTGAATCCATAAAGACAAGCTGCTACAGAAATTGCACAAACGCCCCCTGAAGTGATGTTTATAGTCTCATGCATAATGCATGCGATTGGAGCAGAGATCAAGCATGAAGAGGAGGGGGCCAGACCTGCAGGCACAGTCACAGGTAGGCTGGTCCCTGGGGGTCGTGTGTGTGGCAGAAGACTCCACTGTTGTTGAGATGTGACATTACCCACCTCCTCCTCCAGACCTGTCTGCAGCAATCATACGCAGGTTAATCCACACACAGGAGACTGTTTTGCTGGGTCGTGGCCTCTGCAGGACAGCTGAGGGATACCCTGTCCAGATGGATTTTCCTCCTGTGATTTTCAGCTTTGACATTGTCATTAAAATGAAACATGTACTATATACTGAATATACTGCCATGGAAGTTGAAGCAAATATTTCAGGCAAAAGTTTCGCTAGGTTAAGAATTTTATTTTGTATATACCACCTCCAGGACTTCCAGTCCTTCTATTCTCATGCCCTGTAACTGAAACAAATGTCTATTCCAGATACATTGTTCCATTTCATATCCAAAACAATGTTAAACTATGATTACTACAGAGAGATGTTCTTTCTGGCCTGTAAATAATGTGCCAATTATTCACAAAGCCTACATACCTACAAATAAAAAAAGACACTAAGCAATGTGAATATTTTAAACTAAAGCTTAATTACTGATTTTCAAAATTTAAAACTGATTTTAAGAAGTAATGGCAGAAAGAGTATTGTAAAATGGCCTGTTTTTAAAATTGTCTGGGTTTTCCCTTTTTATTATCAGCATAATGTCTTTTTCATTCTTCATTACCGTTTGTTTTGAGCCATTTTTTTTCTGTGTGAAAAGATAAAAATTTGCAGAAACTGCAGATAAGGCCTGCCATATTTAAAACAGAAATATGACTGCTGCAGGAAAGTAGAAAATGAATCCTCCACGTTGTAGGCGAAAACTGTGGGATGACAATAATTGCATCTGATTCTGATATTTATGGTTCCCGCCATTGTGGTACTCCCTCGTTTTTCAAAAACATCAGCAAGGAAAACCCATTTTGGGAAACTGTCCTGTTCTCAAAACAGTCAGCGAATGCATCCACATGATTCCAATTGCAGAAACCATACAAAATCTACCGTGGACAATAACAATTGTCTTGTTGGTCAGAGAGTCTTTGGTTTATGGAAGCCCATTCCCATTTCCTGTGGTCACTACAGTTGTTTTACTGTTGTTATTGGCGGCACCCGGTCACGGCTCGAGACCCCCCATTTGGCTTTCTACTCCAACCAGTCTGCCCCCCTCTAAAATAGAGGGCATCTCAAACCACAATCCCAGAACCATTTTCAAAAAAAAAAAACCTCTTTTTTTTTTCCTTTCCCACATGCTTCATACATCACTGTGGGAATGAAGGAAGTACGCCGTTTGTGTCCAAGCTGCACAAACAGCCAGGGTCACCACAAGAGATTGTTTTTAAGTTTACCCACTGGCACCTCTTTGCTTTGGAATGACACTGGTAACGTAGTTGACAATACAATGATAAATGTGAAATTAATAAATCTTATGTCACAAAAGCAAAATATGACAGATCAAGCAACAACTGATGGCCACGATTTTTTATAGCCTTTCTCTTCGATCAAGTTCGCTAATTAAAGTAAACTTCTAAAATATATGTAAAGACTAAAACAAAATTTATTATGCATTACAACTGCTAGTTTTATAATTACCTATATATTTCAATTAATAACAGTATTGTCCCTTAATAAATATGATGGTAGTCTGCAATTTTTGCATCCGGCCAAAATCTCTTCATTTGTATACATCATTTAATTCCTTTGGTGATAAATAGTACAAAAGTTTTCACACTTTCTGGCTATTCTGCACCCAGAATTATTTTGTATGAAACTTCAGTTTCAGAGCTTATAAAAGCAGATTCCACACTTGGGTGCACGAAACAAAATAGACATCACTTCACTTGAAACAGGCAATTGGCTCTCTTTGCTAAAAATGGATTGTTGTTCAGTAAAGGTGAAAAAGCAAACACCATAGGAAATGTACCACTTTATGTTATCAATGTTTTAGTGCTAAAGACAGAAGAGGATGCCAAAAGCCAATCATTTCTAGTGGGAAAATGTAGCTCTTTCACCTTCAGCACAGCTTCTAGAGCACAGTTGGACAGTTTGAAGCTATTTATAGGTATTCATGTTTTCTCAGATTTTAACTAGTAATTTCTGTCTATCATGCAAAGCCTGTATGAAACATTTAAAAACAGAAGGATGAGGTTCAGGTCTGCAAGGTTCAAGTTTTCACTTCTTTGAGGTCCCCGTGTTTTCTAGCTCACTTATACCAATAGTCTCAGTGTCAAGAGGAGAGAGCTTATGTGTTCAGAATGAAGAATGAGAACCTGTAGACATCACTGCAGCCCTCCAGGGCCAGGAATGAAGACTTAGGGTCTACGTAGCGGTTAATGGTATTATCATAAAATATGAAGCAAGGCCATCCAAGAGGTTTACACAAGGACAGCAAAAACCACTTGAAAGGGTAAACTGGGCACACATTTCTCTTGTCACTTTTTGGAATAAAAATTCAACTGCTCCTGGATTTTCAGCAGGCAGCCCACAAGCCTACACTACTTCATTTAAGGCTCCAACATCATCTGAACAAGACTGACCGTCAGCCAGTGAAGTCCACCAGAGAGCATTAGAACACAAATAAAGAACTCCCAGTGGAGTCCCAGCATCAGAAATCAAAGAGAAGCCTTAAATTCTGGAAAACAACTATATTCTGTGTTTACTCAGCAAAATTAAATTAGAATGTTTTGCAAACCTCCAAAGATCTCAATAAGGAATATCTGGTATATTTCCAGGGAGTCCAAAACACAGAAGAGGGGTAAAAAATCTTAACCAAGCACAGGCTAAGTGACTGCAGCCTGAGATCAAACCTTGATGACATAAACACAATAACTGGAATGCCATAAAAAACTCTGGGACACCGAGCATGTGCTGAGGTTGATACAGACAGCTACATTCTGTTCAGTAGCTAAACATGTAAATGAAGGAAAAGGGTCTCCAAAAAAAAAGGGAATACTGGCTGTGAAAAATGAAAACAAAAAAAAGGTTAGAGGAGGAAAAAAGTCAAACATCAAAAATAAGTTTGGGTTTTACGTTTGCTTGTCAAATTGTGATCTCTGGTAAATAATCACACAGTAATTACAAGAAAGTGGTTATCATTTTTTGTTTGATTATTATTTAGGAATTTTTCTCAAAGGTCTTGGTCAACTTTATATGTACTGCAAATTTAAACAGAAATGTTGCGTTTTGTAGTTCACTACTGCAGAAAAAAATAATAATAAGTGATGGGCAGATGGTAGTGTAGTAGTGAGAGCTGCTGCCTTTAGACCCACTGGTTCAAATCCACCCTCCAGCTGTAGTACCCTTGAGCAAAGTACTCACCCTGCAATTGCTCCAGTAAAATTGTCCAGGGGTAAAGGGCAAATACTTGTAGATAGGTTAACATTATAAGTCACGTTGGAGAAAAGTGTCAAGTAAATGAATAAATAAAATGTTAAAGTTTTGTTTCAAACACCATGCAGTATTACAGCTCACTTGTTTGGATTTAGGCTATTTAATGGTAATTCAAATAGCTGCTAATTTTTATGCTTTTAAAATAACCTTAAACATAAACGGCTCTAACTAAAGACCAGCACGTTAAGACGGATGAGGTTTTTAGTGGTTGATTTATGAGATGCATCTTCAGCCCTTACCGTCATGCCGCTGTCATCACCACTGTTGATGAGTCTGCAACACAAGCAGAAGTGTGACTCTAACTGGGCATCTAAAAGGGAAGCATGACCTATGTGACAAGCATGTCAAGCAATTTCTGTCTGACCCGCTCGCCTAGAGATGTCTCTGTGTTGCTGTTAAGACCAGTCAAAATGATGGCTGTTTAATTCACCAAAACATTGATGGATTCATGATTTACTGTTGTTTTTACATCATCTGTGTACAGTACTATTGGTGAGACCTGAGACTTGTGTGTCCATGGGTGTAAATGCACATTTTACAACAGTTCTAGTCTGATTATTTAGAATATGTTAATATTAAAAGTCACTGCAAAAATGGTTGGGAGAGCATTCCCAGACTTTCTGAAACAATAAGCACATTTACAGTGTATAGGGTGTATGACCGGTTGTGATGCCACCATTATTAGACAAACAACTGACTGAAAGCAGCAATACAACAGTAGATGTAAATCACAGGAAAAAGGACAGTGCATATATCAATATTACACAAATAATGTAAATGCACACTGACAAAACTGGTTAGCTGAAACATATCCATTTTTTTTTAACACACAAAGCTGTTTATTGCTCCACAAGTTTGAAAATGCTGTCTCATCCTTTTTTTTTCAAATAGACTGCATACAGTTGGGATTCCAGTACCCTTGCTTCTTCTTAGCTTGTGTCAAGTTTGGTCTGTTTATTTGACATCCATACTTTGAATACTAAAAGTGAAAAAAGACCAGTTTTACATGGTAAGCAAGCTATAGTATCATGATATGCGACAGTAGGGGTCTGTGGATTTCCCGAAAGCTGTACCCCTTACCTTGTTTTGTGCTCCTGTGTACTGCGGCTTTACCCACCCTCTGGAAGCCTGCCGCCTCACTTTTTCTAGTCTTCTGTTACTCGCCTTCCCATAATCTTCCTCTCTCAGCAGGAATGTCCCTGAGCTTTATATCAACATGTCAGCCTTTATCTAGGAATTGCAAAGTCATTTGCATTTTTCTGCTTTAAGGTGTCACTGAATTTAAAATGGCACCTTTGATAATTAACTTATTTTAGATTTTTTCATTTTGGATCAAAATGAAATGTATGTTTTGTTCTCTAGAAATGCAGCCCTTGATTATCCTGGAGAATAATTTACTAAGCTCAGATTTTCAACAGCGTTCATGGTAAATGAATTCTACAACAGCTCCATTGTTCCGCACTGTCTTCACACCCACGGCAGATGAAAAGGCAACTTTAAGATGTCGACATTTTCACGCATCTGTTGCAGAACTTTCAGTGTCACATGTTGAAGATATGTTCAGCATGTTATTTCCTCATTAGTAACACATGTATTACATTATCATCACCTGTGGAGTATTCTTTTAATTTCTTTTCTTCCAAGAAGAGAAATGTAGCCCCTTTCAGTTCTGAGTTAAAGCTGAAGAAATTAACAAAACTAATGAGGACTGACAATTCATTTATCTGATGGATATTCATATAGGTTCTGGGAGCTACGCTACCATCGAAGAGCATCATATGGGACTGGAGATCTTATCCATTCCTTGCTTGATTAATGTGCCACGTAGAGAAAACAGAGACCTGTTTTTATCAGATGCTAAGGAACGCAAGTGCCGTAATGAATGACTTTGGTAATTACCAACGGATTCCTTTGTATGCTGGCCAATACTCATCATCCAGCACAAACAGAACTTTGAGAGCTCCCAGCGCTCTGTTTCCACAGGAATGAGAGAATGGTGCATGGTTCTGCTCTGTGTCCTTCCACACCTCACTATGGGCTGGCTGACACTGCTGTTCTCCCAAAGAAAGTGCGCTGCGAATCACCCTCCCCTCCTGCCCCTACTCCCACTCTTTAATTTAAGTGCATTGCATTAATAGATTGGGGAGCTTGAGGAGGGAGCACTTGCACCATTTATATTTATAAAGAGGTGTGAAACGGTGGAATGCGAAATCCTATCCCAT
Source organism: Scleropages formosus (assembly GCF_900964775.1). Taxonomy (NCBI): domain Eukaryota; kingdom Metazoa; phylum Chordata; class Actinopteri; order Osteoglossiformes; family Osteoglossidae; genus Scleropages; species Scleropages formosus. Next base: position 25,914,061 of record NC_041807.1, on the reverse strand, counting down.
CATGTTTCGCAGCTGAGGGAACAGGTACAAAACAAGTGAGCACTTGGACAGGTCTCATCTTCTGTTTTGGTCTCCGAATATGTCAGCTTGTTTTAGAAAAGGTAGTTTTGTTAGCAAAGATGCCAAACATCTGAAGTATTAACTGGTCTTATTTTAATCTGAATTTTATTCTTGGTAGGACTGATTATAGGCCTACAAAATACAACCTGCAGTCTGTGTGGAACTGAGATACGGAGTCGTGTTTAATTTGTCAATGGGATATATCAGCTATTTTCTTTTTCAAAGACAGGCTCCCACACAGTCTGTGTGATGTGAAAGATGAAAATCATGATAACTGAATCGATATCTGTAAATAGCACCTTTTTCTGCACTTCTCGCTAAACAAATAGCAGCTACATACTAGCAGAGGCAAATGTTGAATAAAACCAAGAATTTCATCCATATTTGCAAGAGGGCTATTAGTGCTCATTTGCTTTGTTTCCTTTCTTTAACTCAGGGTGGTGAAAGCCCCTTTAATTACAACGATAAGAGAATTATCCTGCGTTGCCAGAGGCAAAATGGGGTGGTGGGCCTGTTTTGCTCAGGCTCTGGGTGAAAGGCAATTTCACCCAGTTTAAATTTAGTGAAAAAAGCACTTGATTGTTAGAACATTCCAGAGAGCTGCAGGTCCGGGCTTCGCGGTCTCGGCACACACGCTCAGAAAGCGCAGACATCAGCGTTGATCCTTCATCTCTCTCATGTGGCTGGAATGTTTGTGGAGGTATACACAGGCCTCTGCTCCTCCTGACTGGTTACACTCAGCATTCCAGCTGAGGATTACTGAGGAGCAGAATGTGAGCGGGCTGTGCTGCATCTCACGACATTAAATGTTAACAAGAAAAATGTGTTTGAAAAGGAGACATTCTGCTAGGAAAAATAAATCTCTGCATAAAGCATCGTCACTTGTCAAAATCCTCTTCTCAGAACGGGGAAACTGTAAGGGTGCCATTTCAGAGTTTATCATGGAGTCTTCTATCTTCATTTCACTCCGTTTTATTAATTTGATTTTAGATGCTGCTGTATTCTGCTCATTTGTACTTGCCAAATATTTATCTTAAGTATGAAAACAGTTTAGATTACCCGTTTCGGATTTGGTTAGTCGACATATCGTTCAAAGATACAACGTGCAGTTTTCAACACTGCTTAAGGATTCAGTAGCAACTTGTTTTTTGGGACCATTAATTCCCAGGTCACTGCTGCAATTCCAGTGATAATTTTATCATAGAGGACTTGCAAGTTCAGTGAATTCTAGTGCAATAACATTATTCACTTGTCATTTCTATATTGTTTGAATACACTGAATGCGTGGTTGTCAATACTGTAAATCGCACTGAATCCAGCAGATACAAATTGAACTCAGGCTGACCTAGAGAAAGAATCACAGTTCTGTATTCTGCCAAAGTTTTCCAATAAACATTATTCTGTTCAGAAACAAATCAGCTCCCATAGACAAAATAAATGAACATGAATAAACTACAGAGGTGTTTTACTGTAACTTCTGATCCATTGTAGTTAATTTATTTCTTATTTTTGCAGTGTTTTGACATTGTTATTAATTTTTATAGGGTTTCATAGTACAATGGTTTTGCAATGTGTTTTACAAAAATTGCCTCTGGAACTCTGTTTAAATCACATTTAAACAGTGCCAGAAAACAAGAAGATCCATTTCAGAGTAATTAATTGTAATGAACCTGACAAACCCTTTCAGGTAAAACATCTCCGTTTTCAACAAAGCCGTTCTTCAATAGGAAAAACTGTTTTTCTTGCTATCTGAGGTTGACACATCACCAGGTGTAACTGCAAATCCACAATCTTCAGTGATGAGAAAAGGAAAGTGTGCAATGTTAGGAAGATCTGCTTCCATCCCATTGTTTGACCCTTTTCAAAGAGCTTGCTGCTGCTTCTGCACGTGCCCTTTCACAAATGATGATAGGACACATCTGCCGATCAAACCTTTGCACCCACCAGGATTCTCCCTTCACTGGAGAAAGAACTGCAGCCCATGATGCAGAACCCATTTGATCTCATTTAAGCGTCAGCTAATGAAGACTTTAGACTCTCACTTACAGGTGACGAGCTAATCTTCAATCAAACAAATGAGTTGCTAATGAAAGGCAGCAGCTAACGCTGGAGTGGGCTCCCTACGGACATGCTGATTGATAACCTGATGCAGAGCATGGCACCTCCTCGGTGGTGCCTGGTGTTTGGATCCCTACCATGAGAACATGCCCCCCCCAGAACAGATACAGGCACACACACATGCACACAGAGAAGTAGCTTAATTGTAGACTCGATCTGAGTGAGATATGAGAAGCAGAGCTCATGGTTTGGAATGGATCTCATTAAAAGAGGGCCCCAGGTCATGCTTTGACGGACAGGGGGATGTCAGTCATCCACTGAGTGGATTAGCTGCAGGGAGAACAATACACAGTCCATGTGCTGACTCCCTGCAGCTCACCTCTATTTCCCACTTTCCATCCCCACCTAGCCCCCTCCTCAGTACACAGCATACTAAGTGTGCCCCCCTGCCAATCACAACACATCCGCCCCAACCCCTCCTATTAACTCTTATTTCCTAATGCGTCTCCTGGTGTGTATGGGGGCGGTGCTTTAATGCCATGTTAAGGTCACAAACATTGTGCAAGAGTTCCTGCTTGTTGCATCCTTCAGTTAATGCAGACCTCTGGTTAAAGCAAATACAATACTGGGAAAACTGGCCTCTTTCCAGTACATTGGACCAGTGATCAAAATCAAATGTGTGTGGATCAAGGAGGGGGGAGGTTTTAAGAAAAAAAAGGTGGGGAATATTTACCGTAACTCACAACATGTGCATATTCTTTGTTTTCCCTAACAAAAATAATTAAAAAAAATATATACTATATACATAAAATCAAATGTTGCATTGTATGGTATCATATATTTAATTTGACTTGGTGAATTCATGTTAAAGGTTAAATTAATTTAAAAAAAAAAAAAACAGAAAATTTGTTTAAGTGGCATATTTCTGAGCATCCTAAATACATGTTGAAAATGTAATAACTGTATCACATTCATGTAAATACCTTGTGAGGATTTCTAAGTGGATTGCATTCACTGCTGGATTCTGCCATGCACCTCTGTTAATTCTGATTTCACATACACATTTAAATGCATGCGAGCTTTAATTAGGAAAAAGTTTATAGAAAAATGAATATAACTTTTAGGACAATATCCTTGATTTCTCAAAGCTTTCAAATTATGGTTGATGACAAGGCAGACTGGAGAGTTGATTTCCAGGAGGATGGTGAACCTGAAAAGCATCCGTAAGGACACTAAAGTCATCCAAGTGTCATGCAAAAAAAGCAAACAAATAAGGCAATGTCATGTAAAAACAAACACTAATCCTCTTATGTTGTTGCCTGTAAACAAAGTTCTTCCTGAAAATTTTAAAATTTAACTGGACTTTTGTAAGAATTGAATAGCAAAAGGTCTGTATATCTTCTTTAGGTCCTATTTACAGTTCCACCTATGCTCTTTTGTGAAGGATTTGTGACCAACCACACCTAACCACAGGAAGGTGTTGGTAAATATCTTTGGGTGACAGGGTGGTGTTTCCTCCTGAATGAAAAAGGATTAATGAGCACTCAGTTAATTTATCTGGAGATAGAACAATACAACAGTAATCAGCTTTACAGTTTGCACACTTCTTAATTCAACATGGGAGCACCATCTCCTGCTCTTATTTTATCACTAAGGTCCTAAGGTCTGCCTACTCTTTATTGAACCCTAACTATTGTCAGAGCAGAAAGAAGGAAGTGCATGGGTGGTGGAGTGGATCCCTGTATTAGTTAATCTAACAGTTTCATGACAGAAAAGTGAAGCTGATTATCTGGTTGACTATCCAACATTCAGGATTAGACACAGATATAGATACCACAAGGCATTTGACTTTTGGAGATTTTGGTCAATCATGATTACAAAAGAGTGTGAAAAACTGTGGTTTATAGTCTAAGTTAATGCCTAGGTATCTTATGATAGTGTCAAGTGTTTGTCATCCTGATGAGCCTAGAGAGACTCAACAAAGTTATCAAAGATGCTATGAAATCTGAAAAAGTGTGGTGGATACCACAAAGAACAGTAAGCAGTTGGACAGGTCACAGACAGAGAGAATGCTTGAAAGCAGAAACATGTAACACATACTGTTTGACACATTTCACAATAAAGTCTTAGTTTGGGCTTTATCTCCAATGCTGTATGTAGACTCCTTCATCCAGTGTTTATACTTTGTATATTGAATGTGAAAATCACTACTATGATGTACATGGACCTTAGATCAATGTCTAGTAATATTCCACTTGTACTCTTGAATATTAACACTTTTACTTTTAATAAATGATTATATTTTGAAGTGTCAATTTTTTAAAAAACACACATTTTGGTTTCTGAGTCAGATATCATTTTAGTTTGGCATTAAATAAGATTTTTATAGTATTCATTCTTTTAAGATAAACCTCATCCTTCACAGATAAATAATAGTCTTGGTGGAACAAGGATATTTGTGAAGCAGAGAAAATCACACTAACAAAAAATGGTTCAAAGGAAATGTCAAAAGAAAATGCTTGCAGTTACACGTTTCCTTGCAGAGCATTTGTTTTTTCTTTGTTTCCACAGATGTGCTCCAAATCTAACCTACTACCCATCCATTCCATATTTTTGTTTTGGCTACAGGAGAGCACAATGACAGCATTCATATGTTTTTTTTAAATTAAATTTCAGGTTGAAGATACAGCCAAAGCTTGCTCACCTTGCCAAAACAGCAGCCAGCTAATTGCCTCAATGCTATTATGCGCAAGTGATTAAGTAATCAGGCTTCTGTTTTTAGCACTTGCTGCCTTTTTCTGTAATACCCTTCTGGCTGTCACTCAGAGGATTATACGAAAGCAGGGCTTTTTTTATCAGCTGTCATCACTGCTGATGCAAACCGACTCTCATCACCACAAAGTAAACCAAGCAGATTTCTAGTGTCACTTCTCATCAGTGCTTGCATTGGTCCCAGGGATATTTTCAGCAAAGCACACCTTGCTACTGCTATGGGCTACGCATACTGCCTCCCTGCCCGAGTTATGGGGGCAGGGCTTCTTCCATGACATATGAACCGCTGTAGACAACTCTATACTCCTCAGTCTGCTTTCTTGCTATAGTGTTCAATGGGGCTCTTTGTCACTGCAGTGAAGGGATGGGCTTTTCTATTCCCACCTGCTGAGGTCTGCCTGCTCATATGTGATGAACATACCCCAACCCCCCATGCACTCCCCATGTCCCCTGGGACCTCCATCACCTTTGGGGTCTTGGCTGAGCTGAGTTACCATAGCTACAGCCTCAGTAACACATCAGCAATAAAAGGTGGAACTTCTTCCTTCACCTATTAGTTTACCAGCTCACATTTAATCAAATACTCTTTACATACAGTATATACACAAAACATATCTTGGAATAACTTTTCATTCTGAACAGAGCTGTTCATTGAGCATGGTGACTATACCACACATAAATTTTATTTAAGATTTAGTAAGTAAGATTTAGGAAGTATTTGGACTTCTTTTCACAGTGTTTGAAAGCCATAAAATCCAAAACCAAAGCAGTGTTGAAAACTGACCGACTTTGCCTTTTGATGAACCATGACCCTGACCTTACAAAACATGGCCAGGGTCATGGTGTTTCTCAATGAGTCTGTTGTATCCATTCTTAGTCCTGGTAAAAATTAAAGCTCCCCCACATAGACCACCCACTTTTTTCTCAGTAGAGTCACACTCAGATACCGAAACATCTAATTAAAGCCCATTGCTATAAAAACAATTGTGGAGACAGGAGTCAGGTATGATCACTGTAAATATCCTTGTTGTTACTTTCTGCTGATATCACTGGAAATTCTGGTTGGGGGGGGGTGTGGTTGGAAACTTATAATGACCTCAGAAATGTCTTGGAGTATTTCAAGATAAAGTAGAAATATTTGGTTTCTTGATATATGTAAAATTTCGTACTTTTAAAAACACTTTTTCTTAACATTTCTTAATATGAATTCAGTTTAGTAAAAAACTAAAATGGATTTTTAATGTGAAGTTCATATTTTTTTTATGCAAATAACCTAGTATTTCTTCCCTTAAATATAATTAAATTTATTTAAAATGTTCAGTAAGCAACTGTCTGTATTTGTGTGTTTGCTGGGATTATTGGACTATTTTCTTTTAGTTCACGGAAAAAGGTGAAAAAGGTTCACTGAACAATTTAAGTGATGGGAATTAAGTCTATTGGTTTCTCCATAGAACTATATCACTATATCAAGTGTTCTCATTCTCAGAGGTCAAGTAGAGACAGAGAACTACTATGATTTTGAAATTCCTCCACTGCTGGGAGTAATTTTGTTAACCAATGTGAGTGTTTTTCTTTACATACCCTCTCAGCAGGTATGAACACTAACCAATATAATGAATAATAGGCTTCCAAAATGTCAGAAAACTATATGGGTAGAAGCATTGTCTTTCTATAATTCTATTTTTTAAACATTTTTATGTTTTTTTGTGATTAAAATACAGGATATGCAATTTGCAGTGTTTAATTTTTGCAGTATGAATAAAAAGTTTCTATATTCCAGTCACTCATCTTCCACAGTGTGCTGCTTATAAGTAATATTTCTTTACATTTTAAATTGATCTCAGTCTTTTCCACCTCACTCAGGGTGTACCTTTGACTGGCTTTGTGACTTGTGCACCTGGGATAAGTTCTAAACCACCAGGAACTTTACTTGAGCAAGTGGTTACTGACAGTGACTGACTGAGTGACTGCCAGTCCAAAAGTTTCTAACATCTAGGCCATAATTTTTGGAAGAAAATCTATGCTTATGTCCAATATTTGAAGTATTAAATATTTTTGCACACGTCGTCCCAAAATTACTACCCATATCCTTCAAGTTGGAAATTGTCAGATACTCCTTGAATATCAGATATTCCTCTGTCCTTTCAAAGAACTTGAAGTCTTTCACACCTTTCACTTTCCACACTCTACTGAAATGGCCTCATATACTTGTTAAAACCATAAAAGATTTGGAAATAAAAGAAGATCCTCTGACAGATAGTAAAATGCCATCAGCATCATGAATGCCACTCAGGGAATACTTTATAGTCTGTCTCATCCACATAGGAGAGATGTGAATAACCAGTCAAAACCAGGAACCTGGATAACAAAGATCAGTCTTTTGAATTTTTAATAGCTTTTTAGACTAACTTTTAGGAGTTTAAGTGCTCCATTTAGTTTTTACTATCATTCATATTTATTCATTTAGCAGACCCCTTGCCAAAGTAACATCCATCCATCCTCAACAACTACTTGTCCTGAGCAGGGCCGTGGGGAGCAGGAGCCTTGCAACACAGGGCGCAAGGCCGAAGGGGGAGGGGACACACCCAGGACGGGACTCCAGTCCGTCGCTAGGCACCCCAAGCAGGGCTTGAGCCCCAGACCTTCCACACAGTGGGGATCAGCTGAACCCAGCAGGCTGCCGCGCCACCACGTCCCCTCCTTCCAAAGTAACATGCATCTCAAAAAACAATACAAAAGTGGATTAAATGAACAGAAGGAGAGAGTTCAATAAGCACAGAGGAGGTCATGTAAGAAGTGAGTCTGAAAGAGATGTCTTTTGAGACCTTTTTTGAATGTTGAGGGCAATTCGGCAGTTCTGAGTAAGACAGCGAGGTCATCCCATCACACTGTAGGCAGAATTGAAAATCTTTGTGCTTGTGAGGAGTATAGCGGTCTGGTTGGAGCGTAACAAGTGTCAAATTAGCACTTGTTTTTGCCAGAGAAGATTTAAATCAAATCAATTAAACGACACTCCAGTATACCAGCATGTGCTTCTGTTTTTTTCCAGCATTATTCTATCTTGACTTAAAACCTCCATGTATTCCTTCCGGTGAGAAAGAGTGGACGGATAACAGATATTATTTAATTTAAACTAACTGGGGATGAGAAGCGAATAAATTAAGGTAAATGAGAGTCCCTTCATCACTTCATCGCCACTTCAGAGAATGTGAGAAAAAAACTGTCAGTGTAATAAGTAGACATTAAATCTGCTTTAGCTGTTTGACGGTCCGTAAATTATTCAGAAGGAACTTGAATCTGAGTGCTGTTTGTGGATCAAGCACCTACTAGATGTCAGTTATGGAAAAAAGGTTGATGCTGGCTACAGGTAACAGCTGAAACATCCCTTCAGCCCTTGCATGACACCTGGATTGCAATGGCACTTATGAAACACATTCAGGGAAATAAATAAATTAAAATAAAGCAAAATAAAAACCAGATTTAAAAGATAAAACTGCAGAAGCAGGACCATTTGACAGCTCACCCAAACATTCCCAGAACGACGCTGTCACTGGAGACTCACTAATGGTGCTGTTTCCATGGAGATAGATCGGCAAACCGACTAACAAGGGATCCACCAACGGTCCCCACAGCGGAGAATGAGGTGGAGATGTCAAGAAGAGTTTCTCAGGTGATGTTACTGCTGTATCAGAGAGTTAGGAAGCAAATGAAAAAGGCCGGCCTTGCGGACGTTGTTAACTACGTCAACTTTGGTGTCCATGTAAAATTAGAGAGCTAGTAAAGAACAAATACAAGTAAAGAGTGGGGACAGCCCCTGGCATAGTGGTTAGAGTTACTGCCTTTGGATATAGGTTTGACCCCCACCTCTGGCTGTAGTACCCTTGAGCAAGGTACTTACCCTGAAATTGCTCCAGTAAAAATTATCCAGCTATAAATGGGTAAATAATTATAAGCTTGTAATTGTAACCTTAACATTGTAAGTTGCTTTGGAGAAAAGCATCAGCTAAATGAATAGAGGAGTGCTTCTTCAAAGAGGAAATTCATTCAGAGCAATGACCTCTCTTTGAACTGCCCTGATGACATTTCTTACAAGTGCATTAATACTCTCTAGCTTAACACAAGTCTAATTCTGAAGTGCCAATATTAGCAAGCGACAGTTGGGACTGCTGACCATACAGATATCCTGCTATTACAACACAAGTTGTATTTGGACTAATGTTTTAATAACATAAATGAGGGAGAAAACCTGTGAACATGTATTTTTTGCATATTCAAAGACCAACAGTAGCTGTAACTAAGGTATAATAAAACTATGACATACACTAACGCAGCTGAATAAGCTCCAGATGAGACCAGGTGGTTTGAATCACTATCTGCTGCTAAAATGGGGTCAGTACTGTCCTAAAGGACCTTGCAGTTTGGAACCCTGTCCTCTGGGACAGTTCCAGCATGTAGGCACTCCTCAAAATAAGTGTCCCTGACGTCTATAGCAAGGGTGCCAGGGATCATTCCTGTGCTGTTTGCCAACTGGCAATATGCAAAACACACACACGATTTACAGTCCCAAGGGAGGAACACTGCTTTATATATGAACACAGATGACAATTAAGACTGAAGATCTATAAAGAATATTAATTCAATTGGTTCAGCTTCATAGTGTATGTCAGCCACATAAACTACCTTTGTGCAATTATAATGGTTTTACCAATATTACATGTTAACAACAGCAACATTTCACAACTGACAGAAAATGCTCAAAAAGTCTTGAAAGAGAAAGCACTGAAGAAAATAAATTGTGGAAAGAAATCTGAATCAATGATTAGAGTCTTCTTAGAAATAATGATATGTGAAGAGCCTAAAGGCTTTTGTAGTTAGTACTCCCCTCTATTATATTCCCTCTAGGAGCCTATTATCTTTACAAGTGATTGTCAGTTTTATTCTTAAACGTTTTAAAACTTCTTTCACACTACATTTCCTTTCTTCATTGCTGATCTATTAAACGATTTTTTTTTTTTTAAAACCAAGAACATAAACAGCCTTTTTGGCAAAACATGGATTTTCATGTATCTTCATCCTAGTCCCAGCCAGATCCAACTACAGAGGCTCAAGCAGATATTAATCTAATGGTTGTGGTATAATCCCAGAATGATACTCTCAGTGATACCCAACATTTGCTAATTAGTGACTTCATACCTTGTCACAGTGGAAGTCCACATGTATCTCAGAAATGGAAGAGGATCTATGACCACACAGAGGTGTTGACAAAAAGATCTAAGAATGTACAGTAACAGGCATGTGCTGTAACATGATCAACATGTAAAGTCAAAACAATGCTCATTTTCTTCATTGAAGAAACTGAAGCAATGTAGATTTATTTCAAGTTCCCTGCTCAGTGGATGAAGAGTTACTGCAAAAGTTCTCAACACTCACTAACTGACTCACTTCTGTTAATCATTTGTCCTTGTCAGGGTTACAGGGGTCTGAGTATAGCCTAGATGGGATGCCAGTCCATTACAGAAAAATGCTCAACAACATAAACATAAGGCCTAAAATACTCATACTCAGCATGTCAACATGAATTGATGGCATTGGTGTGTTTAGATCCAGGCTTTTGTTTAACACCAACTGATCTCTTCACATCAAAGGAACCTTAATGGTTCGTAATTCACTCTGATTCTAATTATGGGATTCTCCTCCTGACTTCAAACATATATAGCATGTCCCTGCATGGGATAGCATGAACTGAAGGATTATGTCCAAAAGCATAAATCCAAACTCAAAATCCTTTCCACACATATCTGTACAGTTTTAAGATAATCAAAGCTGCTGAAATCAAGAAGCCAGGGGGCTTCAACTGTAGCATTAAAAAAAAAACTTGTCATGCAGAGAGAGGGTCCATTACAAACACTTAGATGTATTTTACTTTTACACTGGTCAAGAAATCTCAGAGTACATCAATTTAAGGAACATTTTAATGTCTTTATGAGCAGCCAGAAATGTAGATATAAATTTAAAAATTAAAAACAAAATTACATAAAATCTGCTGTAACAAGAGCAAATAAATGTTTAGCACATTCCAGAAGTTCCAGTTGTAACAAGACCTGATGCCACACTAGTACTTGGCATGAGCACAGCGTGACAAATCAGGGTGTCACTCTCCAGGACTGATGCCACACTTACGCATGGGAGAGGAGGTGCAGGTGTATAGCGCAGCGCATTCCTTGACGAGATGCAGTATTTTTGTCTGTTTTTAGCCCCTAATCCTCTCTTCCTCTTTGACAAGCAGCACATGATAAATGGGGGAGGCTGGTGGATGAAGGCCTGGGTTTTGGAGGGACACGAGTGACATTGCCTTTCATCTGTGTACTGTTTTGCATTTACTTTGAAGTGCATACACCCTGGAATTGAGGTAATGGAAGACCGAAACATTGCTGGAGTACACCACCACCAAACAAACACATGCACTCAATAATGTAACTGATGATAGGCCAGTATTCTTGATCCATTCATTCATTCATATTGTTGACCCATTTTTTTAATCTGAATGGGCTCAACTAAGTGAAATGTTGTGGTTATTCAGCAAATTTTACTTTCGATGACACTATGGAAGGAATTGTTCAGTTTTGGGCAAAAGGCTGTTGTTGATTTGAGTTCAGATCACTCGGCAACTAAGAGGCCTTACTTCTTATTTCAGTCATTTGGTTGATCTGTTCTTTCTACATAAAGTTGGAAGGAGGTGCTAGCAACTAGGGTAATAGAGCACAGTGAGCTCTGCCCCCTTTGGGTTGGGATCATAATTCTCAGCTGCTAATCCAATGATAGGATTAAAAATGCACTCCACCTGCTCTACTGTGCCATCCCACACCATACCAGAAATGCCCCCCACTTCAAACTTGGAACCAGCTGTCCTATTTAAATGTAAGTGAGTTTAGAAGAAATGAATTGCAGCATCTGACACCATTATGACACTTGAACAACACCACAGACAACACAAAGCAGTTGTCTATGCTGTTCAGAAAAGATAAACGTAAGCATGCAAAGTACAGGAGAGCTTAGAAGAATGTGGAGAACTGCTGGTTCTCAACATTAGACCCCTTGTTTTTAATTTTATTTACTTATTTTTTCACTAACAGCACAGACTAAAAGCCCTAAATAAAAGAAAACTTGAGATTTATACATAATTTTTACTGAATAGTACAGATTTTAAAAAATTTTTACATTGTTGTTTAAAATCCATCCAAAGACATGCCAATTATAATTAAACTTACAATACTTTAAATTTAAGATTTTACAAAACCAATGTAGTTTCAACAAAAATCTGCTGATTTACCATGCATTTTTGTACATTAAATGCAAGAACATAGCATGGAGATTGGCTTTGTACAACTAGATTCTTCTCTACAAAACAGCACAACTCATAATCATATATACAAAACATAGAATGGTATTGTTCACAAAGCTTCTTCATAATTCAGGACATCAGCTGGTATGGTACTTCCAAATGCATTTTGTCACATCAACTTCAGTTTACAATCTTAACTTTTACTTGGTTTTTACCAATTACTGTGTTCTTGTAGTTATTTCCACTATACTTGCTTCCAGTATAATAACACTTTTGACCAAAGAAACTGGACGATAGTTATTATATGACCTGAGGAGGTAGAACCACAGCATGAGGCAAGGCTGATTTTGGTGGACCACACTGCTGGCTCGCCACATGCCAATTCATCTGGGTAATGAAGACCAGCTACTGGCCGTGAGGTAGACAATCATAGTAATTATAAAAGGCTGATTGTCTAAACATTGCGCACTGTGCGAGAGAACTTTTAGGCTCTTTTCCTAGTAAGCTTTCCTTTGAGGGAAAGATTTTCTTTAAAACTTTATTTTTGTCAATCTTCTTTGTGATTTTGCTAACAAGAAACTTTGCCAGTACTGGAAACTTCTAGCTGTGTCAGACGGATCAAATTAAAAAAAAGAAACTGTGACCCTTGACCTTTGCCTCTGTTTACCACTTTAAATGAATGAGCTAATCAGTTTGACTGAACCATCAGTTGATATGTTTCATATGTTTGTCAAAGTCCACTAATCTTATTCTTTTATCGCTCAGTTTTGTCCAGTTATATTTTCTGAAAAACATAATGGTCAGGTATAGTATGCAATGCTAAGAATAGGACTGATAGTTACTCCACAGGCTAAAAACTCAGAAAAATGGTAATTAGGGGTTGTAATTCTCAAGATCTAAATATTAAACTCATACTACTTTACTACGGAACAGCAATTTCTTCTTTAAGGAATTTCCTGTCCTGAATATGTATACAGTGAGACATCTGATTGATCAAGACTGTCATCTTCTTCTATACTTTTCAAAAATTCTGACACTTCTCAAGGACCTAGGGAAATACGCCTATAACAGATACTGTACACCCACATACTTAATTTATTTGGTTTCAGGCACTTGTATCAAAATGAAGTCACATTCCTTGTACAGTGGGATGTTTATGTGTGCAATTTATACCAGGCTGGAATATAGACAATGTAACATGTACATTTTAAAAACCAATCATGTCCCAATATATTTCACAAAGTAAGATGGCAAGCACCTAAATATGTTTTAATTAAATAGTTCCACTGTAATTGCTGGTGCAAATATGATATTTGCAACATGAGGTGGTCAGGTATATGTGGCTTGGAGTCAGTCTTTCCTTTGTGCTTTGAACATGGCTAGATATGTTCTATGGTAGGGTAGTGCAGAGGGTAACAGCGGGTTCTCACAATGCCTGAAGTGTACATTGAAGTGTAGGTTTGAATCTGTCTTGGGGTTTGTGGAATTTGCATGTTTTCTCTGTGTAGACAATCCAAATTTATGCAGGGAAGAAGGCAATGATAAACCACTTCTGCAGCCTCTCCCTTACCATGTAAACCATACATGTGGTTACCATGAGTCAGACTGGACTCAATGGCACTTACTGCATCCCTAGACATGTTCTAGTCTGCATCATTTGATTCATCATCTGATTTCCTGTGCCAAATGTAAATTCAAAGGGCTTGTCCCAAAAAACTAATCTTCCGAAATTTTCAGCTTTTGCTATATTGGGTACAAAATAAGTCTGACTTTCCATGTTGTTGATCATTGTCCATGATTAACAGCACAGAAATAACTGTCCTATAAATGAAGTATGGGAGCATACACATCATTCTCAAGAGTCTGATTTGAACCAGGGTCCTTGGTGAATCTGGGCCACTGGATGGGCATTCAGAGGCCTAATATGTAACAGATGTTCTCTGTCATGGCCTGTTAAATATCTTTCCTTATGTAAAACTATGGTGTATCAGGCCCAAGACCTTCCTGTATGCAATGGTCAATGCGTTGGTCCATAAATTTCAGTTTCTTAAGTTCACTCTGTTATTGCCCCTAAAAGTTTTCCTGAGATGGAATCTCTGGACATGGAGTGCTGACAAAACATCATCAGTGAGGTGTATACACACACACACACACACACACACACACACACACACACACACAAATACAAACATTTCATTACATTTGCATATAATGTGTGGTCACAGTTGTAAACTAACATTCCAATATTCTGTGTACCACAGACATATCTTACCAACATCTTTGAAGCTCATTTTGTGTAAGCTCCATGATATTTATTTCCTTCCCACATCTGATGAAATAAGAGATGCTGAATTGATGAAGTGGTCCTTTATATAGAAAATGATTCTGAGATAATCAGACAGATGATGTCAGCACAGAATCTCTTTTTATAGGTGGGAGTGCAGGGAAGGTATGGGTGGTGGGTTGTTACTAATAAAATGTAAATTTCCTGAAGATCCTGAAACATGGCTTGTGGCCTTGGGGGACACCCTTGTCCTGAACTCAGAACTGAAACAAATTCTCAGGTTCCTCTGGTAACCTGGCACATTCTCAGGTTTTTCCTTTCTCAGTGAGGGGGGGGGGGGGGGGGGGGCTTAGACTTACATCTCGTCTCAGTTCATAATCCTTCTGGATGAGAGCAGGAGATACTGGTGAAAGCTCATTGAATCAATCAAAAAATTTTCAGATTTTGTCTACCCTTCAGATTTTTACAGTGAATCTATCACTGCTCTCCTCTAGGACAGTTGCTGGATTGGTTTTGTTTATTTTTTTGCTCTGCTTTGACTACCACATACATAATGTACCAGTAGACTAACTTTAATGGCAGTGTTCTACATATGCTTACTTAAGGTTGCCCTTGCCTGTCTAGATTAATGCTTTGTTTGCCTTCCTGAAGAATACACTTACTGTGTGCTTTGTAATTCATTTTGGTTCCTCTGTATAATACTGACTGCCAAATAAATAAATAATGAAAACAATAACCATAGGCCATAATTCACATTAAATATATCATTAAAGCATCACAGATATAAATTTAAAGTGTATTTTTTTCTTTTGGAGAACCATCTCTGAGTTGATTATATATAAGAGGATTGTACTCAAGGTGAGGTCTGTAAAACTCCTAGTCTCCTGAGCTTGAAAAACACGTGCATGTCAGCACGACTACTTAGTGACAAAATACTTTAAGACAGACTGTCCGCCTGTTGAAACAGATACTGAAAAATATGTATGTGCTGGGAGGGTATGGTGGATTCTTTCTATTAAAGAATTATTTTCCCAAAAATTGCCACCTCCTCCGGCCTTCCTTCCACAGTGTTCTCACATATTGAAACATTTCACAGTCCCAGTTAGGATGCAATTAAAATGGCAAAGTTTCTACCTGCTGATAGGTTTTTCCATTTCATTTCATCTTCCCCAAATTCCTCTAGTGTGCTCCAGAGAGAGACACTTGGGATAAACTTTCTTTTGTATTCTAAAAGGTGACTCTCTAGAATGAGCTCTAGCTTCTTTCACAAATGTGAACAATCTATACAAAAAATATTACTGCAGGTAGCAATGGCACACAACCAAAATATCTGCTAAGACCCATGCTGCATTTCTTAAATACTTTTTAGTCATTGAAAAATGTAATGAATGCTTGTTAAGAATAATGCCCTTCGCTTCAGACACTCCAGAAACAGGAAGTCTGGGCATTTGGGATTTGGCTCAGGAAAAGGTTTGTGACATCTTAACTGGGAGTGTGCAGCCGAGGGACTTGTCAGTGTTTCAACATTGCATTATATGACATGATCAAGCTCTTTTTTGCAAACCTTCCAAAGCTGATTTCCTCCTGCTGTCTTAGCAATCCTTCAGAGCAGCTTAGAGCCAGAGAAATGGAGCCCTCCACAGTCATCACCACACGGAAGGTGTCTGCTTGGAACAAATAGGAGAAAAACAATAAGAAGCACAACTGGTTGCCCCTCAAAGTGGAATGATGCTCATGATGGTGAAGAATAATTGGGTGATCATGTCTCGGTGGTAATGGAGATCTAATCAAATTCTTGTGGACATGCAATCCAAAAAGTCTTTGTATATGGTGTGAAACAATCTGAACCATACAACTGAAGAAAGAAGTTACTACTGAGACTAAAAATGTTAGAAACTAAGAACCAAGTTAAATGAGAAGTGTACATAAAAAAGAACACATGAACAGTGCAATGTACTGTTTTACAAAAGCTCAGATACGTAAGTAAAAAACTAATGAGCTACATCACCCTCCATGTAAAGCACAATACTGTAAACTTACTATTTTACCTGGAGTGTAAAAATTTGTCAGTTTATTCCTTTTGAAACCCACACACACACACACACACACAAGCACACAGTCCAAAACTGCTTGTCCCGAGCGGAGTCACGGCAAACCGGAGTCTAACCTGTCAACACAGAGCGTAAGGCTGGATGGGGAGGGGACACACCCAGGATAGGTCTTAAAAAAACAGAAATACATAATGAATTATGATAACATCCCAAACTCATTTAAGAAACTGCTGCAGTTAGGAATTATTTTTAAACTGGCAAAGGAACCAAACTTTAACCACATGTGGTCAAAGAGGGCCTTAATCTTTCAAAATGAATAGGAACTTACTGGAGCTTTTGTTGTATTGAAAAACTTCCAGGTCAAAGTGAGGTCTTGTGGAAAAACAAAGTAGTGGTTTTTAAGAAAATCTGATATTTGGGGAACTGGCAAACACAGAGTTCATGGAATCCCCGGCTCAGTATTGAAATCTCATTAACACACCCACATGTGACCTAGCATGATGCTGAGGGGATGAAATACATTGGCTGTTTGCTCCCCAGTACTGCTGGACAGATACTGAAGGTTCAAGGGTTAAACCTCCTGTGTCTATCACTTTATCATCCCGCTAAGGGCCTGTAAAAGTGTCTGACCTTTGACTGCCTTCATAAATGAAACAACAGCCCAAAGTTGAACCTTGGGCCACTCTGCAATGTAGAATCACTGGTTGAGTAAACTCCTTCCCACCCCTGCCCCAAGGGCCTCTTTCTTGCAGTGCAGGCTAGCCCTAAGAGTCAGAAATTGCATGCTACTGGAGACAGGGGGACAGAACCCTATATTCTCATGCAGATCATTTTCAATCATTTACATTAATTCCTTTTATATTGCAGAGACATCAGCAATTTACAAAGAGCAGTATTTTATTGAGGGCAACATGGTGGCACAGCAGGTATTACTGGGCTATTGAAACATTGGCTTCACTCCAGTTCAGTGTGCATGGAGTTCCATGTTTTCCTACTCAGGTTTCCTGTGGGTGATCTGGTTTCCTCACACAGTCCAAAGATATGAGGTTCAGGTGAATTGGTGACACTAATTTGCCCATAGTGCATGAATGGGTAAGTGTATGTGCGGCTACCCTGTGATGGACTGGCATCATGTCCAGGGTGTACCCTGCTAGCTTTGTGTCCATTGGTTCCAGAATAAGCTCTGAACTGCTGTGACCTAGATATGGACAAGTGGCGCCAGTGAGTATTTTATTGACAGTATGTAGATACCACAATCTTATAAAGCAGAAATGCCAAAGTTATTAAATGAAATATATAAGATAATGTACAAAAAAACAGTCATAAAATGAGAAAAAAGAAAGTTATCCATGTATGTGCCTCTATGGGTTTCCTCTGGGTGCTCTGTTTCTTCCAACAGTCTGAAGACATGTGGTTCAGGTTAACTGGTGACTCTAAATTACCCTTAATCCATGACTGTGCGTGGAGTTACCCTTCAATAGACTGGTCCAGGGTGTATCCTCCTTGCTTAGTGCCCAGTGACTCTGGTATATGCTCTGGACTGACGTGACCCTAACAAGGAGAAATGCTTAATGGAAGTAAATGAGTGAGGGAGTGACATGCCAATGCAGAATTTTAACATTTTTCAGCTTCTAATTAATGTGCTGAAGCTATAATTGCTTCACTGTTTTTTTAAGGTCCACCAAAAAGGTCTCAAATATATCTCTAAAATGTTTTCAGGTGAAACATGAGCCAAACGTATAACATATTTTTTTTCTTTGTGTGCATTATCTGTTTTCCTGACTGTGTTGCTTTACCACAGGACCTTACCTGCGCTACTAGTAACCACTACTGTGCTGTTGCCTGCCAGTAACTGCTCCTCCACGGCCCTTATCCACTTGCAGGGGTCCCGTGTCCATTGCCTGATAACCTAACAAGGACTTTCGGCCCCTGTTTGCACTAATTGGCTGATGATGGAGGATGGAGATAGGCTATGTCTGGACATAATTGCATGGTGTAAGTTCCATCAGACATGGCTTTGATGAAAACCACGTTGTGTACAAGAGGAGGCTACCCACATCATATCTCTGCTAGGCTCGCTTGCCTTATCTGTCAGTGGCAAAACAAAAAAGAGATTGCCACCAAAGCAGGCATGAATATTTTGAAAGCTCCACATGCAACACAAGAACAGCCTCTGTCAAGAAAGCTGCTCGATGCAGAGTGTCTCAGCTGAGCTCCAGAGAGAAATGCTCGAATTGTTTCGGCAAAATGAGGCAGACATCAGCATCACCCCAGCAAGGCCACTTTTTAAATGATTGTTGTTCTAGCTAGTTGACAATTAAGGGAAAAATGGCTGCAATTTGCAGAACAAGAGGGTAGTGGTAGAGCATAAACTGTCACAAAAAAGAAACATGACAGATTTCAAGAGAAATAACTGATTTGATGGCAAATGTATGGGAAATGCATGGAAAGTTCTCATACTTAAAATGCGGTTTGCAAACATGTTGTTGGTGGATTAAAATCAGATAGAAACCTCCTCATTGGGTGCAGACTCTTTTAATTGGTTGTGATTTTTTATAACCGAGTGTCTGGAATGGCTGTGTGGTCACAGAGCTAAACCAGAACGGGCATCCCGGGGCCAGCACAGTGACTGAGCTCTACTCTGTGCCCGAGCAGCAGACTAAACCACAAGCACGTGGATAAGCCTGCTAACGTGATGGCACCTTGCATCATGGTGACTGCTAGGTTTATAACTGATTATTTTTGACAAAATTTTTCCCGGCTGGAATTTTTAAGGGTTTATGTTTTTTTGCAACTAAACTCCAAGTCAACAGATGTGTGCAGCTTAAGCTGCAGAGAAGGTGCTGTTGTCTTCCCCTTGAAAATAAGGCAACATCAAATCTTATATCAAAAATAATAATAAAGCACCTTAATATTAAAAAACGTATATACACTAATGTTCGAAAGTTTGGAATCATGCAGACATTTTCATGTTTTTGAAGGAACTGATACTTTTTAAACTGGTGCCATTAAACTAATTTAAAGCTATAGCCAAGATGTAATTTATAATGTTGGAAATGACTATTACTACTTAATGCATCACTTTGCCAAGAATCAAGATTTCAAACAAAGGTGTCCACTTCTGTCTTGAGAGAAGAGGGTAAACTCAATGTAACCAGGATAGATGGCTCGGATGCACATCTACACACGTCTGCATCTGCTTTCAGGTTCTCAGTTGGCTGCTTTCTTAACTGGTGCATGCCAGATACTAGTGTCATCTATGAAAATGAAAAGATGAGTCTGGGATGCTGGCCTTACAGGCAGAGTTTCAAAGAAAAAGCCATATCTGAAAGAAACAAAAACACACACACACACACACACACACGCAGACACACACACACACACACGCACTGTCTGAAACTGTCTGTCCCAAATGGGGCCGTGGTGAACCAGAGCCCAGCCTGGCAACACAGGGCGCAAGGTTGTAGGGGGAGGGGACATACCCAGGACAGGCAAATAAAAACAAAAGGTTAAGATTTTCAGAAGAACACAGATATTGGATGGTGGATAACTGGAAAAGAGTATTATGGATGGATAAGGTGTTTGGATCAAAGAAGAAAACATATGTGGAATGTAGAGCAAATTAAAGGATGCTGGAGGAGTGCTTGATACCTTCTGTCAAGCATGGCAGAGGAAATGCAATGGTATGGGGTTGCTTTGGTACCGGTAAGGTGGGCTATTTACATAGAGTGGAAGGAATAATGAAACAGAAAGATTACCACTATATTTTACAACATTTTGCCATCCCCTGTGGTCATCACTTGACTGGTGAAAATTTCATCATGCAGCAGGACAATGATCTGAAGCATATTTCTAAGCTATGCAAAACCTATCTGGTGAAGAAACAGTAAGGCGCAGTATTGTCCTTGATGGACTGTCTGGCACAGTGGAGGATTCTTTGTTGAATGTAAAGTTTGATGTATAGAACAGCTATATGAAATAAAAATAATGTTATGGCATTTTCAATATATTGATTATCATTTCTGATCAATTTAATGCTACCTTGTTGAATAAAAGTATGAATTTCTGTGAAAAGTACAAACATTTCTGGATGATTCCAAACTTTTTAATGGTACATATTAAGTATATCTTTGCATCCATAGTTTTTTCTTGTCTGTCAGGTGTCTTTAATGCATATTTTGCATTTTTGCAAGTGTTTTAATTATAAGTCCTTACAATGCCTACATCTGTCTGCATCACATATAGCTCTGCTGTACTGGTGACATTAAATCATGCTCTCATGTCGAGGTACCATTACTCAAGAGAAAGTGTCACAGCTGGCGCTGCTGTCAGCCTGCCTGCCTCTCGCGTGGGAAATACAGTCATAATCACTCTGGAGCAAGCGTTCTGGCTTTAATTTAATTTCACATCCAACAATATCCCAACAATGAGTGGACAATAAATCAAACCACAGCACAGTTTTGTGGCTCAAAGAGGAAAGCCCTCCCAGACTTCCCTGTGTTCAGTACCACCTGACCCTCATTTTCAACATGAAATCATTACAGAATGACTTTATAAAAATGGCAAAGAATTAAACAGTACTGTTTCTTTGGAGGGTGGCAATAATGCTTATGATGCTTGTTTTTTCACTCATTAAATAGCTCATTAAAAAGGAAATAAAAACATACTGTATCTGTTCTCCATTTACAACAGAATGATCTGGTGGCATTTTTGAACTGTATGAAGTAAAGTTTTACATTGCAATTTTAACCTTTTTGATTCACCTTGTCTCTCAGTGAAAAGCCTTTAGCACCAGAATCATAATAAAAACACAAATCATTAATCTCTGGTGCAGCACAGTGCTGCAGTTGGTAGTGTTAGTGCCACACAGCCACTGGGCTCTGGATTCAGATATACTGTAGTTACAAATCTGCTTAGCATGTTCTCCCTCCATTTATGTGGGTTTCCATCGGGTGCTCCGGATTCCTCTCTAAGTGAATCTCAATTGCCTGTAGCTTGTGTATGTGTGACTGTGAGTAAATGAATATGTGTGTGATTACCCTGTGATGGATTGCCATTCCATTGAGGGTGTAGCCTGACTCATGACCTACGCTTCCAGAATAACCCTGTATGGACAACCGTTGAATGGTAATGGATGGATTCACCTCTGTGATTTTGATGATGGGCCACATTAGCATCACCAGTTCTTTTCTTCCTGGGTAGTGGTGATGAGAGGCCGCTTACTTTTGCTACATATGTTGAAATTTCATAAGGGGTCCCTATAATGAGAAAATTTTTTACTATACACACTCAAGTAAGACAACAAAACCACATTTGTTGTTCACAGACCCTCATTATGACCAGAGAACAAGTCTTCATTCAGATAAAGACTGAAAAAACCCTTTTTTCTTTTTTTCTGTTTGTTCTGAAATACCACTTATTTAGATTTTCCTGAGAAGTCCCATGAGTTATGGTTTGTATCCACTTCGCTTGTTGGAGCTGACATAGTGAATTTCTGACCACAAAATGGGTTTTCAGCCCAGGAGGAGTAAAGTTATTCACATAAGTAATAATATAAATCCTGTTATGGTGGTATCTATGCAAATGACTGCCACATCTCAATAATGGCTTCAGACAACTGTATCATGGAGCTTTAGGTTCAAGACCAGGAGTTGAAAAGCTCGGAGCCAATGGTTCCCTGTTCCCACATACTCTGAAACCCTTAATCAGCACGTAGATATACAGATGATGAGTTCCATAGTTTGGAATGGAAAGTTAAAACAGAAAAAAATTACAAAAAAGCATACATTTATGCAGGGTCTTAGGGTTTCTCTTTTTTTGAAGTTACTAGCTTTGTAGCAACAATGAAACAGACTCATGAATTTTATTGTACTTCTAGCTCATGATTTCAAAAATCAGCTTGAATATTAACAAGAGACAAAATAAAAAGTCTACTTGAGTAACAGCAGCAATAACAAGAAGTCTACGGGGTATGGCTTTGGTCGTAGTGAGCTTCAACGCGTAATACCTACAGTAGAAAAAATCACGAATGGTGTCTTTGTGCTGATGTACAATTGCAAAACTAATGGTAGATTTATTTAATTAATTTCTTGAAAGCTCTCAAAGTTCATTGTCTAAGTTTTGGTATGAAATAAAGTGGAAATATATTTTCATTTTGGTCTATATTGAAAGCACTAACCCTATTGTTACAAACAAATAAATCACTCTCTTCGACTAACATTCTCAAGGTTATGTATTGCTTCTAAAGTATTCCAGCGAGGGGGGGTGAGGTGGCACAGTGGGTTGGACTGGCTCCTGCTCTCCAGTGGGTCTGGGGTTCGAGTCCTGCTTGGGGTGCCTTGCGACGGACTGGTGTCCCATCCTGGGTGTGTCCCCTCCCCCTCCGGCCTTATGCCCTGTGTTGCTGGGTTAGGCTCCGGCTCCCCGCGACCCCGTATGGGACAAGTGGTTCAGAAAGTGTGTGTGTGTGTGTGTTTGTTTGTTCCAGTGATTTTCTTGACTCTTCTCCACAGTTAAACAGTCCCTTTCCCACCCAGGTTCTGACTGGAACAGGGTTACAGTATCAGTTATTAAAGAGAAGAGTTGTGTTTTGTTTTAGTTTATGTTGAACATTTGAAAAATACATTTGGATTCACTCACGTGTCTATCACAGCAGAATATATCAAAATTATATCAAAATTCCAATATGAAAGATATCATTTTCTTGAGGAAAGCCTTAATAGAGCACATGGTTGGTACTCACTGCATTTATATTTCTAATAAATACACACACACACACACATTTTCAGAACCGCTTGTCCCATACGGGGTCACGGGGAACCGGAGCCTACCCGGTAACACAAGGCGTAAGGCCAGAGGGGGAGGGGACACACCCAGGACGGGACGCCAGTCCGCCGCAAGACACCCCAAGCGGGACTCGAACCCCAGGCCCACCAGAGAGCATGACTGCGGCCCAACCCACTGCGCCACCGCGCCCCCAGATTCTAATAAATATTTAACCATAAAACTCCTCAGGTCACAAGGTATAGATTATTATATGCCCAGACTACTTACATAGAATGTAAAAAGGCCTAGTGGCTCTGTGTGAATTAACAAACACACTTTGGAACCTGAAACAGAATTTTTCACAACCACTGCTAAAAAATTGCTAAATGATTAAAAGTCCATCATTAATACTACAATAACTAAATGACTACCTTTCGATGCAGGATTACAAGATGTCTAATGCTAAATGCAGCTTCAACAAATCTTCGAAAGCTCCATCAAAGATTTCACGTTAATAATAGAGAGATTTTACACACTTCATTTTGCTGACACCTGTACTGAATTGGAAAAGGATGAGAGTGTCTGAAAGAAGTGCTAGAGGACTTTACGCTGTCTGTGGTCCTGGGACTAGCTTAAATAGTCTCTTGATCATTAATTTTTATGTTCTGGTCTTACTACAGACTTGCAGCCTTCTGGACTCTGTCTTTAGCTGGCCATTTCACACTCAAAAAATGTAGATGAGGCCAGCAAGACTGATTGATGACCCGCTCTTACTTTGCACGGAATGCAGATTATCTTTTGGGAGCTCCTTACTGTCACTCTGAAGGGATGAGGGTATTTGAACCAGATCTCTTAGATTGCTTTTGGAGTGTACATACACAGCATAACATGCGTCATACCTCTTGTGATTATTCATGCTGATGGTGTGTGTTTGTGTTGGGCCTCTTGAACTTTGTGGCCAGTCTGTGCACTGGGATCATTGGTGTGCACATAGAATCAGACAGCATCACGAATAAGTGCCTCTAAAGGCACATATTTCTAAAAACTTTCTGACTTATTTCTGTAGTCTACAGTCACTCTGGAAAATGCTTAGAGTGTTTCAAAGATTTTGCTGGAGGAAAAAATCAAACTGATGCAATTTGGCTCATGATAATAATCCCTGGACCATTCATTTCAATGTTTTGCTCTTATTATCGACCCATAGACTTGGATGTAGATGAATGGATTCACAAAATATGGATCAGACCACCAAGCCTGATACATTTTTTTATTTTAATTTGTTTCATTCAAGTATCTTGAGTTCTAGATCCGCAGCAAGCTGTATCACAATAATAATGTGAGTTTCTCTGGGAATGTGCCACACGCCTTGTTTTATATGCTTGTAAAAGGGATTCCTGTGATAGAAAGCATATGCTAGCCACACAGATTTGCAGTGTCAGTAGAATGTCTATCTATACACTAAAGTTAGTCCAGCTTCAAGCTTAATTTTTCTGTTTTTGTTATTTGTGGGAATTTGCATTTGGTTATTTAGCAGATGCTTTTCTCCAAAGCAGCTCCCAATGAACTCTATCTATGTAGTGTTATCAGCTCACACACCTTATTCACCAAGGTGTCTTACACTGCTAGATACACTACTTACACTGGGTCACTCATCCATACATCAGTGGAACACACTCTCTCTGTGGCTCACACACTAAGGAGAACTTGAAAAGCATCTCTTTGGACTGTGGGAGGAAACCCACGTAGACACGGGGAGAACATACAAACTCTACACAGACTCAGTGGGGATCAAACCTATGCCATCTCGCACCCCTCAGGCGCTGTGAGACAACAGCGCTACTCACTGTGCCACCCCCAAAAAATTAATTTAGGCTAATGCCAAAACAGAAAGAGCAATCTTACAAAGCGTGACAGTTCCTGAACTAATATTTGCTAAGCCGAAAGGCTGCTAACCAACCCTTCATTAATGAACATATCAGCGAAAAAAAATAGTTCACACAGATGAGAGAGTACCCAAGACTGAGGCTGCCAGAAGCAGCAATTTGCCACTGAAATACTTACCTTGAGATGGATATGCTTAGCCCAGACCAACAACAAGGATATCTATGACTTGGAGGTGGTGGCTCATGATAAGTCATAGTTATCACATGCCAGTGCTAACTTCTATACTGTATGTTTTTCCTCTGTAATACAACTTTTATGGAGGAATTTATAATTTTATCTCCAACTTCAAACAGAACCCAGTCATCTGATGGAGATGATGTCAAGTGAGGCTCCCTTACTGCTGTGGGTCAGCCATCTTCAGTCCTTTGCTCACTTGGCACGGAATACAGATTATTTCCTACCATAGGAATGGGGGTATTTATATTTGAACAAGATCTTTTGATGAAATTTGATGAATCATTTCAACCAAGAACAGGCCTTGAGAGTTCCAGTTCTAAAGAGAAGTTACATCTTTTTGCTTGTCACTATACCTCAGGTCTTAACTGAAATCATCTTTGTTGTCAGTCAAAGAATTTAGTTGGAAGATATTATGTTTCATAAAGTCAACTCAAACCCTCTCATCAAATTTTCATGTCGGACTAAGTCCAGTTATGTGCGCAGGAGAAACTGCGTTTAGTATATTTGAGGGTTTGAATAAATGTGTGTTTTTTTATGTGCCCACTCACCCCCATATCATCTGGCTCTTAGACCAGAACACTGCACATGTTCATTTGTTGTGGTTTCCATCCATGATTGATCCCAGCAGACAGCTCCAACATTAGCCTAAGTTGGGTGTCGATGGGGCTTATCACTGTTGGGGGCAGAGAGTGTAGGGGGTGGCGGCAGAACTGACAGGGAGCTAAGATTACATCTGTCTTTTGTTTTGATTGCTTTACAGCCTCATCTATGCCCTTCCACCCTCTACCTCAGAGTCCGTAGCAGACACACACCAGTTATCATTCTTTTGCAGCCAGGCAAAACGGGTCTTTGGCATGCATGTCTGAATGGTCCAGCCTGGGACTTCTCATTCAGGGAGCAACAACAACAGGAATGAGGAACATGGTGATGAAAGGGAATGGGGGTGACAGGTGGCAGCACTGTGAAAACCTGCACTTACTTGTTAACCTGAAGAATATACAAGCAAGGAGGAATAAGGAATATGTTTATGTTACATTTATATTACATTGTTAACTTTTTTCCAAGCTGGAACTCAAATATTTGTGGCTTTCATGTTGTTTTTGAGTTTGGAAAAATCTGGTCATACCCCTGCGAATGGGAACAGTGAGAGTAAAATTGAGTTAAAGTACTTATTTGTATGCTACCAGGCTGAGTACAGACTGAAATAAAGAGAAGTCTGCTCTGAACAGTCAGCAAACTATAGAGACTATCCTACAGTCCTTTTTGTAGAAGTGCTGGGTTGTTGGGTCTGGCGATGGTGGGATGGTACAGCTCAATATGAAAAAAAAAATCACTAACTGCTAAACTATCCTAAAAAAGAAAAAGTAATTTATAACACAAGCATTTAGTTTGATGCTATTTCTTGTTTGGCACCAACAAAATACATACAGGTGTATCTGTTTTTTAAAGATACCTTTGTAAATAGCCTTTGTCATACTTGAATAATTGAATAATTAAGCTTGTTACAGCTGCATATTTTGAGCAAACTGCTAACAGTACAGATATTTAGTTTTAAAGTTTGTTTTTATGTGTGACATTATATGTGTAACTATGTCAGTCAGAGTATCTGAGCAGTATCTGCAAACACCCCCATGGGTGGCACAGTGGTGCAGCAAGTAGTGCTGCTGTCTCCCACCCCTAGGGTGGTGTGAGAAAATAGGGTTTGATCCCCATTCTGGGTCCTCTGGTTTCTTTTAACAGTCCAAAACCTGTAGCTCAGGTGAACTAGTAATGCCCAACTGCTTTTAGTATTTGAATGGGTAAGTGCATGTGGGTGGCTACCCTACAATGAACTGGTGCACCCTGCAGGATAGGTTCTGGTCCACAGCAACCCTTTTCAGGACAAGCAGTAACTGGATGGATGGATGGATAAGTGTTATTACATTATTTAGTCTCTCCATATCTAGTTTTTCAGGCATATGGCAATTATTTATACCACTTATCATTAACATGTACAAGGGTTGATCATCCGCTACACCCCAACCAGACTGCTATGCTCTTCCACATCTGCCCCCTTGCTGGTCCCACACACAAAAGGTAAAGCACGGAGGCTGCTCATGTGATGAACATTGGTTCATATGGTGGGAAGAAACAAACTAACTGTACTTAAAAGTCATGTCTCTTTCTGTTAATGTAATGCACACATTATATTTTCTATGAGATGTACATCGTTTTGGAGAAAAGCGCCTACTAAATGAATAAATGTAAATGTAAATGTCTGGATTTTCACATATCTGGTCTGTGGTATCGGGACTGGGCAGGACACTGGATTCAACACGATAAGCTGACACCGCTTTTGAAAATTGTGGCAAGCAAGCGATGGATATGCGTTTGTGATTCAAAAAAGCTTCAAGGACTGGCACAATCCATAAAAGCTCAGTAGACGTGCATGATTAAATAAAAGTTTTGTGGACCCGCAGGCGATTCAAAAAAGCTTTGTGGGCAGGTGCAATTAAAAAAAAAGCTCAGGTGACATGCGAAAAATTTAAAGAAGCTCAGCAGATGAGATTGAATTAAAAAAACATAAAAAAAAAATGATTCATGCTATGATTCATTATGTAATGTATTACTCAACCTTTTTCTTACATAAGGCATCATTTAGGGACATTTTAGGGTGGATTTGGCATGGGCATGGGATGGTTTGGAATGTTCCCCTATCAGAAATAATGGATTAATTAATTTTATTGTCTGGTTTTTTGATATTTTGTCAATTATCAGGAGCAAATTAGGACTGGTTAAAAGGCGGTAAGTGTATGTGTTAAAATTTTCTATGTCATTACATCTTGTTAAACTTCAATTGAAATGTGTATTGTGGCATGTAGCGCCGTGGGTTTGGATGGGGTGAAGAGGGATGGAGAGGCAGCGTTCATCTCGAATGTTTTATTGCACACCGGTACACAAAGAAATAATGCTCTTGGTCCAAGTATCCGGTTTCCTCCAGGACCTGTGCCTCAAGCCACAGTGTTGTTAATACTAAACTAATAACAATAAATTATATTGTTGCACTGTAGGACTCTTTTTAGAAAGCCCTTTCTAAAAACCTTGATAGACTCTGACAGACCCTCATCAGACTAACAGGCTAGATAAATGAATGTATCATGTCAAGCCTGATGAGTGTCTGTGAAATGTCCCCTGTGATGTGTATTCCAAGTTTTTCAAGGATTTTCAAAATCTCAACACATCTGTCAGATGCCATGAGAGGGCATGGAAGTGTCCCACATGCTCACAGAACATTCTTCTGGTCACATGCTGTCAGATGCTACAGTTACTGCATGTCTCTTTGAATATGCAGAAGCAAGATATATGCAATTTGTCTAGAAACATTAGTTAATCCAGCCAACACCAACAAGCTATAACCATAAATGAAGCAGCGAAAACCTTTACTAACTTTTTTACTCAGATTTTGTTGGAAAAATGGCTCCTGCTTCTTGTTAAGCTGCCCTCTATTGCAATGCATTTGTTGTAGAAGCAGTTTGAAGTGCTTGGTGACATTCAGGAAAGACTGAATAAAATATTATTTTGAATATAAGCGGTAACACCAGAATACAAACCACTGTTCTGATCAGGTTATACTAGAAGAGGAGAGGAAATGATCTGTTCAGAGAAAGAAACCTATGATTTTCTCCATGTCACTCGATATTTCCTGTTCGCTCTGTTTAACCCAAGTGGCACATACTTGTTGGCTCTGAGTTAAAGGTGGATCAGGTCAATAGCTTATTACTGGCCTCATCGTGTTCCTGTCCAGCTTCGGAGCAGCAGGAGTTCAAGAGAGGATTTGGAAGGCAGAGGTTTGCTGTCTGTGACTGGATAGGATTTCATCCACAACTTGTTGCCTGGCACTGGATAAACTCTGGCATGCAGTAGTGACATTGGATACATGACCCGAAAGGGTCACACTGCCAAGCGTCGCTCTCAACACCCAATCCGCTGGCCCCCATCTCTTTAAAAACTCTTGAGCCTGACCACCGTGCTCGGCCCCCCACAGCGTCTCACACAAAAAACAGTGGCGATGGTGGCCTGGTGGCCTGCATTTGCCATGCTAGTGTGGGATGCTGGTATGTATGTTCCTTGGGATGCTCAAAGGGTCAGTATGGAACTAACGTGTGTACTCCCACCCCTTCCCCAAGCGCAACTACTATAACTAAACAATTTCTTTACAGCACACAAGAACCAAATAAATGTCATCAAAGCACACAAAGTTTTCATTCAGTGTAATAAGTAAAGAGAAATGAAAATATTTCCAGCTCCATCATTTAACACTGAGATATTGAAAGAAAATTCAGACACTGGCTGAATCTTTCAGCCAGCCTGCAACAACAAATGGCAGTCAATGAGAGCAAAGCTCCAGTTGCTCCCTAGGAGTTAGCAGAGGAAGATAAAAACAATACATACCCCTAAAACATAATCTTCTTGGCTCTGCTGTATGCCCTTGCATTCATTATTTAGAGTATGCCATACCGAATGTGTTTGCTTTACTTTGATCAATGTCAGTCTAGCCTTAGGAATCCAAGAACTGCACAACCAGTTTCTTTGAGCCATAAATTAGTCTGCACAGAGCTACAGAGCAATCAATAGTGCACAGGCTTGTGAAGATCAAGTTAATGTTTGGCTTCAGTTTAGCCCTTTTGGCTAACACTGATAGATGGGTTTCGCCACAGAGACAGGCGCTAGCAGAAAAATGGAGCTCAATCAATATAAAAGTAAAAGGAAAAATCTTCCATCCATGTGCAACACGATAATGGCCTTATATTAAATCTGTAAAGACTTTTTAAAACTGTCACAGAGCAGTGAACAAGGAGAAAGGCCAGGTGTGGACCTCTGTATTGCTCACATCAGGAACGGCACACGTACGCCACAGCACTTGCGTTTTTTCATTTCACCTGCTTGTAAAATCATGACATTGTCTGAGCTGGAAGCATTATGTTGAAATGATCAGTTAAATTAAGGGATGGGGGAATGAGAATGAAATTAAAATAGGATAAAATAATATTTATTATTGAAATTGTTGGCATCTATCTTGATCCCAGAAAGTCTGTTCATTGATCCCAGAAAAATATCACTGCATAGAACTACAAAAAAGCATTTGCATTTATAAATCTAAAACTGTCACACACCTATACTCTTGGCAGCGATTTAATTTAACTGATTGTTAAATGGATCTTTACTTGTACAGAAATCCCAGCTGTTCCCATGATGCTCAATAGTGGATTATTGTTGTAGGGACAAGGCCAGGGAGTCAGTCTTTGTCACAGAGTGGACCTTCGGTAGGACTAAAACCAGGACAGCTTTCTAATGAGAAGACGTGCAGGGAAACTTAAGGAGTAACTTCATGCTCAGCTGCTAGTGTAGTGATTAAAGCTGCAGTTGTTGGAACTGAAAGTTCTATGTTTGAATCTCACCTCCAGCTGTAATACCCTCAATTGCTCCAATTAAGTTGCTCAGCTGTAAATGGATGAATAATTGTAGGAAGCTTAACACTGTAAGATGTTTTGGACAAAAGTGTGAACAAAATGAATAAATGTACACAAATTGTGTTTTTTCATATTTTTCTATGAAATATGTTCCTACCATTATTTTCAGATGAGACTGATCAATTTTCTTTCTGTACCCATTTTACCTGGATGTGTTAATTTTATGTTGCTATATTACTGGATGAACTGGAACACAGTTTTTAGCAGAATGATTGTGGCATTAAAAATCTGCACCCTTTACAATGTGTTCCAGCATATTAAAGAAATATAAAACACAAAACATTTCTTAAAATCTCACTGCCAGTATGAAAGATATTCTATTTTTAGAAAATTCCCCCCCCCATTGTGGCCCACATAATCAAAGCAAACATGATACAGTGTCCACTCTGACCCTGCATATATAGCAGGACCAGATGGACCTGTCACAGAGAATTGCATTCCTTTACTTACCAATTGACACAAAAGAGTGACCTTGCACAGGCATCAACAGTGGAGGAGTCAAAGGTGACTAAGCTTGTGTACATTGTGTTTGTTGGGAAAAGCTACATATGACATTCATATGAGAGTCTAACAACATGCATTTCTCATTTTTACCCTTTAAGTAGCTCTTTGAGAGCTTACCCCGTGCCACATGCATACTCCGCAAACTGCTTAGCTTCAGAGATCACCCTTTCGTTCGTTTAAATTAATACTTCTGTTTGGCATGCAGTCTGTATAGGAAAATATATAATCTGCCATATCTGATTACAAAAATATTTTGTTATCAGCTAAAAGAAATACACAATTTAATGTGTTGTAGGATGAGCCCATTCAGAAATTAATCCCCACCAAAAGAGCACAATATTGTCACAAATCTAAGAGTACACCTGAAAATCAGCAAGCATATTTTGCCTTACTGTCATTTTCTTTCTGCTTAACCATGACTTTTCATCACAGGGTTCCAAAGATTCATCACATACATTACAGATCCTTTGCGAGAACCTAAGCGGTGAAACACGGGCAGAATTGTTCTAACCATTTTCCCAGTCAGCTACATGGGGGCAATCCCCCAGAAATGTTGGTGTGATGAATACATGATGGAGGTTCTTTTTGTACAGATGCTAAGATGTAAACATATGGAAGACGGATATCGAGGTGTATAAGCAATGTCCTTAACCTTCAGATGGACCATCTCAATGTTCATCATATACCGTCAGTGCTAAAGAAATACTGGATGATTACAACATGCCACCGCATCTGGTTGTTTTAATTCTTTAACTGCTGTAAGTTGTCACTGCAGCTGTTGTGCTGAACTCATGCAGGAATAACAACTGTTACACAGTGCCTGCTGGATTCATTCCCCAGGGCCAACTTTCCTGTCAATTCCAGAGTTTCATTAACACTGGAAAAACTATTTTCTCATCAGGCTTGAAATACATAAGGAGACTTGTAATATCTCAGGAATGTGTACACAAGTAACACAAGAGTGAAAAGAAGCTGAATAGCTAGTGTCACATTATTTTGCATGTAACATACTTTTTTAAACACAACATCTGAAACAGTTTGTGGCGTAAAAAATTATGTAAAATTTTTCTACTAAAAATCGAAACACATTCTAAACACATTTGTGATATTAAGTGAGCAAAAACATTTTAAAATGGCTTAAAGCACAATTTACAATAATAACTGCTAAGGTTGGAGGAACACCAACAGATAATAAATGACAGTATCATTTAATGTCTTTATCACAACGATTACATTTAACAATTTAAGTACATTGCGACCACAGGTAGTGTTGTGATTAGAACTAGCACTTGAAGGATCCACATTCAGATCCTTGGTTCCACTGTAATACCCAGGCAAGTTGTTTCCCTGAACTGATACAGTAAAAATCATCCAGCTATATAAATGGAGTCATAATTGTTGTGCAGCATTTTTAAAAAAATCAGCAAATAAATACATTTATTTTCTAAACACAAATATAACTTGGTAAAAGTAAATCTAATCTATGTAAAACTAGACATTAATCCAGTATTGTGGGTGAAAAATGGCACTTACTGCTCCTTATTGCAGATCCTCAGCAGGATGCAGTCTTTATATAAAACATGGTTGTGTATTAGCATTCAATAAAAAATTAACTTCTGCAAATCTACACATCATCAAAATTAACACCTGCAATCAGTGCTACATGAAAATAACCTGGGTACTCTGCAGATTTCCATTCACAATGTCTAACACCACAGGGAGCATTGTTTTACCTAAACTGTTTATTTTATATGTAACATAGCAACAATGACTACGGGTTGAAGGCCTTAGAAAATAAGGTAATAATGAATGAACAGACCTAATAAATATGCTCCACCTTTAAAAAACCACGCATTTTCCAGCTCAAGCCAATAGTCTAAGTGAACTCTGCTACACCAGTAAAAAGAAAAGAAATCAATGAAAACAATGCAAATGAACTCATACTCGCCAAACAAGATGAAATGGTGATCCACAGTGCCTGAACTGTGCAATTCAACGTGGGTTCAATTCTCACTCAGTCCTTGTGGAGTTTGCATGTTCTCCCCGAGTTATCGTGGTTTTTTCCCGGCAACCAAAAAACACGTTTCAAGTGAATTGGTGACTCTAAATTGCCCATAGTGTGTGTGTGTGAAAGAGTGTTACGTTGCCCTGGTGTATAGATGAGTGATTGACTGTAGGTAATGTACTGTAGTGTATCTAGCTTTATGCATGAACTTGGATGAGAAAGGCATCAGCAAAATACTACATAGTATTCATAGTAAGATACTTTGTAGAAAACTGTTTACTAAATGGTGGGGGGCATAGTGGCACAGTGGGTTGGACTGGGTCCTGCTCTCTAATGGATCTGGGGTTCAAGTCCCTCTTGGGGTGCCTTGTGACAGACTGGTGTCCCGTCCTGGGTGTGTCCCCTCCCCCTTACGCCCTGTGTTGCCAGGTTAGGCTCTGACTCCCCACGACCCTGTATGGAACAAGCGGTTCAGAATGTGTGTGTGTCTACTAAATGAATAATAAACATAAAGTAATTTAAATGTCCCTGGATCGATCAGTGCATCAGCTGTTGTTCAGACAGTGCTGATCACAACACACTCTCCGTTTATCCCTTCTCCTTGCTTTTCTCCTCCACAGGCGGCCTTCCCGTCTGATGAGGTCGTCTTCCCATCTGCTTAGAGGTCATCCGCGCACCAGTTTAAATGCAAATATGAAAAAACAGTGATCCAGTGACAAATTGTAAAATTGTACTTTTACCTTTATATACATTAACATTCATAAATACAATCTGTTGATCACTTTATTTGTGAAGTTACAAGGCCACGCTCTGTGAGAGGAGCACTGCGATTTGATGCCACATTCTTATCTGTATGCCTACTGTTGCTTCAAAGTAGTGCTCCTGCTGCATACAAGAACTTATTGTCTTACCATCCAGCCCTCTATACAGGCCTCACTCTGTGCCATCTATCTCCTTTTGCTCCACATTCGTAAATATTCAGAACAAAAGAAGACTGGAACTTGCACAAGTCAATGTCATGTACCCCTTTCAAGTGATTAACCCTTCGTCTGGCTACCCCTGGGTCCCAAACACTATTCAGGGGCTAAAAGCAAAGCCCCTTTTTGCAGGAATTAGCACAGAGACTTGGGTAAATAAAAGTTACTCTTTTTGTTTTAGGGAAGGAGGAGGGGAAAAATAAAGTTGCAAAAAGAATGAAACTTATATTTGGTTTCTGAACACCACCTCCCATATTCTTGTAACATCAGGCTACTGTTTGTACTGGCCTGCTATAGGTATTCTTGAAGCCTTTATGACAAACCAATCACTTTTATTGATTTACACAAGGAAATCACCTGAAACTGTATTTTTAAACTGAGCTCAAAGAACCTTTACAATTTTTTGGATTTTGGAAACATGGCTAACCAAAGGAATTAATATGATGCTGAGAATAAGGACGCTGTTGGACAGACAACTCTTACTGTTGATAATGCACAATTGGCATTACTTTTTTGGAAGGAATCTGGTATGGTCATAAGTATAAATGGGGAAACTTCATGCTAAAACAAAATTATCAAGCAAGCTTTATTGTCATTTCAACCATATACAACAATACACAGTGAAACGAAACGTTCCTCCAGGACCATGGTGCTCCATAAAACAACACCGTTAGCAATACAGAGTTATCACTCAAAAATAGTCACTTGCTTGACTAGGATGTTTTTAACATCTTTATAATGCTCTCGGACCATGTGAAACTATATATCGTCTTTCGGCACTTCATTTCTTTCTAATACTTCTTTCCAGCATTCTATACTGATAAGGAAAAATAAACTAAATCATTTTAAAATTATTCACCTATACACATTTTCATTTCATTCCAAGTTTCCAAAAGAAAAGTGTTTAGGAGCGAAACCATGGTTATTCCAGATGCTGATTTTCCCTTGTTCCCTGTCAAGTGTTGACAGTTTTATTCCTCCACTGATTTTGTCAGCACATGAACTGAGGTCTTGGAAATAAACCTTTATTTTTAGCCTTTAAAAATTAATAGTAGAGTCTATCAAGCCTTATACACTGATTGAATTGCCGTCAATATCCTTTCTAATATGGAAAATGTGCTTGGAAAGTTCAGGATCATTTGGAAAAATCATCTTTATCTGGGATTATATATTCATGCCAACTGTGCATTAGTTCCCTCCCTGCTAGTTTTACGTTATGCATAGACTTTTGCTCTTCTTTTTCTTTCTCTGGATGTATACTGTAGGTGTACATTTACACACACACATTTTCAGAACCGCTTGTCCCTTACAGGGTGACAGGGAACCGGAGCCTACCCGGCAACACAGGGCGTAAGGCCGGAGGGGGAAGGGGACACACCCAGGACGGGACGCCAGTCCGCCGCAAGGCACCCCAAGCGGGACTTGAACCCCAGACCCACCAGAGAGCAGGACTGCGGTCCAACCCACTGCGCCACCGCACCCCCTCCGTACATTTACATTTACAGTTAATTTACTCATTCAGGCGATGCTTTTCTCCAAAGCGACGTCCTTCTAAGAGAAAATACAAGATGTGCCTTACATTAGGAGAAAGAGACATAGCTGCAGACGTGTGATTCTTAAGTATAATTAGTTTCTTTCACCATATGCACCGATGTTCATGACATGAGTAGCTGCGTAAAACTTTATCAGAATATCAATGATTCCTGATCACCTTCCTAGTGATTTTTTTTTTTTTTGAGATACAAAAAAAGATTTATGTTACATTACAGGAAAAGCTGCATAAAAGATTGACTCGAGCATGATCTTAAAGTTATAGTGCATGAACAACAAGAACATGAACTTAAGAAATCATGGTTGAAGCAAGTCTGAAAGAGGTGAGTTGCAAGATACTTTTTTAAATGTGGACAAAGATTCAGCAGTTCTGAGTGAGAGGGGGAGGTCGTTCTACCACAACGGAGCCAGAACCGAGAACCTCCGTGCTTTACCTTTTTATACAGCTTGGATATTTGGAGAAGCCTTCCAAGATAATTATTCTCATGGGTTCAAAAGCCCATTTATCCCAAGTAGGATGAAGGACAGGAAACCGTTCAGTATTCATGTCTACCATCTGGTGTCTAGGAGCATCAGTGTCATCCGGATGTAAAGGACTTCATTAAACTCCTGAGCTACAGACTCATGGAATACTCAACAGGTGCTTTAGGTAATGTAGGCTTCTTTAGACCCCAGGAAAGTCCTCACGCTCAGTCTGCCTTTTTATAGCAAATTCTACAGTTTCTCCAGTTTCAGAAAAAAAATGTTCATGTCAGGAGAATGAAAAACCTAAGACCTAAGCAGGAAAATATATAGTAAAATATTCCTTGATCTGAGAAAAAAATGGGAAGTAATGGAAGAGAACTACTGGAAAGTAATGGAAAACATTTCAGAGTGTATAGTTATGTAATCCACAGTAATCAGGAATAAACAGTAATTTGCTAAACTGGGCTAACGGCTCCCTGGTGACTTGGGGTATGGTCAATGGCCACTCAGTTGGAAATGTGCTACTCGACACTCATTGTCTGGAAAGGGGAGGAAGAGTGAAAAATGAAGAAAAAAAGAAGCATGAGATAGAGTAGGAGGCAAAGGAAAAATTACCTCACATAGCTGCAATCAGAAATAGAGTGGGATCTAACCACATAGTTAAAGGTGACTCTAAAATTTCAGCCTAGAGAGTTTGGAGAATTTCCACACTGCGCTTACAACCCATTTCTTCTCAGGGACACATTTTGGATCTATGCCTGCTTGTCATCAAAGTGATAAGGTCAAACCTCAACCGTATTTTTAGGCTTCACTGTTCAGAACTTCATTGGGTTAAAGAATTTAAAAAATGCATAAAATCCAAACTGTAGCTTTTAGCCAAATTGTGAATCAGGAATCGGCTTTGCTGTTTTGCAATATTTTCATTTGCCAAAGTTCGGAGTAAACCAAAGTGAAATATGAGTGCTGCAGAACCTCACTGATGACAACTAAAATGACCCAGGTGTGTGTATATAATATACAGGTGAAACATCTGGACAGCAATAAGCTGTCATGCAATTCCAGTAGGTAAGGAAACAATACAGAAAAAATTAATGTTTTTAGGTTGGGTGGAGAAGCTTTTCCTCATATATCCTGAGAATACATTAGCTGGAACATTACAAATCAGTTGACAGATGGCTTATGAATTTTTCTTTTGTTTTATTCATTGAGTTATGTATTTATTGCAGAATAGTAAAATAGTTAAAATATTAGGACAGGACTCCCAAGTGAAGAATTAATCATCATCACGGTGTTCAGTTTTACAGCAGAACACAGATGTTGCAATGTAGCAAAATTGATTGTTTGCTGAGAAAAAAAAAAAACTGAAAAGTATCTATCATAGAACTCTGCAAGAGTCTAGCAGACTTGGCAAAGGGATGACAAGTTAGAGAAATACTTTAGAAATCTAAACCCCCATGGACCACTGCAGCACATTTTGATATTCCACCTGGTGTGAGGCTTATGTGCACAAGACAGGAGGTTGTTAGGCAACCAGCCTTTAAGTCACTCTTGAAACACTGGTAGACAGAAGAAAGTTAATATTTCTTATATTCAATCTTTCATGAGCAAAGATGAAAGAAAAGGCATGAAGAAGTGGACATTATTTTGAACTTCTGCAGTTGTCGGTCTGATGGAAAAGGATTTTGCACAAGACTTAAGACTAGCACAAATTTGAGGAATGCATGTTTTATTTATAGAAATAATGAATATTGTGTAAAATAAATAAACAAATTAACAAAGCTGTGCTGTTTCTATGTATGCCATAACCATTTTTCAGAAACTTGATTTTTTTTTTTTAATTTTCCAAAAAAATCTTAGTAGAAAATGCATGTCTGGAAATGATACTGGGTGATTGTTCAGTAACAAAAAGCTTCCATGCGCTGTCATATTGGAGCAGTTAACTTAGTATGCTTACAAGAAACACTGGCATCTTGGAGAATTCTCAGAATGTGTTTATTTAAACTAGCAAGCTATATACATGCCATACATACATACTGTATACTTTTTGACTCATGGAGTATAAAGAAGTGTTGACTTTTATAAGACTGCAAAAATCCACTAAGTGAAATAGGTTCTTGCAGTTTTAGGGAAAGGTATGGCGTTTCCTTTGCCTGACTTTTTTGCAGTGAGTGATGTACAGCTCACTCCAGACAACATCTTGCTTGCCTGATTAATGTAGTGGAATTGGATGAGCAATGGCAGAGTAAGGGTCATCCACAGCGTGACCAATTCAGTGACTAATGGAACGCGTGTAAAGTGACCTCTTCACATCCAGTCGTAGCATCAGTATTCGTGGTAAAATCACCAGTAACCCTCAAGGCCACCTGACAGCACGGGGTTTATTTCCACAAGGGAGAGCTTGGCCTCTTGCCCCAGCAGCATGTTAAAACAAATCATTTTCATTTAGAACCACAGAGGCACCAGGATGGACATATTTAAACAACCCTGTGCAAATGTTGCTGACCAGCAGCACTCCCTGCTGCAGCTACAACCCAGCCTAATGAGTTGTGGCATTACATTGTGTTCATAAAACTCTGTCATCATAAAACTACCTCCCGGAGTAATGGAACAGACCAAGGCTGGGAAACAGATCGGCAGTAAAGTGTTAAGTTTCTAACCTATTAAACTGATGAATCTCTCTGCAAACTCGCCTGTCTTTCTGAGGGGGGTAGTGGCTGAAGTAAGGCAGGCAGCAGTAACATGATTCGGTGTCAACATAAATGGCAAAACCATTACACTAGACCGGGCACCATACAGAGAATCCCACACTGCAGTGCACCGAAATGGGTTACACAAACCAGAATGCTGACACCCTATGACCCCACAGCACTATGTTCCCCTTGCTATGAGGGGGGTTCACGGGTGCAGCTGTGGCCCACAGCCCATAGCTCCAGTCACCATGGGGAAGCTCGTTAACTGGGGACCTGGTTCCCGCCTGGGCATACCGCTGCCAGTAGGGCTCCTGTAACAAGCACACCAGCCAGGGATGCTGCCCGTAAACTGTTCATCAGCTTTGTTAGCAGACGGTTGCCGGACGTAGCGCACCAGGGAGTCCGCAGTGGCAGCTGAGGTTCATTAGTCCATCTCAGCTCAAAGACGGAGCACCTTTGACTCTGGCTGAGGTTTGTTATGGCTGGGGGAACTCCAGAACACTCTATACCCAGTGCATCCCTTGTCATTAACCAGGGGCAGCTTTAAGGAACCAAACAGTGAGAACCAGAACGAATTCACACAGGAGTACAGCTCTGCAGGCTTTCACCTTGAAGTGCTTCTCTGAAAACTGTGCCATGACACTTGCCGAATGGATTCGCAAACATAACTAATGCGGGAGGGAACCGACACATATGCAAAGAACCAAATTGCAATATACAAAGGAGTTAAAAGTTATCTTAGTTTATAGTTCAAAATGCAAGTCTTTAATAAATATGATTGTTAAAAGGCACTCAGCAGGAAAGCAGGAACAACTCTTAAGGGCGACTCCTCAGTAAAACAAGGTGGGGGGCATACCTCAGCTGTGTATACATCTATGTGTGCTTGCCAACACAAACTGCATAGCTTCGGCGAGTTTGTGCTTACATTAGCCTCTGGCTCACTGTAAAAATCAGGCATGCAAGGCCTATCTCCATAGGTTGAGGGGATCGCATTGCAACTCCCAACGAAACAACTTCAACACAACCGGACGAAGCTTACACACTCACACCATAGGAGCTTGGAGGAACCGAACTGTATCTCAACACACAATCAGATTTGACCAGCAAAATGTTTCTGGGGAATGTGAAGCTGAACATAAACATAATATTCCAGAGTGCCTCTTGATATTCCTTTCCACTTTTACACCTGGAAAGCAGAAAGCAAATCACCCAGATGAACAGAATTACAGACAAAACTGAAGGAGATGGAAGCCGTCATAGAGTCCTGTGAGATCTTGTGGAGAGACTGATGCCTCTGTGGGAATGTCATTGCTCCCTCTTTGAATCAGCCCTCTTCTTGGGAAGCCTTTGTTTCTCAGATTGCAAAGCCAGAGCTCAGCATCATTACTTTTGACACACAATGATAAAAGCATGCGATGGGATGGCTAAAA
Source organism: Scleropages formosus (assembly GCF_900964775.1). NCBI lineage: Eukaryota > Metazoa > Chordata > Actinopteri > Osteoglossiformes > Osteoglossidae > Scleropages > Scleropages formosus. The sequence goes on along the minus strand of NC_041807.1, from coordinate 25,873,476 downwards.
TCATATAATATTAGAAATATCATCAGAAATTGTCCCATAATCAGAAAGCATTTACAGAATAACTCCAGTCTGCTTTTTTGGCTGCTTTTCAAGCACACACTACTTTTACATGTAGTTGGCCTACCTTGGAATGTCCTTCCACAGCCTTTCTTCATAAAATTCCACTGGTCCACCAGCAATGCGATATTGTTAAGTATTTACAAGGTTTTTAAAGCACTTTTTGCAGAGCCACTACACAGGTTACTATTTTTTTTTGCACAGCCATAGAGACATTTGACCTAATACTGTTGTGTGATTTCTGGTGAATAAGGAGAATTAGCAGCACAACACAAGCAGGTGTTTACAAATTCCACTGCATGTAAGTCACACATTGTCACTGCTAACAGCTACATCCTTTTCTCTCAGCCTTTTCATTATTACCCACCTGCAACACTGCATACTTGATGTAAGTCAAATGAAATTCCTTGCTCAAAGGCAGTCTGCTCCTGGGATCCTGTCAATCTGTTTTCTTCACTAGCTTTTTAACTACTTTTCTGCACTACACGATAGCAAGCTAATGCAGAAGGTACTGTGTTAATAACACGGGGGGAAGTACCCCAAGGTATGAGATAAAGCATTGATGACATGTGTCTGCCACCGTTCACATTCCAGATGCCCATGAGTCCTTACAAAAATAATTAAATGAAACTCGAAATCGCTCTCACCACTCATTCTTCGTGAAAAGGACATATGCACCCTGAGGAGCAGAACCAGGGATGTTTGGAACTGGGAGATATTCATAGTAACGAGGTGATGGCGGGTTTCAGCATGTTGCGCTGAGACGCCTGTGCAGAACAGGGTTCAGGCCTCTCCTGGGGCCTGATTGAGATGCAGCTGATCTGTCCTCATTGAGCTCCTCCAGTAAGGCCTAGTGGAGCAGAAAATGATCAACTGTTTGACAGGGACAGGAATTGGAGACAGCAGGCATGCGGCTGGGGCATGTCAATCTCTGAGCCTGGAGCCATCTAGCCATCCGTTTGCTCCACTAAACAGGTAAGACACTGGGATTCACTTAATGCCAAAGGAAGTGGAAAATTAATCTCCTCTCCGCTCCTGAAAGGCAGATTCTAATTCTGTTTCACTCAATAAGTTAGCACCTGCTACCCACATTCTCCATTCCACACATCCCTTTCTAAGTTCCACATGAGCACAGACACCAATATACATACGTATGTATCCTCCTAATTAATAATAAAATGTGTTTCTTTTCTCTAAAAATAAAATAATTACTCACTTGTATAAATCAATAAAACATGAGTAACTTAATATTCTAAATTGCTTTGGAGAAAGGCAAATAAATAAATACACTAAATATAAATTTAAATATATCAATTTATATGTACATGTACATACAGTCCAATGGACCTCAGACTGACTTATTCTGCTCTACTCTAGGCTTCTGTTATTTTCTGCTGCTCCCTTATCTGACAACTGCTCACTGTTGCACTGCTGAAAGTGCTGATAGTCAGTCAGACCCCTGGGAGTTGCTGAATCTGAAATTGTCTAAAGAAACCGAATGACAGAAGAGATTCGGGAAATTCCCTAATCTATGCAAAATATCAATGAGCAATTGGCCATCATCATGCTTTTTAATGAAAAAATATAATTTGTCACCATTATCCTGAAGTACAAGAGTACAGCTGGTAGTGTAGGGGTTAGAACTGCTGCCTTTGGACCCACAGAGCACAGGTTTAATTCCCACCTCCAGCTGTAGTACCCTCGAGCAAGCTACTTACCCTAAAAAATTGTTCCAGTAAAGTTACCCAGCTTTATAAATGGATAAATAATTGTAAGTACTTTAACATTGTAAGTCACTTTGGACAAAAGCATCACCTAAATGAATAAATGTAAGTACCCTTCAGTAAATGGTTATTATTGTTTTTTTTTCATTTGTTTGCATACAGTTTTATACAAATTGATCTTATCCATTTTACACAACTGGAAAATAGTAATGGATCAATGCACATACAGTCTCCATAGACCTTTTGCCTTTGGCTTGTCTCTACAAAGGGACGTGACTTCTAAAAAACTAAAATGACCTTGAGACCTTTTAAGTGCTATGAATTTTTCATTCTTGAAGAGGTTTTTCCATGCTGTATAGATTTTCTTGGCCTACCTTGAATGCCAATTCTTTTTTCTGATCCATCATGCAGAAAGAGATGAAAATTCAGCTCCTTCGGGTATTATTCTGGGACGCATGTCGTCTGTGGTTCCAAAGAAACTCATCACCATGTTTGAAATCCTAGGAATAGAATCCTGTCCTTTTCTACTGAAAAGAGCCTTTGTATTTCTTTCAATACCAGCAATTTCATGTTATCTGCTAAAGTTTTCATGGTACTTTAAATAGTAATTAATTCTATATGAAATTGCAGAAGGCTACAGACATGACTGTGTGATAAAAGAAATCCTCTGCCTGTCAATACTGCACATGGGTCCCAATTGGGCAGGTGTAAGAGCAATAGGGAAATGACTTTCTGTTCAATGAGTCTCATCTCTCTTCAGCAAATCATTAGGGGGAAGCAGCACATGGCCTCTCAAGAACCGGCCCCAATGCGCTGCCAGTCTCCGCTCTGGCAAACCACCGAGTGCCATTCGTACAGATGCCAGTATTTCCCCTTTCCAGTGAGTGTGCCCATAAACATTCAGTCAGGAGCTCCACAAGGGGTGGGGAGGGCAACGGAAACACTTAGCTGCTCCTCTTAAACATAACCCTTCCAGTTTAATAAGAGCCACTGTATGAGCTCATAACTCTTTACAGCCAGCCCCATGTGACATTGTACTCTGTGTATCCAGTGTTTTTTATCTATCTGCTTGTTTGCTTCCTTATTAATACCCTGAGATATGCTCATTTCAGTTCTGAGAATTCAGCTTATGAAGTGTTTTTCTAGAACATATTGTCTTTGAAAACTGAGGAAGATTATTATTTGGACACAGGGTTGAAGCTACCTGTTCTTTCTGTGTTCACATGGGTTTTCCCGGGTGCTCTGGTTCCTTCGGCAGTCCATGTGTTTCAGGTGAGTGTGTAACTCTGAGTTGCCCTTTGTCTGTATCTCTGTGTGGATGAGTGTGTGTGATTGCTCTGCAATGGTCTGGGATCCTATCCAGGTTGTACACTGCTACAATATGTTTTATTTTACGATATGATGAAGATAATACAACATGCTGAAATGAGAACAAATCTTTCCTTGCTCTGACTGTGGACATATTTTGTCAGGACGAGACAATTTCAGGCAGGAGGGAACAGCGACCCCATCACACAAACATGCAGGAATTACCTTTGGCATTGCTTTTCTGAGCATCCTCAGTGCTACTGTATTTCACCCTCTTTTATTGTGTCTAAATATGTTTCCTTTTTTCCTACATATTTCATAACTGTTTATATTTTGCATAGTGTTGCAGCCTAGCAAAAATTTCTTCTGGGGATGAGTAAAGTTCATTCATTTTCCAATAAACAAGGCTAAGTCGCATACAGAAGGATGTGTGTGCATTGACTCGAGGCTTTTGTAGGTCTTTTCTTGACTGTCTTCCAAAGTTGGAATGAATGATTCTTTCATGCCATGTCACTCCCAGACCATGTAGTGGGAAATGCTGAAGTTCCCTGATGAGCGAATGATTGTTTGTCCAAAGTCAAAACTATCTTTATATGTGGACTTTACCAAGGTGTCTATGTGAAATAATTCACTACATCCTATTTCTGTGAGGATGTCATGGATGGGTCCACAGAAGAAGAACAGACAAATATGCATGTAGCAAACAATAAAAGCAGAAATTAGGACAGTTTGATGAAGATCTGCCTCCTTCAATATAACCTCAGAAAAACAAGAAATCAAATCAATAGTTGTATGTCAAATCATATTTTATGCAGCAGAAATACTATGTTTTATATAACCCCAATTTCAGAAAAGTTGAGACAGTATGGAAAATGCAATTAAAAAGAAAAAGGAGTGATTTGTAAATTTACTTTGATTTGCGTTTGAACAAAAACACTATAAAAACAAGGCATTCAATCTTTTACCTAATCATCTGCATTCTTTTTTGAAGATGTACATCTGAAACTGATGCCTGCAACACATTCCAAAAAAGCTGGGACAGTCAAGTGTTCACAGCTGTGTAACATCTTTACATTTACAAAATTTCTTCACATTTCATTCTCCAAGTAAGATTTCAGTTCTGCTCAAAATAAACCACAGAACACCAAAGACAGGTGCTCAAATTAGATCTCACGGAACGACATTCCCAAGTACGTGAGATTAATCGCCCTTGAATTCAAAAAGAGCCACTGTCCACTACTTCTGTCACCTCCATTATACACCAAGACCTGAAAACATCTAATGAGCTTTTCTGCATTATGTTTATAAAACTTTACAGCAAGTTGCTACTGATTCTATGGTTCTGGTACAAGTCAGAGGGCAAGCCCTCTTAGAAATCCATAAAATCAATCATGGGGTCATTTGGAGCTCACCACGGAAGACTGCACTCACACAAAATTCACAGAAACATTTTGATACCATGTCTGAGCAGCTCGCACATAGACTTCCACAATGCTTTTATAAAATGCTATTCAAAGAAAAAGGGAAAAGGTCTTTGACCAGAAGATACTAAACTAATGAAGACATACAGAATATGTTCATGGAGATCAGATGGAGGAAATCTGAACAACTGTACACTGAAACCCATTTATTTGAGTTTAGTTCTCGGTACTGTGACAGCCTTCCGCTTTCCTACATCTTCTGCAGGTTCACAAACGTGTTTTACTCTTCTTGGAATATTACGGTTTTCCCTTCTCATCATCTAGGAGCAAAGAAAAAGGACAATCACAACTCCAAAAGATCTCATAGGGGCTGACCACAGGAAGAAAGTGTTCACTTTGACCACTACCCATGCCTTAAAGCCTCCTAGCAACAATTATACATGTTGATACATGTCTCTATTAACAGGAAACACACTGAATCTCTGTGTTGTCAAATAAAATGTTTTATCAGACTGTAGAAACAAATTGCCAAAAGGACACTCAAACCAGAGCAGAATGTAAGCACCCTGTAAAGGACAGATATTTAAGAGCCAGTGTGATTTTAGAGCTGTGTAATTATCAATAAATATTAAATTAGCTGGAGATAAAGTGGCAAATGACCCATGTCGTTCTGTTAGATTTTCTCTGCCTCTGTGAGCGAGACATCAAGTGGTTGTTGACCTTGGTCTGATTGCTGGGGGACACAGTGGTCCGTGAGCAGCATGGGCAATTTGTTTGGCCTGCCACCTTGAAATCTGTTGATGGGGGTGTTGATGAAGAGGTTCTTCATACCTGGGATTAATGAGGCTTCAAACTGGGAAACAATTAGAGCTAAAAAAAAGGTCCCCCCTACAGTGCACTCATATCACTATCAGTCTGTTGGCAGGTCTAAATATTGCACTGTCTGGCAGGAGGCGATTACTGTGGTATTTTGGAAGCTGGCTCTGTCCCCATATTCCCTAGCTCTGCTGCATTGGGAGACATCCATCCTCACACAAAGGCTGCTCTGTAACAACAGTCACCTTGTCCTGGGGGGTACAGGGGGGCCTCTACAGCGATCGGGTTCTCCAGCTTGACATTATTTCCTTAGAACATATGGGCCTCATAGACAGACCCTTCTCCTCTATCCTGTTCAGCTGTTGGCTTCACAGCCCAGAGTCATACTTTTGCTATGGCTTTTTATATTCTGTATTATCTAGTTGTGTTGCTTTATGCTTAAAGGTGGGCCTTGTCCCATCTGCTGCCTCAGCAATCGTGTGAAAGCAACTGCTGTCAGTGCTTGTCAAGGCTGAGCAATCATCAAGAGATTTCTGAGTCTCTTTGAACCTCTCCATAAAAGAAAAAAAATAACAGACAGACAGAAATTCCCTTCATTAAAGAGAGCTGACAAATCAGACAAATAAAAAGAGGCACATTCTATTTGCTAAAAAGACATCTCTATAAGTTGTTTTCTTTGGAAAGTCTCATCAGAAGCATGCTCTTCATTCCTGGGCAGTTGAGTAAACTATCTGAGGTGGTTGGCTCACTCCAGAGAAATAAAGAGTAGATTATGGTGGCAAAAGAAAAGAAAAGAAAAGAAAAGAAAAGAAATGATCATGAGCCTCCAGAACTACATCATTACCTGAGAGCAGGAATGAGGGAAGTTCTTGGGTATGATATGGAAGAACAGAGGAATGTCCAAAAGGTATAATACAGTACTAACACACACACACACACACACACACACTTTCTGAACCGCTTGTCCCATACAGGGTCGCAGGGAACCAGAGCCTAACCCAGCAACACAGGGCAGAAGGCTGGAGGGGACACACCCAGGACAGGACGCCAGTCCATCACAAGGCACCCCAAGCAGGATTCAAACCCCAGACCCACCAGAGAGCAGGACTAGGTCCAACACACTGCGCCACCATGCCCCCACAGTACTAAGATCCTACATTTATCGATAAGTTTGATGAAAATAGGGGGACATGGTGGCGCAGTGGGTACAACCAGTGTGTCATTGCTTTGTGGGTATGCAGTTCAAGTTCGGATCAGGTTGTGCAGAGCTTGCATGTTATCTCCCATTTTGGCACCCCCCAGACATACAAGGAAGAGGGCACTCGCAGACCACTTCAATTCTTCCCTAGTCTTGGAAGTCATGAGAGTGACGGCTATGAGTCAACTTTGATGATGCCGCTTCCATCTATCCATGATGACGGTAGTTCATGATAAAGTGGCAGGCCTGAACATTGACATTACTAATTTACATTAAAGAGGTATTCAAGAGTCATCAGTGAGTAAGGAAAAACAATTGTAACCTTGAGCTACATAAGTACAAAGTTAAATAAAGTAACTGATTATTCTAATTTCCATTATGCTGCATAACAAATGTACTATACCCAAACAGGCATGGTATCGAAAGACAGTGGATCTGTAAGATCAGCAATCAACAGCAGCGTCATTTCAGAGTTTTGTTACTGTCAAGTTGTTAGTGACACTTAATTCTGTATATAATTACATTGTTTGAAACGTTAAAATAAAAACTGCAAGTCCTTCATCGGCCATGTGAAAGGCACAGCAGGACCATTATGCTTTAAACATAATGTGGTCAACTTACTTTTGCCAAAAAAGGGATGAAAACGCATGAGATTATCCAAACAAGGCAGACGGAGCAGCCTGTGTATCCTGGGGGCTACTGTACTGGTACAATGACTGGGGACTGCTAAATTAGCTGGGTTTAGTTGCTTTTTCTTTGTAAATCCATAAACTTTACTGAGAAAAAAAAACAAAACATTTATATAAGCAAACAAAAACACACACACATATTGCCTGAAACCGCTTGTCCCATACGGGGTCGCGGAGAGCCGGTGCCTAACCTGGCAGCACAGGGCTCAAAGCTAGAGGGGGAGGGGACACACCCAGGATGGGACACCAGCCCGTCGCAAGGCACCCCAAGCGGGACTCGAACCCTAGACCCACCGGAGAGCAGAACCCGGTCAAACCCAAAGCTGGAGGGGGAGGGGACACACCCAGGACGGTACACCAGTCCGTTGCAAGTCACCCCAAGCGGGACTCAACCCCCAGACCCACCGGAGAGCAGGACCCGGTTAAACCCACTGTGCCACCGCGCCCCCCCAAACAAAAACAGAGAGGAATAATATGTTTGAAGAAAAAAATGAGAATTAATAACATTACTGTCTAAGTTACCTACTACAGCAATGCTGGCAAAACATGCAGAATTTTATAGGAGCTCTAGCACTCCTGTAAATGAGCAAGGTACCACAAAGTGGATCTGCTGCATTGACGGAGAGAGTGCATATAAAAACTTAACCTTAACCTTGGTAGAGTTTCTCTGTCTGCAAAATGCTGTTGTGGTTGGGACTGACTCTTAACCACATGACAAACTTAATCCTTTTCTGTTGTGCATTCAGTTACAGAAAATTACTGAATGAACTCATCAGAAAGAGCCGTATTGCCCTGCAGAACTGTTTATAGCAGTTTGAAGTTGAAATGTTTCACGCAAGATGCATTTGAAGCCATATTTTAGACACGAAAGAACTTACAGTACATATTCTGTACTACTGCTGCACACTGAAAGGAATGTCAAATCTTTCACTTAATCATATTTTCTTACATATCTAATTGTATAAGCATTGCCTACATCATCCTCCACTAGATAAACAGATACAGTTCAGTCGTACTTTTAAGGCCTGAGCAGAAGAATGGAATCATAATTATGATAATTGAAGCCTGTCATATAACACAGACACACCACAGACAGTGACAGTTGACACATAAATTGCCATGAAGTACAGCGTAATTTTAGATGCTGCCGGCTGATTTCAAGCAGGTCTCCTCTTGCAGAAACTGACAAGAAGGATGCAAATTGCCAGGGAAAGGGTAGACTTAAACCTACAACATGCTGGGACCTTGTAGGACACTGACATCTAACCAGTTGTGGGTCTCTTTAAGTCATATAACCGTGAAACATGATACATAAACAGAAATTGTAGGGCAGGTCATTTTACAGATGGATTTGTTGTTCTGAAGAAGGAAAAAGTGAACAGAACATGAATATTTATTCTCTACAAAAAATGGGGCCGCTTAAATAAAATAAGTAATTTGGAGAAAAGCTAACAAATGTTAATATCAAGTTAACGGAATGTGTTCCAGAATTCGTTGGATAACAGTGTTCATTAGTGACACAGCGGGCATTTCATCTGCACTCTCTATTTGCACTGCCCAACCTGAGAAGGATCTCCTGACCAAAGATCGTCTGACCCCTCCAGAAAGTTTTCGCACATTACTAGCGCACTTCTCCTGTGAGGGTAAAATTAGCATGATGAGGAGGAGTAGGCAACAAATTTGTCATAGACCCCCAGTACATTTTTTTTTATTCTACATCAATCTTATGCGCTTTGTTGCTTCTCTTTTGAGCTGCGTATCGTAATTATCAGTAATGCTCTTTTGATTATCACTTTTTTTGAGAAATATTAATGTATTTTAACAGAATTTGCTTGCAGTCTCTCTACCATCTCACAGAAGAAAAGTGATAAACTGCATTCACTGACACTGTGCTACAGACTGCGTAAATGAATAAATGGCTAAGAAATCTAAAAAATTTGATCAAACTATTTATGTATTTTGGTTGTTCTTACAAAAAAAGTCTACGTTATGGAACACATTACAGAGGATCTAAAATAAAATGCAGGAGATTCACTTATTTGGAGTCATAGATCAAGAAGAAGAAAAAAAGTGGTGTCAGGTTGTAGTTATTGTTCTCGCTGTCACTGTGGATTGTGCTGTGCTGGCAACAGTGACAGGAATGCTGTAGAGGAGATGGGCAGCTGCCGGCGCCAGCAGCGAGCCAGGAGCTGTCCAGAAGGCCACCTGATCTGGTTTCCCCCCTGCCCTGTGATTTACACTGGAGCAGCTGTTCCAGCAGTACAAGGGCCCCAAGTGAACCTGAGGTCAAATAAAGGTGGGTGGGGCCTTACCCCCGCTTACTCATCTAGGGCTGAAAGATCACCTCAATGTTCTTGGAACAAATAATGAAGATCCACTTGAAATCTAAGACCGTGCAGGCCTCTGCGCTGCTGACAGACAGACAGAGAAACAGACAGACAGACAGACAACTTGTGCCAGACATGAGAGGAACTGGACAGAACGGTAAATCATCCTCCAAGTGTTCTACATCTCTGAGGACTGCTGCAGGAGAGCTGGGAAGACATGTTGGGTGATTCCCTGCTCAGACTTGTTCACCAAATGACTTATGAAAAAAGCTGTATGATAAGAAGGGGGATTGCTTTGGTCTCTATATAGATAGATAGATAGATAAATAGATAGATAGGAGACATTCCTCTCTATTTAATCCACTCATTTGCATAGATATTCACTGACTGAATATATTTCCTTCTCGCCATAAATGCAATTTGTAATTAACAGGACTTGAAAGATATTTTGATTAGCTTTTTATACCTAAAAATTATTTTTATTCCATGGCTTCACACAGAACCGTTAACATCTACAGTAAGAGATACAGTAAAATTCATCTCACAGAATTCTTCTGCATATCTAACCAACTCAACATATTCCTAAAAATTATCGAGCCCAACACTGGCTAGGAGAATGTGAAGGAGGAAAACTACTGTGCCACTCACCATTACACGCCCCAAGGGTACACTTACCCCCACTGTTGTTCCACAAAGCCCAGGTCTGGTTACACCTCTCCTGTGAAGGCCTGCAAGAGGAGGGACTTATTATTGTCCTCATAATACCCCTGAAATGTGCCCCCCCGCCACCCCCACCCCAGCCTTGTGCTCATTACTCACCCTGATGACAGCTCTGGTGCTTCAACATCCAGCCTACGCAGGCAGGGCTGTGGGGAAGTAGTGTAGATCCTAACAACAGCTCCCTGTTGGACCACAGTGTAGACCCATGTGGGCTGGATGTTGGGCACACACACAAACCTGAATTGCCTGTACTGTACAGATGGAAACAGGAGACCCGAAGAACCCCGATGTACCTGCTTATCTGTGCTGATAACATTAGCATTTCTCCTGCCACTGGATATCACCAGACAAGCTCTTCAAAACCTCTCCGCTTTCAGAATGTTTATTAATCGTCACAGCTATTGGTTTGAAGTGGAAATATGACATTTTTTTGACTGAGATAAAATTCGAACACTCCCCTACCCCCCACCGCAACAATGCAAGCGACTTGATAGGTCAGGCTGCACTGGGTATATAATAAGTCTGCAGATGGATGGCAATGTAAGGCTTCTTTAACACTTAGCAATATGCTATGGAAAATGTATTTATGACTGAGTGCTGAACTGCTGAAAATTAGTTCATAAACGTTTGTTTGTCTGTTGCCACAGAAGCAGGTAAAAATAAATATCTAAAGTGAGAGAATAGAAAAAGCAACTTATAAGGAAAAGCTTTTATTGACACTAATTGGCTTAGTAAGCTTCAGGCAAGACTAAAGCAGTCTCTGGAATTTCAAAGGTAAACTTCAGATGACAGAAGCAGAATGAGGTGGAAGGAAAGTGACATGAAAAAAATCCAAGTGTCTCACACTTTAAAGTTAATGGAAAAAAAATAAATGATCAACAGGACAGAAATATTAGGTGCTGACTAAAGCTTGGAGTTCATTGTTCAGAAGTATGACTGGAATTCTGGGTTCAGTGAGTTCCTCCATTGTCTTCATCTCTTTCTTTTAGGCATTACCCAGAAGTCTTTTAGGTTTACACATCTTAATTTCTCATCATTACTCCTGAACCTTGGTGGATAATAGGCTTTAACATTATTATTATTATTTTAATATCAAAAGCCAGTTCATTCCCTTTAAAGACCGTACTCTTCCCGCATCAAGTCACCATTAGATATGGTCAAAACACTTTACTGTGTTATATCGAGGGAAAAAGAAGCCTTGGGTATCTTGCAAAGCTGTAGAAGAGGAATATTTACATCCAGATCAAGTGAAACTTTCTTTACATAGTAAACATTTTTAAGCACAAATTTGCTGGGATTGGTATTGTTTGGCTATGGTCCTATGAGCAATGACTTCTTACAGAAATATCTTCCAACAAACTGCGAGATATAATGCCAATGAAAGATATGAGTCCAAATGTTAAACTTCCTAACTTGTGTAAAAAAGAACAAGTTTCCAGCAAGTGTACTGAAACTTTTGGTTATTACTATGAATAGCCAGCAGTGGCCTGCTCACACACCGAGAAGCTTCATACCCAAACAGCAGCAATGCTTACACTTCCCCAGAGTTTTCCTCCAAGGCAGGTTGAAGAGACTAGCCATTTCTCTGTTAGCGAGAGCGCCCTGTTTAACGTGCTGATTCGCTGTCTTGGGGTACGATGATAAGGGGACCAGCGTCGGTCTGTCATCCCTAGTGAGACTGCCAAGCCCTGAAAGGTCAGCAAGTCATTTTGACAGTGTCTTAGGAGTGTTTGGCTGAGAACGGACATCGATTACCGATTACAGGAACAGGTGCCCGCTTTGGCCTACAAGCACTTGTGTTCTGTTAGCACATTTACAGCTCCCTGGGCAGCTGAAACTCGCAAAAGGGCCTGGTAAGCCACAGCGATGACAGGGTAGGCTCCAAAGGGGGTTTCGAAGTTGGGGGTCATGCATGTTTGCCAAGCCACACAAGACAGGCTGTGAGCTCTGCAGGGTACTGAGGAAAGGCAGACTGGCCACACTGGTGCTATAAAGTGGGATTTAAACTCCATCCTCACTCTCTGTGCTCTGTTCCTCTGTAGCCCTCATTCAGCCCCAAAAGGCCACTTCGCTTTTCAGTTTTACAAAAAACTCAGCCCCAGTAACACTTGATCGATCAAACTTTCAACACTTTGACCTTTCAGGAGTGGTTAGCTTCCTGTACTCATTCTTGCTGGTACACTTCAGCATTGCACACTTTCCCAGTCGTTGCCATAACAATACCTTCCCTTAAGCAATAACATTAAATCGAGATCCTAAGATCCAGTTGAGCACATACTGCAGGGCAAGTCCATGCACAATGACTTTCAGATGATGCCAAGATACTTTCAGCAGCAGTCAGGTATTCATCATTTAAGTATTCACGTTTTCTGTTATTAATCTTCAATGGAGAAAATAGTTTGTGTTCTTTCCTATTCAGTGCATTTTCCTGGAGATTTCTTCCTCTGTGTTCTATTTACTGTTTACTGTCGTCGAAGTAATTCATGAAGTATTCCTGTTTCATATTGTCGATAAATTGTGTCTTCTGCTTTTGTGATGATCCGATTAAATGTATTAATGCCACCCAACAGTTTTATAACTTGTGTGATGCCTTTTTTGAGTGCTGGTGACTCATTGTGTCTTGGTTGTTCAGGAGTAGCTCTGAGTCCAGCTCAGTCTGTGTAGAGTTTGCATGTTTTCTGTGTGGGTTTCCTTTTGGTGCTCTGGTTTCCTCCCATAGCCCAAGGACATGCGGTTCAGATACACTCGACGTTCTAAATTACCCATAATGTGTGAATGTGTGTGTGGCTACCCTGTGAAGCACTGGCATCCCATCAAGGGGTGCAACACCTTTAACCTCGTGCCCAGTGATTCTAGGATAGACTCTGGACTGCTATGACCCTGACCAGGACAAGCCGTTAATATGAGTAAGTGCTTGATTTTTTTAACCATTGTCTTTTAGATTTTACAGGTTTGAGTGATAGTGCTCTTATCATTTGTTTAGCAGAGAAACTATGTATGACTGTGGGCAAACACAAGCAGATGGAGTACTCGTTAGAACTATCACCTTGCACGGGACAAACCCAGGCCCAAATGTGACTTACTTTCTGCTGCAATAACCTTGAGCATAATTCTTACACTAAATAACTCCAGCAAAAATTAAAGGTATTCTCACCTCAATGTCAACAATAAATAAATGAATAATGAGCTTAGGCAGCTCATTGTGTTTAGGCAGACTGCTCTTGTGTTTTGATTACCATTTCAGTATCATTCTCAGATGTTGGGTTTGAGAACAATGATGTTGTAACCTGACACAGGGTCTATAAATTATATTTATAACACTTGTTAGAAAATTTATACGAATTCTGAGGAATGCATCCATGCTGTGAAATTAAAATATCAGTTTTACTCAACTTTGGTGTGTTTTTCCACATTTTGTATATCTTTTACTAAGAATTGCCCTGCTATATAAATGAGAAAATAATTATAAGTTGCTTAAATCAATAAGTTTCTTTGGAGAGAATGTAAATGCAAAATGTATAAATAATTACTAATAAAAAATTATTGCAACAAAAATTTTGTTATTGTGACAAGCCTCTACTCAATGCAAATTTTAAATATTTTTTTTCTTAGGAACATTTTTGAACTGCAGTTCAGTCTTTCTGTCAGGTATGATTACTTTATCCTGACAGACTACAGACACTGGTAAACTTTTAGTTTAATGTTGTAAACAGTTTTTTTGTTTCGTAAACATGACATGTTTTCAGAACTTTTAGGCCAGATTTAGAGCGCTAAACTTTGAAAAGAAACGTTATAAATGAACTATAGGAACCATAGTTTTGTCATGTCTTTGGTTAGGGTCAGGGTTCAGTAACTGTTTAAATTTCTAGATGTGTTGAGTAAAAATATAACTCTTAAATATTTCATTTGTTATTCAGCTTGGGCTTGATAGAAATTTTTTTATCTAACTTTAAATTATGAATGAATAAATATCATCAACCACTAATAAACATTAGTTTGGATTATTCACAGAGTTTCCCTCCACCACAACAGAATAACAAAAATCTCTCTCACACACTCACACACACAGAGACCAAAGCCACTTGTCCCGAGTAGGGTTGCGACGAGCCGGAGCCTGACCCAGCAACACAGGGCACGAGACTGGAGGGGACACACCCAGGTTGGGACGCCAGTCCATCGCAAGGCACCCCAAGCAGGACGTGAACCCCAGACCTACCAGAGAGCAGGCACAGGCCAAACCCGCTGCACCACCGCACCCCCCCAACAATATCACAATACAATACAGTATCTTTAGTATATTCAACTGCAGTCCGTTTAGTTGAAAGAATATTTTCTTTACCCGGGCTGATGTCACAGTTTCTTAGCAACGTTGTTTTTCCTCCCAGATTTCCAACTTTTCTTCTACGTCGAGTGTTTCGAACATATGTGTATGGTCTGCAGTACTGCATTCACTTCATGTCAGATGAGATGAATGAGATTCATTTCCTGCTTACTGGCTCTGTTAAAACATCTGAATTTCTGCCATTCTGGTCTTAGGAACAAACACGGGGATAATGCTCTGTAACAAAGTAGAGAAAAATAGATTTTGATGTGGTGGATAGCCTTTCAATACAATATCATGTTAATCTCTGTAAATGCAGGAACATGACATATGGGTTGTCAGAACTGACTTCGCTTGCACGTCTCACATGAACCCGATGATCTATCTGTTCTTGGATTCTCTGGAAGGGGGTGTCTCGGAGGATGTGCCTGTTTCCCCTTGTGTTACGCCTGGATGCCGATTGCACTGCTCGCTTCCGAAAATTGCCTGTTTAAACATACCTGTTTCCCCAGTTGCAGCAGGGGGTGGAAACCTATAGCTTGTGCACCCAAAAAGCCCAACACAAAGAGCTTGATGCTGCACTTCCTGAAGAGAGGTCAACTGTGGACACCCCTGTCTGGCCACACATGGGCTGTCTGAGTGTAGCAGCCATCCAGACCTTAAAATAATCATTTCTTCAACCGTATATAACAGAGAGAGCTATTGAACCATCTAGAAAGAAGGCTCTGAGCAGCATATAAACAATCTACAATTCATTTTAGGTTTCATTCCAACTAGGTGATTTTTCAAAAAAATCTTTCAGAACATGAGAAATTGCACGTCCTTCATATCAGTTTTTCATCTATGATATTCAGGGTTAGAATACTAGAGATCTACTACCTTTCCAAGGTCGAATTAGAAAGATTAACAACATAAGGCATTTACAAAATCTGATAAATTAAAAATTTTGGCCTGTGCATTTAGAAATATACGTATTACAAGAAGTATGTGTTTTCTTATATTTAACTCCCTAAGAATGTGTTCTATACCTCAGAGCAGCACTACTGCAGAACTTTTAAAACTTCATAAAGGCATGAGCGTCCTCTCTACCATCCCAACTTTCTTTCCGTAATATGAAGAAAAAACAAAGTACGCAAAAATGCACATACTCACAAATACTCCTCCTGATGAAGTCAGGTAATATGTAAGAGTGACATTACAACATTTTTCTAACAGGGATATCTTACAGAGTAACATTTTTTGAGAAATAACTTGCAAAACAGGCTAACTTAAAATTAAATTTTCTACCATTTCAGATGTTTGATGTTAGTGAAAGATTTGAAAGGACAGTAAAAATTACAGTAAACTAAAGCAGTATATACAAGGACAAAAATGGCAAACAATGTGGAACGGGTGATTCTGCAAACTGTAAACTAACATCGAACAGCGAAAGTTCTGGGTCAGCCTGATTCCTCCTTTTGTTTACTGAGTGCAGGCACTCATAATATCAAGCTCATCCTTGAGTAAACTTGTCTTCGTTTTTGCTCTCTCTGCGGCAAAATTGCTGTCGGAAGACAGAACCGTCAGAGTGATTTATAACTTCTCCATGCCACAGGATGGCCCCAAAGCACTGGAGCAGTGGAAAAATTACATTTGGTGTCTACAAAAAGCTAATATATCTTAAAGTGCAGCACTAACATTATGAAAAAAGGCATTTTTTTAATCCTGACACTGTTCCTTTGTGAGAAGAGATACAGCCTTTTGATGTTGTCAGCTCAAATTGCAGGTAATAGCTTCTCCTTCCTAATAGAAGACCAATTGAGTGCTAATAGATGGTTCTGTCAGTTGGATATACTGAGCATTATGTTCAAGAGAATCTATTTCCTGCATTTTCGAGCCACATTACAAAAATTCCTATAAATAATAAATCTTTACAAAAATGCACGGACAATTAAGTGTCATCTAATATAGTTAAGTGCATATTAAACAAGGGCAAAAAATGTTACTTTACAACAATCACTGAACCAGTTATGATTGCGATAAACAAGTATGACTGATTATGACATAAACATGCTTGCAGGAGTGAGAAATAAACTTTAATGATACATACTGTACCAGTCAAAAGTCCAAGTACACCCGAGTACACTGTTTCTTAAACAAAGCCTTTAATTAACAAGTTTGAGCAGCAGATAAGCTGACATGTCTACCCAGATCTTCTGCAGAACTTTGCAGAGACACTTGTGAATTACTTTGCTTCGACTCTTCTGTCTAGTTTGTCCCATACAAGCGTTGCCCAGATTGTCAGAGTATACTCAGACTTTCCACTTTTACTGCATAGAGCGCATCATAACACCTTTAAAAACAAGAGCTGACATAAATAGTACTTACTTGCTTATAAAAGCATTATGAAATTCTTCTGAAGCTCCATAGTTCCATCATGTATATTGTGGGAAGTCTGGAGATCTGTGACAGTTAAGTGACTGTATATAAGTAGTATGTATGACTGTTTCAGTTAAAGCGTATATCCAAATAAATGTATAGATACTTAACTGATATTCATCTGGCCTGTATAGTTTCAAAATAGATTAAAAAATTGTCATTAAAATGTGTTTCTGTTTTCAGTCCTCTATGGCTGTCCTTTTACTAATAATCATCCACTTAAGAAATTCTTAAAGTTTGGCAGTCTGTGTCCTGATTGAGGTCATATTATGAATAGGAATTCTGTCATGGAAAGAGCCATAGCTTGTCTACAGCAGTCTAATGTAAAAGCAGCACTTGAGGGAAAATAAATAGATGACGACCTTTAAATGTCTGATAAAGTCATCATTTAATTAGGTATATATGCTCATGACCTGCTGTTTTATTCATAAATCCTTTCTCTAAATGGTACACATCCATCAAAAAAGAGAATTCAATCTACACTGCTCAAGTCAATCAACATTTTAATAATTTTTCCACCCTCATTAAAATATTTCAGAGAAGTAAATACAGGTACATCTTGTGTCTTTTCACTTTACAGTTGCTTGGTTGAGCCACGTGTTAAAATTCATTAACAGACTATATAAAATGGATCTGAACATCGGCTCCATGGTTCTTACAAACAATGAAACAATTACTTTTATGGATTTGTTTTCTTCTGCTGTGAAAATTTGGTACTTTTAAAATCCTTTTCAAGAAGGCAGGCTGTTTGTCAGAGGAGAAAAAAAGAAAACAATTAGGCCTGACACACCTCATAATCTGTCCATTTGTTTTTGTTGCCATGGTAAGCATGGCTTTTTTTCTCAAGTTTTTTACTACAATCTGTTATAAGGCAAAACAAAAACATTTGGATGCATTTTTGTAATCACAGAGCACATGTCCATGTTTTCCATTTGATTTTGATCCCAACATTAAATCATCGTTATTGGAAAAAGTCCTCAGCCTCCATTTAGTGACCTAATAGTGCCTGTTTATGTTTGTGTGCTTGAACAGCACAAACATTAGCCACAAAAAAAGAACTCTTCTTTAAATGTCAGAAAAGATATATGTGATTTCTTCAACTTAACATTCTTTTATTTTATGATTCTTAAGATTTAACATCACAAATAGCCTTCTGATTCCCCAAAGTGTGTACATTGTTCATATGCTGTCTATGCTGATGCGGGGTGGGGGTGGTGCAGCGGGTTTCACTGGGTCCTGCTCTCCAGTGGGTCTGGAGTTCGAGTCTGTAACATATATAGAATTTAGAATGGGGGTAAAACTTATGTTTGTGAGCATGTTGGTGTCTTTCACTTTACTACTTCAGCAACATCATTTCCATTCCTGGATAGAGTTCTGCTGCTCTACATGGAAGATGAAAGAAAGCAAAGTAGACACTGAATCTCTGATTAGCTGACAAGTTAACTAGGTAACACATGTTAAGACCAATACAATGACTGTTTGGATTTGTATAACGTTAATAATTAAGTAAAATATTTTGTATTATGCTATGGGCATAAATGTAATGATTAGAACTGGTACCAGAGCTGAACCCTGTGGTTCAAGACTTGAACCTGGCCAGGTTTTCACATTCAAACAAAGAAATAATTTCAAATTAAAAAAAAGTGCAGAACAAAGTATAGAAACACAAAGATGTGAGCATATAAACTAGAGAATACAGTTGTGTTGAGAGCATCTCACAGTCACTCTCAAACAACCAGTTTTCAAATACAGTCTCAGTTTACCATGCAACGGGGATGAGTGTACCCCTTTGTATGCATGTGTGACTGCGTTATGAGTGACTGGTGTTTTGAAATAATCCCACTATGGCCTACACTTCCAGGATGGGCTCAAGATTGCTGAAAATATTTGCCTTTGTGGTAATCTCAAATTACCTGTAGCCAAGACAAAAACCAATTCATTTCCTTAAAATTACCTTCTATAAATGAAATACGCGTTATATATTTTACCTTTATTCTATTACTGCATTTAGGCGTAACAAAAATGAGAACTAAAAACTTGAGCACACTCCGTGTAGAATCAAGTACACACACATTTTCTGAACCACTTGTCCCATATGGGGTCGCGGGGAACCGGAGCCTACCCAGCAACACAGGGCGTAAGGCCGGAGGGGGAGGGGACACACCCAGGACAGAATGCCAGTCTGTCGCAAGGCACCCCAAGTGAGACTTGAACCCCAGACCCACCGGAGAGTAGGACCCGGTCCAACCCACTGTGCCACCGCACCCCCTTATATAGAGTCAAGTAAACGCTAGTAAATATCAACGAGTAGGGGTGAGTTAAAGTTCACAAAAGAAAAATCAAAGCTTTGTTATAAATTTAATCTTGTGTAAGTCAGTCAGGAACAGGAACCATTTACTTAATGTGTTTAACTGTTGTGTTAAATGGCTCTTAATGCAGTACTGCTGTTCGAAAGCGACAACGCAGCGCTGAGTCTCGTGTGTGTGGGAGAGATATTAAGACACAGAGACCGAGAGCTCTAAACATACAGCACTTTTCTTATCGGCCAGGGACTAACTCTGCCCTGGCAACGTAAATTAGGCCCAGGAGCGCACTGCAAATGGCAGGTGGAGAGGGGGAAAACATAACAACAGCGCCACTCGATGTGTTTCGCAATGTGGTGTTGATGGGTTTATCTGCGAAGGAAAACTTGTGCAAAATCACTTATGATCGAATCAAAACAAGGCATGCTGGGTCAGAGCCCCAGCGATGGACTGCCGTTGTGAGGAAGGGAGCGGACAGAAAAGCCAGCGCTACTGTAAGGCCCTTTCAGCGCCACCCGGAATCCCTGCAGAGTGAAGAGCATCACCATCCCGGTTTCCTCCTGTGAGCAACAGTAGTGCAGGAATAATAAAATCTATTTGTCACTCATCAGCGCCGGGGGGAGGCTGAGCCTTGGCCAACGTCCTCTGCTCGATAACTCGCCTGTCTGTGTCTCACAGCCTGAGCCTGAAACCATGAGACCCATTACAACTTGGTTTCTTGGTGTTTGTTTTTACAGGCTTAACTTCTGCCCTAACTGCAAACTTGTGAACATTTATGCCTGTTATTATTTATTATTTTGTGTCATTTCTGCCCTGGCTATGCTGCTGCTGTATTCCATACTTGTAAAGAACCATAGAACCAAGCTTGGTAAAAACTTCTTTCCTAGCCTTGTTTCGAACATTTTCCTGTTTTCGGCTGAAATTATGACGATGAAGTATTTACTGTATCCGGCCTTCCAATCTGCCTCCCACCCTAATGACCATGGGTTTCCTCTCCCCTGGTACAGATGTTCCCACTCCAAAGTTTGGCAGTTGGAAGGAGGTAGGAGGAGTATATGCAAAACGGAAGAAAAAGTACCCTGGTCTCTGTACACCTCTTAGAATCGCTCCCACAGCAGGTGCTAGATCATACCTTCCTATGGGCCAGCCCCCAGTTGCCCCTTCTCCATCCTCTTTCTGCCTTCTGGGGCCCTCTGAGAGCAGACATAAATCTCCCTGCTGGTAAGAGATTAAACTCCATTAGAGGAAGTCAAATCAGGTTAAACAAAGACCAGAGTCAACGTCCCGAAGACAGCAAGACCTTTCGGCGCTGTGGAATCGACTGAGCGAGCGTAAAATGCAGTTTCAAATTGCTTTACGGTCTTTGTGGGCGTTGTTGGTTAAGCATATTGTAACATCACACTTTCACTGGCAGCATCGTGCCCACAGTAAAGGGGAGTGGAAAGTGGGAGCCTTTTGCGGAGTACACAGGTATGCGCATCAACCCGCCAGAGCTTTTCTGAAGATAAACCTTGATATTAACCTTTAAAATGCTGCTTTTCAGCACTGCCAGGTATACTATAGTCCAGCTGTGGTATACTTAATCAAAGTACTTGTCCTGAATTCGTAGACTAAAAACACCCTGCTATGCAAATAGTAAATCACTGCAAAAACATCTAACATTATAAATTACCTTGGACAAAGAAATCAAATAATAACCTTTGGAGGGTAAATAAGCAGTTCTGGCACCACTAAGAGGCTGCGAGGAGACCACTTATGGGCTGGTATCTCCAGTCTTCTGTCACGCCATTAGGTGATCAAAGAAAACAACAAAACAAAGACGACTAAAGTGACACGACAACCACGCTGAAACTTGTTACTGTAAAATAAATATAAACACAAGGCGTAATTAGGGCCAGGTTTCAAGGAGCTTTTTTCCCCCCTTTATGTATTATAGACTAAAATGACGGCAAACGCAGCAGCAGCCTGGGGGACTGCGAGAGAATCTGGTGCATGCATTCAAACATCGCCCTGCTTTCTTGTCTCGTTTTTTTTTTTTTTCTTCTTCAAACGCAGAATAAAACAGGGCTTTCTCCCTATCCACCCATTAAGTGCAACGTGTGCCTTCAGTGCTCACAGCTGGAAACAGGCAGAGAGCACGATGAGTCAGGTAGATGACTGTTCCAGACACACCTAGGTGTATTGTTCAATAACAGTCAGTCTCACAGTGCAGGCATCAGCAAAGTGATTATGATGCATTATCGCATCAGAATGAGCATGATATACGAACACATTATCATAAGACAGACGAAGCAGAGAGAATGCCGTGCACTGTAAATAGCACAGTGAGCTGGCTTTTTCAGGAACTGTGGGCGCTGCCATTTCTGCTCTTTACAGCCACTTCCATTAGGTCTTCTAACAGGTCTCACTGGTCTGATCTGGTTGCAGATGAATGGACTGCAGCTGAGGAGGACAAAAACCAACTTTGACATCGTATCACAGGAATAATCGAAACAATGTGCAGCCCAGAGCAGAGGCAGAAGAAAGCAGCCCATTATGATCAAGAGGGAAAAGGTGTGACTTGTATGGCATGGGGCAATATCTGACACCGCTGTCACTTCATTAAATAGAGACACGAGGGATCAAAGCAAAGAAGCCCAACACAGACGCAGTAAAAACAAGCACTCTAGACAGGCAAAAGGGCAGAAGAAAAGCTCTGAGAGCCTAATTACAGTGAGAGAATCCCTCAAACAGACGGGTACAGCCCTGTACTTGTGATGAACTAGTACTCTGTACTTCAGAGGCTGCCCCCATCTCTGTGGTCAAAAGAACAATCAAAACAAATATGTAAAAATTAGGCTCATGCAAGCAAGTGCAACTTCAAATCCCCAGAAAGTATTACTAATAACCTGACAAAAATTCAACCAAATGTGGTTACCAAGAGCTAACATGAAACTGCATACATCTCTAAACAGTAAAGCTTGTCATTCCCTTTTTGTATCGCCACGGAGACCATTACGTTGAACATCTTTTTGTCCATTGTATTACAAACTGCGAAAGTTGCTTATTTTAAGGAAAGCAACTATGCAAGATGTATGAAAAAACCACCTGTAGAAGCACTTAAACAGCAGAACGTAACAGATGTAACATTGTGTAAGTCAAAGAGGTCAGCAAGGGAAGTATAACTGAATTTCACTCCTCTTAACCATAGTTAAAAATAATACACACACACACACATCTTCTGAACCGCTTGTCCCTTACGGGGTCACGGGGAACCGGAGCCTACCCGGTAACACAGGGCGTAAGGCCGGAGGGGGAGGGGACACACCGAGGACGGGACGCCAGTCCGTCGCAAGGCACCCCAAGCGGGACTCGAACCCCAGACCCACCGGACAGCAGGACCGTGGTCCAACCCACTGCGCCACCGCACCCCCCTGAAAAAATAATACATTTGAACTAATTGAACTCTTAAGGATGCTGCATTTAAACTTTTAATTTGGACACTTTTCTGATTCTTTTGTCTTTGGAGCTTTACAGGTTCCTTCGCATTAAACACGTGAATCAAAGACGCACTAAGAAAACATAAGACTCGCTCACTGGTACCCGTTTTGAAAACTGTGAGCATTGTTCCACTTTTTCACGTGGAATATGGGCAGTAGAGGGGGTGCGGTGGTGCATTGGGTTTGACTGGTGCCTGCTCTTTGGTGGGTCTGGGGTTCGAGTCCTGCTTGGGGCACCTTGTGATGGACTAGCATCCCATCCAGGGTGTTTCCCCTCCCTGCTTTGGCCTTGCGCCCTATGCCTCCAGGATAGTAGAGTCTGTGTAACTCCAAGATGAGTGCTTTAGAGTACTTGACTTCTTGAAGCTTTTTAACAAACTGCATACATAAGAATTACACAAAGACAGAAGACAGTTCAAACCACAACTGTCTGTTCTGTCACATTACCAGATGGGATATTTCATCCACCAGGCCTGGAACCACTGAGCAATGTACAGTAAGTTAAAGTTTGGCAAAAGAGCAACTGTCAGCTGAAAAACCAAATTCAGCTCAAACTTCAGCTGATGATTTTATTAATAGCTTCCTACAAATGGAACCTACAGTTTCCAGCTATGTATCTCGTGTTTGTCTTCTCAATAGCTCAACCTGTCAAGATAAATAAAACAACTACAGTAGGTTCAGCTGATGCCATGTGGGAGGATCTTTCTCTATACAGTTAATTCAGCTCTATCCCTCTTTTGTCAACAGAATAATTTAGAGGAAGTCCACACGGGGCTCATTCCTAATCCAAAGGGATTTACCTTTAACTGCTTTAGCAAAACATATTAATGTAATTGGAAAATTGCAGGCTATGCAAGTTGAATTGCATGAAAAATCCACAAAGCAAATTAATTATCTAAGAGTACAATTAGTAAATTTCAGTGTAATGAGAGGATCAGAGCTCTGTATACATACTGTATCTATGTTTCTGAGTGGCTGGCCTAATCCCTCGTCGCTTTTTTCCCTTTGTTTAGGGTCCATCAAAAGGAAACGATCAAATACGATCCTTTTAGAATGCAGGCAACTCCATCAAGCATTGGTTGCACACTAGGGCCATTTCTCTGTTCCCGGGAAGCTGCAAGAGTCATTCCCCAGTAAAAAGTTTAAATATATTTGCTATAAACTAGTTTATTTCACAAGGTATTTCGTTAACAAGTTTGATGAGGACATGAGCTTACATGTCCTCCCAGCTCATGTGCAGTGCTTTCCAGAGATGTGGGACACTTGTAGGTTGATTTGCTTGTACTCCTCTGTCCAGTTCATCTCATACAAGCTTTACCCAGGTGTACTTAAAGTTTGGACTGGTAAAGTACACATAGATCCTTTTTATACGATTTAGCTCTAAAATGTTTTTTCTCTTGTATTACTCAATACACTAACATATTAATAGAAGTGGATTTTTCACTGAAGTTAGACACCTTGAAAGAAATAAATCTTATTCTGAGATGAACACCTACAGTCCTTTTAACGGGATTATTCTTTAAGCAATTCTATCATAATCTAAACTAAACTGTGGCATCGCTTTCACTCTTGTTCTCGGTCTCTCTGCCATCTGGTATAGACAGACTATACTTTAATACACGCAGTTAAGAAAGGTGAAACCTTAATTAGAGCACTTAGGAGTGGAGCAACTGTGTAAAATTTACAGAATGAAACTTCATCTCTGATTACTCGAATGGGAAACAACACCGGTTTGATTTTTACTTTTGTATTTTTAAAGCCTTTTTCAAAAATGTTTTTAAACTTGGGACAGCTTATACAGGTAAAATGGTGAAATGTAAGTGTAACTACTCTGCAAAACACCAAAATACGAAAAAAGACAACTCTACTGGTTGAATGCAGCGTAATTATTGAGTGGTATAATTGGTCGAGAAAGAATTACATCTGGAGCTGTTCAGAAATTAGCATATATTTTGGTGTAATGAAAGCACATACTTTTTTTTTTCAGGATGTGTCAGAAAAGAGTGTTAAGCTCAATATAATTGCAAGGCTCACATTCAAGCATTGCTGGGACCCCAAATTCTGAAAAGGAGGTGAAAAACATGGAGAAATGTGATCATTGCAGGCTCTATAACACTGACAGAAAGAGTTACGGGGGCTCTGGGGGTGGTGTGTCACAGAGATTTCCCAAGCTGAGCACTGAAACTGCTGGTCCACCACCTTCCCCAACAGCTCCGTTTCCTGGAAGGCGCTGTTGCCCTTCCTTTGTGCTGTGAGTCACTTAGAACCCCCCACCCCCTTCCCCCGGCACCTCTCAGATTGCGTGTTTATTCCTGGTTGATGCTCCTGTCATTTATCACAAGTCTGCTCTCAAGCCAAGAGCTATGATGTCATCCCCCTGTTCCAGAGTCTAATCTCCTCAATGACAGCCTGGACTTGAGGAGCTGGCAAATGCTGCCAGATCCAGGTTCCGCTTCCAAAAAGCAAAGGCTTCATGCTACAAAGAGGAACTCATTGGGTACCAGGAGGAACTGGCTCTGAAGTCGAGATCTTTGCTCCTGGTTCGCAGCACTGAAGAATTAAACACTTGTTTGTTCAGCTGCAGAAATTATATGTTCAAGTTTGTTGATGGTTTTTCCTGTTTTAATGTTGAGGCCATTAAGTTTAAAAAGAGATGAGAAGCACACTGCCACAGTAGCCCTCCAGGTGCAGGTTTGGACACTATAAGTGCTAAGATGAAGAGAAAACATTCACGTTGACCATAAAATGATTGTCTCTAAAGGTGGTGCTTGAACTGATGCTGTAAAAGCACTGCAGAATTTGTTTTTTTGTTTGTTTTTTTTTTTTAATATATTTCAGTAAGATGGCATAAGACATTTCCTGTTATTGTTACTCATCATTTAGCTGATGTCTTTGTTCGATGTGACTTAAAATGACAGTTTTTTTTACTCTGCATTAGTGTTCTGTGAAAGTACAGGGCAGCAATAACATGGTAAAACTCAGACAGTACAATACAGAAATTACAGTACAGTACTAGATTTCCTATTAACAAAAATAAACAGCATCAACTAACTGGAATTTCATTAAAATACAAAAATTTATTCGCACGTATATTTTTTTGTTAATGGAAAAGACTTTAAAGTTTCTTCACAGGTGTTTTTTTCCCCCTCCCTATTCAGAAAGTTAACACCTAGCGATTATGTTTCAAAGGCACACTTCTTGAACACAAACAATGCTGTTTGCCAGCCGTGATGCGATGTGGGAAAAATCTGAAAGGCAAATAATTCTGATAATGCACTAATGCATCCCAGATACTGCAGTTGGTAACAGAGAGCCTCAAATTCACAGTGACATAATCTGGCCCTGATCCTTGCAAAAAAAAAAAAAAAAAAAAAAAAAAAAAAAACACTCAGTGGAAATGGGACTACGTAGAGACAACATGCACCTTAAGACATCCACTCCGTGACCACAGTAGGCAGCCATAGGAAGCCTGAAAACAAAGCCACTCTAAAAAAATCACACCACCAATGCAAACTCCTACCGTCGACTAAGAGAAACGATAAAACATGCAAAGGGCCTCAGGCAAAAAAAATAATTCAGCACAATGGAATAATGAATTTGGCTTTATGCATTTATTTGTTTGATAGAATTCCCTATTTCAAGATCTGCACAACTACTTCAGCAAACTGGGTACGGCTATAATCTTCATGCATGTCAGATGTAACCCCTGCTGCACATAGCTATTTTCACTCGTTGCAGCTATCAACCATAGATTTTTTTATTCAGACTAAGTAATATGGGCTAATTTTATTGCAGTGAAAATATTAGAAGGGAAAAATATTTTGTGCTAAAAAGAAAAAAAAGTCAGTAAAAGACAGAATAACCCGCTTTCTATACACATTTCAGTGAAACAATGTTTGAGTCACTCAAATCCCCCTACACAAATATTTTATGCTGCCTTCTTTGGCCTACTGCCCCACTAGTATATTTCATTGTCTGAGGGCCAACTCGGCTTTTGACATAGTGCCTGAGTACTATCCACCTCCACCACTCCGGTCAGTTCCTCTGCCTGGTTCGCCAGGTGGGATGCTTCTGGACTGGGGAAATGAGGTCTCCCAAGTGTACACTCCCATCTCTTAAACTACTTCAAAAGGCCTTGCAAAATATGCAAAGGATTCAGAAAGTTGACCTTTCTATTCCCAGTGCACTCAAGTATCATCACACAATAATATTTGCCCCAGTTGCATTTGATTTAGGAGTGTTCATTGGGGTGACAGTCGTAATGAAGTGGGGGCACATGAAAGAACAATGAAAAATATCCAAATGTCAACTGGAACAACAAATATGCATACATATAGTGCAAAGATTGTCATCTCCCTGTGTTCCACCATTCGGTATGATAAGAACCATAGAATATTAATTGGTTTGCTTTAAACAACAAAACAGAATTTCAGCCATTTTGCAAACGGTAACTAGAAATTAAACGATACAATACTTTATGTGCGTAATACATAAACAGCTGAAACCTTTAATCAATCAGACAACACAACATTAAGAATTAATGTTCAAATATGAATATTTTGAATGCCAATCTCAGCTACAAGTCAACCATCCTTCACTGTCATTACTCTCCTAAATCAGGTGTAATCCTCAAACTCTACTCACTTTCTTTAATTGCATTTCCAATATAATTAGCATTTCTGGGTTAGGTTACATAGGTTGTATGTAAAGGAATATACAAGGCAAATTAATGTGACCTTTCAGTATAATGAATGAACAAGAGAATCCTGGGAAAGGGGAGGATGCCACTATTTTTCCTCTCGGGACTTTAATCAAGTCTTCTCCCTTCTTCCCCTAATAATTAGTTTTTGAATTCTCATCTCAGTGACTCCTCTTAAGATCAAGGCCCCCTAGTTATGGAATTAATCATCGCATGCTGATCTCCGTCTCCCTTCGGAGCACGCCATTCCGAACGCCAATCTTTGTCCCATTATTTCTGGGCTTGAGTGACACGCTTGCACAGCATCGCCAAAGGGGAAATTCAGATGTTTTAATAGCTGTAATCCAATGGGTCAGTAGCCAAGCTTGGCCTAAAGCAGAGCATACTTTGATTAAACGCAGAACCTGATCTGCTGAAACCCCATGAGAGCTCTGAGCAGTCCTGTCCTTTACAGGTTCATGTTTACCTTGTACAATGGAGATGGCCAGTATGACAGGTGAGAAAGGGTAAAGTCACAACGCACCTCGAGGTACCGAAGCGGTTGGAGCCGTTTCGGTGAAATTGAAGAATCTCCGCTCCCACAAATTACTCAGCTCTATGAATACATAGAAAACCATTGTATGCAGCATAGAGAACAAAGCAAACATTGTAAGTCACTTTGGAGAAAAGCAAGAGCTACATGAATAACAAACACTATGAGCTGCAGGTTCTTCTAGTTCTTTAGTTTAGGTGGTTTGGAAAATGCTATTTTTGTTAGAGTAAAGAATACATGGAGATAAAAACTAGATTGTGGGGACATGCCTGTCTCTGACGGTGCTCTCTGATGGCAAGAGGCGCTCTAGCGACACCTGAAGGAAGCGCTCGATGCAGAGTCCGTCCTCCCACACAACAGCGGCATGCAAGGAAGCGCACACTTCTAGGTTTAAGGGCATTAACTCAGAATGCCGATGCTGCTGACAAGTCGTAAATTTTCGAGCCTCTCCCCGCTGGGAAAGCCACGTTGGAGACGAGGGGAGATGATTTGCTGGGAATATGAGTGCTCAGTTCGCAGCCTTCATAGTGTGACCTTACAGCTTAGTTGCATTACTGAGATGGAAGCAGCATCTTCTCCGCTGGGATGGAATAAAAACAGAGAGCTATGATATATGCTTTCGTTATACCTTGGGTAAGGAGCAGAATCCCTTTTCAACTCAGTTGCACAACTCCCTGTTTTTCTTCTCTCCCCCCCCTTTTTTTTTTTTTTTTAACAGTAACCAAGCAAAACTTAACACTGCACAGGGCCACACACAAGAACTGAAAGGCAAGAAGATGACAAACTTCAAATTCATAACTGATTCAGCCTATTTTATGATTTCACAACTCAAATGTTAAATATAAACATTTAACTGACAGCTTTAAAGCACAGATGACGATCAGAAAAATTTCTAAATGACAATATATTTTGAACAGCCAATCACTGAGATACACTTTTCACTGGTACTACAGGGTAAGCACACACACAACACTTGTGTGGGACCAAGTGGACAGAAGAGTGAAAAGAAAGCAACTCGGAAGTGTCCGACATCTCTGGGAACTGCTCCAGAAGAGATGAGAAAGACATGTGGTCTCATTTCCTCATCAAACTTGTTAACCAAATACTGAATGGAATAAAACTGGTTTCCAGCAAGTGAACTTAAACTTTTCACAAATACTGCATACAGGTTTGCTGCTGAATGGAAGAAAAATGTCATGGAAATATAAGGACTCAGACATTAGTGTCTCTAAAACAATACTGTTTTCTTCATGTAAAATTATACATTTGAGTGCAAAACAAATAGTAATGCGGTAATCCCATTT
The DNA here is from genome assembly GCF_900964775.1 of Scleropages formosus. Lineage (NCBI taxonomy): Eukaryota > Metazoa > Chordata > Actinopteri > Osteoglossiformes > Osteoglossidae > Scleropages > Scleropages formosus. The sequence goes on along the minus strand of NC_041807.1, from coordinate 25,844,160 downwards.
TCTCCTACTTAAACACCCAAACAAACAATGAATACTGGTGGCAACTTCTGGCCAAGACAGTGGGACGGCTTTTTCCCAGCATTTTTTTCTGTAAACCAGGGACCTTATACAAGAACTTGAACAGAAAATGATTTTTAAACACAGAGAGATGAGAATAACCAAGTTCCATGCTTAAAACAATGTAATCAGATGGTCCTGGGTTAATTTCTATTCCTACTGTAGTACCTCTGGTCAAGGAACCTACCATGAATTGATATGGTAAGAATAGCCAGCTGTATTAATGGGTAAATAATGGTATGTAGCCTTGGTATAGAAATCTAACATCGCAAGTGGCCATGAACAAGGGAATCATCTAAAATGTAAGACAGATCCATGAGTGCTCTAGCACGCGCACATACACACTCCCATGTTTTAGCCACATGCACATACATGCATGTTGATATTTCATAGAAGACTGGAAATAAACTCTTTCCAGAAAAAGAGAAGCACGTTCTTTCAGTCAGAACAAAGATAGCCTCAGTAAACGTGTCAAAGGGAACTGGCTGGTAGCAGAAGAATGGCTAAGAGGAAGGGGGGGATGAATGAATAACTGATTGACTTAGTTCTCCAATCTTAAAAACACATATGCAGTCTTCAGTCACTTCACTGAAGCTCTGAAAGATCAGGTAGGCACGCTGCCTTGGGCACTTCACATCATTACTGTAATCAGTCTCTCTTTCTGTTGACGTAATACACCCATTGTATTTCTCCGTGTGTGTCGTTTTGGAGAAAAGCTTATGCTAAATGAATAAACGCAACTAACGGAAATGTAATCCCTTACATCTCGATACCTGTGTCCAGAAGAGTGGGTTGCTGCAGCTTCATAATGGAAAGGGTCTGTGCAGTGAGCCTCCAATTGTTACTCCCCAAGCCCCAGAGCTCTTAATTGCTTAAAAACCCAAAATAGCAGCCCTGCTAGGCTAGATTCAATTATTGTACAAGGTTTCATACTACTCCCACACTCTTAGAGGAGCTTTGTAAGTTATACTATGTCTAGGTAATCTTCAGTTTCCAAAATAATGGAGCTGGGTCTTTTTTTTCCCCCTTTCACCTGAGGTGGAGTCTTTTGCCACACCTGCAGATGTAACAAGAGCAGGGAAGAAAAACCCTCAAAAAATAAATAAAAAAAACCTCATAAAAACCAGAGTTTAACTTCTTGAGTTTCAGTGCAGTTTGACAAAGAGTTGTGATGAGCAGTACGAGGATGCCACCTGGGAGCCTCTTCCCTTTCACCAACTCTAACCCTAAACCCACCTGCTCCCACACAGAAAATGTGACATTTAAAAGCAGGTATTGTACAGCTTTTAGACTTGGGAGTGGTAGATCAACTAATGAGTGTTATCATGCTACATTTACAAAATGATCCACAGTCCTAACCGAGTGGTAATTGGTCTGGGACCACTTTCCTTTTCGTCTGCGAGTTTAAATGGGTATGATAACACATTGTAAGATTTACTGGTTGTCAAGTAATTGAGCACAGAGTAATTTATCAATAAAATTTGAAAGATAAAGAGAAGTTTAAATAAAGTGGATGGGACAAGGAGTGGACAATGTGAATATGGAATTACCAAAGAAGAGTGTCCAAAAGGTGAGTACGGTACATGTGTAAACAAATGGGCTTTGTGTTAGTGACCCCAACAGTGCATTCTCAGAGGTGTTTCATTAATACAGAATGAACATTCGGGATGACAGAACTCAAGGGCGAGAATTACAACAAGATCTAAACATTGTTTGAAAAAGCATTTTCCATTCGGTTTTGCAGCTTTATGCATTATATACACTTCACTAGCAGAATCAAAATGTCTAGCTTTCATTAGACAATAACATGAATGTGGACATACACAAATGCAAGCACTTAAACCTTAATTTTTCATAAATGCAACATTAATATCAGAATTAAGTAAATCATACTATATGAAAGTATTCTACCCTTGGATAAAATCTTTTAATGTGTAAAGATCTCAGGTGACAAAAGGTATCATTCTCACCTGGGGCATTTGCAGAAAATGCTATGCTGCCACCCTGTGGAAAACTGGAATTACTGAGGGAGGACATTGCAATGCTACAGCATAAAAACAGTCATGGGCAAGAGCCCCAGAAACCTTTACCTGAAATTAACTGGTTTCATCAAAAGTAACTTGAGCTTCTCACCGCTTGGAAACAATCAGTTAAACATACATGTTAACACGAAGATCTATTAATAGTTAAACCAAAGTTTTACAAATGTGCCATTTGTACTGCACAAGTGTTCTTTTTTGGGGATTTACATCAGTAAAGCAATTTACTTCTGCTTGAAATGGGGGAAAGGGAATGCACTGCACCACTACCTCTTCAGCAAAACTAACACATTCACCTCCTGGACATGTATTCAAAATTATTCCCCAGTGTGGCTAACAAGATTAAAGTCAATTCTCTTAGCAAGTTTGTGAAAGTATAGTGTAATACACATTCCTAGAATCTTCGAAGTACCTTTTAAGACAATCAACAAACCAACAACACAAAGCATTGTTTCACTTTTTTTACTAAAACAATTTACATGTAATTCAGATTATAGAACATATCAGGAACAAAAAAAAAAATGTAAAAATCTTGTGTTAAAAGAACAAATGCTGTAGTGTTGCTGGAACCGACCGCTGGCACATTTCACAAGATTCAGTGGTGACAGTAGTGGGCCTAGTACATTCGGCTGCTAGACTTATAACTATTAATACAAAAAACACGTCAGCCACATTGCAATATACAAGTATTCTAACTTCACAAAAGTAATCCTTAAAACCTTTCAGGTAACCGTTCAAGTTGAATGGGAACCCATCGGATAAGCCGTAAGGTGTGAAGAGACCGAAGATCACACTAGACCATCCCACCAGCTGCTGAGGGCACGCCCACCACTGAGTTCAAGGCGTGTATCCACATCCTTGTTTTCTGTATGTGCGGCAGACAATCAGGAGAGAAAGCCGATTCACAACAACAAAGGCAGCAATTGCTGCTGTCTAAACCTTCCCCCTCCTCACCAGCCATCTCTACTCAGGGCTCAGCACATCAGCGGCCTTTGCCTAATACTGTTATTCCCTGACCAGAGAAATGTGGAATGCGATACAGAAGTCAAAAAATGAAGTTACACAATCACCCATGAGGAAGGCAGGTGACGGATCCTAGCAAACACACAGACTTCTCAAGTCATAACTTAGATTTCTGCACACAAAGCCAAGTCACTCGAGCTCCTTGAAACGGGCAAACATTGCTTTGCGCACAGCTTGCTTGTATGTGGCATGGTTCCAGACCACTGGTTCCTTCTTCTTCCGCTGCAAATTAAAGATTTAGAAGGAATTAGACCCTCTTCACAAATGCATTCGAACATTAAAGTAGTCATTCATCCATGCAAATGTACCTCCATAGTCTCTGCACCCAGTCCAGGCCTGTCCCCAACCTTGTGCATTTCCCTGAATGTAGACAAACCAGAGCTCTGTGACGCACAGGATCTCATCAGACAGACAGACAGACAAATGCTTACACATGCACAAGTCTAAAATTCAGGCGTCAAACCCCCTAGAGATGCCACCTGTGCTCAGAAACAAGGTACATAGGTAAATACCACTATTAATAAACACGTCTAAAATCTAATAACCAAAACAAAAAAACAAACAAAAAAAAAACAGACCTGGGTCCACTGGACCAGGAGTTTTGGTATTTTTTCCTCTTCATTTCTGGTGAACTTGTCAGTTCCCGCTCCCTTTCTCTCTCTCTTGTGTTTAGCTAGGAAAAGGAACCAAAACATTACATGTACCCTTAGTCTAAAAAGTCAAACTAATTCCAGGAGATGGCAAAGCAGAAACAAGAAGTCTGAAATTAATTATCTTGAGTAAAAATAAAATCACATGTTTGTTGGAACACATCTTACCTGTTTCTCCTGGTTCTCCAGAGCCTCCAGCTCCTTTTTAGACCTCTTAATCTTCAAATGGATTTCCATGTTTTGCTAAAATGAGGAAGAACACAAAAGTACGTAATACATGGTGAGTGCGCACCACTTTGATTTTTCTTTATTTTTTTTGTCCTTGACTGCAGGGCAGGGAAACACTACTGGGTTATAAGTGTTATCTAGCGCTGCAATGCTTAAATAGACTGTAGATTATTTGAACTAAAACATGCTAGTGTTGTAACATCAACAGAATTTTGTCAAAAGTTACAACACCGAACAGTACAGTAACTTATGTAAACAATTTTTTATAAACAGTGGAAAACAAGCTACTCTTGGTTTTGCGTATAAACACTAATCTATACACATTATGTCAATCTGAATACTTTTGGCATTTAGCAAACAATGTGAAATCAGTAAGGAATTCTTTCGAGCATCAAGTCGCCCATTTTGCCTGGAGTCTGAGTTTGTTGTACCTTCTACCATTTCCAGTCAAACCCTGAACACTGATATAACAGTTCAAGCTAGTGGAAGACTAAACAGCCATTACAAAACAACCTGTGAAAATAGATATTAGTGAAGGTCATTGATTTTAGCATGGTTTTCCTGTATGATGACAATAGTGACAACCCTTATACTCAGGAGATAACTGGGCAGGCGAGGTGGAGGCGGCCCAACATCTGTACCTTATGCAAATCGGAGAGCTGTTGATGTCGCACCAGTGCATCCTTGTTGGGGAACTGTCGCCGACACAGTAGACATGCCATCTTCTTCCAGTCTGTCAGCTTGTCTTCCTTCTCCTCTGCCTGGGTTGTGACCACAGGCCGTGGAACTTCATGCTTCTCTTCTTCTTCTTCATCACTGCCTGCCCCATAGTCTGCCGCCAGCAGACCGAGAGAACCCATTGGGCGCTACACACAGCGTGTGGTTAAGTGGCATGAAGAAAAGGACAACTGGATTAGGACAACCTTGTGGTGGATGGAAGCTCCATGGTTAGGGTTAAATTTATTCCATGCTGTGTTTCAAACAGGTAATCTAATATCTGCACCTCTTAAATTTTAATTACCTCTTTAAACAGACAAAGTTTGTGTTCATGGATTCCAGATCTGAACCAGGTGTAGCACTGTGGAGTTTGCACGCCCTCCCCATATTTGCACTGGGTGCTCTTGTTTTGTCCAATAGTCTAAATGCATGCAATATGATGTTGACTATGAATTGCCCATAGTGCATGTGAGTGAATGAGTGTGAGGTTGTCCTGTGATGGACCAACACCCACGGTGGACCTTGGCTTATGCCCTATGCTTCCAGGATAGCCTGTAGACCATCACTACCCTTTACAGGATAAGCACTTTTTGAAATGTTTATGGATGCAACTGATTTTTTTTTTGAGAACATAGTCATACTTTTAAATAATAGACTAAATGGACCAGTTAAACAAATGTGTTGGAGCAAAAACCAATACACACATCAAGGACTGAGGATCAACACGTCTCATTTACAAGGTCACTTCTGGTTGGAATAATCAAGTTGTACTACAGGAAAGCTAATATTAAGGATGATTATATGTTTTGCCCTGTTCTTACTTTTTTCTCTTCTTTTTTCGGCGGTGCTAACGGCTTTTTAAAGAGGTCATCTCCAGCTGTCCCCTAGGAAAACCACAGAGAACGTTGACAAAAAGCCAGTAAGTAACAAATGCAGAACAAACAGGGCAATCAAACAGTGATTATGTGGTACTGACATCCTAATATAACAAAACAACTAAATGTTTCATGCTGAAAAGCAGATCAAAGAGGTAACAGGAAATTTTGTCCCAAGTCAAAAAAGAATTAAAACAGATTACCTTCCTCTCAAAAATGGCAAAGGCTGCATCAGCAGCCTTAGAAGTTTTCTTTTCTTCCATGGTACTTGGTGTCTTCAGAACCGGTGATGGCACGCGGATGCTCTCTTTCTGCCTGTTCTGAATCTTGGCCCAGCGCTCCATGTCTTTCATGATCTGGATAACAAAGCTATTGCTTAAAAACAATATTTGACGATGCACACAAAAACTGATAATAGAGACAAAGCCAGCTGTAGATCCAAACAAACTGATTAAGAAACAAGTCTTTAGTCTTCCAATGTGTGGCCCACAATCTGTTCAGTCATAATCTAAGTACTCACAAAGTGTAGACATTTCATGCTAACAGCAAGAAAATAAATCAGCCTTTGTGCCATACATATTAAGTCAAAGACCTAACCTTCAGTATCTGGTAAAGAACTGCAGTTTTACACAAACACTGCAGCAACAGGAACAGGTTCTCTATATACTTTGTAAGGGTACAACACACTTTAGGCCAGGATTGCAACCTTGAATGCTGCCAGACTCCTGGGTTTCTCCTCTTTTTCCTTCTCTTTCTTCTCTGGGCGAGGTGCAGAGTCCTCCTCTTCCTTCTTTTCAGGAGTGCTGTCTGTGGTCTTTGCCTCCTGTGGGGTTTCAGGTGTTGGGGTCTCTGCTACTGCCATCACAGGGCCACTAGTCTGTGCCACAATGGCAGCAGCCTGGGCCACAGGGGGCTGTGTGTCTGTTGTATACCCTGCTACTGGGACATAGTTCTTGGTTACCGTGTCCCAGTACAGATACTGCTGGGTCTGTGCATTGTAGAAATACTGTGCATACAGATCAAGGAGAGAGGAAAAAACAAAAATTAACAGCCTTGTCTGCACTAAAGCAACAGTATGGTTATCTTTTCAAAGTCACATGTAAGGAGTTCTGATCACTAGAGGAGTTAAACATAACTTTAGTCACAAAATCATCTAAGAGTGGCAACTGTTTCAAATGATTAAGAATGATCAACAAAACTCAGGGTGCGTTAAGATTTAAGAGTGAAATTTAAGCACTTTTTAAGCACTTTCAAGGTCTGTAAATCCATTTTTCAAGTACTAGCATTTAATTCCTTGATGCAATATTATTTAAACTGACAAAAGCCACCATTAGTAAGTTTAAACAGCGCCCCCTTAACTTAAAGTATCAAGCTATAAGACTAGAATCCTCAATACGAATACAATTTATGATTATATTTAGTTCATATTTTCACGGAAGCGCTTTCAACTCCTTTAGCTTCTCATCTGTTTGAAACTCCACACTTTCTAGAGACTGCTCTTTTTCTTTAGCAGCTCTTCGAAGTCCATTTGATTTTGAAGTTACGCTGTTTTCCAAGTTTCTTTGCCTTCTCTGCACATCTGATCAGCAGATGTGTAGAGAACCTGAATATCTTCGGTTATCCTCTTTTTCTTTGCTTTTAGTTTTGCTACCATCCATCAGTCCAAAGTAATTCATTTAGGCTTATGAATTAATATAATTTTTTTTACATGTACATATTAAACATTTATTTTTTTCTGCATTACATGGCATGGTCCCTTGCTACTGCAACTGGACTATACTTTACACGTCTACATCATTTAACCAAACGGCAGTAAAGAGAACCATCTAGAAAAGCGCTAAGCAGTGAACCCAATTAACATTAATCAATCGCATATCTTAGCTTTGAAAGTACTAATGTTCTGAATCTGAATGTTGTTCTCTCTCTCACACATACTACTAGGGTGACTTAACTACAACAGAGCTCTACAGTATAGCAAAATAACCAATGAGCCCAGAGCTGATTTACTACTCCACACATTTTAATTCTGTAACTAAATTATTTATTTATAAAAGCATTCACACGATTGCAATATTGAGTCAACATGAAAAAATTTCATCCTTTTAAATAAAATCATTCGACGTTTTAATGAAATATTTATGATATCTCTGCTAACCTATGGATTGGCTGGAGGGCTGATTCTCCCATAGCGCACACACTGTCTTTTTTGCATACAGAACAGTATCCTATCCCTTTCTGTCTGTTGTTCCTCGACGCAACCGCAGTTATTTATCATCTTCCAGCCAGTTATTGTTAAAACAACAGCGAGACATGTTAAGGGAGATGGACGTGCGCCAGGTGAATAGAGGCGCCAATAAATCGAATGACACGTGATGAGCTCCCCCCCCCCCGGACGCGCCGCAACAGAGAATGCTGCCTCTGGAAAGGTAACAAAACAAAACATAACGACTGGCTGGTGGTTTTAGTTACATTTTTAATTACATCTAACATTCTGTTTATATATATATGAATTAAAAAAAAGCAAGCACTTTCAAGGACTTATTCAAAATTCAAGCACATTTCAAACCATGAAATCACTGCTATTAAAATAAAGCATTTTCCAAACTTTCACAGCTCTGTACAAACCCTGAAAATTCCTATAAAATAGTAGCTAGTTGAAAAGAACTTACCCTTGAGCTGGGATCATAGTAAAGTGTTGTCTGGGGGTCATAGTAGAATCCTGACGTGGCATCATAGAGGTATGTTGACATATCAGGAGTTTCGGTGGCTACAGAAAAAATATTTTTACAGCCATTGCAGTAAACATAAGAAAAAGTCAATTGTTATGTTTAGTCAGGCAATATATAGACTCTTCCAAATCCAGTGAGCCAGAGAAAGCACTGACAAAATCATTAGGCTATATATACAAAATTAAGTCCAAACCTAATTTAAAACACCTTTTGTCCAAAACACCTCTTACCGTAACTGTAGGCTCCATCTCCAGTCGCTGCTACAACTGCAACAGTGTCGGTGACCTGTGGCTCAGAAGCCTGGAAAGTGCTATCACCCATAGTAGGGCTCACATAAGCCATGCCCTTAAAATTACATACAGGGATATGATTAAGTCAACAAATTGTCAGAGCTTTATTTAAAGTTTGTATTTTGAAAATATCTACTACCTACTGGCAGGCACCTCACCTGTGCCAAGTTTGAATTCAAGTGAGGGTCCGAGGTCAAAGCTGGATCTCTGTTTGATGACACCATAGGGTCTCCTGTGAGAACAAAATGCAATTGTTCATTTTAGAATTAGTTTCTCCAAAATCCAGACTATAGAGGTGGTAACAGCATGTGAAACAGACACAAGGCAATTGGACTGCTAGCATTACTGCGTTCTAATAATACCACACTTATCAGAACTCAAAAACTGCTACCTTGAATGAGAGCTGGAGTTCCCATAGGTGCTTGGACAGCCTGAGCATAGTACTGCTGCTGCAGAAGAGGAAATTGTTATTTTTATTACAGTATATTTCAATACTAATAGCGCATGACTAAGTAAGTTTGAGATGGAATTTAGTTGTAATCACATTTCTCCAGGTGCACTACTCACCTCCATTATGTCTGGGGGGTACCCAAGTAGAGAAGTGCTAGATTTGTCATAGTCTTTCCTGTAACTTAAGGAAAAAAATCTAAGAGACAGTGATAGACTTAACATTTTATGCACACTTATCTCCCATTAGCTGGTCCTAAATCATTCCTGAAAACAAACTGCATATCAGAAAAACAGCATTATGAAATTACTTCTTATGGTGAAAAATTCTAATTTGTTCCAACCCCAAGTTCACGCCAAAATGACCCTAACAGATGTTTAGCACATTAAAATGGAATAAATAACAAAAATAAGTCGAACACTGGTGTTTTTTGTATGTGGTTATACTTTTTCATCATTTGTTCCTGGAAAATGATTTTTAAAAATCACTTATTCTATCACATTTGCAAAGTCTTTTTCAATAACATGTGATTCCAGTAGCAAATACTGGTACACTTGTACCCTCAACTTGCAGAGAACATTGGGAGCATATGTCAGGTTGTAACTTGGAACTGTTGACAATTCCACCCACTACATCTTAATATCCTGCAATTCATACGTTAGGTTGTTAAAAACCTCAGATAAAGCTAAAATCAACTGAACATTAGTTATAATCTTTATTTTCTAGATATAGAAATACATTTTGAAATATGCACACAAATTGGAGAAACTACATGCTTTCCCTCCCTGCAGTTTTTTTTCCTTAATGCGTTCTGCTGCCTCTAATGGCAGAAAGTGGAACCGCAGGCTCTTTTTCATTCCCCAGAAAAAAATTAGGAAGCAGACCAGTAATCAAAGTAATGTAAACTTGGAAATGTATCTTTGAAAATCTGCTTGTCGGATGTTAATGAGGTACAAGTGTATTTAAAAAGCTTCTTCATCATGCTACGTCAGATTTAAGTATACACTTAGACTAGAGAGTCATTTTTATGTTTAACTCCAAATTATAAATGCATGAGTAATTTTTTTTTTTTTTTCCTCTTTTTCTAGGTCTATAGGGTAACAGCAAGCAATCTGTAAAAAATGCACTGACTGAAAAAGAGGATGAGTTTATTACAATAATTCTGTAGCTGTTAACTACATACATATGGATTAATATACAGTGTAAAACAAACTGGTATTTATGCTGAGATGTACTCACTTCTGGTTTTTTAGAGGTTTGGCCACCTCCACATAAACACGGACTCCATCTATCATGAGAGGAGGTGGTTTGGTAAGGACCTCCACCAGCCGTGTCACTTGCTGAAATCAGTGATATTTTTAGTACATTAACATAAAAAGATCATGAAAATACAACATGTAGGTGTGTGAAAACTTCTTGACAATTACAGTACTTTTTCTTAAACTATGCTAACACACCTCATGGGAGTCCATGTCCACAAAGCAGAAGCACTTGGCCCCCAGTGGCTTGCCACGAACCAGCCGAACATTTCTCTCATCCAAGTATGCATATGGGTCCAGGGCCTTCAGAATGGTTTCTACCGTGGTGGTGGGCTTCACATTCTTAATTATCATGGCTGAGAATAAAACAGCCAAATGGTATGAGCTCTCATTTCTTTGTAATACAAAAACAGCTTCTTTCTCAACAGCTTCTTTTGCATTTCAGGGATAAACCAGAAATCTACCTTTAGCTAGTCAGGTACAGGCGCAAAATATACATCTGAAACCTAAAATTTGTTCTTTGCATTTAGTGTTCAGATAACACAATGGGTAATTTGCCACAATTCTATTTCGAGCTTCCTGCTGAAATAACACTGGATTGTGCCGTAAAGCAGCATTCGCATACTCTTGCTCTCTTTGAAGATTGGGTCCATAGGGCGTAGTGGGAGGCGTGGGATCCTAGCTGCCAGGGACTCTGTCTGTTGCTGCTGCAGCTGCTGGTCCACTTGCTGTTGCCATGCCTCTGGAGTCAGGTTGGAGCTGCGCTGCCACTGTCCCTGTGGGAGTTCACCAGGCATCTCCATGGGGTCATGGCTCTCAGGATTCGCTGTCTCTATGGGCTCTGTCTTAACCACAGCAGGGTTGATGAGAGGGGCATCCAGAGGCTGGGTATCCTTATTCCTTACCGGCTGCTGCATTTTTGGTAAACAAGAACAATCATGGCAGTACTATAGCCATACATATTTCCAGTTTCATGTTACATTTCCAGACATTTGTATGGATTGTTAATTTTGAAGTGAGCAAACAGGTATTGATTAAAAGCAGAAACTTTACTAACAATCTCCACTGATAAAAATGGATTATGCATCTACAATAAAAAGGAACAAAAGCAATCTAATGGATAACATTTCACCACGATGCATGAAAAAAGAGCAGTGCTATGCCTGGGACTTACCAATGTTTCCTTGCCTGTCCCATCTGGCTGAATGTACCTCATCAGTGCTGTTTTAGTGCCAACCTTCAGTGCTCCCTGCAAAGGATGAAGAGTCCACTTTGTCAGTCCTGGTCTTTGGGGGCTGTATGAGTCACCCTTCTCTGACCTGTTTCTGCACCAGGCATGTGGCAGGAGGGGCAGACTTTCTAAAAACGCGAGGCATGCGCAGGGGTACTGCCACGACAGAGGCAGTCTGAAGTGGTCAGTAGCAGCAGTTACAGCTGGTCACTGCTCTGACCACTAGATCCCATTACTACCTTTGGTTTTGCGGTTCACAAGAAAGATGTTTTGCATTTCCACTGAATGCACAATCAAAATTGCCAGCAGCTTATACTGAAGACAAGCTTGTTTTTCAGCTTGACGGTAGTGCTTTTAAGTACAGATAAGACATTCAGCTTAATGCATCAAGGAAAAAAGTAAGAAACAATGATAGTCATTTCAAGGAAGCATTTGATTAACTTGCGCATACAATTTTCTGATCTCCACTGTGTATTCCAGTGGACTGATTTCTTTGCTATTTTTTCCTTTGCAAGGGAGATATACAGAAATTCAGGCACATGAATTTGGAATGGTGTAAACAGTCTCTGAAATTCTCAACAATACTCATGCTACAGCATGCATATTTTTGCAAGACAGAAAATGCCATTATACTGTATATTCTGACAAGTATATCTGAATTCTGAATAAGATTAGTCTAGATCCATAATAAATTACTGATGGCCTTAAAAACAACCAAAAATAGAGTTTTATGCTTCTGCTTCAGCTGTTGTCTATAATCATTCCTATCATATACTCATGCATTTTGCCAGTTAGGACTTTGAAATTTGACGTTCAAATTTCCCTGCCTGAGGTGCTCCATGAACGACTGAAAGCCAATATCTTGGTCAATCAACAAACCCACTGCTACTTGAGCCACAGAATGTACACAAGAACTCAGAAACCTTCCTTTTTCAGACTGCAACGCAGATGAATGAAAGCGGTAAAAAGATTAAAATGAGGAAAAAAAATCCTTTAACTTAGCACTGTAAACATTGTGCGGTCTTCAATTAAAAAATAAAAAAATAAAAAAAACTGTATACAGATGTGATGCAAGGGGTTTATAATGATGAATTCAAGCTTTACAAGTTAACCCATGAACAATTATTTGCAATGAAACGGTCAGCAAAGACTTGTTTCCAGTTGTTAATAAAGGCTGTTAAGTTCAAACAGCGGACCACAAAAGTGACCTGCACGTGTGCAACTTGTGTTTTAAGTTAACAGAATAACCCAGCATTTCTTTTAATGATAAAAAGTGCAAATGCGACACACACCCATTTATAAAAAAGGAAAAAAAAACTGAACAATGTGCCAAGCAGATCCATCCCAAACATACCAATAACAATAACATACCAATAATTGTAAATGCTTGTTTTAACTTTCTCCAAAAACCAACATTAGCAGCCTGACTCCGTCCCACGTAGAAGAGTTGTTCACTTCTCCACTCTCCAAGTGGAGGGACCACAGGTTGGCTCAAAGCTTTTACAAAGCAGAGAAGGGGGGAAAATCCGTACGGAGACGAAAGTGAAAACACAAATCGGTAACGTCAGTCAAAGTAAATAAGAACTGTTTTCTTGGTATATTTGAAAACTCCTCTGAAGGGTCACACTCAACAACCCCTCATTCAAGCGGATGTGTTGTGCTGGTGAATGAGAAGATCTGTGCCCCACAAAGAAAGGGCCACAGCTCCAGTGAAAGACGATTACACATAAGCTATTCCAAAGGCAAGGAAGTCACAAAGAGTGGAGGCTTCAAAAAACCCCCGAAGGAGGAACCTGTTCAAAACGTAGAGCAAAGAAACAGCAATGGCTAGAGGAATGCAGTGGCAAGAACTTGGAAGAAAATCAGAGAAGTAAAACATGTTGATGAGAGGCTCCAAGGACTCCTCAGTATTTCACTGAAAAGCAGTACGCCAACCTTTGACCTAGAATATGCAAAATGTAGGGATCAGAGCAGCTTCGTAAGAACGCTGAGGACCTGCACATTACAAACAATAATGGTGCAAAGATGCAATCCAAGCATATGGTTTCCACATCATAAAACTTTGTAGATCAAATAATTATTTCATTACCCATTTAAGTTAATCCCAAAAGCTCCCATGAATTCCTTGAATAATTCAAACTTAAAACTTTATAATCACTGTTCAGTAATCTGTGCATCCAGAACCTGCAACTCATATCTGTTTTTTTTTTTTTTTTTTTTTTTTAAAAACAGCAAGTTACACGGACAAAATTTGCCAGCAGAGAGAAAAACAAACGGATTTCCAAGTGTTTCCTGTTCAACAGGTTGCACAGCTGATATATTGAAATGCAGCAGTCTTTACAGCTACGCACTCAAACCCTAATAAGTAACTCCACATATGTCCAACCAAAACACCCATCAACATTTTATTACCTTGATGCAACAGGACAAATTGTAAAACATTACAAGCCTCCTCAAAGCTTCAATCATTCACCATGTTCCACATACAAAAACTACATCAAAACCATTCACACCTGCCAAGCTGAAAAGTTATTTCCACTGTCGCTACTGATAACGAAACTGGATTGCACAGAATATGCTCACCCCCAAATACAACGATGCAATGCGTTAGCAAGTAGCATACAGAGTAGTGTCCCTGATTTTACTTTGACGAAAACCTATTGCTTTATACTCACAGTAACAAATGACTACATCCAGAAATCCTGAGTTCAGCATGTTGCCAAAAACAAACCGCACGTTTGTCTTCCACTCCTCCCTTGAAATAAGTGATCAGCTTCTGTTACCATTTTCGTCTAGATATTATAACACGTTAAGTGTAATACCGTATTGTAACATACTTCAAAAGAAAAACCTATCATCTATTAGACAGGCCAAGAAAGACTCAATGAAAACTTCAAATACCATTAATGGCCTAGATTTAGTGACATTAATATTTGTCGATGATAGTCTCACGGGCACAAAGGGCTAACTGGGAACAACAGTGCATCCAAAACAGTGCCACCAGAGAATTCTACTGGTCCACCCCACCGCCCAAACCCCACCATTTCAAAGCACACAGACTAATAATTCTCCTAGAACTTCACGTAATTTCCTTACTGCATAACACGCCACTTCCATCAGAACACCAACTATAAATACATCACAAGCTTAAACAGTGTAGCTATCCCCACCCCCCACCCAGGTAAGAACCCACATATGGACAGAAGCAAATAGTCCCTCCCTCCACCGCCCTTCCAACCCAACCCCACACGCCATTCCCAGCCCAGGCCTTTGTCCTGCCCGGCGAGACAGCAGTTGTAGTGCGGCGAGGAAGGGCCACCTGGTTGGACTCCATGAAGTGGACTGCATCCTCGATGTTTAAAAACTCCACATAGGCCGTATCGTAGCTGTAACCTGGGGACAGCATTTAAAATACAGATGGATCTGTGTTAGTCAGTGCCAGTTCAGGATAACAGCAAAAAATAAATAAAAATACAGCAGATGTTGCATTTTTTTAAATGAGAATCAACGAATGTTCTTTAAAGAGCGAATTTTTTTTTTTTTTGAGACTTCACACCAAACCAACACAATTAGGTCCCCTCCCCAGTGTAAATCATGGTACTTCTTTTGGTTGGGTCTGCTACACTGTGATACACACAATGTATTTTCCCCCTTCTAAGCAATTCACAACAACTTCCTGATACACGAAAAGTTGCACATTTCACATCAAACCAAACAAACGAGCTGGACAGATCTGCCAAGACTAAAGCAGGTCTTATTTTTCATTTCTGCCAAGTTGAACCAGATGATTTTTTTAAAGACATATGGGAAAGCCACACGTTTAATGCATATGCATACCACTGAATATCCAAAACTGCTACAAATTCGCAAATGCAAGTGATGCAAAACAAAAAAACTTCCTAACTTAATGTTTGTATTAATCCCGTTTTGTCTAGTTATAACTCAAGCCCAAAACAAGACAGAAGATGCCACACTAGACGTTCCAGGAAGAGGCTGACATAATTGTCTTCATACTATACTAACCTACCATAAAACAACATAAACACACAACACATCTGTACGGTAGTCCAAGGTGTTCTGCAACGGTCCCTCAAAACCCACAGTATATTTACAACTTGAGATAGCCAACTTCTCCACAAGGTGAACATTTTCATCTAAACACATATGTTGCAACGGACAACATGAACAATAGAAGCCTGTTTCCATTTTAGAAAAAGTATAGTTCTGATTAACGTACACCAAAATTACATAAACATAATTGTTTAATTCAAGGCTAAAAGTCAGAGAAACTCGATATAAACCGTCAGAACAAAGAAGAAAATAACCTAGCTGTGCATGCTTTAAAAAGATCTGATATTAGAAGTTAATGCTGAGTGATGTACAATGCCACGGAATATGCAAATTAATTCCAAACCGAGTCGACGAGAGCAGCAAGGTGCTGCGTACTGCAATGATATATATGCAACGAGTCATGTTTGTTTCATTTGGTAAGCTGATATACTATTGAGTACACGCGGCCAAGCTTCCTGTAGTCACAACTAATAAGTCATTTAGGACTGCGCTGAATTCTTGGCAAGAAGAGTACGTTATACATGACTAAGAAAAAAATGTACGTTCGGAGAAGACAACATAACTTTACAACCAATGAATCAAACACTCAGAACATTTTCTCTAAGATATTTCAAAGTTGCCAGTCATGAAAGAAAGTTTAAAAAGCAACACAAGTATCCGTTTGAAGGAAACTGTTCAAACATGCTAAATTTAAAATGACCAATACATGCCAATACAATCAGTAGGAATTAGGCCTTAAGAGAACTAACTTTTGTAGGGCATGTTCGTACCTTTTATTTTGAAAACTAATTAAGACAAAAACTGGTACCATTTCACAAGAAATACCAACTAAAGATGGAAAAGCGATTCAAGAGCTTTGCCATATGGAATCGCTGATACTGGAAAGGTACAAGTCCGGCAATCACTCAAAGAAGATGGTTTTGTGAATGAAAGGCACCAAGGAACGTTGTTGATGAAATTTTGTACACTACAGGCAAGTAGAATAAAAATGCATTTGTTATGCAGAAAGCCCTGCACCCTCCCCATCAGTCATGATCACAAGTTTGGACTGATGGACAACTTCTCAGAGAGAACGCAGTCTTCAAAGCTTTCCTTAAATGAGATTCACATATCGTGCAGCGAAATGGTTTGCGTAACATTCTTTTCGTATCGTTCTGCCTAAATCTGCGGACTCTTCACTGGAAACAGTGTCTCACCTGGCACAACATTCTTTATCTTCATGCCCTGCATAGGGACGCCATCACGGACTGCAAACGCACCAAGGATCTACAAAAAAGATGAAATAATAAGTTGCTTCATCACTTGGATGTGTGCAAAAACAAGTCTGAAGTACATTTATATTTTTGAAAATAAATTACAGCTGCATACAAAACACAAGGGGAGGTTGAATAATGTATTGTGTAGCACATCACTTTTTAATCATATCATCTACATACCTGCTCCATTGTGGCTGTTTTGGGAATTCCTGTAATGGAAATGGTGTTTGATGCCTTTTCCTTTACAGCTGCACCAGCTCTATAATCTTGATCCTTCATGGGATGATTTCAGAACAAAAACATCAGATTGTAACACACTAGGGAAACAAGTAATACCATAAACTTACTTTTAACATCTGAATTATGTCATAAATATACCTCATGTAGTAAACCAAAAACTATTGTTAAACTTGAGCTACATGCTTTCTTGCTACTTCAAAGTAGGGTTTCTATGATAAAGTGTAACATGCTTACCTGAGAGACAGAGTCATCAAATCTCTGTGGTGGGGTTGGATTGGATTCTTTTGGAGTGTTTTCAGTTATATGTGGCTCCCCATGGTCATAGTCATAGGAATGACCTGATCCTGTTCTGTAATCAATATCCCTGTAGTCCTGGTCTCTGCAGTCACTACTGTTGCTATCTGGAAAATCTTCCTGACCTCCAGTCGGCTTCTCCCCCTCAGGAGCTTTACCAGAAGATAGGT
The DNA here is from genome assembly GCF_900964775.1 of Scleropages formosus. Classification (NCBI taxonomy): domain Eukaryota; kingdom Metazoa; phylum Chordata; class Actinopteri; order Osteoglossiformes; family Osteoglossidae; genus Scleropages; species Scleropages formosus. Next base: position 25,826,583 of record NC_041807.1, on the reverse strand, counting down.
CTTTTGACTCATTGAAATTGGAGCAATTATCTGAGCTATGGTGGTCCAAGATCTTTCCTTGGGATGGCTCCAAGCCTCTAAGGAATGGAGGTCTTCCACTCATCGGTACAGCCTGGTCTTGCTGTGGATCCTGGTCTATAGGCCAACACTTATCATTCACCCTGTCTGGAACATTTAAGGGTGGTGGGTCCATATGTGGCCGGGTGGGTTCCAGCAGGCCTTTGCAGGAAAAAGAAGAATCCTGACCAGGAAAGTGGTTATCAGTTGATGCATTTCTTTCCCAGTTCTGGGCTTCTATAGGTTCTCTTCCAGGTGGACGGAAGCCATACGCTTTTTGTCCATCTGGAGGCAAGTCAGTAGGAGGGCGGTCTCTTCCCTGGAAATCAGAAGCTTCCCCTGGCACACCTTCTCTGCCTCTGGATGGATTAAATCTCTCTCTGCCTTTTGGAAAAGGTGGTGGTCCTCCCTTCATATGTGGCAGAAAAGGACCTCTCCCCCCCATGTCTCGACCCTGCCACTCTTCCGAATGTGGCTTGTCTTCTCGGCCCCGGAACCCCATCTGCTCTGGAAAGTTCTGCTCTCTGAAATTCCCCTCACCACCTCTGAACTTGGATCTGTTTACTCCAGCAAAGTCTGGAGGTAGGTCAGGCCTCCCTCTCACATCCATTGCCACCCCATCATTTTCACCAAATTTCAGAGGAGACCTGTCCCTATCTCGGAACTCTGTTGGTCGCATGCGGTTCCTGAAATCAACGTCAGCTTCAAATCTTGTCCTGGGGTTCAGTGACGGAGCATTTCTCCTGTCAAAGTCCATCATCTCCCTTTCCCTTGGTTTCATATCCATGTTGAAACCATCTATTTCCTTCATGCCCATGCGAGATCGATCACCAAAGTCCCTAAACCCCTCATCTCTTCCCACATTGTTCATAGGGTGCCGTCTCCTAGAATCCATGGGAGGTTCACCGAAAGTTGGCATCTCACCACGATACCGCTCTCTGTCTCTCATATCCATGAATGACCCATCTCCTTCCCTGATTCCTCTTGGTTTCATGTCTCTTCCACCTATGTCTACTGGGTGTCGGAGAGGACCCATAAAATTTGGGGGACCTTGAACATTGTTCCTCATATCCATTTCATATCGCCTTCTCATACCCACATCAGCTTCATCACCTGGCCTGAAGAAGTCCCGATGCTGATCTCTTCCCCGAATGTCTAAAGGCTCCATGTCTCGAGGTCTCATGTCAGGCGGACGCTCAAACCGCCTCATGTCCATAGGGGGCCGGTCAGGGGGCCTATGGCCCATATGCATGGAATCCCTCCCTCTGAAATCTGGCACAGGGCATTCTCTGCCTTCAAACATTTCCCCACTGCAAAAAAACAGACAAATCACTTTTATTAAGATGAAAACATAAAACTTTACAAACAGCTGCATATCCTATGTGATCAGTCAAAAACTTACACAAGTTCAGGGCATCTTTTCATGCTGCTTACCGTAACAGCGGCCCACCGCGTGGACCGGGTCGAGGGCCATCCCACATGATGGGCCGATATTAGCCACGAGGTTAAACCAAGAAGAAATATCTGCACCAAATGCTCAGAGACCTGAAACAATGGTGTTGGTAAAGTTAGTTAAAATGTTTCATGTATACACAAACAAAAGCCTTTTGAAAAGGAGTACAAGAGATTTTTTTTTGCCCCTCCCTGCAAGGGATCCTTTTTGAAATCACGAAAAAGAAAATAAAGTATGGTTAACAAGAAGGAAAAAATCTTAAGGACTCCAAATCGCATGATGAGCTCAGTGAAGTGATACAGACTCAACTGAATTGTACTGCGGGATGTGACAGCAACTTCCACCTATTTTAATTAAGCAAATACACATGCGTTTCTGTCCATCAGCGCAAATTAGCCTATATCAGCAAGAACACAAACATTTAATTATAATATTATTACTCCACAGATTTTATGTAAATCAGACGTGTGCATCCGCTATGCCATAGCTTAGCTATGATATGGTTTCCTCCTCTGACTCTGACCTCTCTCTCTCATCTCAAAAGGGAAGTGTGACTTTTTTGTACTTCTGTGAAACATATAAAATGCTCAGTGTGCAGTAAGACTAAATCTTCTTAATCTGCACGCTACTGATGACATTTATTTGGTAATGTTTGATTAAATAAATAATAAGTAACCGATGACGTTCTCACTCGCTAGCGCGCTAGCATGATTAGCTAATGCGCTACTTCTCTAGGCCAGCTAAAACCTAGTAGACACCACCAGTTTTACTACAGTACACTTACACACGCGCTTTAAAACGCCTAAAACATAGTTACATAATATATCAAAAGGACGGTTTAATATAAAATCGGCTAAGGAGCACACCTTTTTTGTTTCTTCCACCGTCAACCTACTGCTGTGAAAAATGGAGTACGAAAAGTGCGGAAGTGAGTCCACTCCTGCGAGCGGTGCATAATGGGAATAGTAGTGTAAAATGACGAACACCAATATAGAAATATCTAAATATATCAGTGTTTTCAGAATAACTGTCATATAAAAATAATAATAAATAATTTATGCAATCTTACTGACACCATAAATTCCGCATGCAGCCACTCACGACACTGCTGGCAACCGAAAAAGATAAAATGAACAACAGTAAATGTCGTACTTACAATAACAGCGCCAGCCAGGTGCGTAGCGGGCAGCAGGAAGTTCGGCCCGATAACTTCCGGGTAACAAATAGGGTAAAGTTTCACACAGCCAGCAGAGGACGTAACTGCAGTCTTTGGCGCCGCGGATAATTTTGGAGCGATGAGGAGTTTACCATCCAGAACCTTATTTTCATCCGGTCTCTTTTTCTCTTTTAGTTACTACGTTATTTTATGTAAAGAAGGGTATTTCAGTATTAAAATCAGTAGTAATAACTGCGCCAATCGGCTAATTTAAAAGTTTTAGTTGAATGAAGTGAAGAATATGAAATTAAAATGTCCTTAATTTGTTTTGTGCAATCAATGAATTCAGATATTGAATTATATTATTTTTCTTTAAAACTGATTTTGCAGATAGTTCAAAATGCCAAAGTAGTTTGTAGAAATTTGGAATAGTACATGAAGGTGGTAAAGGAACGTTTTTCTGTTTTTCCAATACAATCTGATCTTTAATATTGTTGGAATACAGAAGAAAAAACAGTCTTCAAACTCTGAGCCCTCATGTACATGTTTCCAGTCTAGTTAGAGTAGTTCACAAAAATAATTTTGAAATCGATATTTTTAATGCAAATAAAACAATTACATGAAACATGTAAACAACAAAAATTAATGAAACATGCTTTTAAAATATTTGTATTTTTTGTTTTTCGGAGCCTTAAATGTTCTGTTACTGAAAATGTGCAACTTTTTATGTTTTTAGTGCAACCAGTTGTGACCTGAATATGCAAGGTCTCAGAGTTCACAGACACCAAAACTGACACACACACATACATTTTTACATTTCAGAATTTTAAAACATTATTGGCCCATCTTATCTGAAATACCTGGAAATCATACATCCATTCATTTTCTTTAACCACTTGTCCTGATGAGGGTCACGGCAGTCTGCAGCCTATCCTGGAAATTGGGCACGAGGCTAAGGGAGAGAAAACCCATACAGACACGGCGAGAACATACAAACTCCGCGTAGATGGAGCTACATTTGAACCTAGGACGGAACAGCCCAGGCGCTGTTCCGCCTGCCTGGAAATCAATTTTTACAAATATAAAATGTGATATTATTTAAAATTTACAGTAAATTAAATGTACTGTATAAGTTATTAGCAATTTCAATTGGAAATGATTAAAATGCATACTCTAATAGTTCAGCATTGACCATCGTTGATCATTAGCTTTTTCAGTTACGAGCAGTGTCGCAGGAGGCTGCACACAGAATTAACAATGTGAATGATATCAGAAGGATCACACAGATTATTTATTATCATGTTTGGATGACTGTTTTACATGTGCTAAGATGGTGCAATGCTGTATTTGGATGATGAAGGAACTAGTGTATTCATGTCACCCTTGGTGGCAGCAGAGGAGCAAGTTTGTTCTTGTTTAAACAGTGAGAGGCAGAGAGTGTATCACTTGTCCAGTGGGAGGCAGCAATGCCATTGCAATATTGCAATGAAAACCAGTCAAACAGTCCCTTAAAGACTGAAAAATGTAACTAAAATCCCAGTACTAATATGAAAGTGCAAATTTAGTTGAGGTCAACCCTGTATTTTATTAGATTTATTTTAATATGGAATAAGATATAAAAATGTTACTGCCTTTGTAATGAAAAATTCACAGTAACAAATTTACTCCAAAATTATTAGCAATTTTCGTCTGAAATAATGGTTAAAATGCATTCTCTGTTTTATGTCAGATTAATATAAACAGGCAAATTGGTGTTATCTTTCAGAACAGATTGATTTCATTACAAAACCTTCACTCTGCGGTTTGAATCTGGATTTTTTTTATTTCTAACGATATAGCACTTCAGTCATTCTTACTCCATAAATTATTTTAAGTCGTACATCAGATGATGTGGATTCAAATAATGCAGTGTAACATTTGTTTCATTGTTTGTTGTAAAATCAGTCTTTCAAAATGAAATTTCTGTGATTATGCATGAGAGGTTTTTTTCACTTATGTGAAAATGTCATGAAACACAAAGACTTCATTTTAGGTAGTGAAGAATTTATTTACAGTGATGAAAGGTGAGTGCATTCAAACTAAAGGCCAAATACCGCGAGTGATGACATTAAGGGGACTTGACAATGAGCAGGGATTGACTGGAGTGGAGTATCAAGGCTGAGAGAATCTCCAAAGACCGTCTCCACTGAGCTCCTTTCCAGTTGCCACCTTCTTGGCTGTTGGTGTGTGGAAGCCACCGAGGTTTGGAGGTGATCCACACAAGACCTTTAAAGTTGATCTGTTAATTATTCAGTCCTACATCCACTGTCCAAGCAGGTAATAACAACTGCTACTAAAACTTCCACCAAAATCTGCCACTGAAAGATTGGTTAAGGATTCAGCACTAAAAGATGATCTCCACAAGCTAGCAAGAAAGCCCTTATACAGAATATGTATGTATACTAAATATCTTAATATCCACCATGTAGAAAGAAACAGATTATCCAAGAAAATCAAATGCTGTTTACAGACTTTTTGATGTCCTTGCTATGTGCAATTAGTCAGATCACAAAGTAAGAGATAATCGTTCCTGAATTGTGTTGGGCCAGGAGATGGGGTCCTTATGACCACATGGTTACACAGTGGAATAATGTAAAATTTCTACTGAATTACAAGAAATTACCAAAGTGTTTTCATCATGCTCATTAAAAAGGAAAACGTTGAGTTCAGTGGATGGTGGAAATGTATTTCAGGCTTTGCAGTCGGAACTTCAAGATGAAGCTTCAATGGTTGATGGACTGACTGGTGGCACAGCAAGTAGTGCTGCTGTCTCACAGTGCCTGGGTGGTGTGAGAGGATATAGGTTCAAGCCCTGCTCAATCTGTGTGGAGTTTGCATGTTCTCCCCATGTCCGGGTGGGTTTCCTCCCACAGTCCAAAGACATGCTGTTCAGGTTCCCCCATAGTGTGTGTGTGTTCTACTGATGTAGGGCTGAGTGACCCATTGTAAGTAGTGTATCTAGCAGTATAAATCACTGTGGTGAATAAGGTGTGTGGGCTGGTAACACTACATAGTATCCATTGGAAGTGGCTTTGGAGAAAAGTGTCTGCTAAGCAAATGAGTGTGTGGTGAGGCTGTGCAAGTTGTCTGGTTTCTTTCTGGATTTGATGTAACCACTGAGAAACACTTAGTGTGTATGGAACCATAATCATGCTTGAACACAGACACACCAAGGTTTGCACCCTGGGGTGCACCTGGCTGCCTAAATGTGTCTTATATCCTTTGGTTGTTAACACGGACACGCAGAGCAATCATGCAATGCAGTGACTCCTATGAAATGGCTGCCTATTACACAGAAGGCGCACAACCATGTTTACAGTTGGCAACAGACAATGAGGCTTGAAGGCATTTTGGATTTCACCAGCTATAAACGTAGCCTGATGTAAGAAAAAAAAGTAAAATATGAGTCATCCGACCACATTACTTTTTTATTGCTCAGGGGAAGAGGTTTTGTGCTTTTTACTCCAGGTTATGTGTTTTTGTGCAACGACTTTGGATATGAACAGTCTGCAAATAGCAGGCCTACCATAAATGCCAGATTTGTGGATGATATTACATATACTTTTGCTGAGCAATAAAAGTGTTGATTTAGTTCTGAGGCCATTATTATTTTACTTCTCTGAGCATGATGTGCTTGCCTGAATTTTTCTTCTCTCATGAAGAGATGATCAGTGAGTTTCCATTTGACACTGCAGCCAGAATTCAGTGTAGGAGGCCGTCACACATATAAAAGATGAAAAAAGGTAGACAGAAAGGTGGAATATAAATTCTTAACCTCAAGCTGGTGAGGCACCAGTGCTGTCCGTTGCACCACTGCGCTACCTGGTGTAACATACGGTAAGACAAAAACCTTCCGGAATGTTCCGCACCTGAACTGACCCTCCAGTTTGCGCGCTGACGTTTTTATAGAAATTAAGATTAGCTGTTCGGCAGTGTCCGCTGGTCCCTACGCTCCCCCTCACCGCTCCTCCAGGCTTCCTGTGCCATTTATCTGCGGCAGTTACCAGCCTGTTCTCATTTCTCATGACATCTCAGCTGCTCTATTCACGTGTTTCATGACCTGTTTTTTGAGCTTCTTTGCGTACATTCAATGAGAAAACGTGCAGCACTTCGGAAATGCGTTTATAGCCAGGCCTCTGTTTACTATTTATTGTTTAGCTTAGTCTTCTTCTCATGCTTTTTTCCTTCGCATTTCTTACGGGCCCCACTCCTCCCGTGGCTGCTTTTAAAATATCCCACCATTTATCAAGCAGAGTGTAACGTTTTTATCCGGCACTAGTTCGGCTCATGTCGTGGACCTCGCCTGTCGGCGGACACACTTGGCGATGTGCTCTTGCCGTTGGCTATGCCTCCGATGGGATCGTGCGGCATTCTGTGGAGCGTGTGAAGTGACACCACTGGCTCTTTCTTCTGGGGTTGAAGCTTCACTCCAGATATGATTCCTCGGCTCCGGCATTGCTCCATCCTTAGTATGTTTTATAATCTTTTACCTATGTTTAGTCACTGTGTCTGGAGACCACCAACGTATTTGTTCCTTTCCTTTTTTAAATCTTGAAATCCTGTACTGTAGACTGACTGCCTTCTTCTTCCTCTGTCATCCTATATTCAATGTGAGGACACATAACTATACTGTACATTTACATCCAGAGGTGGGAAGTAACGAGTTCCATTTCTCCTTTGCTATCCACTGTCTGACTCTGATGACTTGCCAAACTGGGCAATGCAGAGTAATGCAAGTTCATGCAACATTACCTAGCAGACTGTGGTCTTTTGCTTTTTTCATCTTCATTAGATAATTGATATAATTTCTAATTATGCCAGAACAGCAGATTTATTTTACTGAAAGCATATACAGATAAGAGAATTAAACAGTTCACACTATATTTGAACAACTTTGCAAGAGGTTCAGAAGTTTAAAAAAGTCGAATCTGGATCAGACTTGATACCTGGGAAGTTTTTTTTAACCTTTAGCTTTTTTACTTTTACTCAAGTAGATTTTTGACATGTATTTTACTTAGCAATACTTTACTTGAGTTTTTTTTTACTTCTTTACACAGCACCCTCTGTACTTTACTAAAAACTATTTTTATATGAATGAAGAGAATTCATTATTTGTGCCAACAGTTAAACATTTGCACTGCAGTTGAGGTAATGCTGACAGTCACTTACTCTCTGCTAATAACCATTTGTTCAAATTCAGGGCCACACTGGTCTGGAGCCTATCCTGGAAGCACAGGGCACTAGGTTAGGTAGAGTAAAACCTGGACAGGATTCCAGTCTATATCAGTTACCGAATACTCCAACCAGCAACAGTTTACAGAATTAAAATAACGTTCATGTACTAAAATCCATTATGAATTTAATTTAATACAGCAAATTTTAACAAGTTATTCAAAACACAGGGGGGCGCGGTGGCGCAGTGGGTTGGACCAGGTCCTGCTCTCCAGTGGGTCTGGGGTTCGAGTCCCGCTTGGGGTGCCTTGCGACGGACTGGCCCCTCCCCCTCTGGCCTTACGCCCTGTGTTGCTGGGTAGGCTCCGGTTCCCCGTGACCCCAAATGGGATGAGCAGTTCAGAAAGTGTGTGTGTGTGTGTGTGTGTGTGTGTGTGTGTGTGTGTGTGTGTATTCGAAACACATCTTAGACCTTTCTCTCAGAAAAAATAATAATGATATGATTGGGACTGGTATTTGTTGTTTTAGTCTAATTTTCAGAGTCTGGCAGGATGTATAACTAAGCAGAACGGCTTTCACTACAGACAAGTCAGCCTAAACTTCCATCTGACAGGTTAACTAAAGACCATCAGGTGGCAAGTACTGGTTTTCCTTTCTATTCATACTCGTACGCTATTCTCTGAGTTCTCTGCAGAATTGGCTGAGGTCAAAATGCTTGAGACCGAAGCAGTGTGCCAGTGGCCACATTTATGTCAGTGTTCCAATGAACAAACTTTTATTAACATCAAATTTCAATCAAGGAATACAAGAATTACATCAAGTGACAGGACCAAATGGCTTCTCAAAGACAAATACAATTTTAAATACATCAGTAACTGCAGAATGAAATTAAGACATTTCATTATTCGTACCACAGAGTGCTGCGTACGCAAAAGGCATTGCTTTGTAAAGCTGTAAAGCACATATGTTTGTTGCTATAACTCTGTACTCTGATATACAGTATCTGGTGTTTTGTCAGTGACCAAAGTTTAGAACACAATGTGGTTTTTTCCAAGTCATATTTAAATTTTAATTCAAATCTAGAGGGGCTGAATGCAAATATTTTCTAGTGCTGTAACTTTATTTGTAATACATTACATTATTTCTGTTAAGAATTTACAGAGATAAGTCATTGTTCGCAAATCATAATCAAAATGCATATATTGTCACTAGTGTGGGTCAGATAAGAAAGACTTGTGGCATTAGATGAAATATAAACCAACATTAACATGACAAGTAAAAATACTGTTTGTTCATTTGATAGAAAATCTCACTGTTGTCCAGTAAACTCCACACTAAATGTGGAAAAATGCATCTTATATGTAAATAAAAAATAAGGAAAAGAAAACAAAGGTAAAGTAGGGCTCTTTAAGACTGCACATATACAAAGCATGTACATTATGGATCTCAAGATATAAAATAATGCTGTATGCTAATATATTAGAAACTTGATAAGTAACATGTAGCAGACAGTTTCAGCAGCGTGAGAAATGCACGCGCAACGAAAATTAAAGGCTTAGCATGTATTCCGAATGTGAGATGCTCACATTACAGTCCTTGTGTATGGAGGGAGTACTGTAAAATTACAATACATGATACATTTGCTGAAAAGCTGACTTGGAAATACCTGGTTAATATCCTAGCAGGACCAGAGCTGTTTTACACTCGGTACAGTATTAACTGTATTATGTGCTGCTTCAGGTCACACTGTACTTGGCTGCATAAATTAAAATGTAAGATATCATAGTCTATGTAAATATCTCAGAATAAGAGCTTCGGGGTATAGCTGAGCAATAAATAAACAAAATAAGCAGTTTGGATTTCACTTCTGTTCATACTCTAAGGATTACAAAAAATGCTGAATCACAGTTTTGTAGCAACAAAAATATTGCTCCTTTAATATCGCATCAGTACACTTTGGAACTGTTAATTCTTCTCATTTTTAGTTTATTAGAAAGGGATTGGTAACAAAATGTAAAAAGCAAATAACTGCTTAAATTAACATAGTTCAATATATGTTGCATATAGACATACATAATCGTGAATCAGATTTTAAACTGTTTAGTTACATATAAGGATACTATTTACTTATTCACAAAGAAATGTTAGCTTATAATACTGGTTTTCAGAGAAACGTTTTTTTGGTGCTCAGAAGTAGAACTAAAGAATTTTCTTTTAAGTGGGAGCAAGAAAGTACAGTAAAACTTTTTTTTTTCTGAATTAATCAGTTGCCTATTTGAGAAGAAAGCCAAGTGAAGTGGGTTCAGTGATAGAAGTGATAAAAGGAGAGATACAGAGCATAACTAAGCTGAAAGCGCACACAGTTACACAGAGAAAGAGAGTCATCTTATGAATAAGAATAGTCTACTGAAGATTTATACAATAGAACTGTAAACATTCCTACAACAGAGCAGGAGCATCACAGAAATATTTTAAAATTACATTTTGTGACATTAAAAGATAACATTTGTTTAATGTGGGGCCACAAGCAAGACAAAAAATTATCAAGGACACTTTATACATGTGAAATAAACTGTAGATGTTATAGGTTTATTTGATCCTTTATCTTCAGAACTTGGAAAGTGAAGCAATACTTAGTGTACATGCCAAATTAATATAGTATTAGAAACTCTGTGAATCAGTACAGCCTACTGGCAAGCTAGAACTTCTCATCTATTAAGTGTTTTAGTGTATTCATTTTCATTTAAGCATGTTTAAAATATTTCAAAAGAGCTGTAGAACCTTAAGCAACGATCTTCCAAATATAGATGTCTGGCCCTGTAAATACAGTATAATATCAATAGCTCAAAGGACAATTCCTCACCCTGAACAGCTATAAAACCTGACAGCAATACTTGCATGTTGTGGTTTCCCACTATGGTGCTTGCAGAAATTGTTAAATTGACAGAGCATTTGGGAGCATGCTGTTTATCTACTTCTACACACGCTGCTATTTACAAAGATATACTGTAATATTGAACTTATTCTTGCTGAAGAGGCCAGAAAAGCCCGACTCTCCTCCCCTTTTTTATTAAAGGGATGGACTGCTTGATGTATTTTTTTTAGAATATGTTCGACAACTCTGATGAATAATTATAAGCTCTGACTGGCTATGCTTCTTAAGCAGCTGTATGAGTTTTATTTACATTATTATATCATGAACAAGTTATACAGAATTGACAATTACACATGTTAAAACAACATTATAGATCTGCTGGGGAAAAAAACAGTAACTTCAAAAGAAGCATGAAAACAACACAAGCATTTCTCTCTTAATACTACATGAAATTTCAGAGGAAATTCCCACAGGTTGATAAGAAAAGATGATTTTTTTTTTCTTTTTAGATCACAAGACCGTGTGGTAAATTAGAGAAGAGACACGCTAACTAGACCTTGTCATGGTGAAAACAAAGATGCTTTAAGCGTTTGCTGCATTCTGTTCTGTTCCTCCAAATAGAAAGGCATCAGTGAGGCTGAAACAGACAGCTATAAAGAGACAATGTTAAAAAAGCAGTACACTAGAACTCTCGGGAGAGACCGAACACAGACCACTCTGTAACTCATGAGAAAACACGGGTTTTTAAAGATACTATACTGATACCGCGAGTGGGAAGGTAAGCAGACACGGGTCATCATGCCACCAGCTAATATACAAGGAGGTAGGGGAATGAGGAGGATATGCTTAACCGTTCTGCTCATCTCGGGCCTCTGTGGCACTCTGGATAGGTGCTGGTGCCTCACCGTTGCACCTGGGTGTGGAGTCCTCCATCTTGGGGGCAGGATTAGGTTGGGTAGAGTCAGGGCTCCTTGTTGCCCCTGTGCTGGAGACCAAGGCCTCCTTGTCTTCACTGGTACTGGTGGGCTCTGTGCTGCCAGGAGTGCTGCCAGGGGTGCTGCCAGGGGTCGCAGAAGTGAGGGTACTGCCTGGGGTCCCTGCGCTGGTTGGGGTGCCTGCTGCCGAGCCAGCTGCTGACACGCCACCTTGTTCTGGCGCCCTTAGCCTCTTCATGAGGGTTGTGACGCGCACCGCTTTCTGTGGAACACAACCAGGCAAAGCAGACACTGATATGTGCACAACCTCGGACAGTACACATAACAAATTCACAATATAGATTCTTCACAAAATTATGCATTTTCTTTCGAAAAACACATTCAGTTCTACCCAAGTGATTCTTGTCAGGATATTTATTTCAGTGTTATACACAGATAGTTCTCATAGTTACATGACACTATTCTTGAGGGCTTAACAGTCAGTCAGGGGCATAGAACACTTAAAGTCTGTATGCAGGTTAAAGGTGGAGCAGCTAGTAGCGTAGTGGTAAGATCACATATTTGTACATTCAGATTACTCTAAATTGCTTCAGTAATATTACCCAGCTGTATAAATGGGTAAATAATTGTTGGTAGCTTAACAGCGTGTCACGACCCAGAGGGACAATACCCCTACCGGCCACAGGAGGCGCCACCCAGTGCCACTAGCCCAGACCCATGCACCTGTTCACAATCTGGTAGTTGCTGAGGTATAAAAGGAGCAAGTGGTGGAGGATAGATTGCGGATTCTTAATCAGTGTTTCTATTGCGCTCTCTTAGTGATCATTAGTTCCGTTTCCTCAGTTTGTTCCATAGGTGTTTATGTTCCAATCCCGAGTGTCTGTTCTGTCTACTCCTGCCTCTTGTTCTCCAGTTCTGGTCCAGAGTTCCAGTCCGGTAAAAGTATAAAACATATATTTCATATTTTAAACCCATATGACCTTTCACACTAGATATAGCTAGATTCTGACCTGTCTTTAATGGACACCAGTACACAGTACTTATGAAAATGAAAGTCCATCTTTTAAAGACCATGAAAACGGAGACAAATTACCTTCCACTTGGCTTTGGCAAAATTCTTTTCGATCTGCGCACAAACACCATCCTTAATATTCTTGTCTGAAGCAGCATTTCCAGATATCCTGAGAGAATGTTTTTTGTTAAAAGACATGACAATCATAAAATGCATTCCCAAAAGATAGATGAAGAAGCTGCACACACATGTAATTATATCGACTTCTCCCTTTTTAAAATAATCTGTTCCTGAATGTATTTTTCCTCATTCCTGAAGTTATAAAGAAAGTATATTGAGGTCTGCACCTTGAAGGTGAGCAGTGAATCATGCTGATCACGGTGCTACAAGGTGTTGAAATGTACATACCACTCATGATTGATGGCTTCCTGTGCAGTAAGTCTCTGGTCCTGGTCCACTTCCATAAGACCAGCCACCAGTCCTTTTGCTGTAAGGCAACCAAGTCACGTTAAGCACTCTATAGTTAAAGAAAGCTTCGAACAAGTCCCTTAGAAGCAGAGTCCAACCAAGTGACATAAACTCACTTAAAACCAAGTGAAACGTGAACATTTTCACAGCTGATGTAAACTTGTAAGTTCAGGGACAGCTAGTAGCGTAGTGGTTAGTGCTGCCTCCTTTGGCCCTAATGGTCCCAGGATTGAATCTCGGGTCTGGCTGTATTACCCGTGACAGAGGTACTTATCCTAAATTGCTCCTGTAAAATTACCTAGCTGTATAAATGGGTAAATAATTGTAAGTCACTTTGGAGAAAAACATCAGCTAAATAAATGTAAATTTCATTAAATCCTGGCAACATGGAAGTAAGCTAAAGCAAACAGGGGAATTAATTCTTACCATACACTACCTCATCTCCCACCCTCAGCTTCCAACAAACGGCAATCTTACAACTGCTCCATTTATCAACACTTTGATTTTAATAAAAACCCTTTTTTCTTGTATAGTGTTGCTTTTACCAACCAATAACCATCCCAACCAAATAAAATCCTATGAAACCAACCTTCAACAAAGTCACATCAATCAAGTGAAAAAAGCATTCTGATACACACACACACACACACACACACACTTTCAGAACCGCTTGTCCCATACGGGGTCGCAGGGAACCGGGGCCTACCCGGCAACACGGGGCGTAGGGCCGGAGGGGGAGGGGACACACCCAGGATGGGACACCAATCCGTCACAAGGCACCCCAAGCGGGACTCGAACCCCAGACCCACTGAAGAGCAGGACCAGGTCCAACCCACTGTGCCACCGCACCCCCCCATCCTGAGATAATTTATGAGAAATAAATGTCTAATATTGTACGGTTTACCTTTCATAATGGTAACATACTTCTTTCAGTATAAAAAACGTGATCTCTCCTGCATACACACTAACTTTCATCAGTATTCTTCCCATCTTTGGGCTGTCCATTACCTGAATCTGAAATGTCATCCCAGTATGGAGAGTCAAATTCATAATCTCCTGATAAAATCTTCCGGAAGAGGTTCTTATCATGATTCTCGTAGTCATCATCTTCTGTTTCATCATAGAAGGGGGGGTTTCCTGAAAGACTGTGGACAGGGAAGAAGCTAAGCACCACATGTGCATGTTGGATAACTCAAATTCTTTTAAGTGCTCAAAAGATTAACAACATTTTAAGAAATTTCCTGTCTCGTACTACCACAGTAGAAGTTATAACACCCCTACATATTTATGGTTCATTACCTTCTGGTTTTAGAACATTTACTTTCATGCTTCACTTATGCAATATAGGTCCAACAGCTGTCTCAAAGGTAAATTTTACCTTTTGTTGTCCATCACAGTTCTTATTAGTATCAGAGGAGTAACAAACAGATGCTTACAGAATGTACATGATGACTCCTATAGCCCAGCAGTCGACTGGTCTTCCATACCTCTGTCTCCCAACCACTTCTGGAGCTGGGTGCAGCAGTAGATCCCAGAATAATAAGCAACAGAAAACTGATCTTAGAGCAAAATATTGACATTTTACTAGTTTTGAATTTGTAGAGTAAGCAAAATGCCCAAGACCGAAACCATCCAGTTCTCTCACCAAGGTACTCAGGGGTCCCACAGGGTTCTTTGATGAGTCCATTCTCCAGCTTGGCCAAGTGGAAATCACTTATTACAATTTTGGAGTGTTTGAGACGATTGTAGTACACCAAGTTCTCCAGCTGAAAAAGCAAGACACACCTTATTTTAACATAATAAATGTTTTAGAAAGTATTTTTCTCCAGTGGATGTTAATTAGATTCACTGCATCGTATATCAACAGTGTTTCTTGCACTCCGTATTAACAGTACTTTGCACTGGGGTACAGAGTTGATAGCGTAGTGATTAGCGTTACTGCATTTAGACTCAAAGGTTGCAGGTTTGATTCCCACCTCTGGCTGTAGTACCCTTGAGCAAGGTACTTACCCTAAAATGCACCTGTGAAATAACCTGGCTGTATAAATGGGTAAATAATTGTAAGTACATTAACATTGAAAGTCACTTAGGGAAAAAAGT
Organism: Scleropages formosus; assembly: GCF_900964775.1. Taxonomy (NCBI): domain Eukaryota; kingdom Metazoa; phylum Chordata; class Actinopteri; order Osteoglossiformes; family Osteoglossidae; genus Scleropages; species Scleropages formosus. The sequence continues at coordinate 25,811,316 of NC_041807.1, read as the reverse complement.
GTCAGCTAAATGAAAAAATATGAGCATAGCTACAAATTCTATGCTAGTAAGACACCAGGATGCTGCCTTTTACTCCAGAATGTGAAAAGATTCACCCAGGGATCTCTAGATACTGTACCTTGAGGTTCCTGTGCACAATGTGCAAGGAGTGCAGGTAGGCCACAGCTTCCATCACCTGTCGAATGACATTGCTGGTGTCACGCTCTGAATAATAGCCTTGATCCAGGATCCAGTCAAACACCTCTCTGCCTGTGGCCCTGGGGAGGAAAAATGTGAAGGATTCACCATCCCTTCAATCTGTAATGTCTCTTACATATCATCTAAAAAGCAATTTCAAAAGAAAAAAATGGAATCCAGAATTGCTAGAAATTAAGAAGAAAATGTTTTGGAAGTTCAGTACCGAATAATATGTGTATTTATCATAACATGAGGATATGTCCACTAGCTTCTTTGCCTGGAATGTGTAACGAGCTCAGTAACTATCTGTGTATGGAATACATGATCTGCGCCTTAGTTTACAATCATGGCTTGACTTACAGTTCAAGGAAGAGATAATACTCTTTCCTGGTCTCAAAGACATCAACCAGCTGGAGAATGTTTGGGTGCTTCACCCTGTTGGGGAACAACATCAAGGCGACACATACAAAGAAAAGACGAGAAAGATACACTTGTAATTAAAGCATAAAAATAAAGAAGGACTTACTGTTATCGTCAACTACGACTAATACTGTTGCAAACAATGTACCATAATTCACATCATAATTCATTGCCGCTTTTTCAAATAATTACTTTTTAAAGCTACCATCCTTCTGTAAACATTAGCAGTAATTTAGGAGAAAATTAGGCTTTTATCAAGGGATGAATGTAATTTTCTCTTTTCTCCTCCCTGAGGAATTACTTACAAATCACGTCTGTATCCATATCTTTCCTTCTCTTGATACAATGCACTTTTTGTATTGTTCTCTGAGACGTATGTCACTTTGGGGAAAAGTGTCTGCTAAATGAATAAATTCAACCGTAAATGTCTGTGTCTTTTATATGTTTATGTACACATACAGTATAATGGTTTAGTAAAAAATAAAAATTCTGCCCTAATTTAATTGCCCTTTGTTAATTAATTAATCATGACACTATATTATATTAATAATATTTTAGATCATTAAATTATTTTATAATAAGCAGTTGCAACCAGATAAGCTACATTAATGGAGAAGTTATATATCTATATATAAAGTAGAGCTACGGATTGATATCAATGAAATGTTCATGTTAAAAAATGTAATGGCAGGTTGAAAAAAGTTTGTTACATTGTTGGAAGTAGGTAGCATAGTGATTAGTACTGCAGCTACTTGTGTGATGAACGTCGGTGCATATGGTGAAAGAAACTAACTGTACTTAAGAATCACAAGTCTGCAGCTATGTCTCTTTCCTAATGTAATGCACAAATTGAATTCTCTATGAGATGAATGTCGCTTTTGAGAAAAGTGTCTGCTAAATGAATAAATGTACATGTAAATGTACTGCTGCCTTTGACCTTAAAGGACCTAGGTTCAAAGCAAATGTCATTGGTGTTGGAGCCACGCACTAACCCTCAGTTGTTATGGTAAATATTGCCCAGCTGTATAAATAGGTAAGCCATTGTAAGCTGCTTTGGAGAAAAGTAAGGATATTTATTTTTTCCTGCTAATTTTTTTTTCTCAAGTTAGTCTTCAAGTAACAAGATCATGAATTTCATGTTTTTAGAACTTTCAAGACCACCTACTTAAACCAGAATGTCATCTTAAAATCCTATTTCAGTCGAAGGAGTATATTACTATAACAGGGGCTCATTTGTTTTCCAGGGAGCAAAGCAGACTTATATTTCAATCCAAAACAAATACTTTTCCTGTTTCAGGAGTGCTATTTATTTTTTTGTTGTTGCCACTAATGACATCTTTTATGAAGCTCGGGCATGGTAATGGCAGTGTATAAGAATGCAAGGAAGCAGCTGAAAAAAACAACGAAAAACCTATGTGTCAACAGCAGAGCTTCAAAAATAAACTTAAATCCCAGTGAACACTATGAGGGAATAAGTACAACATTATGAAATGATATTCAATATAGTTCTTCAGCTGCAGAAAAGCAACTCTAAAACTAAATAATTCATAGCACGTTCGCAATTTAACACTTTTTTTACAGATCAAAAGACATTTGTAAAGGTAGTATTAATTGTACCGTAATATTTTATGCCTTTTAAGGCATATACCTGTGCTATGCATTTTAAGTGTCTGCCAAATTTTATTCTACTAGAAAAATGATTTATTACTCTCAAAGTAACAAAAAAGTGGTGAAATTACAGCACATGCACCATACTTTGTAGCCTATTTTCTAGAACTCACACACACACTTTCTGAACCGCTTGTCCCATACAGGGTTGCAGGGAGCTGGAGCCTAACCTGGCAACTCAGGGTGTAAGAGACACACCCAGGACGGGATGCCAGTCCATCGTAAGGCACCCCAAGCAGGACTTGAACCCCAGACCCACTGGAGAACAGGACCTGGTCCAACCCACTGTGCCACTGCACCCCCTTCTTCTAGAACTCCAACCTTGCAAATGTTACATACCATTGTTATTGTATTTTATAAATTGATGTATTTATTATTTTAAAAATATCTATAGAAATCCATGCACATATATATGCTTCATATATATCATATTCTTCATATGAAGAATATGCTTCATATTCTTCATTATGGTAGCCATTAGTTGACCGTCTTCTTTGTTTGTATCTGTTTTTCTTGCCTTATGTCTATGTTAAAGCGCTCTGTGTCACTGTGTGAGAAGAGCGCTCTATAAAAAATAAAATAATAATAATAATAATAATAATAATATGCCATTAATTTACAGAAAAGTGTTCCTAATAGATGTTAGCCACGAAGGCTAATAGACTCACATCTTTAAAATAAGAATCTCATTCTTGGCAGCCTTCCGTACTTTTCTTCCATCCTTCTTAAGAAATTTTTTACAAGTATACATTTTCTGTGTGTTCTTGTCCTTGGCCCGGAAAATCTCACAGAACTCCTCCCTAGATTGGAAGAAAACAGTATGAAAATCCTTGATAGCTCTGCCTGCATAAAAACATTCTTCAAATTCATCAACAAAGTTTTCTTCAAATTCCATAAAATCATTGCAACACAAGAAAGACACAAGAATACTTACGACTTGACAGTTTGTCCCAGGTCATATTTGTCAGTCACCTCAGAGGGATTGTTGTAATCCTTTTTTTCCCCGAGTGTTAAACAGCCAAATGGCATGACCACTTCTGCCCTGAGCAGAGCAGAGAGCACTCCAATTACACAACTTGACAAATCATAAGTCACTGACCAGAGGCACCGTGCAGATGTGTCATTCAGTATCCTCAGCAGCTGCTTACAATGTCTAAAGAAAGTCTTCTTTCAAAATAATACATGTTACGGCTGAGAAGCTGAAAATCAACACACATTAAATCAGAATATATTTGACCTTCATTAGCAAACTGTAATGCACCATTTCCACATGAAAAACAAATGCTAAACATTCGAAGAAGTAATTAAAACCAAAAACCTAGAATAGAAGGGGGAAAGGTGAGCACACTTCGTTATAACCTCACTTGTAAATTACCTGTAGTGGAAGCACCTGTCTTACAAATTATTCGACAAGCAAATCAGCCTCCGCATAGGATGAACATGAACTGTAATGGTTATGACTTCAAAAACATATTAGATGTTCTTGTACTGTACGTCTTACCTGCGGGGCAGTACATCTCAAGACTGCAATCTGAAATAAGGAGCTATTAACTAAGCTATCTTAGTCTTGACTTTCAACAGACACTGCACATACTAATTTATACCATGCTTTATATAAGCACATCATGTATTAGACCATACCAAAGACCCAGGATTAGCCAAAACCCTGCCCTTGAACCCGAATTTCCTCAACTGGCTCTTTTAATAAGAAGAATCTAATTTGGAACAACATGAAACGATTCACGTGGCTGAGGTGGAACCTGAAGCACCCAGTGCTTCTCTGAGCTCAGGCTTATTTTGTCCATGTATTTGCCAAGGATCACTGAAAGCAGTGAAAGGACATGGGCCCAGGGTGAGATGAAGTGCACGGTTGTGACTCATACACAAGGTGTATTGGCGGTTAGAGCCCATTTAGTTATTGTCAAGCGTGCTTATCATAGCTGTCTGTGATTAAAATGAAAAAGAGTGTTTTTCTTCCATTCAGAGATGCTCAGAAGAGTCTCTAGCGCGTTGTATCAGTTGGAGCTCTGAGTTTACATAGTTTACATCTGGCAGTTGCAGGGAATCAGTAAACGAGACCAGCATATTTACATGTTCTGCATACATGTACAGGTGAAAACATAAACCATCGCTACCACCCATGAGACACCTTACACTGATCACAAAGACAGACAGAATAATCCACTGTGATACTTAAAGGAAATAAGAAACTGAGTAAATTTTTGGAACTATTTAGTCCATGCATGGGGGTGCGGTGGCGGAGCAGGTTTGGCCAGGGCCTGCTCTCTGGTGGATCTGGGATTTGAGTCCTGCCTGGGGTGCCCTGTGATGGACTGGCGTCCTGTCCTGGGTGTGTCCCTTCCCTCTCCAGCCTTGCGCCCTGTGTTGTCAGGTTAGGCTCCAGCTCGCCGTGACCCCGCTTGGGACAAGCAGTTTCAGACAGCATGTGTGTGTATTTAGTCCAAGCAGGGGCACACGGTGGCGCAGCGGGCTTGAGTGGGTCCTGCTCTCTGGTGGGTCTGGTGTCTGAGTCCCGCTTGGGGTGCCTTCTGCCAGACTGGTGTCCCGTCCTGGGTGCGTCCCCTCCCCCGCCAGCCTTATGCATTGTGTTGCCGGCTTAGGCTCCAGTTCGCCGCAATCCCGCTTAGGACGTGCGGCTTCAGCCACTGTGTGTGTGTGTGCGTGTGTGTGTGTATTGAGCCCAATTTCAACTAAATTCACTTGAAGAACCTTTCTCAACTGGTTGGCTTACAGTGCTGCGCAGAGAACAGTGCAAATATGTACAGACCGAAGCACACATTGCAACAGTAATAACAACAATGATCCATATTTAAAAAGTTATGGGGGAGAAGTCGGAAGGCTAGGTAGGAAAGGAAACTAAACTCCTAAGGGTTACACAAGAAGGTCCAAGGCATACCGTCTGCCCACCCCAGCAGGCCATGCTAACGATATACATGTTACGACTGTATTTTATAAGCATTTCCTGGAGCTTCAAGGTGGTCATCTTGATTCCATTTGTCTTGTCAGCAGGTGATCTATCAATCTAACTACTCAGAAATCACACTGTAAATAAAAATATTAAGAGCAAACATATTCTTCAACATCTCCAGTTGTTGTTTCAGTGATGCATAAGATTTGTGTATAACAGATGCAGGTTTGACTTTTCCTTGCTCTTTCCCTCCTCCTTACTCTTTCCTGCAGTGAAAGACTGTTGTTCTACCAAAGGCGGAGCTCGAAACTTTCAGGGGCTGAATTTTAATGAAAGAAAGGCTGGCAGATGATGCAGTCATATTTTTCCCTGTTTTGTTTTATATGAGGAAAAGCATCTTTGGCAATCTTCTTGAGCTAGAATCGTCTCAGAGCAGCTTTGTCTCATCAAGCAGAAAAGCAGCTGGCAACCAGCCTCCTGAATCTTTGTGATTCATCATTTAGCGTTAAGGATTTTAATCAGGAGCAGACAAGGTGAAAGTCATGTTAATTAACGGGACAAAGCCTCCAGGAAGCAAAAAAAAGCTGCGTTACGGAATCTCGTCCCTTGAAACGCAGAGGGAAGCCAAGACTTGAAAACTATTTAACGTCACACTGATCACTACTGCTTTTTTCCACCCTGCGAAGCATGAACAGGAAGAGCGCGCTAACAGATATACATACAGTAATAAGGGCATTACAACATCAGCATACAGTAGCGGTAACAGTCACTGAGAATATTCTACCACGTCATCTTGGCTACGAGAATTTGTTTTGCCCTGTGCGAAAAAGCAGCACACTAGACAGAACCAAAGGCAGAGGTATCTACATTCATCACTTAGTTTGTCCGTCTATTCATTTCTTACTAGAACAGATCCTTTGTATGCTGCTAAGGGAAGAAAATGAGGGAAAGTGTAACAAACAGGACTGTCACTGCTTGCTGTTTGATCACTTCAAACTTACATAAGAGAAGCAGACAATTCTTTCGTGTGTTTTGTAAAATTGCTATATTATTTTGAACACCGCTTTTCTTTTCTTATTAAGAGCCATTCGTAATTTTCTCTTTTAACGCATCATACAAGGACACAAACCTCCCACTCTTACACAAATTTTCCTCTGACCCTCAGGTTTGCATTTCATAACATGAAGGACGCAATGTTCGCTCCCGCTTCTGCACCAGCTGAAAGACACAAAGGAGGAAGAGGCTGCAGACAGCATTGACTGCGGCAAGCACGGCTGACAAAGGCGAGGGCTTTTTGCTTCGGTCCCCCCGAGCCTGTTTCTAAGCCCCCGTTTCTAGGGTCATGTCAGGAAGGAGTCAGAATGTGGGATACCGTTTCACCTCTCCGCACCACCACGGGCCCCGTCGAACATCTTCCATTCTTCGCGCAGCCCTTCTCTTTTATATCTATAAAAACGGATTTGTTTGAGCGGGTGGCCTTGGCATGCTTTACAGATGTATAAAATAATAACCGAGTCCCATGAAGATCATTCGATGTGCATCCATTCAAGTGAAAGAGCTGTCAGAGGCAGCTAAAATTCACTTACACAGTATGTCTTCTGGCACCTCACTGAACATTCAGTTGATAATGAATCAACCGACAACTGGTGGTAAAAAAGTTGGTGTTGCAGTTGATAAGTATGCATGTTATATAATAGAGGACATATGGTGGAAGAATGCATTTGTATTCGTGTTTCGTTATGTACTGTATAGGAACTAACTTCAATCCAAAATCTCTTCCTTAATTATCTTTTCCTTAAAAGGAGATTATTTTTCTAAATGTGCATTTAAGTTGATAAAATCACAGTGTTCTTATGAGATTTGTCATACACCCATTAGTTACAAGAATACTGTTTTACTTAATACATTTTTACTTAATGAATTTCTTTGCATTTATGAGGCCTGAATTTGGATTTTGAGTGCACACACACACCATGGCGTAATTTAATGTCTCCAAATGCCTGAAACATGTTTTTAGGAAGAAACCCACACACACTCATCATCTGAAGCTGCTTGTCCCATATGCGGTCATGGGGAGCCTGAGCCTAGCCTGGCAACACAGGGCAGGGGGCTGGAGGGGGAGGGGACACACCCAGGACGGCACGCCAGTCCATCGCAAGGCACCCCAAGCGGGACTTGAGCCCCAGACCCGCTGGAGAGCAGGACCCCGTCCAACCCACTGCGCCACTGCACCCCCTCATGTATGTGAATGTGTGTATGTGATTTCTTTTGCCTTTATTGTTTAAGGTTGAATTAATACATAAGCAATGAGTATCACACTGAGTACAGGAGCTGAACAAAATAATGGAAACACACACTTGTCCCAAACGAGGTCGCGGGGAACCGGAGCCTACCCGGCAACACAGGGCATAAGGCCAGAGGACACACCCAGGAGGGGACGCCAGTCCGTCGCAAGGCACCCCAAGTGGGACTCGAACCCCAGACCCGCTGGAGAGCAGGACCCGGTCCAACCCACTGCGCCACCGCACCCCCCATAATGGAAGCACCACATGAAAAAAGTTTAACTTTGAAATAACTAAATAACAATTAAAAATGCAGCTGCAAAGGTGACTCATATTTTGTGAGTCATACATTATTGCCCATTAGCAGTATGTGTCAGCTATAAAAGAGGTCTGACAATTACCACTTTGATATGCAAGTTTTCAAAGTGACATGAGGACTAATAGAGTTCCAAAGGGCCAAATATCCAGTACTCGAATTTTAAGCGTCTTGGTCAAAAAAGCTAAAAAATTATTTAATGTGTTAAGGGGAACAGTCTCAAAAATAATAATAGCATAGGTTAAACAAGGACAAACTGTATCAGCAAAGAGGTACAGTGGTCACTTGAAGAATGGTGCCTTATCCCACAACACACATTTCAGGACTTTTATGAGAACAGTCCAAGAAAGACTTTGTAAAGGCAAAGGGTGGTTTTACTGCTTAGTACTCCCTTGATATTAATATACTGTTATGCAGTTTTATATAATAGTGTTTACAAATGCAGGTAGACAGATATAAAGTACTACAGAGTAATTCATGAAGGGAAAATACTTTGTTCATTCCCTGCAGAGATGATTATTAATTGTTCACTTAGTAAATCAAAAAAACGTAATCTGACCGGGATGTCCAATCCTTTGCACACAACAGCAAACGTGTTCATTTGAACAGGATTTTGGTGATATTTTAGCATAAATGGGCATCAGGAATGCATAAAAATTCTTACAGTTGATACTGATAGTAATTACTTCTTTGACTTAGCAAGGTTTTTTTAGGAATGCATAACTTTTGAAAACAGAGGAAGACTGTACTAAATTAGACGTAATTAAATGTTAAATCTAAGAAACATACATTCTTGTTAGTAAATACAGACAATCTTTAATAACTTTATAACATTAAGGATTGTCTGTATTTATTAACAAGAATGTATGTACATATTGTGCCTGACCATTTGCCTTCTAAAGTATATATATATATATATCTTCCAAAGGGATGGATCATCCAACTATTTATACCAATGAATAAGGACATTTTGTGTCTAGTATGTTGATAAAGAAAGTACCTAAAATAATAGTAGCCTTGAAAATAGTTATCTGTTTTGTAAACTGAGAATGAGCAAATTTTCAGCAGTCTTCACTCCACAGTGAACTTTGATGGTTTGTTGACTGCTGGACAATCAATATAGTTGACAGCCTGGAAGCATGGAAAACTACAAGAGTCTGCTCTTGCTGGCTTCTGGTTTGCCTCCTTCACAGAATGCACCCAGGCACCTCGCCCTCAAGGTGCACTCGTGTCCAGACTTAATCTAATGAAGAGTGTGATACCCTCAGCAAGAGGCTTCGCAATTCAATATTGGGTAAAATTTTAATGGAGACCATTTCACAGGTGAAGAACTCAACTTGTTAAAAAACCAAAATAAAATGATAGTGGTTTTGAAAAAAGGTTGCTGTCCCTCCAAAATTACGAAAGCAGTTAACCAGTTTAAATTTAACTACCCTACCATATGGTAGCACAATATACCATAACTGTATAAATACAGTATTTTAAATCTGCCTGTTCATATGTTCAAATGCAAATGTAAATGTCATATGTCGTTATCGGTCATTTGTTGCTTGAAATGTGACCCGTTGTATGATACTGAGTGCAAATTTTAACAAATAAGTGTAGCTAATTATGCTAAACTATGGGAGGCAGTTGAACACTGTACGATCCCTTTCAGCTGAGCAGATCCCACAGGGTGGTAAGTTCAATGTGCTTGCGCTACAGTCAAGAAGTGAGCAAAACAATTTGCGGTAAACAAACCAATTAAAGAGTGCTAAATTCGTTTCACAGGGAGGAGCGACTCTCCACAATGAAACTCTGCCTTTCTGTAAAATTGCCTCGGGAACCCAAATTCCTAACCTCCAAAAACCCCTTCAGGATTATGGGGGAAAAAAATAAGAAGCCCCATTGTGTTGACTCATTACAGCACCCTAAAAAATGATCGATTCACTAACTATGTAAAAATTTGCACATAATTTGCAAAACCTTTTTTTTTGTTAAATACATGAGGAAAGCGTTCAGGGTACTAATTAGGGCTGCAGTGATGCACTGGTGTGGTTTTAGTCGGCATTAGCTTTTCAGCCATAGCTCCATATGAATGGCAAGATGCAGTAATGAGCAAAGAAGAGCCAGATGAGTAAATGATCAAGACACACTACCAACCATTACAGTTAAGAGAGGAAAGGAACGGAATGAGTAATTGCAGGGCCTACTAACAGTACTAATTCAGACCTCAAGGTGTGTTTCTAATATAGGTATATAGCATTTATAAATAATGGTGATCTGCGGGTCTCTGGAGCTGCAATCAACCGGTGGCCTATCAAGGGATCAACCTGCCTCACATCCTGTGTTTCTGGGATAGGCTCTGAACCACCATGACACTTCCTTAGGGCAAGCTGTTACTGATAATGAATGAACGAATGAACAAACGAACGAACGAATATGCGTCTGCTTAAATAAAGGTTGACTCAGCATGTTCTTACATAACAACAGAATTAATATTTCAATGCACTTCTAATAAATATTTTAGTCAGTACTGTTAAACTAAGCTCACTATGGGAAATGCACTGAGTGAAATATATACAAATTATACATCATGGGATAATCATAAATTGAGAAAGGGTCTGTTGTATGAGAATGAATATGCGTTCCCTGATTTCTGACCTGAGTGGGATGGTTTTACAAATAAATAGCCTAAATCTGCCAAAATGGCCAAAGGCAAAAATGAACGATGTGTTAATACACTGTTCATTAGAAGTCCACTGAAATGTCACATCTGTAATGTAAACTCAGAAAAACAATATATTCAGCCAAACTTTATTCATAAAAGTACCTCACAGCCATTCCTTAAGTTCAGACCAATCCACTTTTGCATTCGGTCATGAGTCCTTATTCGTAGGCCAAACACTGTAAAAAGAGTCTACAGACTACTGGAAATAAAAGAGTACAATGTGCCAGAGTATGTTTTGGGGAACTGCTCTGAGGAAATCAGGGCACCCAGTAGCACAGCGTAGACACGGTACAGATGTAAAAAGCAGACGAAAGAGGTGGAAACTAGTCTGTATGCAGTATTTTTACTACAGTAGCTGGTCAGGGGGAGACCAGTTTCCAGTTTCACAGCTGGTAAATACCCAACCTCCAGCTAAATGAAACATTAAATATCCCAGCTTGCCTTGACTCCAGGTACTGACATCCCTCAAGTTGAGTTCAAGGGGTTCCACTGCACTCTCCATCAGCAGCAGCTCATTTCGTTAGCCAGAAGGCACACAACTCGTACATCTGCAGGTCTCAAGCTATGGCAAACATGACAAATTCAGCTTATCCAGTGATCAAACCCAAATCATATCTTGCAAGGGTGCTTCTGAGACTTACTGCTTTTCAAAAAATAGACCCACGTCTACAGCTAGGCAAACTCGGGGATGCTTCTGTCGTGTCACAGCTTTAAAGGACGCAGATACGCTCAGCGTACTCTAGTAAATCAGCATGTTTATGTTTGCGGCTCAAGAATTGCAGAGTGGGTCTTTACCCTGCCTGTGACCGTTAGCATCAGTAATGAACACACATTAGTCAGTACCCAACACACAACAGACAAAAGCAGTAACTCTCTACTCCTAATAGTATACTACCTATACATGGATCAAATTGGAGTGTGCAAACACTGTTGTTTGCTTCAACAACAGTGTGTTCGGATTTGTAAAACAGTGGGTCTAAGCATGCAACAACACGGGCGTGGCATGGCTATGTGAAATAGTGGGTGTGGCCATGTAAAACATCAGGTGGTGATATGTAAATAGTGGGTGGGGTTATGTAAAACGGTGGGTAGTAATATGTAAAAGAGTGGGTGTGAGTATGCAAATCAAGTGGAGAGAGAGAATAACTCACAGATCAGATTCTTTGGCAACTCTAAATCTGTCCTGGCAGCACAATTTTAAGGTCAACCTACAGTAAACTTCTAACAGGCACTTTCTGCAGCGTGTCACTGTATTGATAAACACACATTTTCAACTTACTGGCAACAAACTAGCAGTGGGTTCTCTGTTTATATATAAACATTTCATTTTGGCAAGAACTATATTTAATTCCAAACTCACTACATTTCAGAAAGTTTGAAAGGAAGAACAAGAAAATACAATGGCATTGTGTGTTCATATCTGTGTGTATCTCTGTAAGAATATTTCCCTAAATTTGTGAGGATATTTTAGGAGGCATTATCCCCACAGGGTAAGCAAAGCCTGAAAAATTGATTTTTAGGAAGATGTTTCCACAAGATAAAATGACCCTTTTTAAGTTCGCAAAACATCTTAAACATTTTGAGTTACAAAGTGGAGCATTTAAAATACATTGTTTGAATGCAATTGAGTGAGCGTCTGTATTGTGTTCCTGTGCACACGTGTGTTTATCTTCTCCTGGTGGACATACTTACTCTGAATGTACCTTGTAGGGCTCACACTTTTAAACCTGTTAGATTTGACAGAAGGGCTTATGTGTTGTGGCACTGCATGGAAATGCAAAGACAGAATTCCTCTTCACAAATCCTGAGAAAGAAGTAGTGGCTGGCTGTCATCTCTAACATACCTGAGTGGGTTTAAAATAGTTTATTTCTGTGCCATCATTCCTTGTATCGACAGTTCAGCACCTTGTTAGCAATGACTTACAGAGCAGAATATACAGAAAATCTTATCGGTATTATAATAGAGACTGATGCACAAGTTCCCCAGAGGCATTTTGTTAGTGCCTCAATTTTTTTAGTAATTCAACACTCAATAACATTTCCATGTAAATATATCTTGCGTATCGCCTTTAAAGCGGAAAATCTGTCCTGTTGCAGTGACATAAATTTCATGGGATAGTCAGTTAACTTATTTCCAGCCCTGAAGTACAATATTAATTTCACTGAAAAATACAAAGAACATAGATTTAATAAGTATTCATGCTGTGTGCTGGATTATGCTGTGCATACTTCAAATATTCAATGATTCCCTGCATTTAAAGTGAAATCATTCTTAGATTATCGATGTATTTTTGCAATTTTTTATACATTTTACAGTGATGTGCTGGCAGCAAGTGCAATGTTAAATTGAACCAAATTCTATTTAGTTGGAATCTATCAACAATATTTGTCTTACCAGTCCACAACCTAACCAAATTCTTAATTCTGGTCAGTTAGCAGCCTTACTCCTGTGTAATGGTGTCCGGTTCATGCCAAAATATATCACTACAAATGAACTGAACCCAAGCAGTCTGATCAAAATATATATTCAACAGCAAAGTTGCTATGGTTTCCTCTCATTTTAAGAGTGGAAAAAAAATCTGTGTTGTTACATATATGTAAAAAGATAACAAAAAGACCTAACATTACTCTAGTTGCTGGCTTTGCTAGTAGATGCTAGGGTACTCAGTCTGCTTTGTTACTGTAACATCACCTATATTTTCTAGTGGAAGCTAAAAACTGAAAATCATAGTTTTGTTTAAAACAATTACAGTGGGGTTTTTTGTAGTAGTAGTAGCAGTGGAATAAGCAGAAAATATAGAGGGGCATGTCAAATGTTTGAAAATAAACCTCTTCTGAGTGATTATGGCTCCTCTTCTTCATTTCTGGGTCACTTCACCCTGTTTAACATATTTTTAAGGAACTAACTTGTGCAATTAGTCAACATCAATCCATTCTTATGTTATGATCCTTACAAGACAGATATAAGAAAAAAGCACCAGGCTAAAAAAAGAAAAAAAGAAGAAAAAGGAAAGGAAAAAGGGAAAGTTGGTGCAGTTTTTTTCAGGAAAAAGAAGCAATGCACAGCCTAAACGTTAGGTCTGTTTTTACTAGCAATACTATTATTAAGCACTATTATTATTCAGATGTACAAATACTTTTATACAAAGCATGTTCCACTCAACACTTGTATGCAACTGAACATTTTTTTACAAGAAGAATGCTTTTTCCTTTTTTAGGGCTCTGGTCATAAATCCAGTTTGTTGTCCCCCTAGCCTTATGCCTAATACTTCTGGAATACGCTCAGGACATTGAAACTGTATGGCTGAATGGATGGTTGGCTGGCTGGCTGGCTGGATGGATGGATGGATGGATGGAATATACATATATATATAATATATATATATAATGATATACAGAGCTACTTACAAGTACCAATTTATATAGCTAGGCAGTCTTTTTTTTACTGTATCAATTCAGTTTATGTACCTTGTTCAAAGGGACTACAGGAGGGGATTCAAACCTGGGACCTGCTGATTGCTAGGCAACAGCCTTAATGACTACAGAACGTACTCTCTCTTAATAAACTTTTTATAATCAACAGCCAGCACAGTAGGTAGGACTTCTAAATTAATTCATGTTTCAATGTTCTGAGGCTATTGTTCAGCACAGGGGTTATATGAGCTAAGTGAAACTCTGTAAATTTACTTGAACAGCACTCCCCCTTTTCCCTATCTGAGCCTACAGGGAACTTCTTATATTGTTTCTGCAAAGAAATGGACATGAAAGGGTGTCAGAGAGGCAGCTAGGTTTGTTCTGGAAGGGATCTGGATTTTGAGTGCATAACAGGAACGCCGAGGAGAGGAAGGCAGAGCACCACAGCGGGCACTCCCCACCGGACAGGTGCTGCTGAGCTCATCCTGCAGCAGCGCGGTCTCCGCATCTCACACATACCAAGTGTTCCGACAGGCACGCAGGACACACTGCTCTCCGAGAGCTGAAAATATCAGCAGTCGTTGAAAACACACACGTACACAAGCTGTGCAACATACTCCAAGCCTGGGCTGCACTCCCTCCCTGCACCCAAAGCTTAAATAACATTTAATGCATGTACCCATTTCATATTCATGTATTCATCTGAAAGACAGCATTTAGCAGAGCCCTTTACGACTTTACTGCACATGCATGGTGTGTTATATTGTTAATAATCCCTGCCTATTATGCTGCTCCCAAAGTAGATATTTCCAAAATTCCACCGTTTTAATTAGATAAAAAACATTATCATGACTTTGAAGTGCTACTAAAATAGATATTATATCACCAGTGATCCGTAAAATGCCTGATGTGAAAAAAAACATATTTCTATCTTAAGTAAAATATTTGCTATGTAGTAAACATTATAGACACATGAATATAAGTGTTCACAGATACACACAAACACACTCTCTCTCTCGCTCTCTCACACACACACACACACACACACACACACACACACACACACACATCGTAAGCAAGAGACACAAAGCCTTCCAAAAGTCAGATGTAAGTTGTTTCACGATGCCTGGAGTACAACTTGCTCTAATGTGGTCACTCAGCCATTCATTTGAGAGACATTGCATTTAACATTCAGATGTAACAGGCGAGAGCCACACGTGAACTATCTTTTCATTAATGCACTTGTACATATTAATGTGCACATTTTTATTTGTTTACCACATCACAACTAATATCCTACTGCAAAAACAGGCACGGTGGCACATGTGTCTAACTGGATCACCGAAAAGGTTGTAGCTTATTGCGCTCGTTTAAGCAAAAAAATGTGCACAGAAACAGTGAGTGTATGGAAATATACATTAGAATAATAACAACACGTCTAAGAAATTGGTTTCCTCCATTCAGGAGTAATGAAAATGTTAGGATTGCCAATGAATGTAACTCTGATGCAGTCAGGTCTTTTGAAGACAGTGGCAACCTTATAAGATGAGTTTTAAGTGATTCACAGGAACAAATTTGTGTTGCATGGGAAAGTGTTCATATTTCTTCCCGCCAAACCCAAAAAGCAAAGGCACCCATTAAAAAGAAGAGACGAAACGTCGCTCTCCTCTTACGCTGCAGTCAGGGTCGGCAAGCGTGGACCATCCCATTGAAATGTAAATCATCTGAAGTACTATCTGCATTGTTGCACCCTTCCCCTTAAAATTAATGTAATTAGATTTTTTTTTTTTAAAAAATTAAGTAAAAAAAATTAAATTGGTCTCAATAAGCAGATTCTGTTCAGAAGTAATTGTTAATGAAATCCTAACACTTAGAAAACAGCGGAACAAGAAGACAAGACGGAAAACAAGATTGAGGAAAGATTCAGCTGCGCGGGTGGATGAGCATCTAGATTTATTACATTAATTAAGGCATACACAGATAATCCTCATATATTAAGTTATGTTCCTTTGTACAAAATTTACTGAACATTGCTACTTGGTTTTATCCGACGGTGCACCACACAGCATAAATTTACCACCTTCCCGCTTCTGAAAGATATAGACAAGAGTATGTTCCCAATTTAAAAAGATCATTATTAAACGTTGGCTGATTTTGGCTACAATAAGGGCAGGAATATATCTTTTTCTTAGATATAACCAGTGGCAAAAAAACCACAGAACTATTGTGTTGTGAAGAAATTTAGTGCAGTTAAAGCATAGCCTGCAGCAGCTTTATTATATATATAAACAAATATCTGCAGATACCTCCAAGGAGTGAATAATGGGAAATGTCTGAAGAGTACAGATGATTAGACCATTATACTGCAGTTTAAACGTAAACTTTCCCAATTATAACACAAGACAAGAAGCCCAGCGCTAAAAAGACCTATCACCTTTGAATGCTTTAGAACCTTTAATGACCTGAGCGAAATGAGGGCACTGTAAATCTCTCCCAGAGCGCATCTCATTGCCTGGAGGCACACATTTTAGTGGGACAAGTGAGAAAAATGGCCCCCAGTGCCTCCAGTAGCAACACAACTGCCAACAGTGACCTAGTTTTCTTAGGACTGCTTTCATCCTCATGCAAACCAGGCACAGGACTTCACAATTTGCAGGAGGATGTGGCATCCTGTGGCTGTGGGCCATGGATAATGATGTATCTGTGCTGGACCAGGTGACTGTGCCCTACAGCCAAAGTGACCACAGTGTTCATTCACTGCAAAGGGGCAATCAGAATGATTAGAAGGATGCAGCCAGGATGATTCAGAACTTCTCAATAAGGCAGAACCAAGGATGCTAACCAGCAAACGGTCCACTTGCCAGAGGCGGTACTATGCTCATTGAAGGACCATATGGCACGCATCAATTCCAATGCATTTTATCCCCCGCCAAGGGCATTTTACTCAACAACCATTTCAGGGCAATGGAATAAATCAGCAAAACATAAATAACAGATTTTTCAGTTTTATCCTGAATGCAAGAACTTGAATGATATCTGTAGTTTTATATACATATAAAACTTTACAAGTATACAGTAGTTCTACGAGGAATTCTCAGCAGGATAAGTGTATACACACACACACACACACACACACACACACACACACACACACACACACACTTACCTACAGTATACTTTTACCAGCTGTATAATTACACTTATTCATTTAGCTGATGCGTTTTCTCCAAAGAGAAATTACAATTCTAAGGTTGCAATAATTTACCCATTTCGAAAGATGGGTAATTTTACCAAAGCAATTTAAGGCAGTACCTCTAACCTACTAAGCTACAAGCTGCCCACCTTTAAGCGTACACTTTAAAACTGAATTGTTTAAAGTTTTTTTATATGTATATATGTACCATTAACAATTACTGCATACACCAAACTGATGGTTTGCTTACCTTCTATACCATATACATAATAATGGTTAAAGACCATCAGTTTTTAAATAGTTTTAAGTGTGTTTTCTGTTTTAGTGAATGACGCAGACACAGTGTTTATATTCAAAGCTTTATTTAGACGGAACGTACGACCTCAAAGGTGGCCTTGAAGCCCTGTCTGTGAACAGACAAGCACTGTAATTCTTGCACATACCAACTATGGCCCTGCAGTTAGCCACAGCTAAGACTGACAAACACAGAAGTAGAAAATAAGGAGAAACACATAACAATCATAAAAAAAGAACAAGTAACAAATAAGGAATGACTAGGAAATAAGAAGCATGTCAAAATGTGTAAGCAACTAATGTAAACAAAAATGATATTAATCCCACATCCTTTCATTTAGTGTTATATATTAAAGTGTGGAACATTAATGTTCATTCAAACTTTTTAAAATGATTCTACTTATTATGTCAACTAAAAAATAAACCTAAAGTCTGTGGTATAATCTCTTATTTTGACCAGATGTTTTATCCTTCACACAGATAGTAACTGTAGGCCTGACTATGAATAAGTATCCTAATGAGACATTTAACTCATAAAATTTTAAAAAGCATTTATTTATTTATAAAGCATTTACACGCACTCGATCACTTACTCGCTCATTCACTTTCATTAATTCCTTGTCCTTGTCAGGGTCTCAGAGGTCCAGAGTCTCTCCTAGAATCACTGGGCACTAGGCTATTAGTGGTACACCCTGGATAGGAAGCCAGTTCATCACAGATCCATTTACACAGCTGGGTAATTTGTACTAGAACAATTCAGGGAAAGCACCCAGAGCAGATGTTTTACAGAAGTAGGTGGGATTTGATATGGATCTTTTTAGTGCATATGGCAGCAGCGGTAACTACTATGCTACCTGCTAAAATTAAAACTAAAATACAATTACTCCTGATTAAAAAAAAATAAAAAATCCATAACCTCCAAATCAATTCCAATGGCTGACAAATTCATACCATAAGGGTGTGCAATGTTTGCTGGCTTCTGACCACTTTCTATTCTCTATGCAATAAGAGGGCGTCATGACCCTGAGGGACAAGACCCCTAGCGGCCAGAGGAGGCGCCACTCAGTGCCACTAGTCAGGACCCCGGACACCTGTTCACAATCTCATTAGTCAAACAGTAAAAGAACAAACAAGTGAGGCTAGATTGAGGATTCTTAATCAGGGTTTCATTTCAGTTTCCTAGTAATCTTCAGTTACCTGGTTTCCAAGTCTCGTCCCATAGGTGTTTATGTTCCAGTCCCGAGTGCCCGTCCTGTCCACTCCTGCCTCTTGTTCTCCAGTCCCGGTCCAGAGCTCCATTCTGGTGTTTTGTCACGCCTCCGTGTTCAAGCACCACTCACAGATTCGTGCTTCACTTTTCACCGTTGGGAAAATACACTGCGTCTCTTTGTCCCGCGTTCATCGTTTCACCTCTACACTGTACTTTACAGTTTGCACCATGCACTTTTAAATACACTCTACATGTAGGGTTACTGTACTTTTCCTGTGTGTTCTGACGCCGCAGCAACACGGGACCGTGTCGGACTCTCAGTATCAAGAGGGTTAATAATATAGATGTCACTTTATTTATGAGTTTGGCTCTGGAAAAAGTCTAAACTAAAGCTATATTAAATTAAAAATACTTGTATTTTATTTGAAACATTTTAATTCACTTCAAACTATTAACTTTAAAATTAAAAATAATGTAAAGACTGAAAAAAATGCATTATCACCAATAAATCCCATTTAATGGTAAGCGGTGACCAATTCATCCCATAAATTTGCATAATTTCGTCACCTTGTTATCAGCATTGATACAAACAGCAGACAGACGCTGTAAACACTGGATTATGTCAGTCCAACACTCCTTGTCTGTTTGTGTGTGTTTTACTGCCGGCTAAAGGCTGGCCTTGGGCATGCGGGTTGTTTTTGCTCCTCCACAAAACAAATTTTAGACAATGGATAAATTAAGAAAATGCAGTTCAAAATAACTAAGTAATTTGGGATCACTTAGGAATCCTTTGAAAATTTCTAATTAGAACATTAGTAGCATGAGGAACCAGTGAATAGTATTAGTTAGTCTTCTAAAGTGGGGTTTTTGCTCAAATCCCGGTAGAGGATGCAAATGGGTTAGCGTCGCAGAGAGGAGTTGTTCCTCCCGGCCCAGTGTCAGAGCTCACCGGCTCCCAGGAGCAGTTGCAGTTGCCGAGCTGCTAAAGCCAAGCTGCCCTACTGCCCCGGCCAAATGTCCCAAATGGCCTGCCCATGTCTCTCCAACTTCTGCAAAAAGCCTTGGCACACTTCATCGCCTGAACATTTAGCCTGCACACCATGTAGTTCTTCCCTCCAGATCAAACCAATCCTCGCAATTTTTTGTTTTTTTTTTTTTTTTCTTTTTACAGCGTTTTCAGTGTCCAAGCATTTCTCTCAGTCCCAGTTGTCCAAAAGTGTACGAAAGGCTTGTAACAGGGTCCTGGCACCAGCCTGAAGCCTTCAAAGAGTGAGGCTTCTGATGCACCAGTGAAAAGCGCAGATGGTGATGTGCTCTTCCAAGTCAAAGGAGTTGGCTCTTTCATGTCTTAGTTGTTAGAAGTTCCTGATGCATTTTGCGCTTGGGAGGAACAGCAGATTGGAACACAGGAGACCGAATGCTTCTTTTTAATCCGCACTGAAGGGGGAGGGTACGGGCACAAACACTAAGTCTAATGATCTTAATATCCTCTCCCAGCCGTAGCCATGGACCGTACTTGGATTTTAAAACAATCCTATTCCACAAATCTAGTGTCTTGATATGAAACATGAAGTATGGCAGCTATTTTTTTTTTTTTTTTTAAATTTCACAGCTTTGGAGTCATCTTTCAGTGTAAAAAAAAAAGAGCTATAAAAAGATGCTTGCCAGTCCATACTGTGAAAGCGAAAACAATGTATAATGAAGGACAAAGCAAAACTGCCCCCTTCGAAGTCATTTTACTCATTAGATTAAAAGATTTATGAGATTCTAGGAGACTTTTGTGTAATTATCCACGCAGACATAAAAACCTTGCGACTATCACAATTCCATTTTAGGATATTTGCATTTCTGTCGTTATAGCAGAAAGCAGAATTTTGACCCCGTCTCATTTTGCACACTGGACGAAAGCCGCCGCTAAACCACTGCACCAGTTCGGCAACATAAAATTGTTCCACTGGCTTCTAGATGAGAGTCATGCTCATTGTCAGTGAACTAGGGAAAACAGAAGGGCCATGGTTCACCATTTAACCACAGGCTCCATTTGTTCCCTGTGCAAAGAACAGTAACAAAACACAGGACCGAAACCCGAACCCATCGCCTGATGCTGCCCTGCTGTGAGGCAGCATCTTTCTAATTAAACACTTAACAATTTCAAGAACTTTCTGTATGCTTCGTATGACAACAGACGAAATAAAGGTATCCGGATTCTGCACACCTACGCACTTGACATAAACTCATTCAGAAGGCTTTTTCTGGTCAGTCATTGAAATGGTGTTTATCTCTCCTCCCCCTGAATTCAAGTGAAATGCACATTGTCAAGAGAGCTGTGCAGATGAGTGGAATTTGCCAAACTGACACAAGGAGATGAGTCACAGCGCACATTGCAGAGGCCACTCTATTAGGATGCCTTGGCTTTATTGACTTGGGTTTGATTAGATAATGGCAGAATCCAACCTCATCGGTCTCTCTGCTGAGGTCTGCGAACATAGATTTATCATTTGCCAGGGAACACAATTGCTCTGGCACAAGCTCACATGGATGAGCAAGTCCTGGGAACAATTTTCTGTGGTCTGCGCCGATGAATATGACAGGGTCTCTTCCAAAGCATAGAGGATGGAATTCTTTAGCTCTAAATCTGACAGTAAATTCAAAACTGAGTGTTTATTTGTTTCCTTGGTTTAAAAATGCATTGCTACTGAGCTGATATAAATCTGAGTCAAATGAACCCTGCAGATCTTCCTCTATAGGTTTTATCTGCTCTGTTTTCTGATTCTGGCACACATGTGGACAGATAAACATTGACATTTACATTTATTAATTTAGCAGACGCTTTTCTCCAAAGCGACATACATCTCATAGAAAACGCAATGTGTGCATTAGATTAGGAGAAAGAGAGACATAGTTGCAGACGTGTGATTCTTAAGTACAGTTAGTTTCTTTCCACCATATAAATCAATGTTCATCACACAAGTAACTGCATAAAACTTTCAGAGTATCAACGATTTCTGATCACCTTCCTATTCTTTTTTTTTTTGAGATACAGTACATATAAACATTTACATACATTAGAGGAGTAGCTGCATAAAGGCTTACTCGGGCATGACCTTAAAGTTATGGTGCATGAACATTTACACCTTACATGAACTTAAGAGTTTATGGGCAAAGTGAGTCTGCACTGCAGAACACTGCAGAACAGTGATGCACTGAGTGGAGAGGAGCATTGCTAGGTACGACTCAACTGACTTGGGTGTGTAATTCAGACATTAGGTTAAATCTTAAGTCTTGTCTGGCTCAGGAGTGATGAGGGTACTGCAGCACAAATTAAAGGTTTTTCAGTCAATCACAAAGAAAAAACACTCTTCTGCTCCGTTGAGCCAAAGTGCTTATGAGGTCAACCACACTTTGGTGAAACTAGAGGCAAAAGAGGGGTACATTAGCATCAGAAGCTTGCCAGAACGGTTCTGGATTTGGAAACTCCGCAGCATATTCAGTCATAACTGCATCCTTCTTAATGCTTCACTGCCTAATCTTGACCATTCTGTTCTGATGATTTTTTGTTGCCTTGGTTACAGAGCTGTACGTATGCGGCTTAGTAGAGAAGAGCTCCTTTAGAACACAGCATCATGCGAAGCAGGGGGGAGGAGAATGTGGGTCTGGTATCTCAAAACACTGTTAGATGATGTGTACTCTTTTAGGAATGCTCTGGTCTTACGCACATATTCACCTCACCAGATTAGGAGTTAATAGAAATTGATTTCTGTGTATGCAAATGATGTAAATCTCTTCGGCTCTGAAAATCTGAGGGAAATGGTTAACTAGCTGTACATGACCCTAAAATGGCATATCACGTGGCAGTTGGATATTCAGTGCACACAACAACATACTGAGCAATGCCACACTGGAATGTTTTCTCCAGAAGTGTTCTTCAACATTTCATCTCTCATTAAAATATTCCCACCAGTTAGTTTAGCATTGCACAAAAGTTTTTAAATAAATACGCACATCATATGACTTTGACATCTTGCTCCTAGTATCAACCTGAACACAGGAAGGCATTGCTGTTGGTATATGAGTTTGGGCTTCACTTTGAAATGATTGCTTTCAACCACCTCTCTCTGGTTGCATCGCTGTCCTTGGGGTTCGTTGGCACATCCTCCAGTGCTGTGGGCTGCTGGATCGCTGCCCGTGAGTTCTACGCTACTTCTCGTGCCAGAGACTGCTCTGCGTCACACATGTCTGAGCTGGACCTCCAACACGTTTCATTAAATGGCAGTACTTTCATTTGGCAGCTATCTTGATCCAGGGCTGACTCACAAAGTACTGATCAGGGCAAAGAAAATCAAGGCAACAGCAAGTGGGTTCGGGTGATTCAATGTCTGGCTGGAAAAAAGCCCTGCAAGTACCGTGGCAGGCCAGTAGTTACTGTTATCTCTGATGTCTTGGTTTACTGTACATTCTACCTGCCACAGAGGTTAACATATCACTCGTTGGAGACGACACTGAGTACATGCTTGAATATATAGAGGTATGAATATCAAACCTCCTGCTCATTAGCCACGTGCTCCAGAAGAGCATGACTCCTCTAAAAAATATACGCTTCACTCACAACCAAGTCACCTTCATGTGTCTTTGTAGATTTGAATCATAGATGTGACAACTAGATTTGTCTTCATGTTTTCAACCACAAAATAATTACATCAGTTATGAGTATTGACAAGATAACCAATGTGTTTCAAAACGTTTTTGTACAGAAGATTTAGTGGCAAAGTATCCCCTTACTGCCTTAGCAAGCTTGTTGACTAGAAACTTAAGAATGAATGAAGATTGCCAAAGCAAAAATGAGAAAGATTCGTGCAGCATCAACAGACCAGTATCAAACATTACTCTAGCTGTTGTAACCATTGTTACATTTTATGAGAAATTAATGGATTTTAATTGAAAGCAGACGATCATGTCTCTAAGTCCCTCATCTTTCCTTTTAAATCAGTTAAATGTCAAAGTGAAAACAAACAATTTTGAATAAATGTATGCAAAGACACACATTTGTCTCCAAAGCAATGGCTGTCCATTGTGCTCATTTTTTTTTCTAGTGTATGAGCATAAAAATATAGACTACAATGTTTTTCTTCCATTTCCACATTATACATCATCCTAACGAGAGGAACTGTTCTTCTGCCACGTCATAGTCACACACAACAAATGGGGCAAATTAGTTCTCAAATACAAACAAAGGCACATACACAATAGTGGCTCTGTGCATAAAACTGGTAGGAAGCTCTGGAAAATGATGTTGAAGAGACAGATTACAGTCACTACATGTGACAGTAAATGCCTTCAAGCCACTGCATGGACATGCAATGTGTCAAAAGCTAAATCCCGCTAATGACCAAAATCTATCTAATCTAATCACAAATAATGCGGTAGAAGGCTGGGAAATTTCCACTTAATAATAACATCTTGCTGAAAGAACTCCCTGAGTAGAGGTTACATACTCTGACAGAGATGATGGCTGACAGGGGTTCACTGTCTACACAATGTTCTTAAATTCCACCGTCTGTGACACATGTAAGTATAGTAAACACTTTCTAGACTGGTGTTGTCTTCTCTGCTGAAAGCATGAAAACTGTGTTTTATACTGCTGTCTTGTCACTCCAGTTTCTGATTGTTTTTTGATTATTAGAACTTTTAAAAGGCACTACAGGAAGTAAACAAAATTAGCTCTGTACCATAAAATTCAATGATGCAGACAGAGGAGTCTGTTCACTTTTCTATTAAGTACATATTATCGCAATAGGGACATATTACAAACAGCGCTTTTTATTTTTTCCTCCTCCTTTCTAGTGCTTAAAGATTAAAACTTTTTATTATGTTTTAATTGTCTTTCTATTTTACAGCCTCTTGACAATCATCTTATTTTGAATAGATACAAATAGTCACTGCTTAGAATGCTCTAAATTTTAATGCATATTTCTTCACCTTATCAGTACTCTCCAAGGAATGGTTAGAAAAGGAGGCAAAACAGAATTAACCTGTTAAATGAGCTTCAAAGATTTACAGGGGAAAAGAAGTCACTAACTGACACATATTTGTCCAATCCTCCGTAATACATGCATAGTCCATTCCAAGCATCCCAGGGTGTCTATCTTCACAGAAGGCTTTTTGGAAGATTTTATGTTAGACAGGAGAATGTCCTTTTTAGGACCTAGTCTGAGCTGTGCTAGTTTAAAAAAGGCAGTACTGAACTACCTTTGATAAATATATTATTATTAGCCTCGCGAGAACAACTGGTTTTCTTTTGTGGCAGTGCAATATCAAGCAGAAATTTTCACTCACGGTTTCTTTAAATTTGTTTATTAATCAAGAGCCCTCCCGCTGTTCAGGGTCTCGACACTGTCATTAACTGGACATCAAAATACTATCAATGAATCAATCAATGATAAACATTTATGCAGGCTAAACAGAACCTACCTTTAAGTTAAGAGATTATTTTAATGGAGGGAGTATAGAGGAACCTAAAGAAAAGTTACATCCCATCAGTATTTAATGAATCTTAAAAAATGCACAAATATATTCCAAGAAAGCTGTAGCAATTGATATTAGACATACAACTGAGGAAAGTTTAGAAAGAATCAGATGTTAGAAACTAAATGGTAAAACAGCAAAAAATGAATGGTTAAAATTACTTTGTAAATAGTAAAAAACGACTCACCCCAAAGTCAATCACATTTTTGTGATGTTTTATCCCAGCAACACCTCCCCATCCATTTTCCTTGAAAGCAGACATTATACATCAATTCAGTGCACAAAAATAATAGGAACAAAGATCCAGATTAAGGTTGAACCACACTATAATAATTCAAATTAAGGATGACTCTTCCTCCAGGAGCTTCAGTTTTCTCCCACAGTCCAAAGGTATGAGTTCATGTTAATTGGTGACTATACAATAAATTGCCTGTAGTGTGTGTGTTTGTGGCTACTCTGATATGGACTGGCATCCTGTCCAGAGTGTACCCTGACTAATCTAGTGCCCGATGCTTCTGGGAAAGGCTCTGCTCCACCATGACAGTGCAATAGGACAAATGGTTGTCAATAGCGAGTGAGTCTTAAGCAACACATCCCTTTTCATATCTATCCATATCAAACAAAGAAAGTAGGTGTCCTAAATGTATTTAGTATCTGAACACCAGAAGGCAAGTTGGTTATGGTCTAGCGCCCTAAAGGTTAGCAAATAATATCATGTAATGTAATTCTGAGGACCTCTTATAATTTAGCTGTAATTACATCAGAACAATACAAGTCGTCCCCGATTTACTATAGGGTTACGTTCCACAAAACACATCATAAGTTGAAAATATCATAAGCGGAAAATGCATTTAATACACCTACTACACACCTCTGCGTGACAGGTACATCCTCTACCTTATACTCCAAGTCAGTTTATACAGCAGTTCTCAGCAGTTGTTCTTTTCAGTTGTCCTTCGATACACATTACAAATGGCAGCAAAAACCCAAAGGATTCCAATGTTACCAAACAATATTATCTCATGGCATTTATGTTGCTATGTCAACTTGGTACATGTGTTCAGCTGAGTGAAAAAAATGATGACCCATTACTGCCAGTGGCATTTTGCATTTCTTATCTTCCTGATTTCTGAAAGTTTCAGAGGGTCTAAACCTCATCTCTTTTTCAAATGACAGCAGATTTGTGTCAAATTGACTAAACTAATGCAAGGTGGAACTTCTGCTATAGACATCTAATCCTATTACTCCAAATCTTTTCTGTGAACATTTTGTTATCAGCATTACCACCAAAAAGCCATAATTTACTATACAAGCAAGATAAAAAAAAGAAAAAAACTTTAATCTTTTTTATCTTTTTATTTTCCTGATGCTGCATGAAAAACAGACACAGCCTGTTTTATAAGCATTGCTTAGGGGTAGAAATGCAGCATATTTTTCCAATTTTGCTGAACTCTCTACAGTATGAAATTAAGGTTCAAATAAGATTGTAGTACACATTTAAGTTAACAAAGACATACAAGGCTTACCAAAAGTGTGCTAATTCATTCACACAAGATCTCTAACAAGAGTAAAGCAGGACATAATATTCCACTGCATCCAAATGTTTGATTGAGGGGTCTATGTTCATTATCATAACATTCTGAGGATATAAAAGGTCTGTCATCATTTAAAAATTATCAAAATATACATGAAGAAATTGTAGCGTACATAGCTAGTGTCATAAAGACAGTGTCAGCAGTGGAGGAAAACATGCCGTCCTTTCGAGCCAAGCAGATCCACAGCGCGCACGTCATCCTCGCTGTTCTTATTCACACTCACTTTGAGGAAATCACAAAAAGCACAAATGCACGAAATTCATTGCTACATAATTTATAAACAGAGAAAGTCACGGAAAAAGCACTTACTACTTTTCTAAAGAGTAATAACGTATGTTTGAGCTCATTTATAAAAACATGGCACTAGATCTATCACTGCACAGAATGGTAATCATTCGGGTGGATGGGGATGTTACTGCGAGCAGGTTCTCCATGTCATCCGTACCACCTCTTGTTGCTTTACTCTCCTCGCATGCTGCAGAGGGAGAAGAGTAACAAGCCAGGCCAGCAATCAGCTATGAAACACCACGTCGCTATCAAAATACCACATTACATAATTTGTACATTACCACTGTGTATGTCACCCAGAGTACACTCAGCTATGTAAATGTAATATATTCAGGTGCTTTTCTCTGACATATTGCCAGTTTCATCTCCTCTAGAGTTTGTTGGTTAGTTATAAAATACAGAATCAGAAAAAAAATTGATTTGCAATACATGCATACGTTTAGAACATATAAAGTACATCCTATAAAAAAAGAGGGATACAGTGGCTATGCAGTCTTTCATCAAAAGTAATTTGCTGAAATGTTTTTATTTTTTTTAATTTTAAGATGATAAAGGTAATATTTCATGTAATCCACTCTTTTTTTTTTTTTTTTTGTGTCACCAAACTCTGAAAAATAATAAAGGATATGTAGGAGCTGACCATCTCCAGTTTCTTTAAAGGTATGCTGGCTTTGGTCAAAAGCTGAAGACAACGGTCCTCTCTTATTTTGCAACTACTCATTGCAGAAAAGGACGCAATCTTTGCCACAAGGCCAAATTCCTCATAGAGCACATTCCTGATGATGTTAACACAGCAGTTATCACATAATCTTTCAAAAGACACACATAATGCCTATAAAATGCTTTTAGCCCAGTTTTTATGAGAAAACTCAAATGGTTTCAGCCCCTTCACAGAAATGTAGGTTGTCATCTAGTATTGCATTAGTTTGATTTAATAGTTCCTAATAGTTGAGTTTGATCTTGTCCTTTTTGTGAATGTCTAATAGGTTCATGCTGTGCTAAATATAGTTGTACTTCATAGAAAATTGTTCTTTTTATGATTGATACCTTGCACTCTCAAAACCACTAATGTACTGTAAAAAAAATTATCATTAAAAATCACCTTGACCATATACATACACACACACACACACACATTTTCAGAACCGCTTGTCCCATACGGGGTCGCGGGGAACCGGAGCCTACCCGGTAACACAGGGCGTAAACCTTGACCATATACATGCTAAATAAATAAAATACATAATGAAAAATAATTTGTCATATCTAGTTTTAAGTACATTTACATCCTCTATGTGTGTCTAAAAGATTTCTTTGAACTTTTCCGCAAGCTTTATGCATGAATGCATATTTTTAAAGGATACTGAAGCTAAGAACTATGCATCTGTTTCAGTACAACTTTGACCCATTTAAGAATGTGATTAAACAAGAAGAATGGGTGCTTTCACAAACTATTAGTACTTGCCTTATTTTTCAGGAAACGTAACTTGGGTAATTTGCCCTCACCATAACCACTGAAAGTGACATCTAAGGGGTGTTCAGCATTTCAACCACTTGTCAACAGATGGAAGCAAAGAAAGCCGTCATTGCACCATGTCTCTGCAGACTCCAGTCTTCCACTTTTGTGGCATTGCAGAAATTCAGGTAATGTAATTAACAGCAGACAAAATGGAAAATACACACAAAAAAGGCATGCAGAAGGAAAAAAATATGAATAAGTACAAAATAAAGCATAGGGACAAATCTATTCAATATTTTCGTAGTGTTGCTCATATAGCACTAAGAAGTTCTAAAAAGGTGCTCAGAATTCATTCACATAATCATGCAGGGCAAATTTTTACTTATGTAGGGGAAATTTCAAATGAACCAATAACAAGTACATCCCATGCAATGCTATTAATTGGTTTTATAGTGTAATTTATAGGGGCCCACAGTGATGCAATGTGTGCTGCTGCTGCTTCAGAGCTTCTAAGCTGTGTGTGGCTATGCCGTGATGGACTGTACAGGGTGTACCCTGCTTAGCCTTGTACTTTGTGCAACAAGATAGGCTCCAGGCAGTTGTGTCCCTGACTTGGCCAAGGGAGCTTAGAGCTATTGTACTTAAAAGGTTTTTTCCCCATTCACAAAACACTAGTCAGGTTAATTTAGATTATTTTATCCTTTGGTACCTGAATGTGCTGAAGCTGTATCCAGGTTGGAGGTATGATGTTTGCGTGCAGGATTCTTTGTGGTTGCTTCCGAGCATTGATGGTTTCTGGCTGCTATCTATTGCTTGCCAAAACCCTCTGAAATTAAAATATACCTTAGAAGTACAACTGTTTTCTGTACTTTGAACTTTTATCATGTTATCCAAAATATTTGGAGGAGAATTTCTTGATCTTATAAAAATGTTAATTTATAGTTTTTTTCATAAAACACTATTTTTATTACAGTTTTAACTCTCTCAGGGCCAATTTAATACAGTACTAACAGCAGGAAAAATCTGTACCAGCTGATGCTAATTTGCAACGTCTGCTTGGAGAAGGCTAAAACACATTCAACTGATCAGCATGACTGATGGCTGCAGATCCTTCTCCGCATGCAGCACTTTCTGGGTTCTACATCTTTTGTTTTTTTTTTTTTTTTTTTTTTTTATTACAGGGAGAGACAGGGGATTTACAAAAGATGGCAGAGATGATGTACCTGCGCTTCAGGTGCTCGGCTTGTGTTTCTTAGACAAAATGTGTATTTGTAGAGATTACTTTCCCTGTGGGGGGGGGGGAGTGTGGTGGCGCAGTGGGTTGCACCAGGTCCTGCTCTCCGGTGGGTCTGGGGCTCAAGTCCCACTTGGGGTACCTTGCGACGGACTGGCGTCCCATCCAGGGTGTGTCCCCTCCCCCTCCAGCCTTCCACCCTGTGTTGCTGGGTTAGGCTCCGGCTCCCCGCGACCCCGTATGGGACAAGCGGCTCAAAAAGCGTGTGTGTGTGTGTGTGTGTGTGTGTGTGTGTGTGTGTGTGTGTGTGTGTACTTTCCCTGTCTGCTGATGCAGATAACAGCAAGAGAGGGCCAAAATGCACTGTATTTCTCACAGTCACTTATACAATGTTTCTATGACCATTAAATTTAAATGAAGTCTGTTGCTTAGGGATTATGTAACAAACGCTAAGGGAATATTGGCAAATAATCATATTTACTACTCAAAGCTGAAGCTATACTGTAATGTAGCCTAAAGACATCACAGGAAACATGTGGTGTTTGTTCCCATTTGCAGGACCAACGGAAACAGCTGGCTGAATTAAAGTACTTTATCCAACGAGGTCAGCTGCATACATAAAGTTTGCTTCAAACAAAGCAAAGAGGACAAAGTACCAGTCTATGTACTGCAGGTTCAAGCATGAAGGGGTTAGGGGTGGGAAGGGAACCAAGCCCTAAAAAGTGGCAGAGTGTTTTGCATAAATCAAGTCAGCTTCAACAGCATTTTATAAAATTAGCAGCACGCAAACAAGTTAAACGCTTTTTCTCAGAATTCTTGCGAGTGCCTCGACAAGGTGCGCTTTATCTTTGCGTGCATTTCGCAGGCAGGTACGCAGAGGCAGATCCACGGCTCCACGCAGAAGATAAGAAAGGAGAGTTTCGCACAGTCTGGCAGCTGCAAGCGTAGCGGACCCTGAGGCACGCTGGAGGGACTGACAGGGGATGTACACACAGCTGCTGTCCTACTGTGTATCAGAGCTTCGGCCTTGGAGACCTACTCGTACCTCTGAGACCTACCTGGGATCATACCCACCTGGTTCCCCAAGAGCCAGTGCCAAACTATCACCCTTCAAGAGTGTCCTAAGCACTGAAATTCCCAACAAGGGGGGCAAGCGCCCTTGCAGTTCTCACAGCTCTTAAACTGCGCCCCTCGCTCTGTGTCCTCGTCGGCACCCGCGTCCCGCACCCGCCGGACAAAGTCCACACGATGACCAGACTGCTTCGGTCAAACGGGTCTCCTCGGCAGGCCCGAAGTTATGATCTTCCTTCACTTTGTTTCTACGTTGCACGTATACATTCATTGCATTGCTGACACACTGCGAGCGGTTAAAATAATATGTGCTCTCACATTTTGCACATGCATGTCCGTGTGTGTGTGCCAGGAGTTTGAAAGTAGGGAAAGAAATAGGCATACAGATCAGTATTCTCGGGACTTTGTCCACCACCAGCCAAGGGTTTTGAGTTTACCATCATGTGTAACGCTTTTTGTGCAAACCTCAAGGGTTCATTGCTGCGTATTATGTTGTGTTCCTGTCACAAAAGATGAACTGAACCATCTGAAGTGCCAGAAACGTGAAAGCTACTCGTGTCCGTTATTGTACCATACTATATTAATAAAACCTGCATGCGTTCTGATGATGTTACTACTAGTCATACCGCGCGGAATATCAAACCGAGACAAAAGAAGTTCGAGCCCCGGCGACACAGACACATATGATACTGTTTGTTTCTCAAGATACATTTTCTCCACAAGTTTTGTACGAAAATCGTATTGGCAAATCAAATTTATCTACGTTTTAACTTTGCTTCTTGAACTTCGACGACCCGACCGTGTCCTGGAATTCCAGGGTTGTTTCTGACGAAAAGTTTAAGACTAGCGCAAAGGTGGTGGTGCCGCGTAAACACAACACCCGCAAGTTTCTGGCACCAGTTGCAGTACTGAGTATGAGTATGCAGCACAGCACAGCAGCAGCAGCACAGCAGCGCCATGACACGAGCGACAAAGCCTCAGGTGAATGAAAACGAAGAGAGAGGAAAAAAGTTTTCTATGCCATGGCATGTCCGGTGAGGTGCGCGCGCCACGGGCAGGGCTGAGACCTAGGACTGACCGAGCAGAGAACACTACGGTCTGGAACTGGAAGGACGCGCGAGAAGAAGCCAGCTCGTGGGAAATAGTTTGTGTCTCAGTTCTACGGCACAGCTCGTCTCATAATCATAATGATCACCTTTTGGTTCGCACCATGGCATGCTCGCCTCAGCCCGACTTAGTCTGAGTGGGAAGCACGTGCGAAGTGCCTCGCGCCTCGCGCCATCACCTACCTAGGAGGAGCAGTGACTGACTGCGCGCTCACTCACCGAATAAACCGAGGTATTCCTGGAGATGACACGAGGGTCCACCGTGGGGTCTCCTGACCAGGGAGCCTTGCGCTGTCCTGCCCTGTCCTGTTCTGTCGTGTGGAGGCGCGATAAATCCGAAGTGTGTCGCGTGTGTGTGCAGCGTGCTGCGGACCGGCGGAGTTAACGGAGACTGAGGCGAACGCGCGCAGAGACGGAGGAGGACGCGCGGAGCGGTGGGGGTGGGGTAGCGGAGCGCAAACACACACACACACACACACACGCACACTCACACACACACACACACACTGTAAGTGAACCGCCAGCGCGTATCAATGAGCATAGTTTCATTCAGGGAGCGATCATTACTGTATGCTCAGTGAGTGAAAGAACATGTTGGATTTTACTGTCAGGAGCCGGACACACTCTGTGACTGCGCTGTGAACGCGCGCACATGCCCGGCTTTTTAACTCCACTTCAGACTGCTTTACCACACAGGCGTCATCAGAAAGACTGTCTGTTGAACTGGCTTTAGTTAGCGGAGAACTTCGGTACCTTGAAACAAAGTGCGCGGTGTCCCCCTAATATGCGGCACCCCGCTTTTTAGTCGTTTCGCTAAGACGCATCTCTCTCCGACCGAGACCTGTTCTTCACCAAAACAAACCATGAAAATCGTGCAGTAACAACGATTGAAATCACAACTAGTAGTGGCATGTCACCAAATAAATGTATAAAGCAAAGATTGGTTTACTCGTTATGCTATGGTGTATTAATCATTCATTACCATGGATGGAGCTTGTTTAGTTAGACACGCGTCATCATGTCATTGTCGGACCTTTGACTTTTTTTTTGGAGTACAGACAGTGCAGTACTGGGCCTGGTGGGACACTGGACAGGGTTTGGACAGGATTTGGACATGCCACGTGGCCTGGCGCAGCCCCCTACAGCTCACATCATCATGTACCACTGTTTGGTGATCTTTACAGGTCCATCATCCTACACCCTGAACACAGACTTCATTACTGACAGCTGCACTTATTTTGGCTATTTGGGGATTGCTCCTTCAAAAGCTGTAGGCCACTGTAGCCTATGCCTTACATTGTAGAAATGTGTGCCTCGAGTGTAATAATAATGTGTCTAAATCTGAACATGCACATATTTGTAATAAGACTTATCAAACTTCCCTCACTTCTAATGTACTTTAAATACCTGTGTCAGTCTACAGAAGCATACTTACTGGGCACTTCAGGAGAAGCATTAACTGTTAATCAGAATGGCTGAAGGAGACACCCTAAAATAATCGAGGATAGAGTGAAAAGATTTTACTCTGTCTAATTTCAGGAGGCAAAGTGGCACTTTTGGCTAACAAAGCAATGACACCATGAAATCGCATTATTTTGGACATGAAATGTGGGAGCTGCTTACACAGCATCATCATCAGAAAAAAAATCCTTATTTGACTACCAAAAATATTTTATTTGGCTTGAAATGTAGAAGGGAGTACACTGAGGTTTTACAATTTTTTTCTGTCACCTTTCAAGGGAATTTTTTAACATATTTTGTATTATAATGAAACATGAATGAAATATCACTGGAATATATACTTTTATCATTTGGGAAATATGATTCAAAATGCATATTTTGCATTTTACATGTGAGAAAGTGAGAAAGATGGAAACTGATAGCTATTGTTGAGATGTATATCAAATGCATGTGGATTAAAAACAGTTTCATTTTTATATCTAATTACATTTTTATTTTGCATTAAAAAGCACTATAAGGCATTGTATAAAACATTAAATAAAGATTAAGAAGTTTTGATCAGCCATGATCAGCAGTTGTAGATATCAGACAAAGGGTGATGCATTTTCATGTTCAAATAGAGCAGCTCTCAGTCTTGGTCCGGGTGGATACCGGTGCATTCTGTTTTTTCTTCCAACTGATCTCTAATAGAATTGTGCTGATGGTTGAATTTTGATTAAATATGGGATGTTAAGGATTAATGCTTTTTTTGTCTATTAAATTTTGCTGTCATAAATTATGAATTCAGATTTAAGTGGCAAGCAAAAGGTTATTTGTACAATACTCACAAATAAATTCTCCCTGTTTTTACGGTTTAAAAAATAAGAAGTGTAAGCACAAAAGAGTTGTCTAGGGGTTAACATCCAAACACTAAAATCTAAAGCATTTTAATTGAATGGATATTACTATATAAAAATGAACAGAATATAATAATAACAATAATAATAATAATAAGAAGAAGAAGAAGAAAAAAATGTCTCAGATTTACTTTTTGATGGAAGTAGTGTCTGCAGTCTGTCTTCGCTTTTCTGATTTGTTATTTTGCATGTTTGCATAGCAGGTTGACTAGATTATGGTGGATGTCCTAAGATGTGGTGGCCAGTGTGAACAGTTTCCTATTTGTTTCTGTGAGGAATAATTAATGAAATGACTTTGTCATTGCTAACACTGAAGGAAGTCACAACCCAAAATGGTTGCTTTATTCCTTTAAGGACTTAACATCATCTTGACATCTTGACCAACCAGACTATCGGGCGTCGAATCGACTCCGCTGGTCACAGCACGCTTTCCATTCCTCTCTGGATCGCGCCTTCCTCATCCACGTAGCTCCAAATGTTTTTCTTATGTCGTCACAAGGACTTAACAACCCATTCAATCTCCTCCTTTTAAAAAAAGGACAAGAAATGCCTTGTTGAGTCCTCATAGTAAACTAATTTAAAATCATAAATATTATTCAAAAAGAATAATAATATAAGACAGTTAATGATAAAATATAATGTACAAATGAGATTAATAAAGTCATGAATAATGAACATGAGAACATGGCTAGCTACAACAAGCAGTAGCCTTTGATACTACATCATTAGCAGCAAAAGTATAAAACAAGCTAACATACAATGACCTTTTATTAAAATCTTCAAATACTTCCAGTGCTTCAGAAAGCAAGAGCCTTTCTCTGGCCAGCTGATAACTTATTTAATTTGCAGCATCACAAGAAACATCTAGAAAGTTTGAATATGTGAAGTCTGAGTTGCACTGAGTCAATTTAATGGCTCTTCGTCGAAAATCTTGGATCTCATATGTATACTTCACCTGTATCTGAGCCTACAATAGAGTGAGTGCCTGAATAAAATCTTCACTAAGTCAAATGAAACCACAATGACAATCTGCAAAATTAATGCATTTTATCAGTATTAGTTTTTCAGTTTTGGTAATAATTTCAGCAGTTAAAAGGCAAGAGATTGCTTGAAAAATAGGGTTATTGATTTCAGAAGGATGCATTGAAAGAATCCATAAGAAATAGGACCTGCTTTTGAAGAACCTGAACACTTGCTTCATGTAGGTGTAGATGAATTTTTGATGTGGAGACTGACAAGCGCAGCTAACAGCAAAATTATTTCAGTCTGAAGCAAAATTTCTGTTTGAAGCAAGCCCTCCATATATGTCATGCATATATTTCCATTTGAATTTTAGTACGGTATAGAATGACACATGGAGCACTTGGTAAATTTACTGGAGCAATTAAGGCTAAGTACCTTTCTCAAGGGTACTACATCCAGTGGTGGGATTCTAACTTGCAATCTTTGGGTCCAAATACCTCTATGCTACCAGCTGTCCTAATTTCTGACTGTTTTCATTGTGTACTGTAAATTTTTTAAGCCTCACCCAACCCCCTCACCCTCCTAATTATCCCTCTTGTTATCTCTAAGTAACTATGCTTTTGATTCATGCAACAAGAGGAATTGATCTGTTGTTGGCTGCCATAACACGTAACCTCTACCCATTAGCAGTATCTCGTCACTCAGCCAAAAATGATATTTTCCACAATTGGTGTTAAAGTCACTGCAAATATGAACACCAGCTAAATGAACAGAACATCAATGAAAATATGTGGAAAATTACAGTTCTTATTAAACTCAGAATAAAGATAATATGACATTCCACTGAATACATGTCAAGTTTACAGTTTTTACTCATATTATTCTGTGTTTTCACTGGTATTGGCCATTATAAAGGCAGATGAACAGCTTATTTATAAAAAACAAGTGACTCACAGGACATGACACCGTCTGAACTCTATAAACTGCATCAGCGGATAGGTTTGCCAAAAACTAAATGCAGGAAGTAAAATGAAGTGGCAATATATAGAGATAATCTTATGTAGGTTATGAAGTATTTCTTTGTCAGCAAATAAATAGAAAAAAATATTTGCATAAGACTTGCACAAGCCCAACATTTTCAATGACAAAATATGAAAAATGATTACACCAAACCCAATTGGGCCTAATATACGTTGAGTAACTGGATTTTGAAAAATAACAGGTCTTTTAAAGTTTGATTATGATTTAACTACAGGAATAATTCCATATTGTAGCAGATGAGAGGTCCAGCTAGTACAAGGTAATTCCAGTTGAACTTGAACTATGCAGTCCACCATGGGCTTTTCATTAGATGCAGGGGGGAAAATGCAGGCCTTGATATATACAAAAGCAAATGTAACTGTTTTCACTTCTGATTTTGGTTTAATTAATTTTACTGAGACTAAGGATTGTGCAGAAAATCTGTTTACAGGAAGTTCCTGTCAGTTCTTAGTCTTCTAACAGAGGTCGATTTGAATAGCTTGCTATCATTCCATCTTTGGTCAAAGCATGCGATTTAATATTAAAAATATATAAATAATGAAATGCATGTATATTGGACTTGTCTGTGGATTGACGATAGACATAGGCATAAAATAAACCATCAAGAAGAGGCTTATGAATGTGGACATTGTGGATATGACTGAAAAATGGATAGAACCTTGGAATTTGATTGTTAAAGAATATATAGAAACAACATGGCGAGAATAATTCTGCAATGCAGTCTGAACTGAAAAACAATACAAAAATAAAATTTAGAACATTTAAAATGTTGGGACTTGTTATAAATAATTCATGTTGCTAGTCTGAGTTGTTGCTTGTCTGATATGTTGTGGTTGCTATGGCAACCAATGATCTACAGTAAGCTTCTGTGGAAAGGGTAAGAATTTTACCTTGTGTTCTGCACCGATCTCTTACAAAGCAGTGGTTAGTGCTATGGCACATGTTAGATTCTGTCAGACCTGTTAAATAATCATATCTCCGAAGCTGCACATACAAAAATGAAGGAAGGACCACTCCCTACAAATTATGTGGTTTTTTTATACTTAAGCTGGGTCTTCTCAGACCTGCATGCAGACAGGTCAAAGTCAAGCAGACCTGTTGTTCCTTGATTCAGAGGAGTCAAAGGTGGTCCTGTTGTGAACGTCATAGTGTGGATGTCTGTATAGGTATGTGACATGTCTGAAGGGTTGCTTTTCAAGACCTGCTGGATGTTCATTGTGACAAAAGTGAAGGATGAGCAGGGCATGGATTGAGGAGAGTGTATGTCTAAAGCTGAAACACAACCCTTCAATTTTATGAGTTCTCCCAAAATCTTCATATGTTTACATAAATGCAGTACCAGCAAAACGTTTGAGTACACTTGCTAGTTTTTCCAATCGTAATCAGTTAACAAGTTTGATCAGGAAATGAGCTGCTATGTCTTTTCAACTCTTCTGCAGCAGGTCCCAGAGATGTAGGACCCATGGATTGTTATACTTTCACTCCTCTGTCCAGTTTGTCCCATACAAGTGTTGCCCAGGTTGCCCACAGGTACTCACACATAATTGTAAACACATAACTGTGGAATCTCTAGTTTCCTGCATTTATAAAAACATAGGGATCACAGTGTTTATACCTCAGATATCATGACTGCATGTTCATTTTTTTTCCAACAGTACAGAGCAAAAATAAACTCTGAATGATGGTAGGTCATATCACAAATCTGTTTTTAACTCTCATAGGAAATTGTCCCAACATGGTTCCAAACTGCCTATGAAGGCCAGTCATCACAGAGTACAGCAAACACTGAGAAATGAAAGTTTCACATTATACTCTCTGTGAAGACTGTTCGTTTCCCTGACAACAGAATTTATATGCCTACAGAGAGCATCATAACAGCCAACTGGAAAAAAATCCCTTTAATAACAGCAAGCCACAGCTTGTTGTGAGCCGCCAGTAACCTCTCTGAGCGTTCTGCAAACTGATGTCATGCAACGTAAAACAATTTACCAGCAGAGGAAACAGTGTGCAGTATTTATGAGGCACACAATTGCACACCTAGTTCAGAGAGAAGTCCAAGTGAGATATAAACCAAATGATAATATACTTATCACTGGTTTATAATATCCAGCCTGGGGTTCTTTATATGGCAATAAAAAAATTGCATTATAACTTTAAGTGTTTTATCATGTTGATCATACTACTGAATGCTGGAATAGATGTGATGTGCTCATGAGACATTCTAGCGTTGTTGGATATGCTTTTTATCCATTCATTCACAACTTATAAAAGTGCTTACTGCATAATTTGTTTAACACAATGTCTAAACCACTAATGCGTCTAACAGTGGGTGTTGCAACAGATTTCCTCACCGGGTAAAAAAAAATTCTTTGAGAAGGTGTCAACAAATGACAGTTAAAAATGACACATTTACATTTATTCATTTAGCAGACGCTTTTCTCCAAAGCGACTTCCAGTGGACACGATGTAGTGTTACCAGCCCACACACCTTATTCACCAAGGTGACTTCCACTGCTAAATACACTACTTACAAAGGGTCACTCATCCATACATCAGTGGAACACACTCTCTCTGCGTCACTCACACACTAACAGACATATTACATGTGTTTACACACACACACACACACACACACACACATACACACATTTTCAGAACCGCTTGTCCCATATAGGGTCGCGGGGAACCGGAGCCTACCCGGCAACACAGGGCGTAAGGCCGGAGGGGGAGGAGACACACCCAGGACGGGACGCCAGTCCGTCGCAAGGCACCCCACAATCACTGAAAAAACAAAAAGGAAAAAGTGAAAAGGCAACTTTATGTCGATTAAGAATTTTTTCTTAAAAAAATCATATTTTTAAATTAAATTTTATACTTTTTAATGGTACACATGGACCGTACTGCAACATATGAACAATGTCTGAGGTCCAGAGAAACATCATAGCAGATGAATTGCACTTAATCAGTCAGATGGGAATTAACATGCCAAAAATCAGTGTCAGCAAATCAAGTTGGTTGTTTAACCACCTTAAAACAAGCTTTTACAAATTACTTCTTTGTGTTATGAATCATTTAGCTGAACCAAAATATCTAAAACTATACAGTTATATTGGTACTACTTGTCCTGATAGGCCACAGTATGTGTGTGTTTTTTCTTCTTCTTGTTTTAGCTGTACTTAAGCAGCTATGTGCCACTGGATGATGACATAAAGGAGAAGAAAGCCTATAAATGCATTCAGTGAAATTACTAAAATATGGAGTGAAATGGAATGCTTCTTTTAAAACATGAGAAAAACCTGTATACCTACTATTGCAGCAGGACCAGACCTGGGGGCCTCAGTGTTAAAGTTCTCACTCACTCAGACTCACACACACCAAAAGCTTAATGCTATAAACCTTAATGGTGACTGTAGCAAAAAGAGCAATGAAGGACTATATTTAATCTATTATTATCATTCTGTGGTGGAACACTTTTTACTGAATTCATGTCACAAGATAGACAGTCATTCAT
Source organism: Scleropages formosus (assembly GCF_900964775.1). Lineage (NCBI taxonomy): Eukaryota > Metazoa > Chordata > Actinopteri > Osteoglossiformes > Osteoglossidae > Scleropages > Scleropages formosus. The sequence goes on along the minus strand of NC_041807.1, from coordinate 25,771,559 downwards.
CACTCAGAATAATGAATGGTGTTGTGTCTTAAAATGAAATAAAATTTTGCACTGCCAGATTACTTTATGTTAACTACTTAAAGCAAACTAAATGAGAAAATTCCCCTAAAAGTTTTTCTTTTTTCCACCACACTTCCACTTACCTTTCTCACTTTTTTACTATTACACACTGCCTTGTTCTCCATTGATCCCAACCATGGCTGAGGTAGCTTGATACCAAACTGTCCACTCCTTCAGGACACCCACCGCTTCATGGACCTCCTTCTTAACGCAGCAAGGCCCACATGGAACCTGGGGCACACTGGAGCTACCTTTAGGTGTGGGACATTGTTCAAGGCCAGCAGCCTGGTATTGGTGCACCCTAGTACATGAAAGAGAGGAGTTCTGATGTTTGGTGTCCAACTTTACCTCCACTCTGTTTTATAAGATTCATGTTTTGTCTTTAGCAAGGGAATGCAGGGAACATAATACACCATCTGCATGCAAAAAAAAAAAAAAAACCTACTTAATGAACTCAGACCAGCTGTATCACGATCTCATTTTTTTCATTTGGAAACCTATGTACTGTGAGTTGGTCGGTGGTCCAGTCGAAGGCAGGAGGTGGGAACACCAAGACAGAGAGCTCCCAGGGACCCATCCCTGTCCTAATTGAACAATGACGGCCAGCTGCTGACACTTAAAGACCAATGTGTGGACTACAAAAGCAGCTGGCCTGAATATTTCAGGGTGGTGTTTTTGGAAGAGGCTGGAGGTATTGGAATTCTCTTTTGGTTTTTGTTTGTGCCTTTTACCTGGAAGGGCTCGTTTTGGTTCTCTTTGGTTTATTAAACCTTTTTTATTTAAAAGTTCTGCTGTCTTGTGGCTGACTCTTCTCTACAACGGTCCACAGTACTAATTACGAAAGGGAAGCAGCTAAGCTCAAAAGCTGGGTATAAGCATATAATTAAATATGTATACTATTAACATTTTTTTGCTAACAGATATGAATTCTACAACATGCATGCGTTGACCGGATATGTAAGTAAGACCAGAAAATACTGTGAAAGCTTTCATACAGCTTTTTTTGTAGCTGCATAATTGGAATTCCTGCTATGTATTTACATAATCATAAATAAATGAATACTCCTCTAAGTCTTATTAATTTGAAGACTAAGTATTTAATCTCCACCATCTGCAGATCTTTAATTTTCTGTTTTTTTAATTTTTGTATAATGTATAATACACCCTCCTATGTGATTGGACAGGTAGCAACTAGTATCCAGAATAACTTTTAAAAAGTAGATTAAGGCCTTAGAGCTGTCAAAACACTGAGGAGGCTGAGATATTGGGTTTTACACTTATGGTTAAATAAAACTAATAACATAGCATTTGGAGTTTGCAAATTACTTGTTTTTTTTCTTTTTTCCAAACAATGTTGAAGCGCTTAGATTATTTTACACTCAATTCCACATAAGTCACGTGACAAAAATAATGTATGTTTCTATGCATGTATTTTTCTTTTTTTTTTTTTTTTTTTTTCTCTCCTCTTGGAACATCTAATAAAACATCTTATATTACTAAAGCTGTTAATGCTGTTTCTTACAATTGTGCATCACCCTGCTGCATGTGTTATCCATTGTGTATGTCAGACTTTGAAACCAATTCACTTCCCTTCATGAATACATGTTAACACAACACAATAGAATAAGCTAGTGTGCAATAAGTCAGACTGTTTAGACAATGAAATCCTCTCTTTCCATAAGGATCAATAAAATAAGAGCCAGTCCCCTAAGAGTTACATGAAGTATCTGATTAAATCAGATGAAGGCGACAGCTCTGCTCTATGAAAACTGACAGCACCCACACATAGTGTGTCATCATAGGTCTGGACATGGCATGCATTTTTCTTCATCTGTTCAGTGCTGGTGGCATTTTAATAATAATGTATTAATTATCACAATTAACTTTCACTGGAAATATCATGAAAGATACATGAAACAGAAATAAGTCATTTTTTAGGAAACATCTGAGGACTTTTCATGGAAAGAACACACAAGCAAGCACATGCTATGTTTAATGCATATTCAAGGTATAAATGAATTGGAAGGAATTTATGTAATTTGCTACAAAGAACAAAGGGTTCCTTGTTCAAATTAATTGTACAATGTACTTTTTGTGGGTGTTCTGCAGAGCATGATCAGTAAATCACAGGACATTTCAGATTGTCCTGGTAAGCCAGTGCTCAAATAATAAAATTAGAATTGTCTTTAAAAACCTGCAACTGCATTCTCCAATTAAACTTTTGAACAAAAAAAGAAAAAGAAGGGGAACCTTAGCCTGTGATCAAAGCTATCAAATGTACAAAGAATAGAGAACCTACAGTATATCATGTTCCTTTAGGGAAGGAGTGAAAATTGTTTGGTTTAAATGTAGCACTTTGCATATAAGGAACTGTATGTTACCTTACACTCTATCTTTTAAAACTGATAGTCTTACTATTGACTCAAGAGCTTCTCAACAGCTCACCTCTAATACTAAAGGTAAACTGAGATTACAGGGGTGTAAAAACAATATTCCAATATGTATCCCACAGGGCCAAGACCTTAGTTGGATGAAACTTTACTCTGATGTCTCATTCAGTTTTACGACCTACAGAAGCCACATGAACAGAAAAGAGAAATGAATAAACTTTTTCTGGCCTTAGTGGGAAAAAACCCAGCAAACCCAAAGGGACCCGCTCCTCTACACTAACCTTTTTTAACTCTTCAGTGCCTGTTACTGCTTTCTAAGTTCTCACTGCTTAACATAGGTGATGAAGGACATATCATCGTCAATAATGAACATCTCCTGCTGAGAAGTGTAAAAGAAGGATAGTGAAGCTCCAGTTTTATCACTTAGTTCCAGCCTCAGATATCTTTCTGTAACCAAAATGTTACAGATGTTATGTTGTAGATGTTAACTCTATTGAAATACATGATATTTCAATATTTGTTCACTGCTCTATATAGGCTCTACTGCTCTTCAGAGCAGAGTGTTCCTGCCAGGGCACTTTGCCAGTGGACAGCATGTGCCCTTCAGTGTCCTTCAGCATCCTTTTTCCTCTTATTTCTCAAACCAGAGGACAGAAGATCTCTGCCAAAAGTGGGGTACCCATTAAAGGCTATAAATTTCCACAAGGAGCTGTATTTCAAAGATTTACTCTTAAGTTCACAAAGAAATTAATCAAAACTTCTGTGTCGTTCAATCCTTTTCTTTAGGGATCTCTCATACACTAACTTAAGATTAAAAATAACCTTTAGTAAGATATTTCATTATCCTTATAATATTATAACGACATTCTTTAACCAAGTTTTATTCCTGCTTAAAGTATGATGGCACTATACAGGTCAAATTGTTATTATTATTATTATTATTATTATTATTATTATTATTATTATTATCTGGGTATTACAATTAATACATTATTATTCATAACAGTTTTTTCCGGTTATTATACATACTATGTTCCCAATTTTAACACACTGGAATGAATAGATAACTAAAGCAACAACTGATGTCCTCTTTTATGAAGAGGAATTAATTTTCAGCTAGAGGAAAATTGGCTTAAAGCTGATTTGATCATATACCTATAATAAATGTGAAATCTGATTTTTATGACGAGCCTTACATATTTCATACTTTAATGACAGTGCCTAAACTGCTGCCAGCTACAGTGTCTGATTGCGATCACACTTCCCAAGGTGCAGAGAAGAAAAGGGCCACAGAGCTGATTAGTTTAAATGATGACATCCACTACATATCGACTGTCTTTTAAAAGGTTAATCTGTTCCAATTTGCTGTGTCTGCAAACAGTAAAAGTTAAATCATGAAGCTGCTTTTGCCTTTGCAGAGAACTTCATTACAATAAACTTTATAGTCTATGGGGTTTTACTTTCCTCATACATTGTTTGATGATGTCAGACTTACCCCCCAGTTTTCTTAGTGTTGAAATGGAAAGTGCATTTGTCATCATTGCAATCAGTTGTTAGTATGTATTGATTTTTTTTTTTTCTCATCTCACCATTAGGGTCCTGGAACATGCAATTAATGATGCTTCGCACAAATTAATATTTCAAAGGGTTACCATTAAAAATGTAAAAAATACTCCAATTTACATTTCTTCATTTAGCAGACGCTTTTTTTCAAAGCAACATACACCTCGGCAAAAATACAATGTGTGCATTACATTAAGAGAAAGAGACATGGCTGCAGACGTGAATCTTAAGTAAACCTACTTTGTTACTTTCCACTTGATGCACCGATGTTCATCAGTCGAGTAGGTGCAATTAAAATTATATTTTCAGATAAGAATCCATATATTAATTGGTGGACCCCACAATTCTCAAGTAACACTGATTCCTTGGCCTCATCATTAAAAATTGTATAAACCATTCACTGACTCATGTATTACTGTGGTTTAATTACCTCCCCTCCATGTGGCTAATCAATACCACAGCCTTTTTTACATGTTGTTCTGCCAATAGTGATAACTGTTCATGCTATATAACATCAGACATGAAAAGAGAAATCATTATCAGAAAATTATTTAATCAGGGATTATGAATACTCTGCCCAGATCATTTTTTACATCAAGGAGTTTAAGCACTTGGAAAACTAAAGGTAAACACATCTGACCACAAGGGGTATACTGAGACTTCTGCCCACTTACACAGTTTTATGTATTAAAAATGATGGAGGTTAAGAGTTTTGCTCAATACTATAACAATAGCTGCCCTCCAGGAATTTAAATGTGGAACTTTTGATCATTTTGACCAGTTCTTCAACCTTTCTTTAACTGCATTTAAGGGAAAAAGTGAAATCTCCTACAATAGGCAAAAGAAAAATAGATCCTCATGAGCAACTGATTAATAAGAATGTTATGAGCATTTCCTGTGGCCTTCCTAAGATGCAGAGAGAATACAGAGAGAGTGCTCTATTGTAGCTCACATGCTCAAGTGTGACATGCATGTAGCCCAGTTTTACAAATACATGCAGAAAAACACACTTCACTAACAATGTGCAATCTTTTCTTTTCTGACTATATTTCTAGCACAGATATCAGCCCAAATTTCCAGAGTCTGAAGATACTCTTTCATTCGCATTCTCTCCGTTGAAAAAGCTCTGAAGGTCTCCAATTGCAAAGCGATCTTTTTGTGCCCCACAGCTTGGAGCCCCACCAATCTTACAAGACTTTAGCATAGCCTCTTATTTCTTAATTAGTAATATATAACTGAGTGCCTCCATCTACCTAAAACTTCATTATAAACACAAGGCAAAACTAATTACCTCAAGATCATGAATTCAGAGAGATGGGTCATTAGCTTAAAGGCAGTGTGATGTTACAGAGTATTTTGTTTTATCCTTAATCATAAAATAATGAGATGTAAAAAGTTCAGGGAAAAAAGACCAAGCAAACAGTTCATACACTGTACTTACTTATAAGCTTAATTTAAAGATTAGTCTTATAAAGATCATAAATGTAATAGTTACCAAAACTGCTGCATTTTTTCAGTTGTTTTGAATTGCTACCTCTATACTGTTTTAACATTTCAATCAAATCTTCCATATTGCCAGCATCATCTGTTTAACAAGTAATTCCAAGCATGTAACCGGTTCTGGCGGTGAGTTTTATTTCTTTAACTTTTGACCCTTTTGCCGGAACCAGGGGTTCCTTATAACTGCCAGTGCTCCCAACAGGATCTACTATTGAACAGCATTCGCACGTTAGACAATTATGAACTTTTTTGTAACAACCAAGCAAAATATGCAAAAAAAATAAATAAATAAATAAATAAATGCTTTCGGGTGCCTTCTCTTTCCTTTTACACATCCAATTTTGGGCCCACTACACTTTCCCCTATTTTTTCATGTTCCATATTATCTACACTATTATCTCTTTAAAAAGTATGGTCATGACAGTAAGAACAGCATGGATGACAGAGCATAGGGTAGTAGTGAGGGGTATGAAGTGTGCACCAAGCCAGGATAAACCACAGTGACTTCACTTTCGCTCTCCATGGTCTGTATGATGGCTGACCAAGTGAGTCATAAGTAAGTACTTCTCTTGGCCTTCCAATCCTTTGAGATCTCCTTACATCCCCTTCTGTTTCTATTGCATCCATTCCTCTCTACATTCTCTGCCTCTTTTTTTATCCACCCTTTCTGTCTCCAACTCATCTCTCTCTCTTTTATCCCCATTTTCAATTACTTGCTGGTGGCCGGGGGACTGACGAGACTGTACCCGTTCATCTTGAACCACACCCATGTCCTGACTTTCTCTGACTCTCCTCTCTGAGGAAGGACAAAATTCACTGGCTGTTGCACGAAGGTTGGAGTGGTTTAAAGGGTTCTGTCGTACCTTCTCCAATTTCAGTGGCTGAGGTTCACAGGGTGGGTAACAAGGTATTTGTCTTTAAAGATCATAATGGTAAGTGTATTCTTCCTCATCTGAGTCATCAGTCTCTGGCTTAGTGACAGGATGAGCTTGTAAGTGTCTTTTCTGTCTTACTCTTTTTGTCTCCGGTTCTGCAGGAACTTGGCTTTCGATGAGTAAGTCATTGATGGGCAGTAAGAGATTGCGGTGTAGTATCCTGAGAGTCTGGCTGCCGCTTTCTGACTGTACCTTGTACACTGGACAATCTCCCACTCTTTCCACCACCCGGTGTACTTCCTTCTCTCAGTAGGCACACAGTTTTATTGGGCTGCCTCTCTCAGACAGGTCCCTCACTAGCACTCTGTCACCTGGTTTCAGGGTAGCACCTCTCACTGTCCGGTCATAGTATTTCTTGCCCTTAGTTGAAGATTTCCAACTATTCTCTGCTTCAGTATGGTAAGCTTCTTCACATTCTGGCTGCCCACTTTGTGAAAAAGCCTGACTGTGTGATTTCCCAGTCTTCGACTTGAAATTAAACAACAAGTCAATAGGCAATAGTGGAGCCCTGCCATAAAGGAGAAAAAAATGGAGAATTTAAAGTTGCTTCATGCCTTGTACAAGTGTAGGCATGCCCTATATGGGGCAGGTGGTCTTTCCATTCACTTTTCTTCCTCTTCTAAAATCCGCAACACCTGCAGAAGTGTCCTATTCAACTTTTCCACTGGATTGCTCTGAGGATGATATGGAGTAGTATGTTAGCAAGTAACTCCTGACAGCTTTTGTAGTCTTTGAAACAGGCTACTCTCAAACTCACATCCTTGATCATGGTGAAGTCTTTCAGGGTAGCCAAATCGAGGAATGAGGCCTTGGAATATCTTTTCAGCAGCTATCATTTCAGACTAATCCTTTGTTGTGTAAACTTGAGCAAAACATGTGAAATGATCAACCAGGACAAGGACATATTCATATCCCCCTGTACTTACTTCTGGATGCAAATAGTCTACACTCACCAACTCAAATGGTGAACTGGTGGAAATGGAGCCCATTGGTGCTCTATGCTGGGCATGAGGATGCTTCTGTTTTATGCAGGCACATTTTTTTGTCACACATTCCTCTATCTCTTTCTGCATGAAGAGCCAATAGAACCTTTCTTGGGCAAGATGGGTCACTTTCTCTATTCTCACATGCCCCACGTCATCATGCAGATTCTTTAGCACCATCCCTTTAAGCTTCTGGGGGAGTACTAGCTGCTTGTGTTGTGCTGTTTTCCTGTATAAAATTCCATTCCCCAGTTCCAGTTTGTTCCATTCATACAGTATTTGCCTAGTTTCTTTCTTCAGGTGTTTCCTCTCCTTTTCATCCAGAATCCAGCTTTTCTCTCTCAGTGAAATTATTTCATTGATGGCACTATCTTCTCTTTGAGCTGCTTTAATGTTTTCGAGTGTAACAAGTGAGACACTTCCCACCACTAAATTACCTTCATTCTCAGAGTTCATTTGCAAGGCTATGCCCCATGGAATGCTGTCATTTCTCACCACTCTACAGCCTTGCCACACTGCAGACACCGTTTCTGGGGACAATATTTCGATATACTCCTTCACATGGTCCTTGAGTTTTAATGGATACCTTGACAGTGTGTCCATGTTCATTTTCCCAGGCCTGTATTTTATGTCGAAGTGAAAATCTGCTAGCTCACCAATCCATCGATGACCCACAGTGTTTAATCTGGCAGTGCTGAGGACATAGTTCAATGGATTATTGTCTATGTAAACCATGAATGTTGGAGCATAGTACAGGTAATCATGAAATTTGTCACAGATTGCCCATTTTAGTGTCAAGAATTCCAGTTTTCCCAAATGTAGATGGTAGTTTTTTTCTGCTGGCATTAATGTCCTGGACCCATATCTGATGATGCGTAATTTTTTGTTCTGCCATTGGTAGAGTACAGCTCCTAGTCCCTCGTTTGAGGCATCTGTGTGCAATATAAAAGGCAGTTCAAGGTCTGGATAAGCTAGTATGGGTGGATTGGTCAACATGTCGACGAGTTTTGAAACAACACTATGATGTTCTGTAGTCCATGTGGTAGCAGTTCTGGAATCTAACTGCCCTTTGTCTTGCTTGTGATCTTTACCTCTCAGACTGTTGAACTGCAGTTTTGTGGTTCTCTAATTTTTATGTGATGGGCTTTGGAGCAGTTTAAACAAAGGCTTTGCCAGCCAGGAGAAATCTTGGATGAATGACCTGTAATAGCTGAAGAATCCAAGCAATGTGTGAACCTCTCCAACTGTGCAAGGTTTCCTGTCATACAGTGCAGCACTTGTTTGGGGTGGTCCACATGTTCAATAAAGGTGTCAGCACTCATCTATAAGACCTCCAACACTCCTTCCATACATCTCTGAACTGCTGCTGGGGCATTTGTCAATCCAAAGGGTATGCGGACCCACTCATATAGCCCCCAGGGTGCGCTAAAAGCTAAAACTTCTCTGGATTCTTTACTGACAAAGCCTTGATGGTAGGCATTACCCTGATCCAGAATGGAAAACCATGTGTTGCCACCCAAGCCATCCAGCAGGTCTTGTATCCTTGGCAGGGGATGCCAGTCAGGTATGGTCTTGCGATTCAACTCTTGAAAATCTACACAGAGGCGTAAGATACTGTCCTTTTTCTGTACACATACCACTGGTGAGGAATAAGCTGATACGGATTTCTTAATCGAACTTCTTTCTAAAAGATTTTGCACATATCCTTTAACTTCCTTATACAGGGGTTTTGGAATAGCGTGGAGCACTTCTGAACAGGAGTATCATCCACAAGGTTGATTTTCAGCTTCAAACTGGGTATGCATCCAATGTCTCCATCTTCATGAACGAATACGTCAATTTCTCATAAAACAGTTGTCTGTGAACTAACTGTGAACAGTGAACAGTGAATTAAGGTGAACAGTGAAACGCTACTCTATGAGTATGACTGGAACTCAGAGACGTGATGAAATACCAGATTGGAATGCTGGACCAGGACTGGAGAACAAGAGGCAGGAGCTGACAGGACAGGCACTTGGGACTGGAACATAAACACCTATGAGACAAACTGAGGAAACAAGAGACTACTGATCGCCAGGAGAGCACAATGAAACCACTGTTTAAGAATCCGCAACTGGTCTTGTTACGTTTGCTCCTTTTATACCTCCGTAACCTATAAGACTGTGAACTGGTACGTGGGTGTTGACTAGCAGCACTGAGTGGCGCCGCCTCTGGCCAGGAGGAGCGTTACCCTAGTGGGCCGTGACAATAGGCAGACAGTATAATAAAGGATGTGATTATCACTCACAGAAGTGTACTGGTATGTTTCAGTTGGATTAAAAACTAGAAATTATTTTGGTGTTTGAGTAAATGACCCCTTGGTGGGTAAAAATGTGCTGAACTGAGTGAATTCTCAAAATAATAATTCAGCGGCACAACTGTACATTGAAGATTGGAGAAAAATGCATTATAAGGAACATGGTGCCTAAATTAAGCAAATGTGGATACAGGAAATGGATGATGAGGAAATGGTGGATGGGCAGCCCACGTAACCCGGTTGGGCTCAGCCCAAAAAGGCAACATGGGGGGGCTGTGTGGTCCCACCACCCGCAAGGTCCAAAATGGTGGTTGGGTGCAGTGCCCTTCAGTCAGCAGGAGCTGGCAGGGTGCCTCATGGCATTGCGGACCCGTGCAGCAGAAACTTTCTCTTGGCACATGAAATGTCACCTCACTAGGGGGAAAGGAGCCAGATCTCATGCAGGAGGTCGAGAGATACCGACTAGATATTGTTGGGCTCACCTCCACTCACGGTGTCAGCTCCAAAACCAAACTCCTCGATAGGGTAGTTGTACAGGGTGAGAGGCACTGGGCAGGTGTTGGGATACTCACAAGCCTCCGGCTGGCTGCCGTGCAGTTGGAGTTTGTCCCAGTGGACGAGAGGGTCACCTCAATGTGACTAAAAGTCAGAGAGAGGAAAACTCTGACCGTTGTGTCTGCTTATGCAACAAACAGCAGCCCGGAGTATTCAACCTTCTTGGAGAGAGTGGGTGGGGTTCTGGACAGGGCCCCACGTACCGACTCCATAGTCCTAATGGGGGACTTCAACGCTCACATTGGCAATGACTGGGAAGTCTGGAGGGGGGTAATTGGGAAGAATGGGTTGCTCGATCTAAACCCGAATGGTGAAATGTTATTGGACTTCTGTGCTATTCATGGTTTGTCCATAACAAACACCATGTTTGAACATAAGGATGCTCATAAGTGTACTTGGTACCAGAGCACCTTGGGTCAAAGGTCAATGGTTGACTTTGTAGTCATTTCATCTGACTTGGGGCCACATGTTCTGGACACTTGGGTGAAGAATGGTGCTGAGCTGTCAACCAATCACCATCTGGTGGTGAGCTGGATCAGATGGCAGGGAAAACTGACGAACAGACCTGGTAGACCCAAGCGTATAGTGAGGATGTGCTGGGAATGACTGTCGGAGGACCCTGTCAGGAATGATTTTTACTTCCACCTCCGTGAGAACTTCTCTCAGGTCCCAGAGGAGGTAGGGGACATGGAGTCTGAATGGACCCTGTTCAAAACCTCCATTGTGGAAGCAGCCAGGCGCAGCTGTGGCCAAAAGCTTATGGGTGCCAGTCAACCAAGAATCCAATCCAAGAACCCGCTGGTGGACACTGGTGGTGAGGGAAGCCGCCAAGCTGAAGAAGGAGGCCTTCAGGGCCTGTTTGGTTCTGAGGACTCCTGACTCAGCAGACAGGTACCGGCAGACGAAAAAGGAGGCAGCGACTGCGGTTGCAGGAGCAAAATCTGGTGCGTGGGAAGGGTTTGGAGAGGCCATGGAAAATGACTTTTGGCTGGCCTCAAAGAGGTTCCTGAGAACAATCTGGTGGCTCAGGAAGGGTCGGAGGAGCTTCACTTAAGCTGTGCTCAGCAAGGGGGAAAGACTTTGACTTGAAATGAGCACATTGTCAGGAGGTGGAAGAAGCACTTTGAGGAACTCCTAAGCCCGATAGATTTGCCTCCTTTACAGGAGTCAGGGCCAGAGGCTTCCAGGGTATCCGAGTCCATTTCCCTGGTGGAAGTCACTGGGGTAGTTAGAAAGCTCCACAGTGGCAAAGCACTGGGGGTGGATGAGATTCACCCGGAACTGCTTAAGGCCCTGGATGTTGTGGGGCTGTCATGGCTGACATGCCTCTGCAATGTTGCATGGACCTCGGGGACAGTGCCTTTGGATTGGTAAACCGGGGTGATGGTCCCTATCTTTAAGAAAGGGGACTAGAGAGTGTGTGCCAACTACTGGGGTATCATACTTCTCAGCCTCCCTGGGAAAGTCTATGCCAGGGTACTGGAAAGGAGGCTCCGGCCGATAGTTGAACCTTGGATTGAAGAGGAACAGCGCATATTCCACCCTGGCCGTGGAACAGTGGATCAGCTTTTCACCCTTTCACAGATACTTGAGGGGGCATGGGAGTTCGCTTATCCAGTCTACATGTGTTTTGTGGACTTGGAGAAGGCCTACAACCGTGTTCCCTGAGAAATTCTGCAGGAGGTGCTTCAGGAGTATGGGGTGCCGGGGCCACAGCTGCGTGCTATTAGGTCTCTGTATACATGGAGCAAGACCCGTGTTCACATACTCGGAATTAAGTCAAGCTCGTTCAATGTGGGTGTTGGACTCTGCCAAGGTTGTGCCTTGTCTCCACTCCTGTTTGTAGTTTTCATGGAGAGGATATCAAGGTGCAGCCAAGGTCAGGAGGGCATTCTATGTGGGGGCCAGAAGGTGATGTCTTTGCTTCTTGCGGATGATGTTGTCCTGTTGGCACCATCACATGGATGCCTCCAGCACACACTAGAACAGTTTGCAGCCGAGTGTGAAGCGGTTGGTATGAGGATCAGCACCTCCAAGTCTTATCCATGGTTCTCTCATGGAAAAGGATGGCATACCCCCTTCAGGTAAGGGGAGAGAATTTGTCCCAGGTGGAGGAGTTTAAGCATCTTGGAGTATTGTTCACGAGTGAGGGGATAAGGGAGCATGAGATTGGCTGCAAGCTGGGAGCAGCAGCAGCAGTAATGGGGTCGCTGTACCGGACTGTAGTGTGAAGAGGGAGCTGAGCCATAAGGCAAAGCTATCTATTTGCCAGTCAGTCTACATCCCTACTCTCACCTATGGTCATGAACTGTGGGTAATGACCGAAAGAATAAGATCACAGATACAAGTGGCTGAAATGAGTTTTCTCTGCAGGACGGTGGGACTCACTCTCCATGACAGGGTGAAGAGTTTGGCTGTCCAGGAGGAACTCAGAGTAGAGCAGCTACTCCTCCACATTGAGCGCTGCTAGTTGAGGTGGTTTGAGCTTCTGGTAAGGTTGCCCCTGGGTGCCTCCCTTTGGAGGTATACCAGGCACGACCAACTGGGATGAGGCCCCAAGGTCGACCCAGGACCCACTGGAGAGATTATATCTCCCAGGTGGCCTGGGAGCAGCTTGATATCCACCAGGCTGAGCTGGAGGAAGCTGCAAAGGACAGCGATATCTTGGCTTCTCTACTCTCCCTATTGCCACCGTGACCCTAGCTGGACAAGCGCTCTGTAAAATGGATGGATGGATGTTTAACTTTTAATGCAGCATCCACCACCTTCAAGATCTTCATGGATGACAAACAGCAGAAAAAGAAAGTAGGCAAAGTATCACGTTTCATATAGTTTCTATCATATGCATTGCATACAAAACTGTAAACACAACTATATATGCTTCTCACTGGGTCATAACAAAGGAAAAAAAAAAAGTAATGGAGAAAATCACAAACAACCTTGAAAACTCTTCAGCCAGGAGTATAAGATACTGCCCGTTACCAATAACGTGGTGGAAGTGCAGAAAGTGAGGGCATGAACTGGTGAGGGAGACTGTAACATCGTAGTCTGTAACGAAAGAGCTGTCAGGATAAACAGTGGAAGCTGAAGATCCATGGAGGCGGAATCCAAATCAGTTGTCCCATAAAATACTGAGTCAAACTACTGCTATTTTCAAAATTACACATAGACTTTAACACAATTAAATTTTCCAACAATGAATACACTGGAGGTTAATTAAAAATATTAATGACATCAACACTGAAAATAGATCCTGACAGACCAGGTTGGTATACTGTATTAAAATCGTAGCAAATTGAATAACTAGTGTCCCATACATTCTTTTAATGAGACATGAATTGCAATGTGAACTGAACTGAATATATATGAATCTATAGTGAGAAAACACGCAAACTGAGCAGTGTTAGAAAAGGATTTGTGTGTTGCCGTTGTACAAGTCTAACACCTCTTTGTTTCATCCCATTGTTGCTTTTTTCACACATGATGGAAAGCAGAATAGCTTTTGCCTTGACCTTCACATGTTTGTTCTTTCTGCTTGGCCACTAACTTTCCTACAGCTAAGAATCCTTTATCTCATCAGTGTCATCCAGATGACTAGAGTCATACACATTGACAGTGCTGTTGGTTTTAATTTTCAGGAGCACAGAAATTTTGTAATAATGTGTTGCCGGGTAGGCTCCGGTTCCCCGTGACCCCGTACGGGACAAGCGGTTCTGAAAATGTGTGTGTGTGTGTGTGAAAATTTCAAAAGGTATGGGGCTCACTTCTGGGGATGTGTACAGCAGCTGGGAATGAGATACAGTGACACTTCTTATGGATCCTCAGGTAAAGTCAGCATGTGCTTCTCATTGTCTACTTGAAGGAGAGACCGTAGGTGGTGAGGTACTGCTGACGTCAACCTGTGGGTTGATGGCCTGGTGATTTTACAGAAATGGATCTTTCCAGTTCTGATGATTGATGAGTCGCCTTCACACACTGCAGCCAAATGTCAGTCGCGAGCTGCTGTCAAAATCCAGTAATTTTGGATGGGAGACCCAGATTTTTTGTAAGTTTTGGTTGCTATAGTTATAGAACAACAGTACGGAAGGATATAAATTTCACAGCCATGCTGATTTGGAAAACTATCCTTGTTTTTTGCCCACAGTCACACTTTGTCAGTTTTTTGTTTGTTCTTCAGGAAATGTTTTGTGCTTGCAGAGACTGCCTTTTTTACTCTGAAAAAAATGATATAACTGTAAGGCTGAAAACTTGGAACATATGCTTAACAGAAAACAATTGAAATTCTAAAGATAATTCTAAAGATAATTAATTTTCTGGTTCAAAGTGCTTTTGGGAGCATTAAGAGCTATCCAGCATGACATGTGTTAATGGAAACAGGTGTTGTTGCTGATTGCACTCTGAAGTGTTTTGGCTTTTTCGTTAAAACTAGCAACAAAACACACTGAGTATTGTTTTATATGAAAAAGAAAATATTTAATGAATAGGCCTATTATATTATCAGTGGGTTTATGGAAGTGTATGATATGATGAAACGGGACACGAAAGAACACGATATGTGAAATTTTTGAATGGGCTCCCTGTATTCATGCAAAAATAAATGGGAGGAAAACAAATGCAAAGAGCATGAGCATGGATGTAATTTAGATTTGCAGTCAAGCATCAGAGTCCCTAGAATGACTCATCTACTATCCTGTAGATTCTCAGTCAAACCTTAAATATATATTCTTTTTCACACATTGTTTAAGTAGCGGAAACTGCCTTTCCACCACCTTGAAAATGCTTCTTTGCTGGAGAAAGGTTTGAAAGCATTGTTGTCACTTAATACAGAAAGAGGTACAACACAAAACTGATTTTCAAATGCATATGAAGAATATGAAAGAACTGCCTGGTGTTCTTAAAAATAAATTAAAAAGTCAGTGCAGCATCAGTGTCCCTAGAAAACCTTGTATATCAAAAATTCTGAAACATTTCCTTGAAATGAAATGCAAATCCTTACAAAGTTCTGTCTGTTACAATAAGTGTGTACAATTTCAAAAACACTTCATTCATTCACCTATGCCAAGAAATATCATGTCTGGGTCACTGCTGTCTTGCATAGTAAGTTATCAATCACTACATTAGGTATCTGCTTCCCTGTAAATATCACATAGATTCTAAGGTTCATCAAATTTTCGTGGGATGTCATAACAGTAACTAGATGTAAAATGGTGTGGTTTTGGTCTCTAAACAATGCCAACCACAAGCTCAATTCACTGTCGGTCATTGGCCAACTGTGTAATGACACTCAACTGCAGTAATGAACACCATGCTTCAGTGTAATAAGATATGCACTCTCGCTGCCTTGTTTAATCCATAAATATTGCAGCGCTGGCCTGGTGGAATGCTGGGCGACTGGAGGAGAACCACAGAATTAAGTCTATAGAGTGTATGTAAAGCTGCAGTCATGGAAATGCCCAGACACACTCCATGGTAATACCATGGTAGAGACTTCTGCATACTGCTGAATGCTGGACACTCTTAAAACTAGCCTCAGCCAAGGTCAAAGGGCACCAAGTTGGTGTTGCCTGCAGCATGCAAAAAATGTTTGCCAGGTACTCTAGCGTTATGTCATCTTAACCCCCCCTTTCAGTCTCCATTCTTTGGATAATTATATTGCTGCTACATTCACCCATACTGTTGACTTTTTCCAATCTATGTACCGGGGCATCATTGCTGCTTGCAGCGTATAGGTATAACCACTTTCTGAGCTGTCACCTGCAGGAATACGAGTGTGAAGGGCTGGGAGCCTTTAGCTTTTTCTTTTTTTTTTAAACCAAGGTGTCAAGAAAGCAGTGCATACATTAACATTGAGGTAGAAAAACTGACTTTTGGAATCAAAAGACCTTCTTTACCCTCTGGTTTTTTTTATTGTTTACTATGTTCTTGTTGACTGTACTGTAGATGATCTAAGTTTTGATACCCATAATTAAAGGTCTAATATTTATTTTTAACTTCCTTTCATGTCAACAAAAATTTGTAAAGCAGACACCAATTCAATGTCAACACAGTGATAAAACCTAAAGAAAGTTAACACAGTGGCAGAAACTTTTCCAGACTCTTATGCCAATGAACTCACCGACTGGCTGACATTCAATGGAGTCAAAGCAAGTAATATCTTAATGGACACATCAGAACAGAGGTCTGGCAGGGGTTGGCAATTGTTCAGCAGGAGAAAAGTTCCAAGTTGTGATATAAAACTACATCACATAACACAAAATATTAATACACAATCACAATTACACCGTATTAAAGTGCCACAATAATTTGGTTGTGCTGGGCAATTACGTACGTGGTGCCATGCTCAGATCATAATATATATATATGAGCTTTGTGGCTAATGTTATATAAACAAAAAGTGGACAAGTAAAAATATTGGTTTTCAATGTGTTAGCACAAGTATTACACTGAGGAAAACTGTCCTCTTTTTTTCTAATTCCTGCTTTCATTTATAAACCCTTACATTTTGTTTCATGTGAGAAATAGGAAAGGAAAAGAAAATTTTAGAGTTCCAGCTATTTTTGTCATTGTAAGTCAGAGAAGTACTCTAAAGCACAATAACCATTTTGAGGCTTTTAAGCAGAGACAATCAGTTCTGCAACCCATCTTGACAGGAACCACTGTCAGGTTACATAACCCCTACCTTGTTAAGTACAACCGTTGATTCTCATTAGAGCTTATCTGCAGATCACTGCTGGTTTGCCTTACCACAAATGTGCCTTCACTGACCATTAATTATGTTAATGAACACATACTGAAAAATCCATTTAAAGCAACATTAAAGGAGTTGTATTTGTTTTGCAAATATACTCACTGGGGAGCAACATGAGATGCTTAGAAATGAAAATGCAGCACACTGTGTTACTGCACTAGAGCTGGGTATTTACAGGAGTGTCTGAGGTGTAATAAAATTCAGTAAAAACCCAGAAAAAAATATGAAAGTGTCTGCAGTATCACACCCATTATTCAGTTGATCATTGTGCAAAAAATCTACCTGCACTCACTAAACAATAATGTGCTCCTTCACACATCAGTTCTAGGGAAGACGAAAAAGAACTGTGGTAATGCAATTACAGTACTCTGTGGGAAAAGAGGTACATTTATTTAGTTAGTTACTTTCTCACCTAAACCCAGCTTTTGTATCCTAACAGTTTGTCCCTTTAATTTGGTGCATTTTTTGCTCAATGGTGCAACAGCAGAGTCCCTCCAGGCTGTTGAAAGGCACACATATGGCCACAGGATGATCTCTTTAAGCATTATGCTATTGGATGTTTTCCCAACTGGGGGGGCACGGTGGCACAGTGGCGCAGTGGGCTGGACCGGGTCCTGCTCTCCAGTGGGTCTGGGGTTTGAGTCCCGCTTGAGGTGCATTGCGACGGACTGGCATCCTGTCCTGGGTGTGTCCCCTCCCCCTCCGGCCTTACGCCCTGTGTTGCCGGGTAGGCTCTGGTTCCCCGCGACCCCGTATGGGACAAGCGGTTCAGAAAATGTGTGTGTGTGTGTGTGTGTGTGTGTGTGTTTTCCCAACTTTAATATATTTTTTAACTGAAGTCATATGGAAAATCCACCACTTAATTTGCAAGGTGTTTCAGATGTATATTAGTCATTAACTGACGTCAGTCTTAAGTGTCCGGGTTTACTTATTGCTGAGCCAGAGGAAAATTTCATTTAAATTAAACATAGAAAGGTCAACGCTATTATTTTGCACAGGTGTGTAGTACTGTGAAATAGCATTTTACACAATTTCCTTAAAGTAGGAACTTTTAAAAACTACTGGTCTTCCCATTGTCAGGACATAGTTTGCAACACCATCACATATTAAAGAATCTGGCTGAGTGCACCCCATGCTGTGTACATGCAATTCAAAAAATTGTGTTATTCTTGCACTCCACTTTTTTCTGCAGGACTACGTGTACTACATAGGTCCCTCCAAGAAAGTAAAGTAAATGTTTGCACACATACTTAAGACTGCCATAAAATTTTTTTTTTTTCCTTGCTCTCTCTGCCATGTTAAGGACAGCAAGTAGCAGAAGGGATTCATGCAACAGCAGCATGCAACATTAGAGCAGTGCAGGGCTATAAAGATGGGCTAGGTATCTAATGACAGTTTCAGGTCAACTGCATGATTGCCATCATCTCGTTGACCCTGCAGGGTTAACAATGCCCAGCCCACACATCTGAATGTGTCTCTCGGATCAGTCAGATCAAAAGAGACAATTTGCAGATTAGCGAGGCTCCAAGGGATGGAACCAATTAAGGCGAGAGAGAATGTATTTTCAGCATGTGGCCTGACTAGTGTGGAGCAAGCAGGGCCCTTGGCACTGACCAGTAGGGACCAGAGCTCATCTTAACCACGATTCACCCATTTTGTTGATTGCATTTTTAAAGTATGCCTTAAGCCCACAGCTGTGTGAAACCATATAAATGTTAATTTATCCAAAATTACTTTTGTGACTCATTCATTCATTCATTCATTCATTCGTTCATTCATTCACCCACCTGTAACTATTACCAGTTCAGGGTTGCAGTGATCCAGAGCCCTTCTTGGAAGGATATGGCACAAGACAAGATACACTGTGGATTGAATGTCAGTCCATTACAGTGCAAACACACACCTTCAGCATTTTACAGTCACTAGTTTACCTGAAAAACATCTCTGGAATGTATAAGGAAACCAGAGCACCAGAAGGAAATATACAGGTTCATAGTTAACAGTTTATATGCAGTGGCCTATCAATGAAGTGACAATTATTCCATTCCATTCCATCTTCCTCCGCTTATCCGGGACCGGGTCGCGGGGGCAGTAGTCCGAGCAGAGGCCCCCAGACATCCCTGTCCCCACACACCTCCTCCAGCTCCTCTGGGGGAACCCCAAGGCGTTCCCAGGCCAGTTGGGAGACATGGTCTCTCCAACGTGTCCTGGGTCTGCCCCGAGGCCTTCTCCCAGTGGGACATGCCCGGAATACCTCACCAGGGAGGCATACAGGAGGCATCCGGAACAGGTGCCCCAGCCACCTCAACTGGTTCCTCTCGATGCGGAGGAGCAGCGGCTCTACTCCGAGCTCCTCCCGGGTGACTGAGCTCCTCACCCTATCCCTAAGGGTGCGCCCAGCTACCCTGCGGAGGAAACTCATTTCTGCCGCTTGTATCCGCGATCTCATTCTTTCGGTCATGATCCAGAGTTCATGACCATAGGTGAGGGTAGGAACGTAGATCGACCGGTAAATTGAGAGCTTCGCCTTACGACTCAGCTCCTTCTTCACCACAACAGACCGGTACAATGACCGCATTACTGCGGACGCTGCACCGATCCGTCTGTCAACCTGCCGCTCCATTTTTCCCTCACTCGTGAACAAGACCCAGAGATACTTAAACTCCTCCCTAACCCGGAGGGGGCAATCCACCTTTTTCCGACTGAGAACCATGGCCTCGGATTTGGAGGTACTGATTCTCATCCCCGCCGCTTCCCACTTGACTGCAAACCTCTCCAGTGCACGCTGTAAGTCTTGATTCGATGAAGGACCACATTGTCCACAAAAAGTAGAGACGAGATCCTGCGGCCACCAAAACAGACACCCTCCGTTCCCTGGCTGCGCCTAGAAATTCTGTCCATGAAGATAATGAACAGAATCGGTGACAAAGGGCAGCCCTGGCGGAGTCCAACGTGCACCAGGAACAGGTCTGACTTACTGCCGGCAATGCGAACCAAGCTCCTGCTCCGGTCATACAGGGAACGAACAGCCCATAGCAGCGAGCCCTGAACCCCATAATCCCGAAGTATCTCCCACAGGATGCCACGAGGGACACGGTCGAATGCCTTCTCCAGGTCCACAAAACACATATGGACTGGTTGGGCAAACTCCCACGAACCCTCCAGCACCCTAGTGAGGGTATAGAGCTGGTCCAGTGTTCCACGGCCTGGGCGAAAACCGCATTGCTCCTCCTGAATCCGAGGTTCGACTATCGGTCGGATTCTCCTCTCCAGTACCCCGGCATAGACTTTCCCAGGGAGGCTAAGGAGTGTGATCCCCCTATAGTTGGAATACAATCTCTGGTCCCCCTTCTTAAAAAGAGGGACCACCACCCCGGTCTGCCAGTCCAGAGGCACTGTTCCTGAGCTCCACGCAATGCTGCAGAGGCGTGTCAGCTAAGACAGCCCCACAACATACAGAGACTTGAGAAACTCGGGGCGGATCTCATCCACCCCCGAAGCCTTGCCACCGAGGAGTTTTTTGACTACCTCAGCAACTTCAGCGAGGGTAATGGATGAGTCTCCCTCCGAGTCCCCGGCCTCAGCTTCCTCTACGGAAGGTGTGTCGGAGGGATTGAGGAGATCCTCAGAGTACTCATTCCACCGCCCGAGGACATCCTCAGTTGAGGTCAGCAGCGCACCACTTCCACTGTAAACAGTATTGGCGGAACACAGCTTCCCCCTTCTGAGTCGTCGGACGGTTTGCCAGAATCTCTTTGAGGCTGACCGAAAGTCTTCCTCCATGGCCTCACCGAACTCCTCCCACGCCCGAGTTTTTGCTGCAGCGACTGCCAGAGCTGCGTTCCATCTGTCCCGCCGGTACCCATCAGCTGCTTCAGGAGTCCCATGAGCCAGCCAGGTCCAATAGAACTACTTCTTCAGCTTGACGGCATCCCTTACCTCCAGTGTCCACTACTGTGTTCGCAGATTGCCGCCGCGACAGGCGCTAGAGACTTTATGGCCGCAGCTCCGAACTGCCGCCCCGACAATGGAGGCATGGAACATAGCCCATTCGGACTCAATGTCCCCCGTCTCCCTCGGGACCTGGTTGGAGCTCTGTCGGAGGTGGGAGTTGAAGACCTCTCTGACAGGGGCCTCCGCCAAACGTTCCCAACAGACCCTCACTATGCGTTTGGGCCTGCCAGGTCTGTCCAGCTTTTTCCCCTGCCATCGAATCCAACTCACCACCAGGTGGTGATCAGTTGACAGCTCAGCCCCTCTCTTCACCCGAGCGTCCAAGACATATGGCCGAAGATCAGAAGAAATGACTACAAAGTCGATCATCGACCTCCGACCTAGGGTGTCCTCGTGCTAAGTGCACTGATGGACACCCTTATGCATGAACATGGTGTTCGTTATGGACAAACCGCGACTAGCACAGAAATCCAATAACAACTCACCACTCGGGTTCAGATCAGGGAGGTCGTTCCTCCCAATCATCCCCCTCCAGGTGTCACTGTCGCTGCCCACGTGGGCGTTAAAGTCCCCCAGTAGAACGACAGAGTCCCCACTGGGAGCGCTTTCCAGCACACCCCCCAGGGACTCTAAAAAGGCTGGGTACTCTGCACTGCCACTAGGCGCATAAGCACAAACAACAGTGAGAGACCGTTCCCTGACCCAAAGGCGCAGGGAAATGACCCTCTCGTTCACTGGGGTAGACTCCAACACATGGCGGCTGAACTAGGGGGCTATTAATAAGCCCACACCCGCCCGCCGCCTCTCACCCTGGGCAACGCCAGAATAGTAGAGAGTCCACCCCTGGTTGAGAAGAGTGGTTTCAGAAGCCAAGCTGTGAGTGGAAGTGAGCCTGACTATATCTGACGGTATCTCTCAACCTCCTGCACTAGCTCAGGCTCTTTCCCTGCCAGTGAAGTGACATTCCAAGTCCCAAAAGCCAGAGTTGGCACCCGAGGTTTGGATCAGCCGGGCACTCGGCCCCGACCATCGCCTAAATCACAACGCACCGGCCCCTTACGGCCTCTCCAGCAGGTGGTGAGCCCACCGAAGAGTGGCTCCACGTCTTGGCTTCGAGCTGAGCCCGGCCAGGCCCCGTGGACATAGACCTGGCCACCAAGTGCTCGCAAGCGAGCCCCTCCCCCCAGGCCTGGCTCCAGGGTGGGGCCCCGGTGACCCCATACTGGGCAGGGTAAATGAGAGCCTTGATTTTATAGTCATAAGGGGGTTTTGAACCGCGCTTTGTCTCGTCTGTCACCCAGGACCTGTTTGCCATGGAAGACCCTACCAGGGGCATATAGCCCCAGGCAACATAGCTCCTGAGGTCATTCAGGCACTCAAACCCCTCCATCACGTTAAGGTGGCGGTTCGCAGAGGGGGTGAAGTGACAATTATTTCAGGTGTAAAACAAGAATCTCTCTCTAGGGAAAAAGAACATCTTCACAAGACAAGTTTCTTTTCCATCACTATTGCCTACGTCAGTGATGTTCACAGACAAAACAATTTCTGAACATCTGCATGAGTATATGAACAAATCAATACTAAGATAATGTAATTTCCAGTTAGGCTTTGAGTTCACAGAGGTGCTGTGGAGGAGGTGTAGAGGAGTGCTGAGAGCTGCGTGTGCCAGGGCATGGAGGGATGAGCTTGCATTTCACTGAAATCAGCACACAAGATGTCCAACTATTTAAATAAATCATGTTCAAACCAAAAAAAAATGTTCAGACTAAAACCAGAAACCCTGTGAATCATTCAGAGGGAGTAAAGGCAGTTATCAGTGGAATTCTGCTGACATACAAATTAACAGAAGTACTAAATAAATCATTCAGCATTAGTAATTTATTTAGTTTGGAAAGAGAATTGATAAGCATTTTCTTTCTTGCTGAATCAGCAGTAAATGTCATCATTTGTAGTGTGAAATCTGAAAGCTAATTTTAATATTCAATTACATATTTAGTATGTGCACCTATGTCTGTGTCTGCAGAGAAAGATAGAAAAACCACATTCTGAACACATTTTTCTCAAGTATGTGTCAATATTTATTACAGAATAATGTGTTTGCTCTGTCATCTGACCATTCCCTCAATGGCTATTATGTTAAAAAGGAAAAAACTCCACATTCTACTCACTGCTGTTGGCTGCAAATGTCCTGATAATTTTAACTATATGTAATAGCAATACAAATTCCCTCTTAAAAAATGTAATATATCAATTTTTTATTCAAATCTGATATAGTATTTTCTTATTTTATCATTTTAACTTTTTGTAGTGTATAACCTATATGGTAAAATTAGAATTTCATACTGATCGGTCTCTGTCTGAAAAACATTTTACTTTTTACTTGGACTTTTCAAAACTACAGTGTTGGAGGATAGAGTGCAAGAGGTTCTTGTACCAGTCTTGAACCACATCATTTAACTTGATGTCTTAACTGAACTCATTTCACTCTTTTCTGGGCTTAAAAGTATAATAAATGCTAGAAAGTTTTTCATACCTTGTGTATTTTTGACCGGGGAGCTCCGATACCCAGGGTAGTAATTATTACATGCCTCCAGGACTGCAAATGAACAGCATGGAAGAGCTGGTCATACTTTCTGTTTTCTGCCTGAAATTATTGGAGCCTCAAATCTAGATATTTCATGGTTAACACATTGCATTTATTCATTTAACAGATACCTTTGTCCAAGGTGACTTACAATGTCAAAGTACTTGCAAAAATAATTTATTCATTCATATGGCTGCCTCATTTTTACTGCAGCTGACCATGGTATTAAAAAGCAGTGGGGGGATTTAATCAAAGATTCTTGGACTGCAAGCAGACAGCATGAACCAACATACTACTTCATTCACTCTTACCCTTTCACTATCCATTACCACAGTGGGTCACAGTGGTCTGGAATCTATCAGAAAAGTAATAATAATAATAATAATAATAATAATAATAATAATAATAATAACTACATAACAAGGGAGTTCTTGTAATTGCTATATTCATTTGTAATGCTTATGACCTCTGGTGTTGCCTTTTAAGAGAATTGTATGCATTTTATCATTTCAAGTTTAAATATAGGCATGGCTGTCTACTGCTTTTTCAACTTTTAGAGCTTTTTTCAATCTTTTTTTGATTGTGGTTCATTACTATTATAGATCATAAAGAGTCATAACAAAATCTTTTAAACCAAAAGAGTCATAAGAAAATCTCATAAGTTGGGACAATCCTTGACATGCACAAAAAAGCCACACTCTGTATAGGGGAAGAGGCAGCAAGAGATGCCAAGAAGCATATTTTGAAGTGAAATATCAATGCTTCAAAAGCATTTCTTATAAGTGCGAGATGATAGCAATCAATGGAAATTTTACATAAAAAATTACAATTGCTCATAAGTCATACAGTATGCAACACGTCCAGGCTGCAGGAGATAGGGATGGTGAGGAGGAGTGACTTTACCACATATTTGGGTTATAATTGCCCCTATTTTACCATATCTTCCCAAACAGTAGGATAGACAGACTTGGGAGTTCCAGACGGACGCCAGACCCGAGAGACTGAGGAAGAGCAAACCTCATACCCTAAAGTCTTATTGCCCCACACTGATCGCACAACATGACACAAAAGCAAGAAGAAAGCACCCCTTCCCTGTTCATAGTTCCCCTTCACTGACGCACCGCACATGTGAATAAAAAGTGTTTCCACCTACCGGACGCGTCCTGCGTATTTGTGCCACATCATAATTGTTTGGTTAATGAGAGAAACCGGTATACATATTTGCCTGGACAACTCAATTCATACCAAAATCTATACAGAGTTCAAAATCTGTAGTAATAAACTTCGGCATCTTGGTCAAAGAATATGAAGTACAGTTTCATCAAGTTGTCTTAAAGGACAGATTAATTTGCCAGTTGCCAGATTAGGGTGAAGAGTGTGCCAGCAGTATGAGAATCTTCTGTGTGCAGTTTTGCTTTGAAGGACAAGGCATCAGTCCAAGATTGTCAACCCCACAGGAGTCTATCACAACATAGACTGACCCCTTCAATCATTGTAATACATACATACTCCCTCTATTTAAATTGTAACTCAGACATATTGAACATTTTTATTTAAGATTTTTTAAAATATTTGTGTTCATTCTCTCCCTGACTACCATCCGGAATACAAATTAATAGCATTATCTGATAAAGTCATTGATAATTTAGAGACACTGAAACAGAGCGATTTTCTGATTTTGAAAATTTGGTTAAACTGTTCCACATTTTAAGCCACCACATGGAAACCACAAACAAAGGGAAAACTGAAAGATGAGTGAACAGAGTGGAAAAGATGTAAGCACAATGGATTTATAGATATCTGACATTTAATAAAGTGCTCATGAAGGCTGATGCATGCTCAGCCTCTGGACAGAGCAGTGACCTTCACAGACACCTGACAGAGGGCATGACAATAGCACAGCAACCATAAGAAACCATATAATACAAATCTTCCCTCTACACAAATATTTCTCAAATTTCATTTTAAAAATGAAACTGCTGGTTTTCAAATTTGCCAGAAATCCAAACACACAACACGATATTTGCATACGGTTCAGTTCCTTTTAGGCCTTCAGGGAAACACTCTTTTCATAACAGTTTCCAGCACAATTGCCTCTAAGGTAATGTGTCATACTCATGTTGAAATTATCAGCTCTGCTCATTAATGTCTTGTCAAAAATTATTGCTCAGTAAATTTGCTCTTTGTTAAATGCTGAAATAGTTAAATGAGCTCTGAATGAAGTTAATGGTGAATGGAGGGACAACATACAGTATACTCTCTCAAAGTTTAACCCCCCCCATTCCATAGTGTTGTGTTGCAAAACCAGTCATCATCTGATTTAAAATAATCCTTTGTCATTTCAATCCAGTGTTAAAGTACATCTAAGCCTTCTGCCTTAGATTCCAGTTTACCTTACATGACTCATCATATTCACTCCATGTTCATACATTACATAACTTGAGAATTTGATTAAAGGTGTGATGTTGCCTGGAGTTGAGCTCACTGCAGTCTATGGATCTACCAGATACTAAAAATTTCCATTTAAGAAGCTAAGTACACTAAAATGCTCAGAATAAGAGGTTTTAAAAGTATTTATTTTACAGCAAGAGTCCTGCAGATAGCTGTCCAATAAAAATTCAGATTTATTACCAGAGTTTTATGTGGAGACTATAGACATTTACTGAGTGTGCTCATATATATGAGTATATATATATATGTATAAACCTATTTATTTTTTCCAACATATCTTTAGCGTGCCAATGTCTAGCATTGCTTTTGGCTACCTCCACATCCGCAATGTCAAACTGCTGTTACCTTAGCAACAAGAACACCACAATGTGGCTCTGATGGGAGACAAACAAATCACACATTGAGGTATACAGCAAGCTGGCGCTGGATACGACAATTACCCAAGGACATATGAGCTAGGGTAAAGAAACGGAAAATGTTTGAATTTTTTTCATTTTATTTGCTAACTTCTAAGATGAGGGTGAAGCAATGTTATGCAGAACTTCAGACTGAAGGGAAACAAAAGAAACTATCTGGTGAACAGGTGTTGTTCTACGTAAGGGTATAAGCTCCATCTCTATTTTCACAGGTGTAGGCGAGTCTTTGTCTTCAGCTCATTATTCTTTGCTTATTAATATGTAGATTCCAGCCCAGTTTTTGCTGAAAAACATTAGAGCTAGAGAAATACAGTTTGACTGAAAGGTCAGCAATTTCAAGTAACTCTATATTGAAGGAAATGCCACTTTCAAAAAAGAAAAAAAAAGAAATTGGCAATTTTTTTACACTATCGCTTCAGAATTGGTTAAATTACCACGGGAACACTACTTGTCGAAGATGGCTTAGTACTGTAATTTCGATTAAATGCAGTGGACTACTGAGAAAGCTATTCTGTGCTTAGAGATAAACCTGTTTCAGCCAGTGATAGTGTTCTGCTGGAATTCAGTCAGTGTTTCCTCTACTGTAGACCTTGGTGAGGACAGCGTGAGGCCTTCAGCAGCTCCTGAAACTCAAGAGATCAGCTTAGGGGTGCGAAGGAGTCTGGACAGTCCTATAAAATGCAAACCAGCCGTTTCACTGCTAGTGTGCTTGCTGTTCCACAATCTTCTGGGCACCAGCAGAGACACGAGGGAGAACACAGAGCAGTGAGCAACCAAATCTCACAAATTGAGCTGGGCTTCGGAGCCCATCTCCAAACACTCTTCACCCCTTCTGGCAACAGAGTGATGAGGCCTGCTCCTTCCAACCGCTGGAGTACGTGTAAACCACACAATATGGAATGTATGTTTCATGTATGTTGTGAAGTAGGTTTCTGATTATATTTGAAAGTAATTATCAGTGCTAATTACACAAACATCAATAGTAAAAATTCCAATTCAAACAAAATACAATGATCATTAAAGTGCAATCATAAAATGTCTTTTTTACATATATTACGTATGCATATATAGATATGTAAATATTATTTGCTCTGTAGATTTACAGCATATATAGAGTACAATATTGGAGTGTTTTGTGATCAGTCTTACTGAATAGACTATATACACACACATTTTCTGAACCGCCTGTCCCATACAGGGTTGCGGGGAACCTAACCAGGCAACTCAGGGCATAAGGCCGAAGGGGGAGGGAACACACCCAGGACAGAATGCCAGCCCGTCGCAAGGCACCCCAAGCGGGACTCGAACCCCAGACCCACTGGAGAGTAGGACCTGGTGCAACCCACTGCACCACCGCGCCCCTCTAGACTATATATAATATATATTATATACTATAATGACACATAGATGAAATATACATACTCTAGTGTTTTGTCATCAATGAATCTTATATAATAAATTATTTATAGTGCGTACACTGTTCCATGTTACTGAAAAGCAGCATGCAGCCTCCTGTCATTCAGTCAGTCCCATGTCACAGCAAAGGAAGCCCATCCTCCAGTGCAGAACTCAACGTTCACGGCCAGGGACGCTAGCACAGAAAGACACAGCCCAGACGTTGTGGCTGACAAGTGGGCCGTGACAGCAAATCAAGTTACAGGAACACATCGCTCCCTGGCAAGGCCATATCTCCACTACACCCACCTAGAGAAGTCAGTCTATTGTTGCTGACCTACATTCGCAGAGCCTGGAGGAGCTGCACCCCTCCAAAATCCAATTAGTAGAAACTGCACTGCTCTCGCAGTAAAAACAACAACAAAAAAGAAAAAAACATGCCACAAATGCGATTGCTCTGGCATTCGCCTATTCTCTGTTGAAATACATCGAAAGATTTATCAGCCGTCAGTCCCAGCTCTGAAGCTGGTTACTCTGTGTCATGAAAGAACTGCATAGTTTTTAATACATTTGCCTTCCCTCAATCCTTGAGAATGGCAGTAAATCGTTTGCCAGCATTCAGCTTTTTTTTTCTTGTTTGCACAGCCAAATTGTATAATGTGCTTATTTTTTTAGCACATTTTATATGTGCATGATGGCATCTCCTAAGCAGGGCTCAGTTTTTTGTCTTACAACATCAAAGTAAAGCAAATTTAAAAAAAAAAACCTCTGGTACAAATAAGCTGTGCTGTCCACTACAAAAACTTACTTCATACTTGGATATCATTTTTCACCATGCTATTATTAACCTTCAAAAATATCTATATTATGTTTATTCATTTAGCAGACACTTTTCTCTAGAGCAATTTACAATGTTAAGGTTCTAATTATCACAAGCTTACAACTATTTGCCCATTTATATAGCTGGGTAATTTTACTGCAGCAATTCAGCATAAGTACCTTAGCAAAGGGTACTACGGGGGGGATCAAACCTGCAAGCTTTAGAGCCAAAGGCAGCAGTGCTAAGACCCCAAGTTATGTGCACCAGGGTATCACACACACACACACACACACACACTTTCAGAACCGCTTGTCCCATACGGGGTCACGGGGAACCGGAGCCTACCCGGCAACACATGGCGTAAGGCTGGAGGGGGAGGGGACACACCCAGGACGGGACGCCAGTCCATCGCAAGGCACCCCAAGTGGGACTCGAACCCCAGACCCACCGGAGAGCAGGACTGTAGTCCAACCCACTGCACCACCGCACCCCCCTCCAGGGTATCACACTAATGTAAAACACAACTTCTGTACCAAGGGTGAATAACATGTAAAAATCACATCTGATGTCATAGCCAATCAATTACACATAGTCAATCAAGTAAAAAATTAAAATTGTCTCTAAATCTTGTATTCTTGAAAACAGGCATCCTTCCTTTCAGTTTTTGATAATATTGGATGAACAAAATGTAAATAATTGGTCCAGTCCAAAATTTCTCTGATTATATCCCCAACTGTTAAGCCAAACCTGTGATCAATGATTTAGTATTTTGTGCAGTCAAATTACTTTATTCAAAAAAGCAGATATTATATACCTCAAACCCACTAAAACTAAGCATTTTTAGCATTCTACGCTACTATACCCTCAGGCTGAGCCCCTGCACACCAGTGTGGATGAAGACGCCTAAGAGGTTTCTTTCTGTAAGATTTGCTCTGGAAGAAGTTTTCATTTCACATTATTATGTTGATCCTAACACCATTTCAAGTGAAAACTTATCCGTAAGTCTTAAAGGAAAATTCAACAGAGAAGTTTTACCATCAGCAACACTCGACTATAAAAGTTTGTAAACTCCAGCAGGCCTCCATGGTCCTACCTATGCTGCCCATTAAACCTCATTAGTACCCATTGGCCCCAATTTTTTGTCAAAGATTTTTGAACAGGTTCAAGTGTTCCTGTGGAGTCCAAGCCACGGGGTCAGCTTAACTGAATGACTGGGTTCTGATCATTGTAATATCAGAGCTAAAGCACGACATATTTGCATAGTGATATCATTTGTCTTTATCTTATTGAAAAATGTCTGCTCTGGAACAATCTGTTATTCCAGCTAGATTTATTTTCTCCTGACTTCAGCCTCAGCAAATAGCTCAGCATCTCATACCAGTTTTTTCATTGTCATGGCGTTGTTCATTCTCAAACTCTGTGAGTGGACAGTCATGATAAGTTAATTGCAAGGCTACATCAAGTTGCCCTGTTCACCCAATGTTAAATGAAAGCAATGAAAGCATGTGGAATTTTATTGGTGTTACGTAGACATAGATACGGAATGCGCTGTGCTGTTAGCTCAAACGTCTTGCTTTTTCCTAGAAGACATAATCAGTATAACACAAGTCAAGCATAAAGACAGTGTAGAAAAATTGTACTGCCCACATGGAGATGAAGCCTTATCACAGAAAATGAGAGCAAAACTCGTTGACAAATTGGCCGTGTGCAAAAAAGACCACATTACTGAAATGGAAATCATATGAAAAGAGATAATCATTATGCAAGGTGTGTTACTGTTTGTAACCAGTGTGACATTACTGTGTGAGTAGACCTGACCATTATACCTCACTTAGCAGGGCAGTTTCACAACGGGAATGGGTCACTCACTGAGATGTAAGAATAAAGTAAGAGACAGTCAACAATACTAAGGAGCATGACGAATAAAAGCATCCTTGCAGAATACAAGAACAAACATTACATAGTACTACAAATAAAAGAAATCACTATCAATCTCTATAAATTCACTGTTATTACAATGGATCCAGGAGGATGAACAGTGCTTTGTATTCTTGTCACCGTTGTCTAATGTGAAGCATGGCTTGACTAATGCAATTACATCTGGCTGCTCTGTTTAAGTAGCTACCTTCAAAGAACTGTGATGATTCTCTAAGGAAAACAAAGATGCCATTCTCTTAAAGTTACAGTTTATTCATCATTTGGGTCTACTATTATTAACTATTATAACATTCATGTGAAGAACTATAACTCCCTGTGCGTACATACATTGCGCATTTTGATAAATCATGTATGTTTTCTTTGTACAGTACTGCATCAGATGCACTCTGCTTGCCCGCTGTTTTCCAGGAACAGGGGTTCAAAACATCCCTGGTATTCTTCTTGCCTCATGCTTCAAAGAAAAAATCCCAGAGAGTAATAGTCACAGTTGTCTAAATCACCAGTATTTTTATATACAAGAGATTCAAAGTAAAGAGATGCTGCTGTGATAAATGTTACATCTCTAAGCTGATTGATTAATATATTAGGTGATTGTTTTCATAATGCCCACATTAAAAATGTTAGTATTATGTAGAGTATCTAGGTGATGAATTGATATGTCACTTGCAAAGCGTGCATGCTGTCCTTGGCTAGGTGAGCACTTGCCAAAATAATTGCTCATGTTGCTGTATGAAGTAAGTATGAGTGGTAGGTTCAGTGCAGCTTTAGGAGAGGGTTCCATCATTGCTAATGGCGTGATCAGATAGCATGGATGGTGGTTAAAGTGAGGTAACTGGGCAGAGTTCAAGAAGCTCTAGTCCCCTTCAGCAAGGTAGTTAACTTTAATTAACAAAATATGGAGTTCATAAGTAAAATCTGTAAGCTACTGTGGATAAATGTGTCAGATAAAGAACAAAATGATGAACTAATGAAACAAGTCTTGGAGATGCAAAAACATCATGGCTGTAGATGCATAGAGCCTGCTTCAGATGCTCCACTGGTTCTGACAGCTCTCTTGGTCTGCCCAGAGCACCACAACAGAGCAAAACACAGGCATACAGACGACAGCTGCCAGGGACAGAGTGTGTGGGTGTAAAACTGTCCAAAACTATCTGTGAGGATTCTCATACATCTGCCCCTGTGGCAACACTGTCTGACTGGGCTGTCCCCTCAAATTAAGCCAGCCAGCAAAACCATACTTTTCCAGAAAACATATTTCTACATGTTTGTGGATTGAAAATGTGGATGCGTGTGAGGAAAAAAAAAAAAAATCACAATCCATGTAATTTACAGCAAGCTCCCAGTGGTTTTAACATTGTTGAATAGCAAGACTGGACCGAATACAATGATACAAATTAATGTTGCTAATAAAGAAGCAGCAGAAATGGTTCATTGGGTTCCGCTGACCTGTGAATAAACAATTTGCACTCAGAAAAAAGAATGGCTTTGCTCAAAAATAAGGATCGCAATTTACACTGGATACGTGACATAAATAAAACAAAACAGGAAATATTCAAGACTGACAGCATTTAACACAATTGTGAGATGGCAAATCAACAGAGTTAAATAAACCTTTATACAGTTTCTCAAAATAATGGCTCATTATAGAGCTAAAAAGCAAAAGTTAGACATATTTTCTAAAACTGGAACAAAAATGCATTTATTCGCTTTGCAAACATTTTTTTCCAAAGCGACTTACAATTCTGCAGATGCAGTGCACTCAAAAATAGACAGACAGCTTCAAATAAGAAGTTTGGAACAAACCTTGTTTTCCTCTCTCTCTGGTGCCCAATATCACAACACTGAATTTTTAATAAAGGGGAATATTGCAGTCTAAAACTGTAGGTATGCCTATTATTTATGATATTTTTAGAAATACTTTCCAAGGGCTTGCAAGGGCTAGAATATGTGGTCTACAACAGAAAAATAGACACTGAAATTACTTCTGTAAATCTGAATTAACATCTTGGTACGATTACATGCTCCAATGCTTCTTCAAAAAGCAAAAACATCACAACAGCGATATAAATTGTAAAAATAAGCAAATTCTGAAATTACCCTCAGGACAAGTTAATAGTTCTTCTATATAAATTGTAAGATTATTTCAACAATGACAAAACTGAATTTCGAAAAGCGATCGTTGTGTATTTGAGCAACTCCAGCAGCCCACTAGCGGAACATATAGTTCCTTGCTAACATAATGCTTTCATCCATTTTTTTTTTTAAAAGGTTGACACTGGTTTTGTTCTCCATATACCCTGTGAAAAGCATTGTGGGTCTCAAAACAGGAATAAGCCTGTTGTGTGCAGAGATGAACTGCTCTATTTGATGTGCACTTCAATCGAACTGCTGTCCAGCAGAGATCAGTGTCTGACAGATTCTCCACAATCAAGAACTTAAAGAACCTCCCTACTGGCCAGTGATCCACCAGGAGAACTCTGGCTCCCTTAAAAGAGCATATAAAGATACTTATAGATGAAAGCCAATATGATTTCTTGGTATGGCACAACCTGGATTGAATTACAAACTGTATCGAAGGGAAAAGGTTGTGAGGTAACATGCAGTAGGGTCATGACAAAAAAATTACATCTGTGAAAGTAAAACATGTTTTTCACTTTATAATTGAGTGGAAAAATGTTCAGATATGCTCCTAATAAAGTATTCCTATACAGGTGTTTTTTTTTAATACAACCCCACTTTTGGAAATGTCATAATTTTATATATGGGCACACAATGGCACATTAATTGGTTGACTTATTCACTCCTGTGACTTTTTCTGGATAACTCAGGGCAGTGTTTCCTTTTCTCTGCTTTAATAGATATGCAGTGCACTCTCTGGCCTGCTTTGAACCCCATACTGCTATAGTTTCACATTTCTGTTCCCGAGGACACATCAAAGTTCTTGTTTATTTTTGTTTCTTGGTCTATTTCCCTCATGGTCAACCCTTTCTCAGAAAAAAATATTACAGCAACAAACTGTAAAAAAATAAGCACAATTAGAAAAGTTCTGAAATAACCATCACACTGTTTTAGAAATCTGAGAATGTTAACAGTTATGTTATTTTTAGAAATCCTGGCCTCCACTCTGTGACCTTGCTCTTGACCTTGGCACTGACAACTACAGCTGTGATCCTAACTTCACTCTGAGACACTTTTACAAAGTGGATCCTTATTTCTTCTGCATCCTCTTCTGCATTTAATGCTTGCAGACTCTCTCTTTTGTCCTGAAATCCCTTCTCCACTGAGCAGGTTTTGGTTCATGGTTCACTCCAACAAACTTTGCACTTCCATTCACAGCTCTGTCTCCAAGTGGATGGTGACACCTACCCACTACCTTTAGAAACCTGAGATTAGTTTCTCTTTTCATTCAGTTTTCTTTTGCTACACTATCCAGTTTTAGTAGTAGCTGGTGTAAAGAACCCACACACCAGCTGAAACTGCTTGTCCCAAGCATGGTCGCAGCAAACTGAAGCCTAACCCAGCAACACAGGGTACAAGGCTGGAGGGGGAGGGAAGGCACCCCAAGCAGGACTCAAACCCCAGACCGACCAAAAAGCAGGACCCGACGAAACCCGCTGTGCCACCACGCCACCGTGCCCCACCCAGGGTGTAAAGAACCTTTTTTTCTGAAAGATTCTGCGAGACAACAGATCATATGATAAACAATACAGCGCTGACTGGTGAATGACATTGTTTCACAATGAGCTTCTACTGCAGCCTTGATGGATTGTCAGCATTTGTGTGAAATGTATGGCGAAAACAGCAGAGTTATACTAATAAATTAACTAAGACTAGTTCTTTTGTGAATCTTTGTGAATTTCACTATCTGCTTGAAGAACAGCCTGTAGCTCTAACATAACACTGTTTGGTACACTACAGATCGCATACTGTATAATGGGATCAGATCTCGGACCCCACATTTTTTTGATCATTTCCTTTCCACATGTTTGAAATCTGGTGATTCCTAAACATATTTCCAAAAGTCAAAAGATAAAGTTATGCAATATAGTACACGTTAGTATTAGTACACAGACCTACGGTGAAAATAATTTTAAAAAAAGCTGACATTTTGTGAAAAACCTTTTGAATGATTCCTGGTAGATCTATGTTGTTTTTGTCACTCATGTTGTTAAAGCCTTTTATTTCCGCGAGCTTTTCGTCCAACTTTGCTCTCTTGCTCCAGAGCAGTAGGCCTACGGCTTTTAATTGCTCACATGTTGGGATAGTAATTTGTAAAGACCGTCAAGTCAACAATGTTGCAAAAACCCTTTTGTTTCCCTCGATGTTTTCATTTAGCTTTCCTATCTTGCTACAAAAGAATGCTGCTTTGACTAGTTGAGAAGTGCTTTGTAGATGTGACGAATTTGTAAAGTCGGCCAAATAAAACCTCCTTGTTCTTAAATCGCCTTGTAGAAATAATTGCATTTAATTTCATAGAACTTATCACATATGGATAAGCTACTCTGGTTCATTACATTGTGGTTCGTCAATAAAAACAAGAATTGTTAAATTGCTCTTTATTCAGAGCTATTAGTAATTCAGAGGTATGTACGCTGCAACGTGTCACTTATTTTCGCTCACACACGTGCAGACCATTGCTTTTTCTGACATTCATATTCTCTCAGCAGCAAACTGTAGCTAAACTTTGTTCAACCTTTGTCAAAAGCAGAAACTAGTTACAACGCGGACTCGCTTATAACGCGGCATGAACGTTTGGACCCCGCTGTCCACGTTACACTGGGTCTACAGCGTATAAAATAATGAAACGCTCCAACGGTACAATGAAACACTCAGATCAGCAGTTGTTCAGTGAATTTTTACCTTTTTGTATGAAGGAAAGACAGGATCTCTGCAGTCAGAGAAGAGGGGAGAGATTTTGGCCAATAGTTTAAGTCACTAGTGTAAAACTTCCTGAATTGCAGTGCAAAGTACAATAGGAAAAAATTGTCAAGCGAGACATGTGCAGACATATTGCACCATGAAAGAACCAGACTCTGCCAGCTAACTGCTTGGTACATCTTAAGGCCAGTGGAGGACTACTTTTTTTAGAATATACAGCCTTTAAGAGCTCCTCAGACTCTGGCATGGAGTGGGTTAAAAGAAAAACTCAAAAGTATAGCAACTGAAAGTGGTACCTGGCTTCAAATTATAAAGAAATACTTTACAGATGGCTGTCCCGGGACGCCCCACATTTTTCTTGCTTCAAAAAAAAGCATTGACTGTCATCCTGACAGAGATTATGATAGTGATGAAAAATCGTAATAATTAAAATGAAGGGCATTAATAAAAATCATTTGACAAGGACTATAGAATTTGTTTAAAACTGCGTGGCAAAGAAACAACAATGCTAGGTAAGGTAGGACTGGACAGACATGCTATTTAGACCAATGGTCAATGGTTCTGAAAGACCGCTCAACAGAAATGATGGTGACGATGATTCTAGATGTGTAACTTGTCAAACGATGTGCCAATACGGTAATGCTGTTCAGTGAAAACTGGTGGGAAAAGAAAATTCAATGAGATTTCATAGTAAGCTCTGTTCCAAAACAGTAAAACATTTAGGGATTTTTCTCAAATTTCAGGAATTCTACACTGAAAAGCAATAGCATTTCAGTAGTAACCTGTCTAACTCAGATCAAATTATGAGTTCTCAGATTGTCTTGATTGACTTATTTTAACTCCCATGTCCTATATCAATACAAAAAATTTGATCTTAAAAAAATACTCTAACTGTGTGGTAGTCTCAGATCAAGTTCATTTGTCATATGGGAGATTCAGATCTTTCTGTAATGGTTTTTATTGCACCTAAGAGCTTTTTTTGGAAAATAGCCTAGGCGTGAGAGCTCACTCTGATTCAGAAATGAGAACTTTTTTTGTAAGGCTGAGAAAACACCACAGAGAGCATTTTTCCCTCTGGGTATCAAGAAGATGAATCTTGTAGCTTGTACTCCACATACCAACCTTCAACACTGTGGCATAATTTATTGTTTATGTTTTCAATTTCCAGTAATCATGTTAAAAATAAATCAACATACAACCCATTACTCATTATTACTGTAAATAACTACTATGTTTTAGTACAAATGGACTAAGATTTTGATGATTTTGCCAAATTTACTTGTATTGCATTGTTTTCATCTAGTATTCTTGCCATTGCTGATCACACTCTACAACAATCTCACTGTTAATATAGCTGAAAAAACCTATACACAATATTGTGCATAATATAAGGGAACAAAATGTGTCAAGATAATTCACCTAATATCAACATAATGACTTAAAATGAAAGCCTTGTTGCTATGGTTGTTCTCACTGTGTCTCTGAACTACCATTCCAAATTAAATTATACAATTACTAACACCATCTATGGTTCAGACAATAAATCTG
Organism: Scleropages formosus; assembly: GCF_900964775.1. Lineage (NCBI taxonomy): Eukaryota > Metazoa > Chordata > Actinopteri > Osteoglossiformes > Osteoglossidae > Scleropages > Scleropages formosus. Next base: position 25,734,545 of record NC_041807.1, on the reverse strand, counting down.
TAATAATTAATAAATAATAAATAACTATACTATTTATTAATATGTAATAAATAACTATAGATACAAAATACATACAGAGAAAACACTGTAATGAGAATGTGAGTATGAAGAGATTATTCTGGTGAGTTAACTTTTGTTTACAATGGGGGAATTGCGCGGAGGAGTGGTAAAGCATCTGGATGTTTTGCCGGTAGCTTGCTGGAATCCTGTGGGAAGCACTGCAGATGTACTTTGTGAAAGCCATGCAACCTGACCTGCCTTCACTGCTATTACAAAGCGCACATTTAATATGTAACCTTGAGCTGAGCTTCTTGCCCTTTACGAAGATAAACAAAGTGAAGCTGTCCTGAGCAATCTGTTGCTGGTCATACTAATGTCATGCTCATGAAATTCCACACATACTAACTAAACCTAGAGGCACAACATTGTTTACGATACTCTCTGAGTTGGACAGTTCATTCGGGTGCATTTTATGCTCCTTGTTTCTGTACTTTAGCTCTTCAAAGTCTTATTGAAGCAATATTTAGATAGATACTCACCCAGTCTTTCGGATATAAATCAGGTTCTAAATAAAATACATGTTCAAGGCCAGCCCAGATGTAATTTCCCGAGAAGTAATTTGTTGAACTTTATGGAAACAATTAGCTTAGCAATATACTTATAATATTTTCATCACTATTTCATCTACAGCAAAACATTAATAGCATATAAAGATTGTTATTCTCCAAAGAAAATTCTTTCTTTATTTCTTTTTCAACATACCACAGGGAATTTGTTACCCATAAATACAATATGCTGGTCATGGAAGCGTAGATTGATGTATTTGCCATACATAATTCATGTACGTGTTCATAAACAATACAACATGCATAGCACACCACAGACCATAATGAGAACTGAACAGCTTGATACAGGTTAATAAATAATTGACTTAAATCAAGTTTTTATGAATACTGTGTCCAGCAGAACTGCCTAGCATATGACCAGACAGTAGTCTTGAGATGTTTGAGGTCCACATGCCTAATATGCCAACATTTGTGCAAATAAAATTTTCTTAGAAACTTCATATAGCATAGATACAAGAGTCAGTGGACTCTGTGATACTTATACAGATAGGTAGGTGCACACAGGTAAATACTAAGCTGAAAATGAATTATTAACTGCTATGCTGCCTCAGTTAACTGTCATGGGGTTTCATGTCTTGTAAGGTTTACTCAGATTCTTTTCAATATATAAAAACTGTAAAACAACAAGAAATTTTTTGTTTTATTCTTTGATACTGAAAGAATATTAATATTTTACAGTTTCTTTTTTTAAATCATTTTCACTCATAAATTATATGTTCTTGTGGTCCAATAGGTCTCATTTTCGCATTTCTTCTTTATTTCCAAAGATTTCTGCAACATATCTTTCATAAATTAAGTAAACATTGTTAATAAGGGTAACAAAAAAAAATTTAACTGCCTTTGCTATCCTACCCTTATTCTACTGTAAATGGAATGAAAGGTTAATTCTATAATAAATTGTATGCCTTTTTAATAATATCACATTTACAATATCGATTTTGTTCTAATGGTTTTACTTGGAGGCAGGAATGGTGGTGCAGTGGACTTGGCTGGGTCCTGCTCTCTGGTGGGTCTGGGGTTTGAGTCCTGCTTGGGGTGCCTTGCAATGGACTGGTGTGCCATCCTGGGTGTGTTCCCTCCCCTTCCCCTCCAGCTTGGTGCCCTGTGTTGCCAGGTTAGGCTCCAGTTCGCCGTGACCCTGCTTGGGACAAGTGGTTTCTGTGTGCGTGTTGGGGGGTTTACTTGCAGTTAGTTACAATGCTCCCTGGGTGCTTCCCATGGGAGGTGTGCTAGGGAGGCCTCAGGGTAGACCCAGGACATGTTAGGGAGATTTTATCTCCAGGATGGCTTGAGATCACTAGGGGATCTCCCAGAAGGAGTTAAAGACTGACACTGTAGAAAGGGAATTATGATTTGTTCTGCTCAGCATGTTTCCATCATAGTGCTCAATAGGATAAGCAGCTTAGAAGAAAGGAATTTTCATATTTTGAAAATATACTTAGTTGCATATTCATAATCGTAAAATTAAGTAACATGGACTGACATGGACAAAAACAATAAAACTGCAAGTAAAACAGGACTAGCACACAGACCTTTGCAAACAATTTTTCCATTATACGTGAGTTTTTGTTCTTGTTCTGTGAATCATACCTGTATTAACCAGTGAGAAAAACAAAAATTGAAAAGCATATGGAACTGTTCTCAAAAGTTCAGATAAAGGCTGTGCTCTTGCCCAACCCGTTCAAAATTATACTTAAATCGGCACTTCACTGGGTGAATTTTGAAAGGAATGTGAAAGTGGGTAACACTCTAAAATAGTCCAAACTCTCTAAATTTCTTGCAAGACTATATGTGCTTATTTGTTTCAAAGTGTTGAAAATCATGACAGCATATGTCAAGTGAGGAAAACAGTATCAAAAAAGGATAACGGTGGTGTAACCTGAAACTCACTGAAAGGGTGAGACTGACCAGACAGCTGCCAAGAATCACCAGGTGGCCTTTTACATAACCACAGGAGCGAAATGACAACTTTGTGACCAAGTGTCAAAAATGTTCATCACAAGCTTCACAAAGATGATATTTATGGCAGGGAGGCTGTTTTGGAACTGGTTGTACTCAAGGGTTAACTGCAGGAGAATGTTCTGGAATCTTCTAATACTTCAATTTATTTTTTTTTTTTTACATAAGAGTTTTTCTTACATCGACATCATTTTAGGCAATGAGGTCTATAATATCTGGCAAACATTGTTTGCTCAAGGTGTTCTAATATTCCAGGATAATAACATGCTCATAAACACTGATAACCAGATTAATGTGGTTTTACAAAGACCAAAATGAAAGCAAACACCTTTACCTTTTCTAGGTGTAACCCCGGTCTGAGAAATCAGTATGAGATATTATATTATCCACCTCCTTCTTCCCAAAAAGATCTTGATTGAAAATGTTTGAAGCAAAAGTAATGTTTCACTCCTTATTACTTATTTCAAGTTTAGTGCTTCCATTATTTTACCCACCTCGAATGCATATTGAAGATGAATTTAGACAAATATTTCCTAAAATGGTTTGAAGTGCCTGTTGAGTAGAAATAAAGGCCACTTTATGGTAATAATTCACAAAGTGTCAGCTGAATTCTGTCATATTGTTACAGCTCTCCAGCGGCTCCATGTGAAAACCCGGCCTGAAAGGCCACATGTCATAGTGAAGAAGGAGTGTTACGGCAAGCGTTGCTGCAGGGTGTGCAATACTTCTGTATTGGTTTTGTGCATGGGGGGTCGATTACTGGTATTGTGTTGACTGAGAAGCAGAACTGGATTCACAGCAATAATGTCTCATTTTTCCATTAAAATATTGATGGAGCATAATATTCCAGAGTAAGTAATAGAAGGGGAAATTCAAAGCCCTGATGTTTTATCTTTTTAAGTCATTACTAGGTAATAGGAGGGTACCAAGCCCAATGCTAAGGGCATCCTATTAACTGGCAAAGGGAGAAGCCGTCAGCTCACTGGAGAGCACTGGCTGAGCCCACGAGGACAACATTATCAGCAAGGTGAAGCTGAGCAGCTATTAGTCCTCTCACATAGAGAGTGGTTTTGGGAGGAGATGGTGCTGTGCATCCAGAGTGATTCATGAAAGGATTACACATTACCATGAGGCCATAGCATTTTGCTACAGCTCTTGGAACTTTATAGCCTGAGATAATGCATGCAATCTGTCATTCCTTTACATAAAGCAAATTTTGAAATGTAAGATAATATTCTCACCAACCAAAAGTAACAGTGAATTCTATCCTTTATTTTATGTGCTTTGTCACTTTAACTCATATAATTATGGCAGGACCCCTTTGAGAAAGGCATTAAAAATGTATGGTAAAAAAGTTTAGGTTTGCTGCCATACGATGAGGACATGCAACCATACCGTATTATTCTGTCAGAACAGAGTTCTGTCAGGAATCAGTGGCACATTTGCCTGTATTTTCCCTCTCACACCCTTCACTTTTTTGTGACTGACACATACTGTACTCTGTCACTCACAATATTTCTCGTAGGTATCAGCTCTTGCAAAGCGTTTTTCCTTTTCTTTATCTTTACAAATCGCCAAAGGCTTGTTTTTACAGTACTCGTTTCACTTGACTTACCCACTCAAAGGCAAATCTTGATGGACTGCGCGACATGTGCATTTATTCCTTTAGCAGACACTTTTCTGCAAAGACATTTACATAAAATTAAGCTTTAAATAAAAATATGGCATGGTGGCCCAGCAGGTTGCGCTCCAGTCTTACAGTCATTGGGGTGCATGGGTGTAAGTTCAAATCTAGCTCCGTGTGTATTTCTATGATGTATGTCTTGCTCACTAAATATGGTGTCTTTTGTTTTTTGATTGCATTTTAAAAAATGTTTACTTGATATCTTTTCAGTTCTCTTTTTTTGTTTGAATTACAAGGTTACCTGTAACCACAGTCTTGCCCGTAGATTCGTTTTGTGATCCACCGAGTGTTTCTGGGAGTCCCATATAATTTGGCATTGTTCTGCTGTAAAGGCAGGTCTGAAACCATCCACGACAGCTTGACTGCATCACTAACTCCTACAGACCTGCTAGGTGCAAGGTGCCAGTACAGAAGGATGTGCTCTTCTGCCAATCTATGCCATGTCACCTGAACGGTGAACAGAAAGAAATCTAAGAACACACCACCTACTGCCGAGGTATCTGGGCAGGAGCGGAGGCGTAGTGGACAGGCAAGACTGATACAGAATTAGAAATGATGAAACTTGTTGACCCATCAGCGGCTGCTCCAAGAATATAGAGTGAAAATCAGAGAAAATTGTTGTTTGTTCAGTAACCACCATGTCCACGGTGTCGAAAGGAAGTGGTAACTGTAAGCCTCAGTCCCAAACTATTTCCAACCATTGCTTAGCCTTTAAAAGCATCTTCTCATTTCTATGTTTTTTTGGTGCAGCAGGTGGCAAAGTTGTTAGAGCTGTCACCTTGTAGTCAAAGAATCTGGGACCACATCCACACTGCAGCTGTAATACCACTTAGCAAGGTATTTACCCTGAATTGATATGGCAATAGGGGGTGCGGTGGTGCGGTGGTGCAGTGGGTTGGACTAGAGTCCTGCTTTCTGGTGGGTCTGGGGTTCGAGTCCCACTTGGGGTGCCTTGCGGCAGACTGGCATCCTGTCCTGGGTGTGTCCCCTTCCCCCTCCGGCCTTACGCCCTGTGTTGCCGGGTAGGCTCTGGTTCCCCCCGACCCCGTATGGGACAAGCGGTTCTGGAAGTGTGTGTGAGTGTGAGTGTGTGTGTGAGTGTGAGTGTGAGAGAGAGATATGGCAATAATTACCCTGCAGTATAAACTGGTAAATCATTGTAAGTAGTAAAGTAGAAAAGTTGTATACTACATCTAACATAGTTGTCAGGCTGGACAAAGCTAAATAAATAAATAAATAAATGAAGGGTAAATTTTCAAATCAGACACATGTAAAATACCCCGAGCTTTCCAATGATTCAAATAAAGTGCGGATTTAAGAACAAAGAACCCAAGAAAATGAGCTTTGCACATTAATCCTGATGCCTCGATGATTCAGGCAAGTCCATATGAAAAAGCAGATATCGAAAGGGGCTCACACAGAAAACACAGGGTTTGCATAGCAATAAGGAGACTCGTGACTCTCCCTGCAGCGGCACGGATCTGTTTATGACCATGGCAGGCTGACACGGCTCGAGAAGAGCTGGGAGAAGGCGTAGTCATAGGTGTACTCCTGGTGTTCTCCTACGAGCTGACGCTGATGCTCCGAACACTTATGGCGCACTGACACGGTCACTGCCGGCAGCTGCTTTCAGTATATCGTAAGTTAAAATCCCTCTGTGAATGCAAAAAACTGCAATAAAAAACAAAACACTGGGGTTCAGGTGAATGTATGTTACGCAGTGTTTGCGGGAGAAGGCCGCAGGCTACCTGGAACAGATCTACCCTTCAACACCAACTGAATTGGAATGCGAGAGTTATAGCAAATCACACAGTATATTTAAGCATTGCAGTATTCCTGTCCTTCTGTACTCTTGCCGCGGATGTGCAAGCTCACAGAAGTACCATTTTTATATCTCTTTAAGAAAAATTAACAGAAAGAAAACAAGATTATTATAGTTCATCATGCCCTTGAAGAGGAGAATATAATGCAGAAACATACTGTTCCATTCTTTCCCCCCTTGTCTCCTTCCCTGCATCTCTTTTTCTCCATCTCCCATTTTTACTGGCTAGCATGTTCTTTTGATTTGGATATGAAAACAAGCTGTAAAAAAAAAAAGCAGGAACCTTGAGCGGCGCTGACTCAGTGGAGCCACAAACTTCCAGCACTTTCCTAAGAGAGACGGTGAAAGCGCGAACACAGCCGCGTGCACAAAGACACGCTCAACGCCCACTATGCAGTTTCAAGGTGAACAGGAACAAAGCATCTGAGATTTCTTTTCTTTCTTTAGACATTTTTTTTCCCAGAGCGTTGCTTCAGTATGCCGTGACTTACAGTATGTTTTTCCAAGAAACCCTCTGGGTTTAAAGCTCATGACTGTTGCTTCTACTTTTTGAATGAACATTCAAAATGGGATGGAATTTTTTCTTGGACCTGTCAACTTCTGAATCAGATTTTCTTTTCTGCATTTGACAAATTACAAATAAACTAAGAAATGTGTGCTAAATAGCAGAGAGTGGCAAGTGCACTGCTTTTAATAATCTCTACATGCCTGAATATTCTCTGTGTGCTGTTATTATGTCATTTCTACTAAAATGACCCTTTCTCTGGAGAGGCTCCAAAGTCAAAAAAGAAGTTAAGGAGATAACCATGGTTTGAACCGATATGAGGAATGGCTTTAGGCAGTGATACACACCTATGTCTGTTCTGTTGAATCTGGAGCTTTAGTTCAACCCTTCTTGTTTGCACTTAATGGCATGGGAAATCTGCACTGGTGCACCTTTGTATTGACAAATTTGTAAGGCTGCTAGTGAAATACTGAGCAGTGAAATTTTGCTAAGCAAATTATACCTCTCTTGAGGTGTCTCATGAGGCAGTGAGTTAAAAATATTTTGTACTGCAAGGTGACAAGGATCCCACAATAGGAACATTCAAGCAAGTCATTAATACTGGCAGCCACAGTGATATTTAATAGAGAATCATAGTTTAAAAGTGAGGGATCTTAATAGATGAAGGTATCTGGTTTTTGTAGAGTTGGTGTTAGAGTTACTATTGCCAGGTTATTTTTGGCCAAATGTTTCACTTGAGTTTTTACTCTTTTCAGGTTGGTGTCACAGTATGGTGAGTACAGTGTAGAACAGTCATTAAAATGTAAGTCTTTTTAAAAAAAAGCCTCATATTAGTTGAACTAGCAGCATAGTTATGCTGAATCAACACAAAATGAACACACATAAAAGAACTGAGCCAGCTGCAAAATATGAGCCAGTCAAATAAGTAATAAAATTGCACAAATGCGAGATGTAATCTCATAAGTTATTTAATTAGGAAATTAAATCAGACTGTTATCTTTTTCTCTTGGGGAGAGAATTACAGTGGATTTTTTTCTGCTTTTCTCAGGTCAAGGAACTGAGTTATTGTGAGGATGTAAATCTCAAATTTTACCTGTCATTTGGATGAAATATGTTATCTACACACAGTCTAAAGCCTGTCCTGCAGCAAACTGGAGCCTAACCCGGCAACAGAGGCCGCAGGGACACACCCAGGGTGCTATGGCAGGCTATTGTAAGGACTTGAACCCCAAACCCAACAAAGAGCGGGACCCAGCCAAAACCACTGCACCACAGCATGTTATTTCGCCTAGAGAAAAATTAATTAGGACTTTGAATAGACCTGCAGATGAAAGCATGCTCACCCAGGAGTAAAGCCAAAGGACACAAATGCATAGTTATTACAATTACTCTGGTGTTGTTTGGTGTTTTGTTGACACTGAGTGGCCAAAGATTCAGGACAGGAGACAAAACTCCAAAGCAGAGGCTATGTCTCTACCTGTCCAGCCTAATGTTTAATTACTATAAAATGACATGTTTGGACCTATTATATATAGGGTTAAAATGCTGGAACCATAGATTCAAAGTCATAATCAGAATTTTTCACAACACCTTTGCTTTTTTATTTTAAAATGTCATTTTGCCATTAGGGATTGTGTATTTTAGTAGACGGTAACCATGGCTCAGACATATGGATTCAGTCAGTGTAAAGCCTGGTTTGGTCAAAATTGCATTTGCCTGACGTGTCTCTGTCTGATAAAGTTGATTAACTTTTAATTCAATGGTAAGCAGAAGAAGACTAATTGAAGTCGGGCAAGGTGGCAATTAAATTCAAAAGGCATAAACAAACAACAAAAAAAATCAATTCTTCCTTTGGCCTCTACATCTTTTTTCCCCTTTTCCACTCTCCTTATTATTCTCCAGTTATCTAAGGTCAAACACCAGAGCAAACATATTAAGAAGTAAAGCAAAACCAAAAGTTCTAATTTTGAAATTATCAGTTTTATAACAACAACAAAACAACAACAATAATAATGATGATAATAATCATAATCATAATAATGTCCCCTGCAATGAACCGACAACCTGTCCAATGTGTGCATTTTTCAGCATTGTACCCAGTGCTTCCAGGATAGGCTCCGGTAGAAGTGCCCAGGACAAGTAGTTAATGAAATTGGATGAGTAATAATAATAATAATAATAATAATAATAATAATAATACTGAAACTGGTATACTTTCATTACAAAAAATAAAAAAAAGAAAAATTGTCAGGACTATAAATATTTCCTCTGTGAACTGTTTTCTTCTACTTTACTTGCTTCATTTTTTTTATATTCAAAAAGGATTAAGATATATTGGAGACCATGTGAAACTCAAAGCAGGAGTTCTACAAGAGCACAACGACCATTTCCATGTGCTGACAGGGTGGTTCCTTTGGGTATATGCACAGGAGTATGAGCTATTGAGATGCTTTGCTTTTATGCCCTTTGCGCCTTTCTGAGTTTTCTCATTACTCTAAGAAAAACATGCTGCGAGACGCCTCTAACCCATGCGTACTTAACGTGGCCAGGCTCTTTGAGATATGCCCCAATCACCTCCTTCAAGTACCCAGTCTAGGGAATGACCATAAATCTTCCACCTAATTATTCTTCTTTTCTTTTTTGATCTCACTCAATGAACCCAAACCAGGATGACTCAGCAGTCTGGACTAGTAGATAAATGTTTATTTCAGGAGGCACAGGTGAAATTGCAGAACTGTCTATGGTAGTTTTGTGCGCAAAGTCATCAGACCATCTGACCAAACTAAGGTAAACTGGGGTCGTTTTTGCCGTGCTTGTTCTGCTGGTTTCCTGTTTCGCCAGCATTTTTGAAAAACTTTTTAGAAAACAAAGGAATCTTTTTTGATCTCATGGAACATCAGTAAAATAATTAATGCAGGTGCTGGTTTAACCAGCGTCATTAAATGTCTCTCGTTGTAAAAAACCCAAAATACCAATTATTCTGACATTTCAGGGTATCATCTCTTGCTTCTTGCATGCATTAGCAAAAAAGTTATGCAATATCTGCTCTTTTTTTAATCACAATAAATAATTTATACAGTATATTACAAATGCTAGTTACACACACCTGTCAAGAGGCTGATATTTTCTTCCTGGTAAAGAAGTTGAAAATATATATATATATATATATATAGAATATGCAGGTCTAAGGATGTTCTACCAAGAGACGAACTGATGCAGGAGATTTTCACGTCTCTGCCAGTGCTGCATTCTGCTGCCCTAGAACACTCCTGGCTGCAGAATAACCAACACTTATTTTTCAGTAAGGCCAAACAAAACACTAAGAGCCTAACAGGGTATGTACTGGCTAAACGCTTATTGAGTGTTGATCAAACAATTAATTGATTCTTGACATGAATGAGTGTGGTTGTTGGGCACAGTTGGAAATCTTTGTAATCAACAGACAGGTATTATGGAGACAACTTTTTTTTATTGTTACTAGTATTTTTCAGTTCTCTTTTGCCCAGTACTCTTATTCAATAATTATGCCAGACAAAACAAAACAAAAAATAAATGAACCCAACAGACAGCATTGATATAAGATCAACAAGATGTAATATGTCTTTAGTGCTGTACGAGATGGGTCTTTAGCAATGCAGATGTTGGGTCACACATGTACCATAAAGGGGTTTTGAAAAAGCCACAGTAAAACAAAGGACTGGAGGGAGGTTTGACTGTCCCTCACCCTGAATACTCACACAGTGGCTGAAGCTGCTTATCCCAAGCAGGGTGGCTGCAAACCGGAGCCTGGCCTGGCAGCAGAGGGAGGGGACACATTCAGGACAGATCGCCAGTCCACCACAAGCCGCCCAAAGCAGGACTCGAACCCTAGACTTACCAGAGAGCGGGACCTGGTCAAGCCTGCTGCACTACCACACCCTCTCACTCTGAAACAAAGACTTTAAATAGGAGATTAGTGAGAAGGTGATAGAGAGCACATGTGCTTCAGGCACTTTTTACTTCTCCCTGTCATGCTCCTGTGGTGACGTATGCCACACACGTACTGATTTTCTAATGGAAATTTTGCAATAAATCCTTTATAGCTACACTTAATAATTGGCAGCAGCACTACTGAATGAATGAATTCAATTATTAGAAGAGAAGAATCAATTGTAGTTTGTTTTTAACCAAAAGCCAACTTTTTTTTGAGTTCTCCGTGCCACTGCGTAACCTGAAGACTGTGGCTAACATCTTAAAACTTGGCCCTGGAACCGCCCCATACTTGCAGATGGGGATGAAATCCTAGAAGGTATAGTATGCTGTGGTTCTGGATGTTTGACTAGTCCGTTATTCCAGGGAATGACTATTAATTCTAGAGTAGCTCTATGAAGATGGTTAATTTTACAGTTGAGCTTTTCATGAATTTAAAATTGGTGCTTGTGCTGCAAATGTGCAAATTTCAAAGCATACATTTTAACTTTATGTTTTAATTTGCATTTTCCTCACTCTTCTATTTTAAAAATTCTGCTTGTTGTAGAACAAATGTGATCTGCGGTTCCATTGTTAGCTGGCAGAAAAGCGCACCCAAACAAAGTAGGAATGTGGAACAGGATTAATTCATCTCACTTCCACGATGTCATTCAGTGCAAAACTGATTATCAGCGATCAATAACATGATGATGAGCACTGCACATGTTAATGGGCAACAATCAACACTGAATATGAGTTTAAGAAAACAGTGTATTTTTATTGTCAGTCATTTAAAATTATTTTTCATTTTAAAGTAGCTTAAAGTTCATAAAAATGTTTTACAGCATATATTGTATTTATTATGGCTAAATTTGAGACTTTTACAGAACTTACCAAGCAAATAAACTGAGGCAAAAGAAGAATAAGAACAATTAGGTAATCTATGTAATTGTTTTAAGTGTTTAATTAAAATTGTCTATTTTATTATTTCAATTATTATTCCAGGCATCCCTCGATTTATAAACTGTCTTTATCCGAAATTTTCTCAAAAAGGCTCAAACCAAAAAAATTGGTATGATGAAATGTATCCAAAGCACAGCCACAAAAAAGTGAAAGTCACGTGCCACGTGTCAAGCCTCCCCCCACTTCCATCCACCTCAAGACACAATCAGCAGTAAAAGATCATTACAACAAATTGCCTTTTTAATGTTGTTGTCTACACTTATTTTTTTAACATAAATTTAACTCTTTGATGTTTGTTGCTGTCTGCAAGGTATAACTCTGTATGCAGCAACTTGTGTAACGTGCACTGGTTTATACGGCAGAATGTAACAAATTCACTGTACTTGAGAATCATGTGTCTGCATCCAGATCTCTCCTTCTGTTGATGGAATGCACTTTGTATTGTTCTTTGAGACATACATCACTTTGGGAAAAAAAAGTGTTTGCTAAATCAATAAATATAAATGTAAGCATAACACTACACACACACAGAAACTGCTTGTCCTGAGCCCAACCCGGCAGCACAGGGTGCAGGGCCAGAGGGGGAGGGGACACCACACCCAGGACAGGATGCCAGTCCATCACAAGGCACCCCAAGCAGGACTTGAGCCCCAGACACCTGCCAGAGAACAGGCCCTAGCCAAACCCAGTGTGCCAACACACCCCCACACCCCCAGGAAAACACCATTAATTTCTAATTAATAGTTTGATAATAATCAAGTGTTTTAAGGCATGGATTGTAGTGGCTGTGGGTTGTGGCTCTCCCATAATGCAGTGCTGCCACTGTGTGTGAACATAGTTGAATGGCCAGCTGCTTTGGGATGTTATGAGGGAATTGTTGGACCTAGTGCTGTCTTGCTTGATTCAGGCTTTTGGGGAGGTGTGTGTGTAATCCGTGAGTGCTGCTATTTAACCAGGCCACGGTGCAAAAAAGCTTGTGTTCCTACATTTCTGTCTCCAGAACTGCCAATAGCATGGTCAATGTGTTGTTACATTATATAGGTGTTTTACGATGTTTCAGCGATATTTGATATCCACACTGCTTTCATTAATTACACAAATCGAGGCATGGTTCCTTTGTATTGTTCATTCTAATTCAGATTTTGACACATTTTTGTGTAATTAAGTACTTGATTACAAGAAAATCATCATCCATCAATCCATTATCTCCAGGACAAAGGTTGAGAACCCCTATTCCAGTTCGGCCAGGTGTCATCCTTTCCCTCGGTTTATGCCTCAGCTGTTCCAACAGGCAGGAAAACAGTAAGTGGTAACTACCAACTGTTTTGTCCAATAACATTTATAAGAACAAATACATATCCTTTAGTGAAATTATACCAATAGCTTGATTATGACAATGGAATGTGTTGTATTCTGGACTTGATTTCTGTGGGATAATTTCCATTGTATTGTCACATCATAACCATGTTGGTGCTGCTTTTGTATGTAACAGTTGCATTATGTTGCACATTATGTCACACATTAGATAATCTGAACATCATGCTGCACAGAAAATTGGAAGCTATATTGAAAGAATAACATGAAACAAAACAATTAAATGAAACTGAAAAATTTTAATGCAAAATTGCATTTCCTGTGTTCAAGAAAAGAGCAGTAATCCAAACAAATTTCCATTCCTGATAAAGGTAACATTAGACAAAAACATTTCAATGTAAAAAAATATATTTTATTTAAAGGCCCACTTTAATGTTAAATACAAAAAAGAGATTTTATTATCTTTTAATGTTAAACGCAAAGAAGAGATTTCTTTCTTAAACCATTCTCTCTCCTTTACCTTTGAGTGAAGTGTACAGAATTCCACATCTACAGAAGGAGCTCAAGTATTATCTGTCAGTTTCCTTCCTCTTGTCCCTGCAGCTGAAGTAAGTTTGCCCTGATTATGCACTAACATATTTGACACATTCTCCACACAGAGAATGAGCCCTTTTTTAGTTGAATAATTGTAAAGATAGAAACTAAAAATTTTTGACCCTTATGTCATGCTTGAGGTGTCAAACCTACTGATTCCCAGTCCAGCCCTAGTCCTGGGGTTGACGGTGATAAAAATTATTTCTGAAATCGGCTTTCTTCATGCTAGAGAGTAAGCTGTATTTCTGTAAGTACTAGCAGTGAAATATGAGATATGCACAGGGTTATTTTCAGTATTTGTTTTCAGCACTTTATGCTGGTCATTCCGGCTGTGCTGTGGAGGAATTGTATTTATTATCTTCTGTGTAGTATATGCTGCCCTCTGCTGCAAGAAAATGTATATTCTGTCAGTTACCATACCTTGAGCAAACATTTTTTCTGTAACTTTAAACAGACATTTCTGCAGTGCTAGTATAACCATGTTCCATGGACATTCGTGAAGTCAGTGGGATGGTGAGTTGTTCTGTGCCTGTAACAAATACGACATGAGCGGCAGACTAACAGTCAAGAGTGGTCACAGCCCTTCACATATGCCACCGTTACATTATATTGCTTGTTACAGCTACAGGAGTTCAGCCTTACTGAGCAAAGGTTTCGGCATTACTCTTTCTCCATTGCATAGTTAATTTTTCCCATGCATATGACACATACAACTTTATCTGTACAAAAAGTGAATTAAATTTAACATTACGTGAAACAAAGATGGGTAGAAATGAGTTTCACTTACTCAGTTGTACTGAAGTAAATTTCTGGAAAAGCTGTGCTTACTAGTAGTTTTGCAAAACAATACTTTTTGCATTTGTGTAATGAGGCTAATTACCGTTCAGCGCTGACCACTCAGAAGTTAGTGCTAAGTTTAGGCCCACTTACATTTACATACATACATTTATCTGATGCTTTTCTCCAGAGTTGCTTATAATGTTAACATCACAACTATTCACCCATTTACACAGCTGGGTGAGTTCACTAGCACAATTTAGGATAAGTACCTTGCTCAAGGGTACTACAACTGGAAATAAGGCTTGAACCTGCAACCTTTGGATCTGAAGACAACAGCACTGACTACTACCCTACCAGCTCTCCATGCTTTAATAACAACCAATTTCATTAATGGGCAGGGGAAATGATGTAAGAGAAAAACATGAGCTTGAATGCTTGATAACTTGAAAAATACGTTCGACTATTGACCTGATGTTTATAAGTTTGTCTAAAAAGTTTCCAAACAAAGTAATTCAGTTCTATTTTAAGGACTATGCTTACAAATAAAATTCTGTGCTACTAACATATTAATGTTACATGTTAATAAAGAGCTGTTAAAACTTAAACAAGAACTTTTTCTATTTAAATACTCTGAGAGCATTATTGGTCTACAGTATTTGGTTATTCCCAAAAGTTAACATTTATTTGTAGAGCACAGTTCTTGGACATTAGCAAAGGTATGGTACTACAAATGTTTAATTTAGTCCAATTTAGTTCCACAAATTCAGACTGCAATGAGTTCTGTGCAACCTTTCAAAGACCCATATCCTACTATCATCTCAAAATGCATATCTGAATTTAGCCTGTGATGTATTTCATGGTGTACAGTGATTCTGTAGCCTTTAGATCATCAAAACCCTCTGTAATAATGTCCTCTATCTGCTTTTACTTGACCGTGCTGGGTTCCCTGTATGAGCTTCCTTCAGAAATAATATATAGACAATACAATCTGGAATACTAGTTGCTTTGGCGCTTCTGGTATTCACCCATTCATCCATCCATCATAACTGCCAACTGTCCAATGCTGGGTCACAGTGGCCCAGAGTTTTGAGGCATCACACATCAGCCAGGGTACACCAGTCCATCACAGGGAAAGCACACAAATACTGATTCACTTACACACAGGAAAATAAGAGTCACTGATTCATTTGAAACACATCTTTGAACTTCAGGAGGAACCTTGTAGGTAGAAAGCCCCTATGAACACAGGGAGAACATGCAAATTCCAGACAGACAGCCAGATTCAAACCCATGTCAGAATGCACAGCCCAGATACTATGAGGAACCAGCTTTACCTGCTGTCCAACTGATCTGCCCTTCAGATAGTCATATAAAATATTTAAAATTCTTATTTAGTCATTATTTCTCTTTCACCTTACATTTTACATGCTATTTGAACATTTTAAATGTAATGAACGAAAAGCCGTAAAAAGACAAAAGTACATTTTTTGAATGCTTTAAATTAAGGAAGTAAAATGCAGCAGACTGCATCAGTTCAAAAATACACCAGTTCAAAATACATGGAGTGCTAAGATGGGAGTAAAAGAAAGTTCACCATTATTTTTAATTTGAGAAGTACATTCAATTCTAAATACTTTTTGTAAGCATAAAAAGTACACCATGTACAGAAGTATATACTATAGATAAGCTTAAAACATCTTGAGGATTGATTTGATCTTCACAGAAATTAAGCTGTTTTACAGTGCAACTTTTGCTGCCTCACCCCCTTCCCATGAACACACCTGACACGCAAAAAGACTCAAGTGCCATCACACGAGTCCCAGTAACAACAAGATTACATCTTGTCTCCTTTGTGGTAAAACTGGGGGACTTGTTAGGTGCTGATGACCATTGTGGCTGTGTGGATCACTCACATTGGGTTGGAGCATAAACTGTCGGTGGTGGGGGAATCACAGGTGTGGCTGGAGTCTGTGAAAGCAGGATATGGATGTGGCACGTCCAGGTTGACATAGGTGACTTTCAGGCTGATGTAATGCTCTCCCTCAAGCCCATCCAATATGTTGCTGATGTCAGAAACAAGGCTGGCAAAAGTGGGCCTCCTCTCTGGCACAGGGTCCCAACACTGGACCATGACCGCATACCTGGGAGTCCAAAGGAAGACTTTTTATATCACTAGCGACTACAGAAGCATCAGGATGCAGGAACATACTAAGTGATTAATCTCCAGTTAAATCATTAACTGTATGTTTGTCCTGTGGTTTCCATCCTTATTTCCAGCTACTTACTAAAGAAAGTGGTAGAAGTTTCCATTTAAGGTAAAAAAATGTGTGCATTGTCCTGAAGTGTGGTATTTATTGTTGTGGTCATATACTAAAACATGCAGAAGTCACTCCATCGGCAAATTCAACTCCTAGCATAACACAGATTCTTTAGACTTTAGCTTGTGCGATGACCACCTGCTTACTCAGAAGACTATAATTTACATGAAATGGGACAAATGAACCATGGATGTCCATGACCCCAGTTGATCAGGTCAACTATATGTGATGCCACAGTACCAGTCAAATGTTTGAATACACTTGCTGGAAGCCAGTATTTTTATCAAAAGACATTTCGTTAGCTATGTCTTCCCAGCTCATCTGCAGCAGTTCCCAGAGATGTTGGTCATCTGTGGATTGCTTTGCTCTGACTCTTCTGTCCAGTTCATCTTACAGAAGGATTGTCCAGATATTCCAAGTATACTCAAACATTTGCATGGTGCGTAAATGCTTTGTATTCAGCATTACTTATTACCGAGCTATGACCTGATGTATATCAAGTGCATACATGTAGCTACTTACATGGGGTCGGGGCAAAATTCAGGCTGGAGAAGCCTGCGCCCTTTACAGAGGTAAGGAATGATATCATAGGGGTCAATATCAGGGTAGGGACTTGCTCCTCTGGTTAGCAGCTCCCACATCAAAACTCCAAAGGACCACTGTATAAAACATAATTCAACAGTAGGATTCAATAGCAATAAGGAAATATATTGTTTCCTCAAGTTATGAGCACGACTGGGACCAGAAGTCAGTTTGAGTTACAAAGACACCACCACTAATTCAAAATCAATAAAAAGTTATTAATAGACATCCATAAATTTGTTTGCTGGTTAAGGACATTAAAAAGCTTTTATAATTCTTGAAGACTTATTTTTATTAACTTCAAACAGTAACATTAATATATAATTGCTGAATATTCAAAAAAGGATCATATTAATTAATAGTAACTAGTGACCAATTTATCAGATAAGCATGTGCAATGTTCATCAACTTTAAGCTACTTTCAGCTTTTATTTTCTACAAAATTAAAATGTTAACACAGACATTTAGCTGCAGTGCAAAGTGTGATTTATATAAAAAGAGTATTTAACATTTTTATTAATTTCAAATTAAATGAAAATTAAAACAACTCAAAAATTACTCAAAATAAAAATAGTGTCCTCAAACTCCTACTTAATGCCGCCTGTTTTGATGCATAGTGTTCTGGTTTTCCTGCCATATAATGGCTAGGCATGGAAATGCAGGTCACTTTCTACAACTGGCCAAAATGTTATAAAATGGATGTTAATACTATGCAAAAAAATGTATATATATTATAAACAATTATGTTTACATTATTAATAATAAAGAAAATGTATCTTTGAAAATTTAACACTTGAATGTTCATAACATGAGGAGCCATATTATGGATATTAAGACACATACAGTACAAAGTTTAGACCATAAATAAGTAATAGAGCCTGAGGACATCCCCACTTCCGGTTTCTGCTTTAGTATTATCAAACAAGATACTTCTACTGAACCACTCCAGTAAACTGTTTCAATGATAAAAATTAGATACTTAAATACTTAAAGGTTTGTAAAGCATATGAGGCAAAAATAACTCCAAAGTATTAGCCTCCTACCAGTGCTAATAATAACAACAACAACAACAATAATACAGTTTAGCCCAAAAGACTTTTATACATGTCATGTGACATGTTAATTAAGCAACATTTCCAAACATGTAACCTAGTGAATTTACACAAATCCCAGAAAAGGTTAGTTAATTCTTAAACTGTAAACATAGATTTTATAGAATCCTAAAGGCAAAGACCTTTCACAGGCAATATAGACCAGTTTCATTGGCCAAACTGATGACTCCTTTGATTTGGCAAGGAAAGCTTTTAGAAACGTACCACATCAGATTTGGTTGTGAACTTCTGGGTCTGCAAACTCTCAACAGCTATCCACTTGACTGGCAGCTTTGCTTTCTTGTGATCGTGAACGCTGTAGTACTCTTTGCCAAAGACATCCCGGGCCATGCCAAAATCTGCCACCTTCACCGTGTATGACTCATCCAGCCTGCCAAAAGTAAAGGGGTGATAGGCCTTTCCAGTCTGCAATATCAAACATCATTACTGATAGCAAGGGTGGACCGGGGAACTTTTAAAACCTCCAAATGAATGCTGTGGTCCTGAAGCCATGACAAGTATTTTGATAACAGTGACTCACATGCAGTTCCTTGCTGCCAAGTCTCGGTGCACAAATTTCTTCTGGGCCAAGTACTCCATGCCCTTGGCCACCTGCAGCCCAAATCCAATGAGATCCTTTACAGTAGGATTCTAAACAAAGACACAGAGTAACTGCCTTAGAAATGATCAAAGACAAATATTTCATTATTTCTCTACAATTGCTATTGAACATGAAACTGTATAAAGAGCAACAGGAGCCAAATAAAAGTTTTCTGTCTCATCTACAATAACTCTTTAAATGCAGCAGCTTTAAGAAATGCCAACAAAGCAATGAAACATCGAAAAAAAAATCGAATTATGAATCAAATTCAATTATCATCCAAACAAAAACATATTTTAAGAGCTATATTCTTCAGGGGGGTGCGGTGGCGCAGTGGGTTGGACCGCAGTCCTGCTCTCCGGTGGGTCTGGGGTTCAAGTCCCGCTTGGGGTGCCTTGTGGCAGACTGGCGTCCCGTCCTGGGTGTGTCCCCTTCCCCCTCCGGCCTTACGCCCTGTGTTACCGGGTAGGCTCCGGTTCCCCGTGACCCCGTAAGGGACAAGCGGTTCTGAAAATGTGTGTGTGTGTGTGTGTGTGTGTGTATTCTTCAGGGGGGTGTGGTGTCGCAGTGGGTTGGACTGGGTCCTGCTCTCTGGTGGGTCTGGGGTTCAAGTCCCACTTGGGGTGTCTTGCAACGGACTGGCATTCTGTCCTGGGTGTGTTCCCTCCCCCTCCAGCCTTACACCCTGAGTTGCTGGGTTAGGCTCTGGTTCCCTGCAACCCCATATGGGAGAAGCAGTTCAGAAGGTGTGTGTGTGTGTGTGTGTGTGTGTATATATATATATATATATATATATTCTTCAGTCTGCTATGCAAGATATTTCAAAGTCAACAAACTTATCAGCAAATATATTCTACTTTGAATGGCCAAACTCTGTTCAAATCTTATCAGCACCAGAATAAATGAGTTACCAGATCTTTTTGTTTGGATTTGCTGTTATGTAATACAGCCTCTCCCACGTCAGTTTTCGTGAGGTTAATTGCCCTTCCCAAACCCACTCACCCTCTTCTCACATCGAATAAACTGCCTCAGGTCTCCATGTTTCATGAAGGGCAGCACAACAAGAGGGAGCCCTTCTTGGGGCATCAGGATGCCCAACAAGGAGAGCACATTGGTGTGGTGAAATGCTTTCATCAGGATGCCCTCCTTCAGGAACTGTTCCACCTCCTCCATGTCTGTGATCCCTGTAAAAAGGTAACACACATTTCTAGCTGGATACCACTGGAAGCTAGTGTCGCCCACGGGAACGAGTGGAACGGCAACACCTGGGGCTAACTGATGACACCCAGGATAAAAGGACCTCCGTGTCCGCAAGACAATGCGAATTCTTGCAATTGCCCTTGCAGTATCAGCATCCTCGTTCTGCTCTTCATATCCTGCTTAGTTCTAGTGTTCCTGGTTTTCGACCCTCGCCTGTCCTCTATTACCACCGAGTTTTGCCTTGCCTGT
This sequence comes from Scleropages formosus, assembly GCF_900964775.1. Classification (NCBI taxonomy): domain Eukaryota; kingdom Metazoa; phylum Chordata; class Actinopteri; order Osteoglossiformes; family Osteoglossidae; genus Scleropages; species Scleropages formosus. Next base: position 25,714,309 of record NC_041807.1, on the reverse strand, counting down.
GTATCAACATCTGTGTCTTGTACGACCTGTCTATCCAGTCCGTCTGTTGTCATGACAGCTAGAATCCTAGTAGCTAAAACTCACTAACCAAAAGCTGGAATTGATCTCATTATTTTTAGCAATGAATAACCAAAGTTCACAAGAAGGATTAAAATAACTGGAAAGCATTTGTGTATTATCCTTTTATGAGAATTTTAAGTTAAAACATTTAAGTTGAGGTTTAAAGATTTTATTCCTCATTGTCATCTCTGCCTACTTTTCATTGTGTTATTCCTCATCAATCTAAATGTCAGTGAACAGTATCGAGGATCATTGTATTAACTAGCTTTAGAAAATATCCAAAGTGGCCAATATCACATAAAACAAACCATTTAACTCACTGTTTAATGACTTTACAGCGCAGTGGATTATTTGGTTGTTCTCATCTGTGAAAGAGCCATGATACACTGTCCCAAAGTGACCTGAGAAAAGACAAAAATCCCAGCATTACCAATACTGCAACAAAGAGTTGCATTCATGAATAGTAATGGGTCTGTTGCTCTTGGAGAAAAAAGCTAATTTTTTCAGCGTCTGTGTCTCATCAACAGAGATGCCGTTTCCTGTCATTATATTATTCCAAGTGGAAAAAGTCATCCTTCCTAACACCTCTAATGGATGGGAAAATGGGACCCCTACCCCTGCCGATGATCTGGTGGTAATGCACACTGAGTGCCTTTTCAGGAATCAAAACATCTTTCACCTCCTCCAGTAGCTCGGGGCGGAGAGAGGAAATAGAGATCATCTCACGACGCATGAGTGGGATAAGTGAAGTATCCCAGCTGTTGGTCTGAGACATTCCAGATAGGCTCCCTGATGCAATGATGCTTGAAGGGTTTAGGAATAGTTCTAAAAACATTTCAGGGGATAGGTGATGGAGAGGATTAGAGTTAGTATACAATATTTTCTGGATCATAAGAACATTTTTTTAAGCATACATTTTATGTCTATTGGTTCAGGCAAAACACCCTAAGAACAAGATCAACGTGAAGTTCTTACCATGTCTGTAGTCCCCCATAGGCAACCTGTCTGAAGAGCTGCTGGTGCTCTGATTGTAGTTAAGAGGATGTGAGAGGCGGTGTTCCACCATTTCCGCTGAAAATTACATGATGTGAGAGCGTAGTCAGGAAAAAGCATACATTTCTATGTTTGTTAGTCAGGGCTAGCACACCACAAACCTTGGACAGGTGGTCTAGTGTCACAGCAAGACAGTGTGAAAAAAGCAGGCAATGATTTTTTAAGTCCATGTTTACAGCTCATGTACATAAGAAAAGCAGATTGGATTATTAAACCCAAATGAAGCCGCTGAACTGCTGTAACTTTGTCCATGGATCATTATGAAATGATTACCTCTAATTATTACTATTATTACAGGTGGTCCCCGATTTACGATGGTTCGACTTGCAATTTTTTTCGACTTTACAATGGTGAGCTGGCAATAGCCATTCAATAGAAACCGTACTTCAAATTTTGAATTTTGATTTTTTCCCGGGCAAGGGATACGCGGAGCGATGCTGTCTTGCAATGCCGGGCAGCGACAGCGACCTGCATCTCCCATTCTGTCACACAGAGGTGTGTATTAGGTGTATGAAATTGACTTTTGACTTATGATGGGTTTCGGGTAACGTAACCCCATCATAAATCGGGGACCACCTGTACTTCTTGTAATCTATAATTGTAGCACAAACAATAATTGCAAAGACAAAACATTCCCCAGCTTTGCAATCACTCTTGGTGTTATTTTAGTTGATATTGTTTGATTAAATTGCAAGCTAAAATTAAAAAAACTCAGGGGTTTCAGTGCAGGCTAGGTTTATTGCAGGATGGCCACAGTAGGAACATGGGTAGGTACACCAAAGCAAGCACCAAATTCCACAAGCTTTTTCTCAGTCTCTTGCATTCCACAGGCTTGTTTCCTCAGATACCTGCCTCTGCATGTTTCTCGTTATTATTGAATATTTTAATAGTCACCATTTTTACCGATTTTGGTTTATGTTAAGCCCAGTCTTTCATTTTGTCATGATATGATCCATAACATCTGGATATGAGTGAAAATGGACAATAGCCACAGAGACATATCAATACAGACTCAAGCAAATTTTACATTTACTTATTCAGCAGAACATTTTCCACACCCCCTCCTCCAGTTAGTTTTGAATAAAGTGGGTTCCCTATTTACAAACATAATTAGGAGAGAGAGTTGGTTGGCTACACAAAATCTTTATCAATCTAATGTAACACTAAGCAGGTCTGGGGCTCCTCATCAATTCTATACAGAGCTGTTGGTATAATGTGCGCTGAAAAAAATTGTGGTATTGGACTAAGGAATTGTACTTTGAGAATTGCATGCGTGTATATTTATCTTTCTATTGGTGAAAAGCACTTTTGTTTACTGAGTTTTACATTGCTTTGGAGAAAAGTTTCTTGTAAATGAATAAATGTAAACGTCAGTAACATGACACCTCTGCGGGCTGGGAGGCAGCAGCAGGGGTATTCAAACTGTCTTTCTCCAGCTGAAAAGCTCCCAGAGACCAAGCTAGCAGATACCGTCTCCCTCTGTTGAACTTAGAATGCATAGGTGTGTACATGTAATACCCTTTATGACCAATTGTAAATTAAAAAGCATAATAAAGCACGCTGGCCAGAGCTAGCACAGGGTGTTGAAAAACTTAAAACAGTACTTACTATTCGCAATTGTGATTTGTGAGCACATGGGGTGAAGCTTTGGCCCGCAGTCTGACTTGGTATGCTAGCTCTATTTATGAAAATATAATTACTAAATACTTCTCAAAAGCACTTGCTAAAAAATTTTGTAAATTAGAAACCCACTCTGTAAGTCCCAGTCAATCATAACATCATACCACAAAACTATATTCATAAAACAAGAGTCAGATTACCCACTGAACTTTTCTAGATTCAGACCAAGGCAGCGGTTTTAAGATAAATTGTTCCCAAGGGAGGCCAATGTGATACCTATGGCAGCTACCATTTCGGTGGTTGGTCATGGCTGAGGGACCCACATACTTACATAATAAATCCACTTTTCAAAGAGCAACACAAGCTCTCACCTTTTTTCTTTTTCCTCATCTGTTTCATGATGAGGAAGGTCATCAAGGCTCCCACAACCAGTGCAAAAAGGATGCCCAGGACAATGCCTATCACACCATTGTGAGGGGTAATTACCACCTTGCCCACGTCATACACATCTCCATTGACAGACACCTGGCACACAGGAGACCATAAATCAGACCTTACATGACAAAGTGTGAACTACTGAGTCACCCTCCAAAATCAGCAGACTTCCAAGACTGTAATTTTTTTTGTATAATACGCTCATATTTTCATATAAGCGAATGCATAAATGTCTTTTCTTTACATATAGACAAGTATATAAAATGACATGAATGACAATTAAAACCAGCAGAAATGTTCCCTTTATAAATATGAACATTTATATCAAATTACAGATGCCCTACATACACTGAAGTTTTCTAGATTTAACAAGTATCTGCATTTCAGTTAAAGGAACAGAAAACTACAGTAGTATTAAGACATAAACCTCACCCTCACAGTTAGACCTTCCCTAGGCACAGTCAAATTCTTAGGGATCCTGCAGGTGATTTTGTTGTCCAGGATTTTAACATTACATTCCACTCCTCCCACTGTCATGATGATTTTCATACATGAACTCACATGGTTCAGTCTGCTGTGCTGTAAACATGTTTAAAAGCATTTGATACTATTTGTTACATTTACATTTATCCATTGAGCAGATGGCTTTTCTCCAAACGACACACATCTCAGAGAAAAAAGTACAATGAGTGCTCTACATCAACACAAGGAGAGATTTGGATGCAGACATGTTATTTTAGAGTTTAGTAAATTTGTCATATTCCACCACATGAACCGGTGTACATCACACGAGTAGCTGAATATAGGTTTATCCATTATTCAACAAAAGGTTATTAAACATAAACACTTACACATTTATCATGCACTTAATGAGATCAGGGGAGAAACTTAATTTTGCTCTAAAATTCTCAGTAATGTAATCAAGATTTTTCCCTAATTAAGCTCTGCTTTCACACTTACAGATACAGCCACTTCTTCAGCAGTAGAAGGCAGGTGCAGAGTGTTGCCATCCTGGTCAAAGTGGAAGGGTTCAGCTTTAGGGTAGTAGGAGAACTCATGCTCCCAGACTCTACGAGCTCCATCCATATCCACGGATAACGTACCCTCGGAAAAGTCATCTCCAGGGATAGCAGGGGTCCAGCACTCCAGCTGTGTTGGATTCATTTGGCCCACACACTCCTAATAAGAGTATAAAGACATCAAGCTCAATGTTTCTTCCAACCACACTCAAAACCACAGAATTAAATAGTCAACTCAATTACTGTACCAAGAAAGTAGCTAATTAAATAAACTGCTAAATTCATAGATAGAACATAAAGCTTCAAGACATGTACACACAAAGACTGCAAGTGAATAGCAGTGCTTAAAAATTTAAAGCGCTATAAGCTCGACCACCACCAGAAAATGTATCAGCATGAGACAGAGAGCTTTATAGGTATTAGTGTGCCATATCTGAGAAAGCAGTCTGAAAATCTGAAGAAACGAGCAGCAAGCACACGCACACACACGTTGGCTGAAACTGCTTGTCCCGAGCAGGGTTGCGGCAAACCCGAGCCTAACCCGGCAAAGCAGGGCACAAGGGACACACCCAGGACAGGACGCCAGTCTGTCGCAAGGCACCCCAAGCAGGACTCAAACCCCAGACCCACCAGAGAGCAGGACCCAGCCAAACCCACTGTGCCACCACACCCCCCCCTTAAGCAGGAAGCAGTGAAGACAAAAATGGAGGGGATCTAAGTAAAACTTACTCTTTGAACAGCTTTAAAAAATTTGGTGCTAGGCTCAAACTGGATGATACTTTTATAAACAGAGTCCAGATGGTAGCCTTTAATGACAATCTTGGATCCACTTTATCACATGAAATAAAAGATACACACCATTACAATGAAGTTACTGTCATCAACCCAAAAACTAATGATCTAATGACTTTAAACAGTATTTTTTATACAGTTTTGTTTAATATATAATACTCTTGATGTATAAACTATTTTACAGCCTCTAAAGAAAACTGGCACAGTAAGAAAGGAGAGTAACATGTTAAAACACTTTTTCCTATGACATAGTACTAAAGTACTTACCCAGTCAGTGTACACCATCATTTTTTAAAAATTAATCTATTGATTTAACCAATTAAATCAACTGATGCTATCATATCACTATCATTAGCACGGTTGTCTAATTAAATTTAATTCAGAATTAGATCTGAATTACACCCACACCTGCCTATGTAACCAGATCACATAATGTTCTAAAAAACATTAAAACATCAAAGCAACATAACTAGGTAGACTTCCCCAGACTGGAAAATAAATATAAAACATACGTATAATTGTAAAAATAACATTTTAGAATTACACTGCAAGCTGTGCATGAGCAATGTCCCTCTTATGATAACAGGTAAGTAATAGTAAAACACAAGTTACACTTCACAGCTCACGTCATTGTAAAGAGCTTTAAATCTGCCACAACTGATATGTTGATGACATCCCTCCCCACCTTACCGCCTGAAGCTGCACCTTGGGAGGACATCTGTGATTACAGGCTTCTGCTTATAGTTGAATATCTTGGTGGGGAACACCAGGGTCTGATCGATGAATACTTGCAGAGGTGCATCTCTTGGGGAAAGCACAGGCTGTGACAAGCACGTGAAGTTCTCCATGACTGCTGATTCACTGCAGATGGCAGACATATTTGAACCTGTTATGTTCTGTAGCACTTCTCAAACTATAATTTCCTTTCACATATATTACTGTATTTTTGCAGGTGGGCTGACATCAATGATCTAAGACAGTCTTTCCATACTCTATGATTTCATGTAAAAACAAGTTACAAAAGAGATCTTTATAAGATTAAAATCATTTAATCTGAATACCACAGACGTAAACATAGAAAAACAAACGTCTATAAAAATATATTTTCATTGAATGTCAAGTATGTAATTTGCCACATCAACCCTACAACTCGAAAATAGTTATAACTGTCCACTTTGTCATTAACGCATAAGCACAAGATTCCACAAACGGTGTAATAGACAGCATCATCATTGCTCACCTCCAAACTAACTTCATAAAGAGACATACAGACACAAATGCGTAGATTAAAGAGGCAGCCAACTACCCAAACGCAGTACCTCACCTTATGATCTGGCATGGCTTGTCACCGAGAGAGACTCTCCTCGTGTTCCCAGCATTCAGATAGAGCCCTGTCACTGTGATCAGAGTTCCCCCAACATATGGCCCATAATCAGGAACAACTTTTGTGATCTGCGGCTCCTACATAAAGACAAACAGGACATAGTCTATTCAGCTGACAAACAAAATGATAAGAATATCTAAGTTAACTTCTGTTAGAATAAAAAAAAAACATTAAAAAAATAAAAACAAGAATTTTTGAAGGAATTATTATTCAAAGGAATTTGAAAAAATTACCACAAAGGTGAATCCATGTATTTGAACTTTTCCATCAATAAAGAAAGATCCTTCAGTGTTCTTTTCATGCACATCCACAGTAATGGGTACAGGCTGAGACAGGTCAGAAGGACCAGTGCCTATCTTACATGTCAGCCTGAGAAAAGTTTACAAAAGAAAATTAATAAAACCACCTCCCGTAATTGCCAAAACAACTTAATGCACCACTTAATTCACTTTACAAGTGCATAGCTATATTTTACAGGAAATTCAGACTTAGTAACCATTATCTCTCTAAAGCACTGATTTCCATTAACAAGGAGGAAGTCTGAAGTAACTGACTTTTTAAGATATTACAACAATTAATTCTACAGCATTCAAGATATAACACCTTGCAACAAAAATTTACTGTATTCATTTTTTTAAGTTTATTTTGTGTTACTGTTATTTTCTGCTTCTCTTCAATGTTACATTGTGAGAGCTACTTTCCACATTAATCCATACTTTGATGAATTACCTTGTGTACTATACTCACTGAGTTCTGTTGCTCTTCTGAGGGAGCACTTCACAAACCGTCTCTCCCAATGTAACCTGGTGAGTTGCTGGGCTAATGGTCTGTGAGGTAGACTGAAATTCCCAGCCACAGAGGGTCACTTCTGTTGTGCCATTGGGAGGTGCCAGCTTTGGGAAAAACTGCAGTACATGCGAATATTTAAACGTAAGTCATGAAAAACAAAATAAAAATCAAGATCCAGATCTATTCTGATGAATTCACATTAACCAGCCACAATCCTATGGCAAAACCCCCCCTACCAGCTTCTAAAATTACATTTACCTATATAATTTAAGCTTTTCTCCAAAACAATAATTTACCCATTGATACAGCTGGATAACTTTTAATGAGGCAATTTACTGCAATTACCTTACGCAAGAAGACCACAGCATAACATGTGACTAGAACCTGGGCCCTTCAAATGCAAGGCACCAGCTATAAGCAGTAAACTACCTGCTGTTCAAATTCTTACATCAGTAATGACAGGTGAACAGGATGTGTTCCTCCACTCCAGGCCACACTCCCCCTCCCAGGAACAAGTTCCAGAACACCAACCACACCCCATGAATTTGGGGGAGCTCAGACAATGGCTACATGAAAGGAAGTGACGGCAGCCAGGGCCTTTTGGGGGCACACTGAACATCTGGAGGGGATACAGGGCAAAAAAAAGAAAAGTCAACAGTAAAGAGACCCAGGGAGACAAATATACTGTCAGAATCACTTCTCAAAAAAGCACATATTCATTCAATTCAATTCATTTTTATATAGCACTCTTCCCACAATGTACTGGATATTTACTTTTATGTAGCTCAGTATTTCAAGAGGTGAAGTAACATAATCAAGTGTAAAACAATGTCCTCCAAACTAAAATCAGAACTTGTGTGATTTTACAGTTTACAGTACCTTGTTTCCAACCACAAAGAGGAGGGACTCTTCTGAGTAAACATATGCTATTGGGGACACCTTCTGGTTCTCTGCCAGTGAGAAGTTGGCAAAGATAATTGGGCTTGATCTTCTTAGAACCACCTGAGATACAGAACAGGACATACTCAGATTGTTCCACAGGAAATTATATCAAAAGCTAAAACACAGGCACAGCAATAACAGTAGCCAAGATCAAAGATATTTCACTTGGAGCAGTGCTGAATGATTTTCCAGTGTTTTGGAAAATCATTCAGCACTACTCCAAGTGAAATATCTGTATGTCCTAGCTATTAGGCCGTTATTAAAAAAGACACACTGAAAACATGCAAAAAAAAAAAAAAAACACAGTTAAGAATGCACATAATACATCATTTACAATAGTCTAATAGCGCTCCAGTTTTATGACAGATAAAGGTCTCTTGTCTAATACAAGTATAATGACAGGTGACATGCTGCCCATGCTACACCTGAAGTAGCCGCCCATCCTTGGTTCCCATGTGTGCCACAGTCTTGGTCCCAATGGTGGTAACCAGCAAAGATGTTAGCAGGACATTCTGCATCTGTCCATCAAAAAAGTCCAACCTGCTGAAAGGCATGGACACCATAGTGGGCTGGTCCTTACAGGCAGTGTTGTTCTCCAAGCTCTTGAAAGATAAAAGTAAAAATAACCATCACCTTGCCAACAGTACAACAGTAATTTTGAGCCATTTTATGTCATGTCACCCAGTGGAGGGTCTGCTTTCGGGTAATTCAAATGAAGGAAGGTAACAATAAATCATTAACACTATAAAGATAGAAATACAGTGTCAAAAAGGCAACAGTATTTGTTGGCCACCTCAAAATTAGCATTGCTATGCACAAGCAAATAAAGCATTTACCAATAACTTCCCATCAATGTTGTGAAATTACATTTTCACCTGAAATTTTTCATAACATCCAATTTAACAGCCTGCCTAGGTTACATATTGTATGTCATTAAATACATATATCTCATTCACTGGAAAGCGAGTGATGTCAAACCGGCAATAAATTTATGTGTCTTATATTTACATGAACAGCAAATCCTCTATTTTGTTAGAAGTTTTTGTCACCTTAATTAGTAATAATAAGTATGACAAGTCCCCTTTGAGAATGGCATTAACAATTGATGGTGGTAACGCTATGGAAGTAGTCAAGGACACAAATGAGTTCTGTTCTGTCAGAAATCAGTAACCCATTTCTCTGAAGCACTCAAACAAGAATTTCAAGGTACTTGTACATGGTACTTGTAGTTATGACAATAAACCTTGAACATGAACTTGCTTACTGACACTGAATGAGTGAGTGAGGCCCTCCTCATTTTCTGTAACTTACACATATTGTCTCTGTCAGTTGTAATATTTCTCTTAGGAATCAGACCCTGATTTAGTACATCTTGCAAAACATTTATCCTTCTCTATATCTTTAAAAATCCCAAATGGCTTGTTTTCACTGTGCTTGTTTCACTTTACTTACCTACTTAAACACAACACTTAATAAGCTTACATCAAGGTACATTACCAAGATTAATATGTAATACAGCCCATACAGCCTAGGCAATTTGAGACCGTAGTGCTACCTGTTAAGCCATCGTGTCACCTTTTACAGCCTACAGTCATAGGTTCAAATATATTTCCGCATGTGTCAGGTCTGCATTGATTTCCTGTGGGTGTGCCAGTTTCTTTCCAGATTCTAAAGACAAGTGTTTCAGCCAAACTGGTGACTCAATAGCCTATAGTGTATATGTGAGAGTGAATGAGTGTGTGATTGCCCTACAATAGATTGGCATGTCATCCAGCATGCATCTTGTGTCATGTCCTTTCCTTCCCAGAAAGGATCTGGCCCACCATAACCCTGCATTTGACAAGTGCTTATTGATAATAAATAAATTTGCAATGGTCTGTGGAATGTATTCATGTATAAGACATAATTTAAACTGAATGTTAAAAAAAAGTAGGAAGATAGGTTCAACAACATTTCATATGCTAGACTATTGGTACAGTACATAACTTTTCTTTCATTATGCTTCAACAATGTAAAAAAAAAAGTGAGAAAAAATTTTGTCAAAATAAAGCGTGATAGTGTCTGCATTTTCACCTGCTCAAACTAGTGAAAGATCTGAGCAGAAAGCACAGCTGCCGATCTGGAGATACGTTAGGTGCTCAATCAGTTAAAATTCCAAGATGCCGGACCTCTGGATTTGGTGCACTTACAGACCAAGATATCCAAATGCCTGCATACACCAATAAGAAACTCTTGAAGGCCAGATAGATGAATATCTACACAACAACAGTGCATATATTGTATCAAAAAATTCAGTCTTAGAGCAGTCTGGGTCTATTTAGTCAAAATCTTCCAAGTGGGCATCACATTGTTCTTATTCGTAATCCTTGACTTGAAACTTTTTTGATATATAAAATTAGGTAATAAGCATAACCCCTTCACATGCTGAGAGATGGTATCTCTAAGATTAATTATGGCTGGGAACTGCTAACTTATGACAAGGAAAAAAGAAATAATGAACAATTTCATCCATCCATCGTCAACAACTGCTTGTCCCGATGAGCCGGAGTCTTGCCCGGCAGCGCTGGATACGGGGCCGAAGAGGGAAGGAGCATACCTAGGACAGGACACCAGTCTGCCGCAAGGCACTCGAGGCAGGGCTTGAGCCCCAGACCCATCACACAGTGGGTACTGGCTGAGCCCACTGTGCCACCACACTCCCTCCCCCATGAAGAATTTCATCCATACTGATAATACATACACTACAAACAGAAGAATTGTTAAAAACAATAGTCTTGCATGTAATGACAGATGTAAAAGTAACTTCCAGAAACATTAGGAAAGTCAGCTTGATAAGAGAATATTTCAGCCGTAGAGGTCTGCAGACTAACCACAGCAGTTGTGGAATCTCATGTGAAAGGCACTGACTAAATGGTTGCAGTTATTACTGAATCTAGCATCAATACTTACAATTATGGGGTGCAAAGCAGACTGGTGATCATTGCTGATACAACATAACCAGGCTGCATTAATACCCATAGGAAGTGATCTTCTGGAGCAAAGGAAGCAAGAAGCAGTCATGCTACGTATTACTGCTCAAACAGAGCTAACTCCTTGTATGTGCTATGGATTGCAGTGTTGCCAATAGGAAGTTTAACTGTCCAACACAGGAAACAGGAAGTGCCTGTTCAGTCACTATGGTGTTCCTGGTGAGGATGCACCAGTCACCTAAAGTGCCTTCTAATTCTCAGCACTGTTTTAAAAAAAAAAAAAAAAAAAAAAAAGATTTTACTGGCCAGCACACAAGTTCAATGCTTATAACAGATTGATTAACATTTGGCATGTGTTTTTCATATTCATCACTACGTTTCACAATAGGAAGGAAGGATAGGCATTACAATGACACCACATTTTTCTGCACAGGTGAGCCTGCCTTAACTTCCATCTTTTTCCCTATTGAGTTCAGTCCTCTCCTCTCCAATTTCCATGAACATATATGCATTTTTATCTTTGTCATAGTTTTCTGCATATTGGTTCTAAACCACTAGAAACAAATTCTGTGCACAGTATTAGGTAGGAACTTTGGAACTAAAAAACTGAATATTGCATGGAACAGCCAACCAACTGAATTCACTAAACTGTTAATTACTATTTAATCTGTTACTGAATTATTCATCATATACCTAGTAAACATTACAGCATTTTGTTATAACACACTTGTGCTATTTTAGTTCAAATTCTGTTGCACAGACTAAAAAAAATCTTTACCATAATATGTTGAACAAAGATTTAAATCCAACCTAAATATTTTGGGTTTTGAACCTTCTTCTGTTAGTTCTTCAAACTACCTGTGGTACTTAATTTTACCTGGACTTTTCAGTATGTTTTTCTTTTTCCACTCAAAAAAACAGTAATGCTGATTTGAACAAAAACTCTTGAAATTAATGTTTACCAGCAAGCAATAAGAAAACAAAGATTAAGGGCATATCAACAAATTAACTGTTTTACTGTTCTGCAACTGCTATATTTCTTGTGAACCCAAACAATGAATAGCATACTGAATTGCGTGGAAGGTTTCCTTTAAAATCCCAAGTTCCAGGTAAGTTAGCGCTACTGAAAGCAGCTTTTGAAGGATGGGAAACGGTTATATGCAACACCAGGCCATATATGAGGCTTGTGTATGACACACAAACCAAGCTTGGCTCACTATCCAGACACAGACAGTAAGTCTGAAGGAATGTATCTGCACTGACGTGAAACTACTACATGCCAAGATACAGAATCATAAAATTCTCATACAAATTATTATGCCAAAGGGAAGGGAGGGAAGTCTGTTGGATGAAACTAAACAAACCTGTTATGACTGCAGTCACTGTAATCCCTTTTCATCTAATCCTACAGTGATTAATCCAGCTGGCTGAAGGTAGTTTCAGCCTGTTTTATCAAACCTAGAAGAGCTCTCCCAGCAGTGCTCTTGAACAAAAGTAACGATCTTAATTGATTACCATTCTCTCCACGTTTCAACACAGCTATATCTATCAAGGCCATTCTGAGTAGGATTCACCATCATTTTGTATATGAACATATTTTATTATGCCTGTCTGACATATCTCGGCTACACATTCATTTACATTTATATTTATTCATTTAGCAAATGCTTTTCTCCAAAGCAGCTTCCAATGAACTCTGCGTAATGTTATCAGCCCACAGCTTATTCACCCAAGGTGACTTAGACTGCTAGATACACTACTTACAATGGGTCACTCATCCATACATCAGTGGAATACACTCTCTCTGTCACTCACACACTATAGGTTCATAAAATTATATGAGGTTTGAAGTTGGCAAAACTTCGAAAATAATAAGTAATGTTTCATGAATAAGCACTATAAATGTAACATAATTAAACATTGTTCATTTGGAACCGGCACAATAAAGCCACAGCATTACATTTTTTGGGTGATTGTAGTCTACACATATATTATTCCAAGGTCTTTTTGTTTCAAAACTTGTACCTCAGCCAATTACTCTTCTCAAAATTTATGCCTCCTGATCATGAAAATTAGGAAGTTTAGAAATAGACTAGAGGTGCAGATATTTTTTCCAAGCTAAAATTTACACAAGAGGTTGTGTTTGGTTAAATTTAACACAATCAAGTTTTTAAAAAAGCTTGTGCATAGAAAAAAAAGTTACCAATGAAATAAAAACCATTCCAAAATAAAATCTACATGTTTAGTAAACAGACATGCTGTCACACCCGCCGCCGCATCTGCAGGCAATCCAGGCACATGAGTATAAAGGACACAAACAGACCGGAGCAGATCGCGGAACCTCTTACAAGCCACTACAACCAGTGCTTTGAGCCCTGTGCTCTACTCGCTGTGTTTCCCTGCTCTCTTCTCCTGGTTTCCCCCCCGACATCTCCTTTGGCTCCCTAACTTGTGCTCCTGTCCTCGACTTTGATTACTGAACACCCCGTTTTGAACGATGACTGCGAATCAAGCAACCCCTGACTGTCCCCGACTATTCTGCGGATTTCCCCTCACAATAAAAGCACATGCATCTGAGTCCGCTGCGTATGTCTCCTGTGTACGACATGACAGAAGCTCCCGCCTCCAACGCGGACTCAGCGGTATTTGACTGTCTGCACCACGCCGTCTCCTCCTAAGGCGCCATGTTGGGATCGCATGACCAATCACTGCGCCTGACTGAAGAGACGTTTTGTGGGTTGATCTCTATCCTGGAGGAGAGTGGGATAGTATGGACAGCCCCAGCCTCTCCAGAGCCCCCCCAGCGCTACGGCCCCCAACTCTTCTAGAGATGTTTTCCGCTCCAGCAGCCCAACGCAACGGCCCCCCAAGCTGATCCTGAGAAGTACGATGGGTCTCCAGAAAACTGTCAAGGATTTATTATGTAGTGCGAGCTGGTGTTCTCATGTTCCCCACACTTGTTCCCTAATGACGAGACCAAGGTGGCGTACCTCATCTCCCTACTGATGGGTCCGGAGCGACACTGGGCAACGGCAAGCTGGAAAACCTGCTCGCCGACAACTTATGAGAATTTCAAGAAGTTTGAAGCTGTGTTTGACCACCCCATGTCCTCTCGAGCCATCAGCAACCGTCGAGCCACCAGCAACTGATCTGAACCCGAATGGTGAAACATTATTGGACTTCTGTGCTAGCCATGGTTTGTCCATAACAAATACCGTGTGTACGACATGACACGTGCAAATATTTGAGAATTGTCTTTCCATACAAATTTGGCTCTATGGCCTAAGTAATAGTCTTTGGTAACAGCAGTACTGTAGCTTAAAGAAAAGAAAAAAGCATTCCAGCATGAGAACAATTTGTAAGAAGTTAACTCACCTCATGAGGACAGTTCCTACAGGACTGGAAGTGGCACAGGCCCCGTGAGAGGCGTTTAGTGCCCAGCTGACAGCAAGCCTCTACACCAGCCTCAATGGCTTTGTTGACACTGTTTATTGGAAAGGCACAAAGTGCAGATTCATTGTACACCTCACCAGAGGCACTGGCCACTGCAAACACCCCATATAGGACATCATCAGATGCTTCTATGCCCAGCTCGCCTGCTAATTCCTTGCCAGCCTTGGCAAAGTGTGCTGCCTGAATTGTATTGTACAGAATGTCACGATCTCCCCTGCTTCTCTTCCTCCTCTTGCGCTTGAAGCCACACTCCAGAACTATCTCCCGATACATCCATATCTCCAGGTCACTCCGTGGTAGACGGCCAAGGCGTGTTTGGAATGGGGAGAGCTTCTGCTCCGGTGTCTCCCGCTGTACTGACACAAAGTACACAAATTGCTCTGTGGTAAAAGTGTAGATGTAGTCGATGCGGTATGAGTTCAGCAGGGCAGGTAGAACACTCAGTCCCGGTACAGGCTGCTCAAATCCATCTTTGGTTGCCAGTGGCCTTCGCACTGATATGGACTGTCTACCATACCTCTTGGCAATTTGCTCGTCAATGGTTGCTGCCACATAGAAGTAGGATGTGTGCCCATCCTGCACAATGGTGACTTTGGTGCCGAGAGGACTGGCTATGCAGTCTAAGCAGAGGTCCGCTGAGTTAGACTCCTTTCTAAAAAGGTAATTTGAAATAGCTGGTGGTTGTCTGTCCACTTGAAGTTCATAGGAGTGACATACTCCATGCTGGGAACTCCCACAGGAATATAAATGCGGAGGCTCTTCTTGGGGATCTATGAGTAAGACTTGGTTATCAGTATCCTCAGACACATTGAGGTTGATGTCAGAATCACCTATAGACCTCACAGGGCCAGTGTAGAGCTCCCAGGTCTTAATCAGGCTGGAATTTATAGCCTCGATCCGATTCCTAGAGGCCACATAGACCTCTTGGAAGAATGGGTGAGCCACTATGTTCTGTATAGAACCCTCTGCCTTGAAGTAGGGTATAGGGTAAGTGACTGTGAAGTCTACAGCCATGCTTTTCATTGTAGAACATGCCCCCAGGCCAAGACCCACAAAGGTCAACATCCACATGCAAGTTTCCAGCAGCATGGCTCTGTAGAGCATCTTCATTCTGAGCGACAACAGCCAATCGGAGAAAGTTGTCAGCTATAGTCTGAAGGGACCAATACAGCTGTTCTTCCAGGTCATCTTAAAATTTGTCAATGTATCCCTGTGGAGAGACATGAAGGGAGACAAATTCACATCTATCAATACATACAGTGGAGGAATGTGAATGTGGGAGGAAACTAAGGGACCTGAATGAAACCCATATGAACCGGGGTTATTCGCTGGGGGGCTTTTTTTATATGTTTTTATTAGGTTACATATTTTATATATGGGGGATGTGGTGGCACAGTGGGTTTGGCTGGGTCCTGTTCTCTGGCAGGTTTGAGGTTCAAGTCCTGCTTAGGGTGTCTTGTGGTGGGCTGGCATCCTGTCCTGGGTGTGTCCCCTCCCCCTCCAGCCTTACACCCTCTGTTGCTGGGTTAGGCTTCAGCTTGCTGGGACAAGCAGCTTCAGCCAGTGTGTGTGTGTGTGTGTGTGTGTGTGTGTGTGTGTGTGTGTGTGTGTGTGTGTGTGAGAGTGATTTTATATATAATATTCTGTGCATACCAGGGGGTGTGGCAACATGGCGGCACAGTGGGATTTGGCGGGTCTGGGGTTCAAGTCCTGCTTGGGGTGCCTTACGGCGGACTGGCGTCCCTTCCCCCTCCAGCCTTGCGCCCCGTGTTGCTGGGTCAGGCTCTGGTTTGCCGCGACCCCGCTCGAGACAAGCGGTTTCAGACAGTGTGTGTGTGTGTATTCTGTGCATTGTCTTTTGCTGTTTTTACAGTTTCTTCCATTATGTCTAGTAATAACTATACATTTTATGAACATGTTCAGTACAATTTGTATCATTAGTTTTATTAAATTTTGTGTACAAAAGTCTAATGAAGAAGTCTATGAATAAGTCTATTTTAGCATATCCCATAAGGTTTATGTGATGGCAGGATTAGACAGCATGTACAATGTCACACAAAGACACATTCATCCACTATGGGCAAATTAGAGCCACCAACCTACCTGAAACACATTTTTGGATGGTGGAAAGAATTCAGGGCACCTGGAGGAAACCCATGCTTTTTTAAATCTATGGAACATAATAGCTATGAAAGAGCTGAACGAGCACAGGTGGACAGCCATACAACATTGTAGAGTAATTAATTAAAGGAAACTACCTTCTAAGGTAACTGTGGTTAACTACTGAAGTAAATGTGTTCATTTTACTGGGATTTGGTGATATTTTAGCATACATAGTTGTAAATTATGGGGTTCACAAATGAAATTATTATGATTTGAAGTTACTAGAATTCACCTCTGGGTTTTTCAGTAATGCATTACCATCATAAGGTGAATTCTATTAATACTGCATTAGAAATGCTATTATATTAATTAACATTAATATAATAATAACATTAATAATTAATATTAATATGTATTATAACCATATTTGCTACTACTTATTCAGTGGAAAACTAGCTGGATTCAACTTGTAAGAGCAATCAGAAAAATACCCAATTTAAAAAACTTCTGAAATTCAAAGCTGTCATAGAAGTAGCATGACTGCTGTTGTTGATTGCTCTACAACTTACACCTATGATATTATGACTTACAAAGTCATCTTTAGAATGAATAAAGTGTATTTCCTTACCCATTAATCACTTTCATGGAAGTATACATGTCAAAAATACTGTTTTCTAGACCTCAGGAATATTTTTTTCACATGTTAATGTCCATTCAGTTTCACTTTTGGCAAGGTGTCTGCTAAAGGTACATAGTGGCAATATTTTCACAATAAAAACATCTCTACAGACATCATGACTAGGGTCAGCAAGTAGGTCCATCAACAGCTATAAAATCATTAATCCAAATAAAACAGGAGAAAGTATAAGCCATCAGTACATGCACTGTATGGTAATTTTACTGGACCAATTGAGAGTAAGTGCTGTGCTCAAGAGTACTACAACTGGTGGTAGGTTTGAAACTTACAACCCTGGGGTTCAGAGGGAGCAACACTAACCACTATGCTACCAGCCAGGTGTTTTTTTTTTTTTTTTTTTTAATTAAATAATCATTCATCATACTAGTTGAAAAAATGTGAAATGGTGTCCTAAAAAAGATGAAATATCTGACAGCATGAACGAATGATCAGTCTTCAAGTGTTGGGCCTTCCTAAGCATGAGATTTATTAAATCCCTGACACACCTCACTAATAACTTGCTGGTGATTGTGCAAAACACGGACAAGCACGTGTACACAGCACACATATCTCTTTTTACATCTTAACATACTTTTGACATCTTGAACTCCAAATAATCTAAAAGGGTTGTTATTATTATATGACTGCCATTCATGATTCATTCCATACATGAAGTTTTATATATAATGCCATGGTTATTCATTTAAGTCAGTGAGTGAGGTATACTTGGCTGTATGTAATGTAGTGTGCGAGGAGTAGACATTTTTACGTAGAATAGTTCACAACGAGAGCGAGGAATTTTAATTCGACGACCACAATCAATATTGACAAGTGTAAAAAAACTGTTTATGCTGAATCCACGGAGCGCACTGTATTCGTTATACACTCTCTCTCGAGTAAAAACACCTAAAAACGAAAAGAGAACACAAAGAACGTTTCACATATTTTAAACGAAATATGGAACGTATTTCTCTGTCTATATCGATTTGGATGAAAGCCATGTGTAATCATCATCATGATCATGTGTTCAGAAAACTAAGCTCACACAAATAGACGACTACTCTACACACATGGGCGATTAAGTACTTCTGTGTATACGATGTCGATGGTGTTTGATTTAAACGAAATTATCATGAAAACGCACTCCGAAAACAAACAACTTAACAATTACTAGTGAACGAGAATCCGAACTGACGATCGATCGGTACCTTCATGGAAGTAAAAACGTGACAAACTTGCTCTGGCGAAACCCTCCGTCGCGTCGGTGCTGTCCAACTCCAGCAAAGTCACACCCTAGAGGGAACGACTCCAGTTCTGTGTAAATGTTATATATTTCCTTCGTCAAACCACGCTTTTTTTCCTCAGAAATGTAACAAATCCACCAGCGGAGCAGAAAACCCGTCGTCGGCGAGCTGAGGAGTGCCCGCGCGACACCGCTCGCTCGCTCGCTCGCTCGCGCACTTCTCTGTCTGAGTCGCGCGCGCACCACGGGACTGCGCAGCGCCACTGGCCGGCGAGCTTCGCAACTTCACACAAACAGCTTGCTCTTCGCATTACCGCACTAACTTACCGGATAAGTTACACAGTTACGCATCATGAGTGCAGTTTAAAACAGACGAGATATAACACGCCAGATACGTAATGTATTTTCTCGCTGTCTGTCTACACAGTTCAGCAACTCATGATTTTGACCATACACCTGCGTTCTTCTTGTAACACGAAATCTGCTGAAGCGAAAATGCTGGTCCCACTGTGCTTTACTTCTTGTTGTTCTCAGAATATTACTGACTCGTGTACGATCTTACCAGTTATTTCACTGTAAATGACATAATAAATAGGTTCTCTGTGAATGAACTTGAATAAATGTCAGTATAATAATGTAGTAATAATAATCCATGTTAGTGAAAGCTTAGGTGAATGAATCCTGTGTCTGCGCATTTTCTCAACCCTACTTTGTTGTAACGTTTTTCTTTCTGCATTTTTTTATACTTCGATAATAGAGTAAAAACTTCCCTTATGTGTTGCTTCTCGGTCTTTGGACCGGTGATACTGAAATGATGGCGTAATATTTGCAGTTGTGCTTCTCACAATATCGGTAAATTGTGTCGCAACAGCAATTCAAAGTTTGTCAAAGTTTAACGTCAAAAGCACCGTGAGTAAAGTTATAAACGAATATGGCAAATAAACTTTACATCGTATCCATTCAGAAGGCTCAAGGGGTACAGCTTAAAAAGTGAGACTTTTAATTGAAGGTACACGCACACACACTTTCGGAACCGCTTGTCCCATACGGGGTTGCGGGGAACCGGAGCCTAACCCGGCAACTCAGGGTGTAAGGCTGAAGGGGGAGGGGACACACCCAGGACGGGACGCCAGTCCGTCACAAGGCACCCCAAGCGGGACTCGAACCCCAGACCCACCAGAGCACAGGACCCGGTCCAACCCACTGCGCCACCGCACCCCCTAATTGAAGGTACACACACACACACACATTTTCAGAACCGCTCATCCCTTACGGGGTCACGGGGAACCGGAGCCTACCCGGCAACACAGGGCGTAAGGCTGAAGGGGGAGGGGACACACCCAGGACGGGACGCCAGTCCGTCACAAGGCACCCCAAGCGGGACTCGAACCCCAGACCCACCAGAGCACAGGACCCGGTCCAACCCACTGCGCCACCGCACCCCCTAATTGAAGGTAATTTTTTAAAAAAAAATTAAATTATTTAATCTGTTGTTTAAACTGCCTTCTTCTCTCATCTTTCCCCAGTCTATAACAGGACTTCTGTTTTTACTGCTAGTTCACCAGCAAAAAAAAGTTTATTTCAAATTCCAAAAAGACAGCTGAAAGTAAGTCAAGGATTTCTTGATAATATTCTGAAATCTGTTTGTTCAACAAACAACATCATTTAAAATAAGTTTAAGAGGAAAATGTTCATGGAAGCTGAGAAGTAAGGACAACCATACCTTACCTCGAAAGTCTAGGGACAGTCCTGAATCTTCATTGTGGAGCCTATTAAATACAGATTCCTTTAACCGAAAGAGAATCAAAGTGCGCAAAGCAAACAAAACACACCTGTCTTCTGCCATGAAATGTGCAAAAAATTAACTGACTGGACACTGTGTCAGAGACATGGAAGAATTCAGGTGTCGCAATACCCATTTGCAACAACTTCCTGTATGCTTCTTTTGTGTAGCTCTAAGACTCACATGTATCACTGGCATCTAAAAATACTTTTATGACTGGTGAAGGTGTAAGAAAAGTACTCTGTGTAGGGATTTTTTTTTTGTAAAGGTATCTTTTCACAGAGAAAAGAATATTTAGAGCACAGCATAAGACACAGTGCAGATCTGAGCCTGTATTGTTCCCACTGCCAGTTTTGAGACACACCTTCCTGGCCCAGAGAATTCTTGTGCAAGGACGGCATTGTATAGCTGTTAGGACATGTTGTCATGGAGAGGTCAAATAAAGTTTATGAAACTGCATTTTACAAGCCAGGTAAATCTGGGGAAGGCTTTGCTGAAGTACTTAAGTATCCTAAAAGGGAGGGGATACTTTTCTGAAGGTTTTGAAAAAATATCTGTTCTATCAGTGCAGAGGGATCTGCTAGCTGCATAACTTAGGTCTCAAACTTCCATAACTAAGGTCCTACTTAGGTCTCTGCTGCAGGCCCCCAGGAAGGAATCTCGAGTTGCACTGGAGGCAGAGCTTAGCCAGGGCAATGATCCCTTCCAAGAAAAACTCAGAGGCTACGAGAGAGAAGAGAGAGGAAGGACAAAAATAATGTCTTTCCTTATGGTATTCACAGAATCTTCTTCTTGCGAAAAACTGGGTCCGGAAGTCTATTTTTAACTTGATTTGTTCACAGATCCATTTATTCATTATTATTGTTTATTTGCTGATTAGGTTCTATAAAAACACCTCGGGTAGAGCTATAATAAATAAATCTTAAACTCCTTTTATTAGCTTCAAGCAACTTTAAAATTATTTTTAAATTACTGAAAAAATCCATAATTTCACCATCCATCATTTCATTATTTACGCCACAATTCATTGCATTGTCATGTGCAATGTTTTGCAGCATATTAGCAGCAACTTTTTTTAATCTTCACCTTCAAAATTTATCATACAGAAGCCCATTTATTTCCAAGTTAAGTTCTGTAAAACTCTTGAATAATGCTATATCCGAGAGCACAATTTAAAAAAAAATGTATATTTTTATGAACTTCAAACCACATTAAAATTTAATCTAGTTCAAAATAACTGGAAAAATGTTGCTAATAACTCCTGTGCCATACCAGTTGTCATCTGATTACCATAAACACATGCAGCCTTCGTCATCCTGTATTTGGTTAACACTCACAAACACCAGACACCAACACTGCAGAAATGAGTTGAATGAAGGGGGTCCATGTTCTGTTATAATTCTGACTGCATTTCACTGCTTGCTAATGGCTAAGGACATTAATGCAGGTCGCTTTCACTTCATAGCAGACAGAAATTTTAGAAAATAGATAGGAAATTGCAATGAAAATAATCTGGAAAGGTACATATCTTCAAAGACGTGTTACTTCAATGTTTGTATCCCAAGAACCCAGTGCGCACATGTTGAGGAATGCACATTAAGACGTTTTTTTTTAGGCAGGATGATACACTACTGTGAAAGTAAATGGAAAGGCATACACTCTGTTGGTGCTCGCGGTCCAGTGTACAGTATTGGAGTGGCTAGGGCTTATACTTAAATAACAATTTTTTTAAAAAATGAAGCGCACTTTTTTTGTTTTCTTTCAGTTGTAGGTTTCAGAGAAAAGCGTCTGCTAAATGAATATATGTAAATTTAAATACTACTGTACTGTGTTCCGTGCATCGCTTCAGTGCAACTGAGATCAATCTAATGATGAGTCTAAATAAATGTAATTAATTTAGCAAACAGACGGCATAAGAACCACAGGATGCTCTGCAGATAATACTGCACTTTAAATTAATAAATTTATTATGAATGCAGCTCGGGGGGTGACGCAACTGTTGCATTTATGATCAGGTGTAACGTATTGTTCTTGTTACTGCTGCTGCTGTTATTTTATCCACACTGCGAATTTCACTTTTGTCCTTGTGCTGTGTACTCAATCAATGTTTTATTGTGAACAACAGTTTCAGTTCGGTGTCGGGTGTCGAGGCTCCAAGGCTGAGCTCGCGAGCGCCTCTTCCTGCCCCTCCGTGTGAAGTGAAAGTAAAATGATGCCGCTTTCTGTTTCGGTTTACTGACAGCGGAGCGACCCCCTCCCCTGTCTGTCTGTCAGTCACTCGTACTCCGGCTCAATACGGCGTTTCTGTCATTCGGCATTTCCGCTTGTCTTCACGTTTTCCTCACACTGTCGTCGACTGGCGGTGATCGGCGTTCAGAAAAGGTATCGGAGAGCACTACTTCCTGCGAGTCCGAGCAGCTTGTCCAGCTGCAGCACCCCTGAGGCTCGGTTCTGCTCTGTCCGTGGATCAGCGCGAGGAAGGTGCGATGTCCCGCGTCGCTTCGCTCCGTCCCTGCGCCACCCACGCAACACAGTTGGATTGAATTGTTACAATTACTGACACGGCGCGTTGCTTCTTGTGTTGTTTCCCTCTCAGAACATGTCTCAGGTCTCTGACATCGACGAAAGCCTTTATTCTCGGCAGCTGTAAGTACTTTTCTAGCTGTAGCATTTTTATGTGAGCCTTAAGTTACTTTACTTACTGTCATGATTCTTTTTACCCTGGTTTGGAAAAGAGATTTATGATACTGGTGAGTGAGTGAGTGAGTGAGTGAGTGAGTGAGGGAGTCTGATGGTCAGTAAGTCACTGATTGGTTGGCTTCAAATTGTTTGCATTTTCTTATATTAAAAACAAATAAAATCATTAAATTGGTGGCAGCCATAAAAATGCCAGGCCTAACAAGCCCTGTAGCTTCTACGTATTCTGCAAGCACAGTATGATTATGATTTTAACGTTTTTCTTCATCACTGACCCAGCGTGTTTGTCTAAGGCAATTTACAATGATGGATTTGTACAGTATGCTAATTTTCCATGATTCATCCGTATATACAGTGTAGCTGGGTGTTTTTTACTATGTCATTTCAGGATAAATACCTCAATCGAGGGTACTACAGTTAGAGTCAGGATTCAAAGCGGGAATATTCAGATTATAAGGCGACAGTTTATACTACCTGTTACACACATAATTTTATAAGATAATATTATATAAATAACATATAATAGGAGTGGTACCATGGTGCAGTAAGTGGTGCTGTTGCCTCAGTTCCTGGGCTGTAATTTTGGGCATAGGTTTGAGTCCAGCTCTGTCTGTATGACGCGCATGTGTTTCCTCTGGGTGTTTTCGTTTCCTTTCACAGTCCGAAGACCCTTGTTTCAGATGAATCCATAGCTCTGTCATGCCCTTAGTGTGTAATTGTGTGCACATTCCCTGTGATGGGTTACCAAAAGTGCAGAGTGCAAAGTGACCAAGCATCACACTCAATTGCGTCAGGCATAGACTTTGCACCGTTGTGACCCTGATAATAACAAGTTGTCGATAACACTGAGTGAGCAAGTGTGTAAGAGCTGTCATAATTCCTACAGGTATGTGCTGGGCCATGAGGCCATGCATCACATGAAGAAGGCAGATGTGCTCATTGCAGGGATGAGGGGACTTGGAGTGGAGATAGCCAAAAATGTAATATTGGCAGGCGTCAAGTCTGTCACAGTTCAGGATGAGGGTATCGCCAGCTGGGAAGACTTGTCATCTCAGGTACTGTGTAGGAAACTTGAATGCAAAGTTTGATACTGTATTTAAGGCAGACTGAAGTGCTCCAATGTAGCAGCTTCTTGTCATGCACCACTGACACAATGCCACTGATATGGATTAATGTGAAACTTTAACCCACCTGAACTCAGCATGTGTAAAAGCTGAGGGCACATTACCAGGAGCATTATTGACTATCCACCTGCATCAGGTTCGTCGGGCCTGGATGACCACAGTGTCGACCACAGTATATACATTGAAAATGACATCGGAACAATGGAAAAAACAACAGAAACATACCATTTTCATTTCAAGAACGGTGTATTTTCAATCCATTGTTTACATTATAAGGGTGTCCGTTTGCTGCCTGTCTAAACCCTGAACTTTCTCCTCTCTTTTAGTTCTACCTGGAGGAATCCAGTATCGGTCAGAACAGGGCCCAGTGTTCCCTTTCCAAGCTGTTAAAACTCAACCCTTATGTGACCGTGTCCGCCCACACTGGCCCACTGCATGAGAACTTACTGGCCCAGTTCCAGGTATTTCTGTCATTCTGGGAAGATTCTGCAGATGTCCATTGGCTATGCAAAATCAAGTGATCAAAGTAAACATTCTTGACATAACTGTGCTGGTGTTAATTTCCAGAGCTCTTACAGTCTCTTGAATATGGGTAAGCGTGCCAGCAAGTAGTGTAGAGGTTAGAACTGCTGCCTTTCTTTGAAAGACCTAGGTTCAAATCCTACTCCTGCTGTAGTAACCCTGAGCGATGTACTAATCATGAATTGCTCATCTTTATAAATGGGTAGCGCGGGGGCGCGGTGGCGCAGTGGGTTGGACCGGGTCCTGCTCTCCAGTGGGTCTGGGGTTCGAGTCCCGCTTGGGGTGCCTTGCGACGGACTGGCGTCCCGTCCTGGGTGTGTCCCCTCCCCCTCCGGCCTTACGCCCTGTGTTACCGGGTAGGCTCCGGTTCCCCGTGACCCCGTATGGGACAAGCGGTTCCGAAAGTGTGTGTGTGTGTGTGTGTGTATAAATGGGTAAATAATTGTAAGTGGGATAAGTTACTTTGGAGACAAGCGTCAACCAAATGAATAAGTAATAAAATAATAATGTTACAATTCGTCATGCATTCGTGCAATATTAGAGTTTGAGATATTCATAAACCATGACATCAGTGTGTTTGTCTGTGTTGTGTGTAGTGATACAGTTCTATTGTTCTTTTGGCAGGTGGTTGTACTCACAAACTCTTCGCTCGATGAGCAGCGTAAAATAGGAAAGTATTGTCACTCCAGTGGTATCCAGTTCATCACTGCTGACACCAAAGGATTGTGTGGGTAAAGTCAGAGCATAAAACAGTTCTTGTTTTTTTTTTTCTTTTTAAAAACAATGGATACCTTTACAAGCAGATCTACACAAGAAAATTACGCTTAGAAAGCTGGCATGTATGGTTCTGTAGTTCTTTGTGAAATTTTTAAGGACTAAAACTATGTATCTTCCTTGCCCATATTTTGTGTTGAATTTTAGGCAGATTTTCTGTGATTTTGGAGAACAGTTTGAAGTTGCAGACTGGAATGGGGTGCCGCCTGTGTTTGCCACGATCGACCATATCTCCAGGGTATCTTTTTAATGTGCAGAAGAAATTGAACAGTTTTTAAAAATGTCAGTTCAAAATTCACGCATGAATTACTACATCCGCTGCATTCATGGCAATCTGGTTGTCTACTCTTGTTTGTGTGTTCTTTAAAGGGAAATCCTGGCATAGTCACGTGCACAGACAAACATGAATTTCAAGATGGAGACTTTGTCGCTTTTTCGGAAGTTCTTGGCATGACAGAGCTCAACAGCTGTGGACAAGTGGAGATAAAAGTCCTAGGTAAGGTGTCAGACTACTGAGCGAATGTGAAGTACAGTAGCAAGGAGGATCAACACCCCTCTAAACGGTGTTGATGCTCCTTCTCCATAGAGCCTTACACCTTCAGTATTTGCGACACCTCGCTCTTCTCAGAATATGAAAAAGGTGGAGTTGCTACAGAGGTGAAAATGCCAAAGATGTTCCATTTTGTAAGTTACATTTTTTTAAACATGCCGCACTGTTTTAGGGAATACCACAGTGAAATCTTTAACAGAAATTGAGTTCAGTCATTTTTCAGTTATTTTATTGGTTTGCTGATGCAGCTCTTCCTGTGTGTACATTCCTCCAGCAAGCACTGCATGATGCCATCTCCAACCCTCAGATGGTCATGACAGGCTATGGGAAAACGAACAAGCATCACACACTCCATCTGGCTTTCCAAGCTTTGCATTGCTTTGTGAAGCGTGCCGGACGACTGCCCAAACCCAGGGATCAGGTCTGAGTCTGAGACCAGTGAAAAAGCACCTTGCTTCTCTTCCTCCTGATAAATTATTACCTTTATTTCAAGAGTCCCCCTATTCTGCCTTGTGCTTTTTTAGCAATGGTTAATTGTGTTACACTGTATTCATATAGCTGAAAAGAGTAACATAATAGATGTTTAAAGCAATACAGACTAAGTGCAGATAAGAATGAATCAAGATTGTAACAGTACCTGTGGTGTCCTGTTGTCATTCTTTATTCACTGGGTCAACTTACAGACACATTTGGGACTGGAAATGTAACAGTAATTTTCAGTTTCAATTGTAATTTCCAGTCACAATCAATAAAAACTTAATAATGAATCCTTAAATTTATTCATGATTAGGTTCATTAAAAATCATGGCTAAAGCTATAATGAATTAAAAATCCACTATAAGATATTTGTATATCTATTTAATCATCCACTCATCCTATGTAGGGTCACTGTGTTCTGGAGCCTATTCTGGAAATGTGTTGCATAAGGCAGGAATTAGCATCTTGCCATTTTCAGTTTTCCCTCTTATCTATAAAATCAATAAAGTGTAATAATAGAGACATATCTTTTTTTTTTTTTTTTTTTGCTGGGTACGTTTTCTGAATGTCTCAGATATACAAATAGGCTGTAACAAAGTAGAACTGTACATCACACACACACACACACATTTTCAGAACCGCTTGACCCTTACGGGGTCACGGGGAACCGGAGCCTACCCGGCAACACAGGGCGTAAGGCCGGAGGGGGAAGGGGACACACCCAGGACGGGACGCCAGTCCGCCGCAAGGCACCCCAAGCGGGACTTGAACCCCAGACCCACCGGAGAGCAGGACTGTGGTCCAACCCACTGCACCACCGCGCCCCCCTAGAACTGTATATCCTGGAAGCAAATTAATCCAGCCCCACATTCTTACTCTGTCTGGGTGTTTTTTAATGCAAGTTAATTGCTGGGTGTGGAAACACAGGTCATATTTGTACAGATGCTGATTTTTTTTTTTTTTTCTTTTTGAAATTGGCAGAATGACAAAAATACAAGAGATAAATAAATTAAAAAATGTGTCTGAAAATTTGCAACTTGTTTGTGGCATGAGGTCCCAATGTAGTTGTGTCAGTAAAATAATCAATTTGAAGTGCTATATTTACAATGTAATGTGAAGGAAGAAATGCTGGAACGGTGTAAAATCTTAACTATTGGATTGTTATTAAAATGATAAAAGCTGCCTACATCTAGCGTCACGTCAGAAAGCAGTAGGAGATTCTGGGAATTGCTGCAATCAAGCTGTAGGTTGTTGGGAAAAGGAGGTTAATTAGCATTTTTTTATAGCCAAAATTTGGAGTGGGTATATGAACTCAGAACAATTTGCTAGCTATCCCGTCTCTCTACTCCCCCTTCCAGGCAGATGCCAAAATGCTGCTCGCTATGATGAGGGAGCTGAAAAGTGAAGCCCAGCTAGAGCTAGATGAAGACATTGTGCGGAAGTTCGCTTTCACTGCTCAGGGAAACCTGGGCCCAGTTAACTCATTCATTGGAGGACTGGCTGCACAGGAGGTATTGAAGGTGAGTGTGGCGATAAAATTGACATCTTTCAATCAGTACTATGCGTTATAATTGCAATGCACAAGAAAGATACCTTGTTAGTATTACCTGTGCAAGAGATGTACCCACATCAGGTCTTTGGGAGCCTAACTTATGGGGCAAAGGAGACCTGTGGAACCCTTTATTAGGGGATAAAAATTACTCCAGTAAAATGTTTAATGGCAAAAGTACATACAATAATTATGATTAAGAAACAATAAGAGCACAATAAAGACTTTTGCTTCATACATGGACTTCCACTGCCTTCAGGCCAGCAGCAGGAAGTTCACTCCTGTGCAGCAGTGGTTGTACTTTGATGCCTTGGAGTGTCTGCCTGAGGAAGAGGAAGAGAAAGAGGAAGTGCGATTGCTGACAGAGCACAACTTTGCGCCGGTTAATGCTTTTCTCATGTATCATTCTCTAATTTGTGCAATGCCTTAAACTTCTTTGCTTAAGTAGAACAATCCATTGCTAAACGAAAAGAAATAAAAATGCCATGCGTTTGAAAAATGTTCAAGTCAACATTTTTGTGTGACATTTTATATCACAAACACAGTGCAGTGTGTAATTTACTTGTGTAAATTCGTAACATCTGCTTTTGATTCATGCATTTCAATGTATTAAATGTTATATAGCTTGAAGGCTTCCTTGCACTGAAATGTGCTGGCACATGCACAGAGCTATTTCAGATTTTTGTTGGGTAAAACTTATGATTCAGTTTGTTTTTGATGCTTCTCATTCAATATCACTTTACTAACTGTAGACTGGGAGTCGGTATGATGGACAGATTGCAGTGTTTGGCAAAGCCTTCCAGGAGAAGCTTGGAAAGCAGAAGTACTTTTTGGTGAGTGCTTGACCACAGTTCCACCAGCAGAAGGCACTCTTTGCATTGCTGTCAATGTAGGTCTCCTGTGACTTTACAGAACCTTCTTCATAAGCCTCACCTAATGGCGGTGGCAGTAAACTTTCTTTATTATGATATTTAATTTTTATATTTTTTAAGTAAGGGGGCGCGGTGGCGCAGTGGGTTGGGCCGCAGTCCTGCTCTCCGATGGATCTGGGGTTTGAGTCCCGCTTGGGGTGCCTTGCGGCGGACTGGTGTCCTGTCCTGGGTGTGTCCCCTCCCCCTCCGGCCTTACGCCCTGTGTTGCCGGGTTAGGCTCCGGTTCCCTGTGACCCCGTATAGGACAAGCGGTTCTGAAAATGTGTGTGTGTGTGTGTGTGTGTGTGTGTGTGTGTGTGTATTTTTTAAGTTTATACATATATATATATATATAGCTGCATACAGCATGATCAGCATTTGTTATTTGACTGTTTCTTATAGTGTAAAAACCCTGCAAAGATAGACCCATAGTGTTACACCCATAGATATGCATATCTGTTGACATATTTTTATAATAAACTTACATCTTGTCTGATGAGATGAAATAGAGGAAATGGCTCTGATTCAGGTGGCATTTCCTGTTGATGTCTCTTGCCGGGTGTGTTACAATCAGCCAAGACTGTGTTTTCAGTGTTTGCTCTCGCTGTTTTCTTCTGATTTGCCTAGATCTCAGAAGGTTTTTCAGCTGATACCAGCCTTGATTATCACATATAATTAGAGACGCTCTTTCAGCCAAAAACAGGTTCCTTCCGAAAAGCAATATGAGATATTTTTGTATTAAATTGCAAAGGATAGCGTCTTTGCTTGGATTTGATTTTTTTCTTCGTCATTAACTCAATGATTTATGCAGCCAGAACAATTAAGTCTGTAGCAGCTGTAGTTTAAATAGCACTTTTATTTGGAAATGAAGGTGCAAATACTTCATGCAAGCTTACAATGTCTTTCACTAACCTTAGGTAGGAACAGGGGCAATTGGCTGCGAGCTGCTGAAAAACTTTGCTCTTATTGGCTTGGGTGCTGCAGAAGACGGACACATCACTGTGACAGACATGGACTCGATCGAGAAATCAAATCTAAATCGACAGTTTCTCTTCACTTCTGAAGACATTGGAGTAAGACGAGCGCAGCCAAATCTGTGGTTTTGTCGGCTTTGTTTTATGTGTTTCGCGTCTGGTGGTCTTTGAGTCTGCTGTCTGAAAGAAGTATTTGTTATGTGACAATGTTATGTAACAAATTCCTTCTGTTGATGTAATGCACTCACTGTATTTTTCTCTGAGATGTATGTTGCTGTGGAGAAAAGCATCTGCTAAATCAATAAACGTACGTAAATGTAATATAAATGTTTTATTTCTTTCGTGCAGAGGCTGAAATCTGAGACTGCGATGCAGGCCATCCTGAAAATGAACCCATCCATGCATATAACAGCACACCAGAACAGAGTGGATCCAGAAAGCGAGGAAGTCTATGGAAACAAGTTTTTCTCCAGTTTGGATGGAGTCGCTGCTGCTTTGGACAACCTAGAAGCAAGTCAGTATTGGCACAGCCCAGCTTCCTATGCTCTTTCGTGGTGTTAGCAAGTGGAAGGCAGAGAGTTGGCATCTCCTCCACCTTCACTTCTGCTGCTCTTGTGGTCTACGAGCAGTTTGTGGTCCAGGTGCATTCTGGATCTAAACAATCAAGTAGGCTGCATTAAATAAGAAATGCTGCACAAAGTGACTTTAATTCCAAACTCAGCTCCAACCAATCAACATTGTCGCAGCAGGTTTTATTGTTCACTTTCCAACCGAAGTGCTGCATGTAACTCTTACAAATAGACTCCTCCGATTTGTGTGTCCAAGCGCCGTTATCTCATATTTTAATCCTTGTGTGCATTCGTTTGCTCTTTAACTGTGCACGTTGTAAGAGTTCTGTTCAAATGAGACCACTGTCCACACACTTTTAATAAATTATGAACAATCAGAATAAACAGAACTCAGAATAATTGTGAAGGATAGGAAGCTACTGAAATGAAGGTACCAAGCAGATTCTGAGTAGGCAGATAGTTTTGGTGCTCTCTCAGTTATTAAAAAACCCTCTTACCATTAGTCCTGTCTCGGAAATGTCCGGAAAATATGGTATATTAAAGCAGTCATGTTCGGAAAAGATAACTGTTGCGACTGGCTTTGCAGGAGTATATCTAGATGGTCGCTGTGTCCAGCATCAGAAGCCTTTGTTGGAAGGGGGGACCCTGGGTACCAGAGGTCATACCACAGTCGTTGTGCCCTTCCTCACGGACTCCTATGGGGTGCCTGGATCCTCTCTCCAGAAAGCCATTCCTTTGTGCACTCTAAAGAACTTCCCATACCTCATCGAGCACACCCTCCAGGTGAGATTCACCTTTCAGCTCTGGAACACCACACATTTCAGGCTCGCAAGCTCACAGACATACAGTACAAGCTTGTACACTACATGCACACTCTCATACACATGTTAGCACATGCAGGCAGGACAGATATATGAACACTAGACCTCTGTGACTCCTGTCTGCTTTCACCACTAGCACAACACACTCATGCCTGGAGTAACAGCTGGTGTTCTGTGGTGTGTCTGTCACATGCTACCTCCCACAGTGCTGACACCCAGTGTTAACAGGCACAGTGCGAACACGCTTTGTCCCTCGGAGCCAGCAAGGGACGTGGACTGGGGGTCCTGTCAGGCTGGGCAGGAAATGGGACCCAGCTGTTTTGCAGATGCTGTCTGTCTACCACTGAGCCCCAGACAGCCCTGACATAGGGGGAGAGGCACTGTTCATGTAGAGGTCATATACAAGAGATCAGACATGGCTGCGGGAGGTATTGCCACCACTGTTCATCAGTTGTCCCATATTGTTTAGTTATCCAGAACGAGTTATATTTTCCTTCTGCCTTCACAGAAAGAAGCAGTGGTACAACTATGAGTATGATACCTACCATTGTCTTTCTTCATCTTTCTCACAAGTCTCACTTCCTCTTAGTTGTCTTACTCAACAGCTGATATCATGACACGTTGCTTATTGCAAACAGCACAAAAATGTTGCTATAAGGAGCATTATTTCTTGCTACTGCTGAAATGTGTTTTTCTTATACCTGATTTCAGTTTACTCCTAGACAATGTGATAGAATGCCCAATGTTTCAGATGAAGGTGACATGGGTTCCTGTCTTTCTAGTGGGCCAGAGACGAGTTTGAAGGGCTCTTCAAACAAGTTCCAGAAAATGTGAACCAGTACCTCACGTAAGTCCTTCACTCTAAATTTCATAAAGGTCAAAGCTTCAACATCAGGATTTTTCAGCCCTTGTCCTGGATGGCTGCATTCCAGTGCATTTTCCTACACACCACAAAACTACTAAGAACTCAGAAAGTCAGTTAATTCATTCATCTGGTTCACCGCCCTACTCCTACTAGCATCAAAACCTCTTAAATTGGGACTTCAAGCACCATAGCTGAATAGCCGTGTTATTAATAAGTCCAATAAAATACTGAACAGTCCATTTTTCTAGGCCTGAATCAGAGCAGTACGTAGAGTCCTTTGCCCAAAAACCCCACAGCTCCGTCCTGTGCCACACATGCCGTACCAAATGCACGTTCCACAATCGCTTGTCCTGTGTTCCTATCATGTGAAGTCCCAAGCATGTCATTAGACTGGAAAGTTGTCAGGAATACCCCAGATTTGTAACAATAGATTTCTGAAAGTGGCTTGAAAATCCAAAGGTTACCAAAGGGACACCTGTAAAGGGAGAACGCAGATCATGGTGGTCTTGATGTTACAGGATAGAAGGAACATCAATGTGCGTTTGAGTGAACGTGTTCCTGTGAATGTAATGCTGCTCATTGGAAAGTTTCAAAGAGGATAACATATAGAATAAAAACTCTCGATGAATGGGTTTACTGGTTTTTATGTGACCCTGAATGTTGTTTATTTATACATGTTGTGAATCAGATCCTGTCCGCTACTGGGCAGAGCATCACACCTGTGGCCGGTGGAAGCACTGGCCTCCTAGAAAGGAAGAGTCACATTCATTGGCCACATTTATTTTCATCCTGTTGTTTTTGGCAAGTAAAAAATATACTTTCCTGTAATACTTCAGAATTGTTGTGCACAGCTCAGAGGGATGTACAGAGTTTATAAATGATAGATTTCACCTTTTCTATATCAATTTTTTGCTGCTTTTAGAGTAGGTAAAATAGAATAGAATAGGATAGAAGGGAGAACACGATATCAATTCAATTCAATTTATTTTTATTGAGCGCTCTTCTCACGCAGTGACGCACCATGTTTCCTATGCAGTATCCACCATGTTTTATTGTTTTGCTGCAGGGGTCATCGTTCGGGTGAACACAATTGGCCTGATATTCGAGTTAACAGTATGCTCACTTAATTATTACCCCTTCTTTTATTTCTTTTTGAATAGAAGAAAGTATCTCCTGATAAAAATAATTCATGATGGCAAGAACACTGACACTTCCTCAGACAGAGATCTGTCTTGTGTTCTTTTAGCACTGTCAAGATGATGAGAATGTTCCAGTACTAGCCACATAACTTAAGCTGCTCCCTCACTGCCGGCTTCATGTAAACATTTGAAGATGATTTGGTTTTACTTTTCCTCAGTCGCTGTTTAAAATATGGCCCGAGGTGTTTACAGAGGAACGTCCACTGCAGTATAAGATTCCGATCACGTGAACCAAAAGAGGAGGTAGGGGTGGGAGTGGGGGTTGGGGGGCATTTCCTCACTGTCAGATGTGTGGAGGCCTCTGCTCTGGCCCTCTGACCCCAGCCAGAGTTAGCACAGTTAAGCTGCTCACCCTGGAGCTTTATGCCTTTTCCATTTTCCATTCTGGCCGGACGTGAGAGGAATAAATCACTCTGAGCATGTGCTACGGAAACGTCCCTATCGCCAGGGCTTGTGTCCAAAGCCTGTGTCCAAGACCCATTCCCATCTCTTCTCCGCCTTTGAGGAGTCTTGCTTAGCCGTGCAAGTTTTTGACTCATTTGTGTCAAAACTATTTTTTAAATGAAAGGAAGATTCAATAGGGTGTCATCCGAAACACACACTGTTAACCCAACTATTTTAAAGTGATTTTATCATATTCCATTCAACTTAAAATCCCTTTTAGTCTCACAGCAACTTCTCATAGTCGCTCTTCTACCCTGTCTCCTATTTCCTGGTACAGTCTCCTACCAGTAGATTCCAGAGATATTGCAAATATACCATATTTACATCATCTCACTACATTACCCTGGAAACACTCTAGTAGTTTGTGGAAAAGATGTACATGGTGAGTTACAGTTAAATGACAGTGAGGTATTTTTTTGCTGCTGTGACTGAATGATAGTGATCCGACCATGCCTTCCCAGTTGTACCTGAAGGTACCTCAAACACCATAGTGAGAATCTGCAGTCTGTCAGGAGGTAACTTATAGTGACTTTCTTTCCATTTTGTCATGCCTATGTACTGTACTTCTCTTCTTTTGAGTGCACTGACAATCTCCAATCACTGGCCTGTCTCTGGTGTTTTACAGGCTCATTATCTGAAGTCATTTGATCACTAACGGATTAATGCCATTGCTTTAAACTCTGGTGCTCATCCGTAAGTGATGGTGTCGTGGTTGCATTCTGTAGAGACCTCAGTCATGACCGAAGGAGCTGTCTGGGTTCAGTTCCAGCTTTGCAGCTCCAGGTTACAATCTGTTAGTTCACTTCTCTCCCGCTCACCCCTCTAGTGATCATGAGTTCCTGCAAAGAACTCTGGAGCGGGGAGAGGCCGGGGCACTGGAAGTCCTGGCACAGCTACATGGCAGTGTTGGCAGCCAGCGTCCAGCCGTTTGGGAGGACTGTGTGACGTGGGCCCGTCTCCGATGGGAGATCCTCTACAACAATGACATCCGTCAGCTACTGCACTGCTTTCCCCCACACCAGGTAACATAGCACTGTTAATTAGGGAGCTAGAATCCACCATCCTGTCCTGTGGAGACACCCCTTCAGTGATGATCTTCCCGTTACCATTCAACAGGATGCACCATGAGCTCCCTCTATCTGCTACTGAATGACTTATGTTTCGGTTCACAGTTAATATTTTAAACAACTGTTATTGCCGGGTAGGCTCCGGTTCCCCGCAACCCCGTATGGGACAAGCGGTTCGAAAAAAAAAAAAAAAAAAAACTCTCCCTAGCATCAATATGAAAGTAATATTCCACAATTTATATTGGTCAAACGATATCAGTTTCATATATTCACAAATTTACTTTAGTTTTTATTAACTAATAACATTAAAACAATGTCTTTTATTCACAGAAAAAGGTAAACATTTTATTATAGCATAAACTCCATCTAGGCAGTATATGAAAATATCTATACTTGAACAAACTGACCTTCTAATCGGTAATTGCCAATCTGCATGAGTACATCTTAATTATGGATTGTTATGTTCTAGCATTACTTTTCAGCAATAAATATTATTTAACGGTAAACAGCAAAAATGGGAAGTGCAAATTCTGGAGCCGGAAAGCATGGTGTTATTTTGAAGATTCCGTGACCACTGCCTGAGGTGGAGAGAGTCCTTCCATCTGCTCCATGTGTAACTCCCAGCTACTTTCCAGGGGAGTCTGATAAAGCTGTTAAAGGCATTGTTATAAAATCTCAGCACTAAGAACTAGGATTCTCAGAACTGAAGTAGTGAATTCTTTGGACCATTGAGGTTCCCTGGACTTTCTAGTTTGAATGTAGATTTATTGTACTGTATAATGTTAGAGAAAATTTGCCAGATGGCTCCCAGACTATGACATAAATGGAATGGAAACTCAAGTGTGGGTGTGCCTCCTCTCCACATACTGCCCAGTTAAAATTGCTTCTCTGGCATTTTGTGAAAGAATTACATTAGGGTGTATTGGATTACCACAAAAAATGTTGTGTATATGCAAAAACTTAAGTTGGTATGTCTAAATGTGGCCTTTTGGTGGCTTTTTCTGAGTTGAAATACTGGACATCTGCCATTTTTATTCCCAATGGGAAAACAGGTCTCTGAGGATGTGGTGATGCAGTCACTTTGCTGGGGAGGGAAGAATGGATCGCTTCCTTTGCACAACCACACAGTGGCTTTGCACGTTGGACAGATATATGGAACAGATGTTTCTGTGTGGCTTTTGGTTCAAAGGTTTTTGCTTGTATGGTACCCCATCCTTACAGCAGCTGCCCCCCGATGGGAGTGCTGAAATACCCCAAGCTGCCAACAATAGGCACCGGGGGTAGATTGAGCTAAGATACCAAGAAATGGCAGAGTCTGACTCTGAGCAGCAGCTTTTGCTGGAATACCCATCAATGGACAGAAACTGAAACAAAGCAGGGGGCTAGAAGCCCTGTATGCTCCTTTTTGACAGCTCCATGGTAGATCAAAGATCCCACTAGCTTCTGGCCCCATGCAGTGTATCTGCTCTGTTCCCTTATCAGAGGACAAATTGTCTACTACATACAGTAGTGGTTCTAACATTCTTTTGACTTCCTCATACAGAAAGGGGTCTTTTCGCATTGTTAAAGTTGAATCATGACAATAACATAAAAAAATCCAGGACATCTTCCACATCTGTTAAATAGAAAACCCTCGGATGGTTTTGTGTTTTAGATGCTGTTGTATTTATGCTTGTGTGAGTGCCCACTTGTTTGAGCCATGTTTAAATTTAAGTCCTTTGACTTTTCCTTCTCAGATGACAAGCTCTGGTTTGCCTTTCTGGTCTGGCCAAAAGAAGTGTCCACATCCCTTGACCTTTAGTCCAAACAATGTAAGTTTTACAACCTGCTTCACCATGCATTCCATATGCTACAGATATCATTCAATTAGTATTATTCTTACAGTGTATTATTCACACTGTCTTGAGGTTTGGGCCACTTATCTAAAAAAATGAATAAGACCACTGAAATGTAAATAAGTGATCATGAAGAAACCATCAAATGCATAAAGTCAGCACCAGTCAGTCTGCCCCATGAATATCAAGTTTTCTGTAGCTTCCAGACTAAAATGTTCTGTATTATAGTCAGTTTGATCAGGGGCAGGCACAGGCGTCAAGCGTGAGGTCATGGGCGTGACAGTTTCCCCATCTTTACTTTTAAAGTTATCTTGGTAGCCTTGATATTCTGGAAGAAAATTGTCTCTTTCTTTGTGAAATTCTTTCTGTGTAATTTATGCAACTTTATTATTAAACATATACATTAAAAGCATTTTGTCTAAATTGGATGATTATATTCTTATAAATGTTGCCTTTCTGCACAAAATACAAGAATGTATGTGACATTATTGCTTATATTACTTTGAATCTAACTTGACCATGATGGCATATGCAGTGCATTTTTTATATTTGTCTGCCTTATCGTACAGGCCACCCATATGGATTACATCATAGCAGCAGCAAACCTCTATGCACAGATTTATAAGATCAAGGGAACACGAGACCGTAACACCATCAGGGAAGTCCTTGAAAAGGTCCATGTGCCTTCCTTCACGCCCAAGTCTGGCGTAAAAATCCATGTCACGGACCAGGACATGGAGAAAGACAAGGAAAATGTTGGTGAGGGGAAGCAAACATTGCATATGTTTTTGTACGGTCTCATTAACCAATGGCATAATGTGGTCATCTCCCATACAGCATTCTTTAAATGACTGTTTCAACAACACTGTCTCCATTCACTTTCTCTTAGACACAGCCCACCTGCTGAAGCTAAAGAATGAGCTGGCCTCCACTCCAGGGAACAGCACCACTCTCAGGATGCACCCCATTGAGTTTGAGAAGGTAATAATCTTATATTTGACCTGCCTTCACAACAAGTACTCAGACCTGAGACAGTGTGACTATTTTACCATTGAATGAGCACTCTGAGAGGGCTGTTAGGAAACCTCTTGGAGACATGCATGACCACTTCATTCTCTGTGCTCTAGCGGCCCTGTCTACAAGTAGCCTAGGTAGGATCACCAGAAGAACAGCAGTCTCCTGTGTTCTTCACCCTGACAGCCACATGTCACATGTTCTGAACGTCCCAAGCCAGGACAAGCACAAGCAGAGCTCTGTAGGCTTTGAAAAATGTGATGAAAAGGTCAGATTGCTATTGAAAAGTGCAAGGCTCTTCGTCACTGAAGCTCCCTTCTTCCCTTGAGCTCTGGATCCTTGAAGTGTGGTGTTCCTGCAGGGCATGAGGCCAGTTCTTTGAATCAGGGCCCCAGTGCACCAGTGAGTCCTCAGTCAGGGCTTCCCAATGCTGCTGGGCCTTTGTCCTTGTCTTTGTCATCTGCTTGAAAGGCTGTGAGGAGGGGGGGCAAACGATGCATGAGGTTCTGTGGACACAGAAGTATATCAGGTGTTGTTTGCCTTGTGTGACTCAGGTCTACACCAGACAACCCCCACTATATGCTCCTCTGATTGCTGCACACTCACCACCTGCCCAGGTTTCGCAGGAGATATGTGAAGTGTGTCGAGAGATTCTAAGGGCATCAAGTTGCTTGAACTAACTACCTAATGCTCCCCCCGGGTACCTCAATGACAGTCGCTTCTTCATCCTTTGAAGTACTGCATGGCTAAAGCATGACATCATGTGTTGCACTGTGCAAAAAGGAAATTAGACTTCAGTAACAATTGTGAAGAGTCCACACCTGATTAAGTATTTTAATCAAAGTGACACAGGCACGGAATTTACTTTTTGTGGGAAAAACCTATAGATAGAGAAGGTATCTTTTGCTCTAGAGATCACTTACGTTAGCATCTCACACACATACACAGGCTGAAACCGCTTATCCCGAGCGGGGTCGCAGCGAACTGGAGCCTAACCCAGCAACGCAGGGCATAGGGGTGGAGGGGGAGGGGACACACCCAGGATGGGACGCCAGTCCATCGCAAGGCACCCCAAGCAGGACTCGAACCCCATACCCCCCAGAGAGCGGCACTCAGCCAAGCCCACTGCACCACCGCACCCTCCAACATTAGTATTAGTATGTCATTAATTATATATTGAAATCTGAGTATACACAGAGGTCATTTGTAGTTATTGTCAAAAGTTTATATCATCTGTGTGCCCAGATCCAAATTCTTTGCCTTATCTGCAACAAAACTCTGAGAAAGAGTCTTGTGTGAAGTGTCACACTCTGCAACGAGCAAGACAATGATGACATTATGATGATAACCTGACTAAAAGATCATTATTCTGGAATTAAAAATGTGCTTAAAATGTCCCTGCATGCAGGATGATGATACAAATTTCCACATGGACTTCATTGTGGCTGCCTCGAACCTGAGAGCCGAAAACTATGGCATCCCCCCTGCTGACCGACTCAAGGTGAGAAAGGGGTGACATCATCATCCCCTCAGGGATACTAGGTGTGTTCTCAACATTTCCATGAAAACACTCAGTGTCTTACCTTTATAGTTTCAAATATGGTGAGGAGTCAGGATCCTGCAAAGTGTGTTTTCCACACCAGGTCTGACAGAAGCCTTAGAGACTCATGAAGGGTTTCCTGTATTAATCAATGGACTTTTCCTTAAAATGTAGTCTTGACTCACTTTCTCAGTGACTGTATTACATGGCACTGAGTTGGGGTAATCAGAAAAATGTTATTCCAAAATATGACAGATTGCCTTGTGTAACTGAAAGTAATGAGGACAACAGATGAAATGGTATGAAGTCATTTAAGAAGTTAAAATATATATTGAACTAGAGGTTAAGAAGACGTCTCTAAATCATAGCACTAATTTCCTTTGTTGTCCTCAATATAAAATATACTCGACAGGATAGATTGGCACAATGAATAATAATAATAATAAAATCTGTACATGTACTTTTTCTTTCAATTACCCGTAACATTCTGTTCTGACTTCAAGAGACACATCGCCGCTCTCGTGAGTATATACTATGAATGTGTTGTGCCCAGAAATGGGTTTCTGTGTTGCTGAGTGATGGTGTCACTTTAAATACAGCACTGGATAGGACTGTAGCTCTCTGTTTTTATTTGTAAGAGAGTCGTGAAGTTCTTTCCTCTGCAGCCCTGCCCCTCTGCCTGTCCTGTGTTAAAAGAGCACTTACAATTTCCTCTGCACCCCCCAATCCCCCACTGGTTGTCTTTGTGTAGAGTCATACATCTGCCCCACAGTGGGTGTGCTGGTTAAATGAGGCATACCCTTGCCAAAAAAGCAAAACTAATCACAGCACTTTACCTTCTCCCAAAGGTGTGTTACCTGAGCTTGGTATATGTTTTGCTATGTTAAGCAGGTGGGGCAGAGAAGAGGGGAGGCGTTTGTGAGGAGAGGATTGCATAGTTAAATACATAATACCTCTCAGCATGTGCAGTCACATATATTTCTTATGAATTCGTATTGTATTTCCTAATCTTGTGTTATTTTAGTTACTGCTGTATTTATAAACTGCAACTGAAACTTTCATTTATAAAAGTATCATAATAATGTAAATAAATTCCCTTGCAATTGTTTTATAAACCCATCCCATGCCTGAAAAGCTGTATTTATTGTGGGCCAAAAACAGAGGCAGGAATTACAGTAGACGGTATCACAAGTGAACATTTGTTTCCTTCTTCCTTTCTGCTATTTCTTTTCTGTGTTTTAGTAAACAATATGTTTTAGTAACAGTACACCTTTTGCACTGAGACCTTTAGCAGCTGGTGGTGTTTTGTCCCTGGATCTGAACAAGCCATTTTTCTCAACTGCCTTATTTATTTCTCTGTCTATAATTGCCTCTCTCTCTTATATTTGTTTTCTCTTTTACTGAAGTTTCTGCAGCTGAGACATTTTGCCTGCATTTTCCATTGTTCTTACCATGTCTGGGTTGAATAAACTTCCGCTATGTATTCAGATATTAATAAACATTTAATAACTTTTTAGACATCCAACGGAATTCTAAACAAAAATACTGATTGCCAACTTTGCACAGAAAAAAAAAAACACCTGAAGTGAACTGATACACAGAATAACTTAGCTAAATTTCTTCATTTTCAGTGAGGAAATAGGACTGCAGATGGAACGATATTATTGCAATGAGAAACATGAAAGACATGCGGGGAAAATTGAATCTCTAAAGCCTGGCAGGTGTTTAACCTGTTTTAAAGTGTCTCAGCCTCTTTAGTAAAATGATAAACGTACCATGAGACAGGATATTCACGTAGAAATGATGAAGAGATATCTTCCGAGATCCTGTGGCCAAGCAACTTAAGAACAACACGTCTTTCGCGTTCATTCAGTTGCTTAGCAACCTGTTTACAACATTAATTTCAGTAGATTAAAATTTCACTCATTCCAAAGAAGTTCTCTGTTTAGATGTTCAGCAGCAACCCTTCAGGTCCCTTAAATTTGAAACATTTTGGTTAGAGGTCTGCTGACTTTAATAGTTTGCCTCTTGATATCCAAACCTCTTTCCCATCTTCAGAGTAAGCTGGTCGCTGGGCGAATCATCCCAGCCATTGCCACGACCACAGCTGCAGTGGCAGGACTCATGTGCCTGGAGCTCTACAAATTGGTCCAGGGTCACCGAAGGATTGAATTGTACCGCCCAGCCTTCCTCAACCTGGCAGTCCAGACGTGTGTCTTCTACCAGCCCCTCGCACCCCAACTTTTCACAGTGAGTGATCAGTGCCCATGGTAAGATGTGTATGTTTACATGAGCGCTGCAGAATGTGCACATATGCAAGGTTTTACAGGCATGTTCTGGGTTCCTAAGTGGGTGATGTATAGACTGAACTCTGTGTCATGTGTGGTTTGTGCCTCGTACATGTGTAGATAAATGATGTTTTGTCTCCTGTTAAGAGACAGCTCTGTTTGAGAGAGTGAGGCAAGGTGGTACTATCACCACAGAGACTGCGGATAAGCTTTCTATTAAACTTGAAGGCACCCACACCTGGAGTCCGAAGACACAGGAAACCGAGTCAGAACTCTGTTAGTGCAGACAGCCGAAGGGAAGGCCAGGGGAGGCAGGCACAGTCGGCATGAGCTCCCCCAGTCAACTGTAAGTCTGTCTGGCTGTGCATACCTTCCCACAGAAATCCCCCTGCAGGAGGTTTCTGCAGACAGAGCTCAGGTGGGAATTTACCTGTGACCTTTGCCAGGGGCAAGGGCTGCATGCCATCAGGTCAAAATGCACAGGAGTATGCAATTGAAATTCAGATACAATTATCAGAATAATGGATTTTTAGTTTCCTAGCCCCTTGTGCAGTAGAATTAAATGCAAAACAAAGAAATACTTCAGTTATGAATTAAGTTAACTGATCAAACCAATATTTTTATTATGCATATTTTTGAGATGGAGTCAGTGTTAAAAATTGGATCAAGTAAGTCATTCCTGTGGATGAACTTTGGTATGTAATTTTAGATCTTTTGCCTAGTTTCTGCATTAGGAACTTTCACATGAAGAGAAGGAATACAGTGCAAGGTCTGGTTTTAGTTTCTTTGTACCAAGAAGGACCAGGGTGTGACTTTTGCTCCCCTGCCACCTGCGTTTGTGATGTGTACACAGTGATCCCAGTGGTCACTTGCTGCTAGTTGTTCTACAGAAGCCATATGTCATCCACCTTCTGGAGAGTGTTAAACCTCATATCTGAGCCAAGAGCTGCCAGTAGCTATGTACAGGCAGCTAGGAGGTTGACCGACCCACTTCCTGTGCAGAGGAACCGGATCTAGAGCTGCTGACAGGGCAGAAGTGGTGACAGAATCTAGGAAGCAAACTTGGAGTTTCAAACCATTCCTCATGTCATCACCTTCACCCGTTCCACCAACATCACCACATGCACATGGTCCCTGCGCTGTCTTCCTGCCATCTGGTCACCTCCTGGTGTCCTGATTAAGTCAGTATCTATGGAGGTGCTTGGCCTTCTCAGACATCGGCCACGCTGTAATGGAGGCCATCACTGGGCACCTGAGGTTTGTTGTGTTTCTTGTGCAAAGCAGGATATGGTGTACTAGAGGAGCAGGGTCACTGGAGCATGGAGCTCTTTGTTTGTCAAGAAGGATGTAAGTGGCTTTTTGGTTGTTGAAACGTGTTCCTCATCCAAGGAATCAAAGTCTTTTCACAGAGAAGATACATGATTCCAGTACAGCATTCTGAGCTTTCTCATCACATGATATCTTTATCTGCAAGGCGGCTGGCTTTGTTTTGTGTGGCACCTTCAGCTATGATTGCCACGGAAGCTGAGCCACGCCGTTTCAGGGCTCTCCCTGCCGATTAGCCTCTCAGAGAGAAAGTGACCCCTGATCTATTTGGGCACTTGGGGTTTCACAGACAACCCTTGTGAAGGTGACCGACGTTCACCTTGAACGCATGACTTCATCAGCACCTCCTGACTAGCGAATGTCTATGAGAAAGCCTTCTGGGTTTCCTGTTACAAGTGGCTAATTTGTTAAATCACACCATAATGTTTGCACTGGGTTATATCATGTGATAATCTTGAGTCTGGGGGTTTTTAGTTTCTGCAGAAAAGACATTCATTTAACCCTTGAGCCAGAAAGAGCAGCTTTCCTGCAATGAAAGGACATAACCGAACAAACACGTCTTTAGGGTAGGTGTACAATTTCACAGATCTGACCCAGCAGCAGATTAGTGGGTCTGCTCAAGTCTAGCTGAGCTGAGACTTCAAGAATTTGCTGTAGACTCCTGCTTCAGGTCTCTGCTAACATTTATGAGCTGTCTTTATCCTGGGGTACTGCTGTCGCTCTCTCCCAGAAACACTATACTCCAGTGCACCCTTTCTCTGTCGGAGTGGGGTGACCTGTAGTCAAGAAGGTACAGTGCAGCGATAAGTTTAAGAACACATTGTTGGAAAATAGATTCTTCAGAAGACATTTGCTTCACACTTTTTCAGCAGGAAATGAGCCCAAATGTCTGTTCCAGCTGTTCTGCTGCTGTTCCTAGAGATGTATCACATTTGTGGGTTGCTTTGCTCTCTTCTCTGTCCACTTTGTCCCGTACACGTGTTGCACAGGCTGTCCGTGTGTACTCATGTTTTTCACCTGTACTATAGAGCTTATGAAGTACATTGTGTTTCTTGCCTGCTTGGGGAGGTGTGTTTGTTCATGCAGGAGTAAATAGGTATGTTCTCCAGCTGTAATGGTGAGGGAAGTCTATTGACCCTCCGGGGGTAGATATGTACGCTTTCTGTGTACCAGTTAATTAAGTGAATTATTGTTTAAAATGCTCAGAAGACTTTGGAAATGCTAATGCCTTCAGCTGTAATTACTTTAATAATTGTTATTTTAATAAACCTGACATCACTTTTTGCACTGTATGTCTTCAATTAAAAGAGTTTCATCA
Organism: Scleropages formosus; assembly: GCF_900964775.1. Lineage (NCBI taxonomy): Eukaryota > Metazoa > Chordata > Actinopteri > Osteoglossiformes > Osteoglossidae > Scleropages > Scleropages formosus. The sequence goes on along the minus strand of NC_041807.1, from coordinate 25,670,124 downwards.
TTCACTGAAAAGCAACACATTTAAATATTTTAGCAATAGATATATATATATGCAAAATAATTTAAATGTCTTTGAGTTTTTCTCTAGACTAAATTACCACTTTTGAATTATATGCATGCTGCAGCTGTTTGATCTCCCCAGAAACGTCACATTAAATATTCTCATATTAGAATTACTTACCAGTCGCTCAGCTCCACGTATGAATGGCAAAACTCATTGAAAAGTAAATATTTTTAAGATGAGTGTAACTTTTTTAAATGGCCTAATACTCTTCTAATGATCACTTTTAGCAAAATGAAGGAAGGGGAACGCTTTCAGCAGCAGGGAACATAAACACTGACACTTCTCAGCTTACGCACTAGTAACTCAATATGTGCTGCCTGTGTTTTGGTGCCTGTGCCGTATTTTGAGGCAGCGCTTTCCCGGGGCGAACAGCCTTGCAGGGAATAGCGCTGTGATACGAGGAATAAACGCTTCACAGATGAGATTTGTGGGGCTGTTTTTGGCTTCAGGGAGTGCAAACGTGCATCAGCCCAGTTACTGCTCTCTGTGCAGACATATTACTGCAGGGCTCTGACGTGGTGCTGCGGTCCACCTCCGAGAGCCTCGCATTCTTTGGCCCAGACCTGTTCCACAGATGTTTGGCCTTGAGAGAACCTTTCAAGCGAGAGCTCTGCAGAATTTCTCCATACACAGGTCTCTGTCTCAAACATTTTGGGTATTCACTGGAGATGTGTCTCTCGGGCCCCAGAAAAGGCTAACTTCTTGCGACAGGGTGAGGGTCAGGATGAGGCAAGGAGTCACCCCGAGGTGGAATTTAATCCCTTCATGTGACAACTAGACACTGACATGGTAAAAGTTGGGTAAACTGACATCTGGGTTACCCTGTGACTGACCTGGCGTGACTTGACCCGAGACAAACCAGAAAAGGAAAACAACTGCTGGTGAAAAGCTAAAAAGTCGTGAGGGATGGACAAAAGGAGAGGCTGACTAATGATGCACGCTCAGTGATGACAGACAGGACTCGTGCTGGTGTGTGTTGCTCTTTCTGCATCACAAGGAGGCGAGGAAATGTTTTATGCTTCTGAATTTTTAAAATCTGTTTATTCCCTTGCCATGTGTGAGAGATCATCACAGGCATCCTGCCCAGGGTACCCTAGAATGGGCTCTGGGTGACCACAATGAATGAACGACTGAATGCTAATTCACTATACATCTGTAAATTAATTCTAATAAGAAGTCAAAATCTGCAGCAGATTAAATTTTAAAACTTGTGCATAGTTTTGTAAAATATGTGGCTGTATCAGATGCAGAACAAATATTTATCCATTGTAATATGACTATTATTTTAGGAAACAGAGAAACTTCACTAGACTTGAATTTTTCGTTTTGATTTAGACTCCTTTGATCTTTCACTTGAACTGAAAGAGGAGGGAGTAAATCTCATATTTTAAAATTAAATTAAATCCCCTTCAACAGCCCACACTGGCGGAATATTCACTTTCTCTGGAGTCTCACATTCTGTTTTAACACGGGGTGTGTTACTCTCATTTGTATCCTTTGTTTTTACTGTGATGCTCCTTGCAGTGTGAAAGTCACCAATGTGTTAATAAATCCACTGGTAAGACAGACATGTTCTAAGGCATAGATACTTGTCTCCGTTTTATCGGAGCAGAAAAGCGAGCACATTCTCTTGACTATACACCAGGGTGGTGTTGTTTTTTTTTAAAAGGATTTGCTATCCCCTTCATCCATGACCTTGAAACAGAATTTGCTGGGCAGTACCAAATCCCAACCCCCAACAATCTTCCAGCATAAGTCTCAATTAAGCAAGGCATTTTATTCTAGAGACTTTCCAGGTATTTTTGAGGCCTTTTGAAATAGTTTCCACTGCTGTTTCTGTGGTGGCTGTTCCACACCCCTAACTGAATGAGTTGCACTGGAGTATAAGCTCTTGGGATGAGCGGAGTTCAGTCCTCACTGTGCTCCCTGAGGATCCTTGCTGAACTGACCCCTATTTCCGTCCTTCACAGGAAGACACATATTGGAACCAGATTTCCTAGCGCTCCTGTGATCTCACATCATTTCTAATTGTTTGCAGCCTTACTCGTGAACTCTTAAATTCATAGTTGTCTGTGTAGGTTATAATGTTTTTTTAATTATAGCTTTTTTCTGTTCTCTAGTATTTTGTAGTTAATACAATATTGCCCCATGAAATATAATCATTTTAAAAAAGTTTTAAATCATCTCTCCATAATATAGCAATGTCTTTCTTTGCAACCTGATTAATTGTGCTAGTTGTATCGCTGAACTCCAAAGTACAGGGGAAAATTTTAAATGAGATTTTCTGTATCTTTTGATTAAGCAATAGGTTGCTCTTATTGTTAAGAAACTTACTTGCTAATAGTTAAGAAACTTACATTCCTTTACTAGTTCCATGTCAGGTAACAAACCTGCCTGAAGCGCTCATATTTTTGGAATTGCTTCCAGGCAAATGCTCAGTTCCACTACTATGTTTATTCAAATGCTGTGTTGATTTTTATGTGGAAGAGGAGGTGGAGACTACTGGGGGTTGTAACTTTGAGGTGAGCATATGCCAGGGGTTAACTGATGAAGCAAGGCGTGTGCAAGCATTGACTCTGAAATTGCCAACCCTACTCACTGATGACAGGGAAGGCCTTCATGTTGGTCGTGTGCCACCTGCTAGCATGGAAAAGTAAAGGGTTGCCTTTAGCATGTGGCACGATACTTTTAGCTTTCTCACGGTGAAAAGGTTAAGATGTGGCCATAGGTTTCCAGAGTTCCTTGGGAGGGGTTCTCTGAAGGGCTTGGCTTAGCATGGTAGCTCTTGCTGGGGTTCTCAGACACTCACGGCTAATTGCATGCTGTGCGTGCCGATGCTGAGGGTCACCGGTTGTTGTACAGTCATTGTGGGTTCCTTCTCTTTTCGTCCCCCCGGCTGACATTCCTTCTGTGGTGATGGAGTTTCCCCAGGACCGAGTGCTCCTCCGCAGCTTCGTCATCTATTTTGAGCAAACCCGCATATCCCTACCAAAGTCATGAGGTTCCAAAGTTGTGGTGTTTTGTCGACTAAGCACCTATAAAAGAAAAGCAATTTTTTTTCATTTCAGCAGCGTTTTTGATTTTAGTTTCTTGAATGCTACACTGGTGTTCTATAATTGCGTGCAAAAATCAACTGGGCATTCCCCCCCTATTATTTTCAGAGCTGGGAGATGCAACCCATTTGTACCTTTGTGTTTCAAACCTGGAGCACTCAGGTGCTCGTCGGCTTCCCAGGGGTTTTCTTTCGGTGGAAAATTCTTGGCTTTTTCACTTTTCATTTGAAGTCTTTCAGACATTTCTTCTGCACCAGTGCTTTCACTCTAGCTGACTGCAAGGCTTTTGTTCTCTACTGTGCTGGCACATATGCTTACCTAGCCAGGTTTTTTTTAGATGGGTGGGACTTCTTGCTAACCAAACAGGTGATGTTGGCTTGCAGGAGAAAAAAACAATATAAGCCAACCTTGGTTAAAGTGTGAGGTGAATTTGTTAATTTAATTATATTTTATGTATACAAGTGATATGTCACAATGTGATATAATGTCTTTTTTTTTTAACTGACAGTGATTTACCTATTTATACATTGAGGTCATTTTTACTGGAACAGGGCATGTACTTTGCTCAAGTGTCCTACAGCAGCAGGTGGGTTTCAAACTTGCAATCCTCAAGTCAAAAGGTGGTTGTTCTATCCAGTATGCTCCCTGCTGCCCCCACGAATGATAGTGTTTATGTTTGAGTTTTTGAGTAGGCGCTACCTTTAAAGACACATCATTTTTATAATAGAAAATTCAAGTTTTAACTCAATTTGAAACAGCCTGGCTCAAGGAAAAATGTCAGGTTGATATCTGCCTCTATCTTCTAACTCACAACAAGAAAAGAGTCTCGGTCTCAGTTCCCTGCCTACCACACAGGGTTTACTCCTAGTACTAAACATCCCCTTTGACACTGATCTGACCATAACTACCATGTGGCAGGAAGACCAGCTGGGTGTTTCTTACCAGCCTGGCTTCAGGATAACAAAGGGAGAAACTTTGTAAGCTCCAAGTATCTGAAGCTTTTTATGTGGTGTTCTAAGTTCTAGTTTGTGGTGCTCTTCTCTTGTGTTGTTGCTTCTCTAAAGTCGTCGGGCAAGCTGACACATTTTCACAGGATTATTTGGGGAAGTGCAGAAATACCCCTTTGGTTACTGGGAAAGATGACATTTACTGGTACTGAAAATGTTTTTTTCATCTGTATCTAAAGAAAACATCTAATTTGCTTTATTTTGTTTGGTGAAACCCTGCCTTTTTCTGACAAACAAAACTATAGATAGACATCTGTTGCATTAATTAATAGGTAGAATTTTCACTTTATGGTAAGATGCTATGGTTGAAATATCCTGTATTTTAATTTTCGGTCATTTTCAATTTGGCTTTAAAATGTATTCACTATGAGCAGGTTAAATTATCAGGGTTATTGTCATTTTGTTCTCCATGAATGCAATCAGGTTTGCAAGTAGTTTTGAGAATAATGTGATAAATTACACCTTCTGCAATTTGGACACATTTGTGCTTCAGGTTAATGAGGTTCGTGTTTCACATGTTAAATCCATTTAGGCAGTGTTAACAGAGCTGGGCTGCACTGTGGTGATGTCTCCTTTTGTTTTGTCTTTTGCTCAGTACAAAATCCCATTTCAAAGCCATTATCATCTCTCTCCACTGCACTGAATTAGAGCAGCATGTGGGACTGATTTGGCGAGCAAAGGTCCTAGTGAATGCTGAATAGCTCTTCTTCGCTTGTGATGATCTCTCACAGACTGAGATGTCGGGGGAGAAGGCCTGGCCTCAGGTCCCAGAGTAGGACCTCATTACTAGGGATAATTCCCTTATCTGTGTCTCATGAGCTGCTTTGAGCTGACTTCCAGCAGCATCTCTGCACAGAGCTTCAGTTTACCACTTATTCAAAGTCCTGCTTTAAAGTAGAGAAAAACGATTAGTTTGTTTCGACTTTTACTTTTGAATGCCATTTTGCCTTCATTTCCAAACAGTCAACTCAAGTTTTCCAAACCATGTCCAGCAGTGTTAAGTCAGTCTTTGGAGAGAAAATATGTATGACTAATGCAGGTTCCAGTGTATTGGATGGATCCATGATTTGAAACCGGGCTAAAGGTCCACTCGGGGCTGAGTAAAGGGCTTTTTCCTCATTGTAAATCCCACATATATCACTTCCTCGTAGCCTTTGTTGTTTGCAGCATACTGATTTGTTTAGTATGAATATTGATGCCCTTAAATACGGTTCTTTGCTTTGTATCATACAAACTTGTTTTTGTGCAAATATTTTAATTCACAGGAATGTGAATACAATATGATGTAGTCCAGCTGGAAGGGAAGCAGAAGTTTTGCATTGTTTCTTCCTCTCTCTTCAACTAACAACATACTTATTTTTGTTGTTCTTAAAAGTCATTAAATCTTTATATTTGTTTTTTTACTGGTGTTCTTAGTAAAATATGTGATTTACTGGAACTCAGTTCTCACCCCCCACCCCTCACAAAATGTTATTAAAAAAAACTGGCGACCAACCAAGGGTGCTGCATTTGTTTCCCACCAGATCGAATGTGATATCATTCCCAGACTCCAACTGTCCATGTAATCCTGGGATCAACATTCCCACAGTTGTTTACTGACCCGATAGCTAAAGTCCAGTTTAAAGAATATAGAAGCAAAATGCTGCACCGGTTGAAGCAAACTGACAAGAAAAGAGCAAAAATCACATTTCTTCTTACATGATACACCAGGTTTGGTGTCTGGTGCACATCAATATGCAGAGTATGAGGATTGTATTAGAGCTAAAATGTGAAGGCAGCCAAACTTAGGTAAGAAGAAAGGAAAAAATAAGGATAGGCAGAATAATGAGTGACCCGTTGTAAGTAATGTATCTAGCAGTGTGAGTTACCTTGGTGAATAAAGTGTGTGGGTTGATAACACCACATAGAGTTCATTGGCAGTCGCTTGGGAGAAAAGCGTCTGTTAAATGAATAAATGTAATGTAAAATGTAATAACCCACTTGGTTAAGAGGCATTTTATTTAATATATAATTTAAAGAACACTGTTATATTAAAGTTCTTCCTGTGTGAAAAATAAATATATACAGAAACATGCACAAGTATTTCTGATGTTTCCTGTGTTTACTTTAGTTCTATTCTGGAACCATCTGATCTTAAAATATGCTGTTTTGTTATGCTGCCAATTAGATTTTCTGAGAAAACAATGGCGGCGTTGAGGGTACAGTGAAAATAATGTAGTACCATCACACTGACCCAGAAGTCAGCAGTGTAAGGATGTTTGGTTTACTGGCATGAGCTACAGGAGTTGTGTAGTTGCATTCGTTGTGAAGAACCTCTCAGTTGGTGAGTTGCGTCTTGAAAGATTCATTTGTAGGGAAAGTTACAGATGAATATCACTGCAATCCCCACTTGGTAGATTCAGTTTACGTTTAAAGCCCACCACTTATCCACAGATAACAGTTGCAGGACATGCAAAAGTTTCTCTGCCCCTGCTCTCTCTCAGTTTAACTGGACACAGCATTGCCAGATTTTGGGGTGCAGAGTTCGTGGAGTGGATTACAGAGAACATCACCCTGGTATTTTAACAAGCTCACCAGCAATAACTGAAATTTCCATGCTTATTATCCAGCATCCAGGGGGTCAATAAGAGGAACGTAGTCACCGTGGTTGATGTTCCCTTTTGTTCTCTGTTATCCTGAGGATAAATGTCATGATCTTTCACCTCTGTGTAGCAGCTCCACTTTAAATGGCAGTTCTTTATCTGCAGGTGGATAAAGTAGAACTACAACACTGCAACATAGTGTTTTCAAAATCACATGGAATTCAGTGAAAATATACTTGATGAGCAAGAGGATTCATGCTCTATTGATTGTTGGTGTTACAACAATCAGTTGAGGGTGTCACTCCATGCCTGTTTGATTTATTTTTATCTCACCTCTACATTCTGGCACGTAACCCAGCCTGTGCAATTTGTGTATCCGAGATTAACATATTGCAAGTACACACTTGACTGATCGTTGCTTTGGTTCTGCTTTGCTCCAGAACAATGTGGTTGTGATGCAGCAATGAAACATGGGAAGTTTCCTGCTGCTGCTTAACGTAAAAACAGTGTCAGTAAAAACAAAAACAAGGAACTGCAATAAAGCACAGAGGGAGAGGGAGAAAGATAACTCCTAACAGGGTGCTGTTCTGTTTGTGTGTTTCAGTGCAGTGGAGAGGGTGTCCAGTGTAACCCTGTTCTTTTTTCTCTACAGTAACTTTGCTTGTTTGGGAAATAAAAGTCTCGAGTGAGGATGCCAAATTGCTGGTTATTTACCAGTGGACTACATCACATAAAAATGTATACGTTTTTTTTTTTTTTTTTTCTATACATGACAATAAAATGGCACCTCTGTTGTGATTTGAACAGTACCTATGGGATTTTGGGGCTGGTTTTCAGCAGAACTTCCTAAAAGGAAAAGGAGCCTGCAAGGACATTACCACATGACACCTCAGTTCTATCAGGATCACAGGCAGACAGAGAGAGGCTGTACTCCTCTAGTTATTCCAGAGCCAGATGTCAGTCAGACCTCTGTTAGAATTGAGTCGATCGGCTCACAGGGGATGGACGGACAGACGGAGAGAAAGAGAGAGTGCCCTTATACAGGAGACACAGCTGTGCTCGAGGCTCAAGGCCTCGTGAAAATGAGCTCATTCTGTAATTCCTTGCCACCCAGCCTGCTGCAGCTGGCTCTCATTGAGGATGTTGCATGTTTTAAGCATGAGACTCACAAATGCGGTGGCTTTTTCTGAAGGGCAGTGAGCACTGCCCTTTGAAAGCATGTGACATGGAAAAGAGCACATGGGAGCCAAACACAGAGGAGAATCTATTCATCTGCCCAAATAAGCCCTAACAAGGCCAGATATAAGTGTATATTATATGTACATTTATGCATTTGGCAGAAGCTTTTCTCCAAAGCAAAATACAATATGGAGTGAACAAAAATACATCATACTACCACACTGAGAGACAGAGATACAGACAAGCAATTCTCAAAGCACATTCCCATGAGATGTGATTTGTGACTTCTTTCAGGTTCAGCAGTTCTGAGGGAGAGAGGGAAGGATTTCTTTCAAATGCTCAATGACTGTTTATAAGGAACTAGTGCTGACATGCATGAGCAGCACTGGTCTGAACTATTAAGTGTTGTATCCCCATGTAGCTGCCATGCAGCTGTCATCACTAACATTAAAGGACAGTTCACAGATTCCTGTCAGACTTTCCCGTCTTCTTTGTGACAAAAGATTCAAAAAAGCACCCCAGTATTGAACTTGGTTGTGAGCGGATTTAATTTTATCACCCCCAATAAAGCAATCTTTCACTAAGCTTTTCTGACAAAGCTTGGAGTCTGTTTTTCACTGGAGTCAGGACTTAAAGGCTTTGATAAACACATAAAGTACTTGTGACTAAATATTCCCTCTACCCCTAAGTTTAAGGTACTTCACTTGGTTCTGTACCCCTGAACTTTGTTTCAGGAAACATTCAGCTGTGTAAATAGAAAAATATAAAATTGGAACGTCTGTTTGTTTTTGGCATGCTTTGGATAAAAGCATTTTCTAACAAAATAAATGAAAACAGTTGTTTTAAATTTCATGATAATAAACTTACGGGGTAGTGCATGGAGGGTGTGGTGGTGCAATGGGTCTCGCCTGTGCCTGCTTTCGGGTGGGTCTGGGGTTCAAGCCCCACTTGGAGTGCCTTGTGAGGAACTAGTGTCCCGTCCTGGGTGTGTCCCCTCCCCCTCCAGCCTTGCGCCTTGTGTTGCTGGGTTAGGCTCCAGTTTGCTGCAACCCAGCTTGGGACAAGCAGTTTCAGTCAACGTTAGTGTGTTATCTAACTTCTTTTGTCATTTTGCATGTGCTTGTTGTCTTTTCACAACTATGTGAAAGACTCGTTGTCATCAGTCAGCATCACTTAGAAAATGCAGTGTAAAGAGTGCACAATGCTGTATGTCACCCAGGACATCTTCAATATTTATCTGGTGGGTCCATCAGTGTAAGGTCTTTTTGTCACCCGGCAAACACACATACTTTGTTAAATGGTTGCTCAGCTTTGATAAGTTTCCTGGGGTAGTAAGTGGAAAATTATAATGTCCATTTGACACAAAGCAGAGTTTTAACTAGGGAATTGTGTCCCTCAGGCCTGTGTAACACAGTTCTGCAAATTAAAGAGTGTTAAATTTACAGGAAACACCTTCGTCCAAATTGTATGTTGTGAGTTGATGGAAAGACGTTAAGATGATGTAAAGGAAGATGTGTAATTAAGGAAACTTTGTTAGGCTTGAGCTGACAGACATTCGGAGGCCCGACAAATGTTTCGTGTTAGCTTAATACATCCACTGTGAGAAGAGCAGGGGCTCCTTAGCAGTGATACTAGCATGTTCCAGAGAATGTCAAAGGGAGACATATTTCCCATCCTCCACGCCTCTCCAGAAACAGTGACCTGCCACAGTCACATTGCCTCCGGCTGCCCTCTTCTAAATTATTCAACAGAGTCTGGTCCTGACCGGGATTACCGTGGTTATTGAATTGGTGTCGATGTCGTCAAAACTGAGGTTACATCACCGTGGTGGCCCCAAGCTGCCAGCATGTGCTCCTGCTAATACGTCAACTGTGCGTTTCTAATATGAAAAACATGATGTCAGTTGAGGAGAAGAGGAAATAGTCTTGTTCATTTCTCCTCTGTATTCGTCAACAAAAACAAGAGGCTCAGTGAGAGAATAAAATACCTGATAAACATCACAAGTATTTCGTTGTCCTCATGTTTATCACTTAACTTCTTCTGCTCGTTGCTCTGACCACGTCTGTGCAGCAGCTGACAGTGGTGGCTCTGTTGTTGTGAAGACTTACTGATTTTTAGTTTCACAGTTAAATTCAATGTGCTGTGGACCCTATTCCTTTCACACTCCATGCTAGCCCTAACTTCATATTCCACAGTGTCTGTCATACTCTCCCCAAGGTCCTGTTGTTTCCTCCTGTGATCAATACTTACCTTAAGTCTGTGCTCATGTTTAATGTAACCTTTAACACCTTCAAGAATTTTGCGCTCTTCGTTAGCTTTCATGCTATTCAGCAAAGTATCGTGCAATAAGGCAAAAAAAAACTCTGCAAGAGCTGATGACAGTCACAGTTAAGAACCAGTCACTCAGTGCTTGTGCATTTCTTCATCTGAAAATTACCCCCAAGTTTTTTACAAGTGAGTCAGGAGAATCCACCAAACATGTGTTTGTGGAGTGCAGAACGACAGTTGTGTGAAATTGCCATTTTGTGGTGCAGCACAGGAAGGGGACTTATCAAGGCCAGTGGTCTGAACTCAGCTTCCTGCCTGTGAGAATGGGCTATTGTGCTAAGGGTGGACTGCAGACCAACATAACGGTTTCAGTTTGACCACATCAGCGCAGATTTAACACGGCACCGATGCGTGACATTTTAGGTGGGTTCCAAGACTATGTTCACTGACAGAACCCCTATTGTGGTTGGCTGCGGTTCGCTTATCTACCAGACCTTGGGCTGATCGAGGGGATAAAAGAAACTCCTCCCCGTCCCTCCATGGTTTTGCCCTTTTTTATTTTGTCTTTTCACATTTGGAATACGTTAATGCATTTTTAATTTTGATCTGACCCCACGCTTAACTTTGCTATGATACGTTTTATTGTTTTCCTAACAATGTTATGTTGTGACTATTCAAGAGACCCTCATATCTGGCTTTCTGGAAAATGGCTTCACTTTTTCAGAAGCAGGATGTTACGGGGGCCTCTGATGGGAGTTCACTTTCAGTTAGGCATGGCAATGGTACAATGTTTGAAACAGGGTAAGGTTGATGAGAAAACCATATGTTCTATGTAAACTGCATTCTGGGTAAAAATATGGACTGATACCAAGCAAGGATCATACATAGAAGGCCATGTCTCACCTTGTCTTAGGGTTTTTCCCGAAATGAGACACATCAACCCACCCACTTCCTGAGGAAGTGCTGTGTAGCCATTTGGTCTATGATGCAAAAAACATGTTGCAGGGAGCGTAGCCTGGATATCCTGAGAGAGAAGCACTCCTCTTCCAGCCCCTTCCCCGCCCCTTCTGCCACTGTCGATGTGACTTAAAATCAATTAGAACTTGACTGGACAAACCAGTGTCTCCTTCAGCAATATCCCTAACTGCACGTATGCATACGCATCCTATGTTTAACTTCATTGGAATGGATACTCCCCTGTAAGGCACTTGTGCATTAACTGTAAAAATAAAACAATTAGCCTTTGTGCTTAATTAATTATTGCTTAAAATCCATTTCACCTGTGGAATGGAGGCAGCACAGGAAAAGCTGGTACTTCACAGCTCCTCAGTTGTGAACTTGGAGTAGGGTTCATGTGGAGTTGTGTAGTGTGGAGTGTGTGCTCTTGCCACGTTTGAGTGTGTTTCTTCTCATGGTCTAAAATGCAGAAAAGTGCCTCTGAGTTGAAGTGAACCCTTAGCAACCCTCACGTCATTTTGAAGGTAAGGGAGTATGCGCATTTGTTGTACCATTGCCTTCTTCCATGCATGTCATTGGACTATGGGAGGAAATCCATGGGGAGAACCTACACAAGTCTGAATGAGTGGGCACTGAATCAGTGAGGCACCAGCATTACCTGCTGTGCCACACTTCAGTTGAACAACTACAAATGGCAAATATCGGATTTCAAGTATCCCAAATCCTTAAATTTCCACAGTGCAGATTGCCGAGCATGGGGCTTTTGCCCTGAACCTGGCCAGAGCATCCCTGTCTGGGCCACGATGCTGAAATGACTCTGTCTTCCCTTTGTCAGCAGCTGTACTGAAAGGACTCAGTGCAATCCCCACAGCAACAAGGAGACATTACATTACATGGGTTTATTTAGCTGATGCATTTCACCATAGCGATTTACAGCGTTAAGCTACTTACAGTGCTTTATACATGTTGGTCATTTTTACTGGAGCAAGTTACACTTTAGCACCTTGCTAAAGGGTACTACAGCAGGCAGTGGGATTTGAACCTGGGTCCTTCAAGTGCAAGATGCTACCTGCAGCCCCACACAAATGGCTAGAAAGGACCCTAAGGGGCCATCATCAGTGGAATATTCCTGCTGCTATACTGCTGTGGAAACCTGCACTCACCACTCAGAAAACTTCCTATAGCTGCCCGAATCAAATTCAAAACTCCAGTTACTGTGTACAAATGCATCAATAGAACTGCTCCCAGCTATTTACAAGACTTAATCAACCGCTACACTCTAGCCAGGCCCCTTCGCTCGTCTACTTCTGCTCGCTTGGTGGTCCCGTGCAGGAAAGGTAAAGCTTGGAGGTTCTTGGTTCTGGCTCTGTTGTGGTGGAATGACCTTCCCCTTTCACTCAGAACTGCAGAAACTCTGTCTGTTTTCAAGAAGGGTCTGAAAACCTACCTTTTCCAGATCCACTTCACCCAAGATCTCTCCAGTTCATTTAAGGTGTAACTGTTCACGCATCATAACTCCATAAGCATCCCCAGATACAACCTTTATTCAGCCACTACTCTGGCATTGTACTTGCTCATTTGTGTAGCTTATAACATTAAAAAAAAATTGGTGGGAGGGTATCGGGATTTATCTATCCTGTGTCTTATGCACCTACTCGAACGATGAACCTCGGTGCAGCAAGTGGTAGGTAACAAACTAGGTTTGCTTGAGACTTTCATGTCTGCAGCTATGTCTCCTTCTCTCAATGCAATGCATAAATTGTACTTTTGCTGAGATGTTCGTCGCTTTGGACAAAAGCATCTGCTAAATGAATAAATGTAAATGTAAGACATCAGTAACATTCCTGCCTACTCTTCTGAGGCTGGGCTATTTTTTTCAAGGTCTGCTGTTACATAATTTATATTTCTACTGTGCTGCAGGTCTAAAGTTGAAAGGTACGTTTTTTTCATTGTTTATGCATGCTGCTTCACATTTTTGCACATTGTGCTTGTAGACTTCCATCTCAGAAGATTTACTACAGCCAAAAGACTTTTTCGGTTTCCATCAGTGTTGCTGGTGATATAATTTATTCCTATTGCTTGCACTTTAATCCAATGGGTTAAATGAGATGTTCAAACAGATTCACATGTTGCTGGCAGCTGCTTAGTTTATTTTGTACTATGAAGCAACAGTTTGAAAATCTCTTCAGCGAGGGAAACAAAGCAAGTCCCTAAAATGTTGCCAGATGACTTTGTGGTTCTTCTGTTTTTATTTATGTTGATGCAGTAAAGGGTAGAGCACTTGTGTGTGGCTGCAGTTACCTCTGATTTGATCAATGTGCCTTATGAAGTTTTTGGACAAGTTTGCTGTGAAGTATTCAGTACTTCTGGCATGGTGCCAATAGTAACAGAGAACTAGGGGAACCGAGAGAAAAGCAAAGAGGAGAAAAATACTCGGACTCGTATTCTGCTCCTTTGGGCATCTGTAAATATCCAGGAAACCTTAGAACCTCAATCCTGAAGTCGCAATAGCAAAACCAAGGACATGAGGATATAAGTAAGATAAACAGAACTTAAGTATTTCATATTACCATTAGAGTGGTCTAATAAGTTTTTTTAATCATATGTTGTATAATCAGCTCAGCCGTTTTTAAATGTTGTTTGATTCCTCTTTGGGTTAGTATTAACAGTAATCCTAACCCTAACCTTAAACTCTGTTTACAGACAACCCCATCCCCAAACTGTTGCAATATTTTACAAGTGCTTGTCTTGGTTAATACCAGTGTAACATGACTGTAGTTCTGGCTCATTCTTCACTTGATTTAATATAATCTAGTCTGGCACACTACAGGTATGTGCATCTGACCATCCTTATGATCTATTATTCATGGCAAGATGTGATTCCTCTTTGTTGCAGGGAAATAAATCCAATTCTGATATTTCTCAAAATATTACATATTTTGGATCATGAAACAAGAGCCTGAAAAGAAGTATTCTTGTCACGTTTCCGAGGATCTGGTCCAATGTAAAAGGGCCTGGATTAGGTTAATGGAAAACAAACATGTCACATGATGCTCTTTTTGGTCACCTGTGATGCATTGAGGCATTACAATGAGGAATGTTTGCAGAGATTTAACTTGCTCCACACTGCTAGCATTTAGGTTTTCCTGTGGGCATTATTTTTTGCAGATATTATTTGTCGAATGTATAAAGGTCACTCTCTCTCAACTAATTTATCTTCTTACCCCCGTAGATAGGAAGAAAGTCTTTCTAGAAGCAAACATTTTCTGGCTGTGTTTTCCATTACATCAGTGAGTGTCAGCGAGTCCAATTCCCAAAACACTGGAATAATTGTTCAGCCTCAGTTTTTTATGCTCTGCAAGTTGTTTTTCTCAACAAATTTTAATTGATAAATAAAATAATACATGCAAAGTGAGGTGTTTGATTCTAGGACTGAAAATTAAGTCATTCATTATGCAGCTGTTACATGCTAGTATTTTTAGCCACTGCAGTCTCGTCGTAAATTCGCTTTCAAATGCTTTTATTTCATACGCTTCCTTTTTATATGTTTGCATTTTCAAGTATAATGGTAAAACAGATAAACTGTGGCTTGTGAAGAAATAAAAATTATGAGTACCTGAGAGCAATCTTGTGTTTTAAGAATGAAGGCCTTACTTAATATACTGAATAATAAAAAAATCTTTATTATAAGTGTATAAGTTTTAGGCTTGATTGTGTCCTTTGCAGTGCCAATTGTCTTGCTTTGTTTGTATCCTGATGATTGTCATTTCGTGGGCAAAAATGGTTCTCTAGAAAGCTTGAGGAGACTTAGTTGACCAAAAGGCTGTTTGCACTGCAGATCACAGCCATGAAGGCAGAGAAAATGTCTCCATGTGGAGGAAGCGACAAGTACTGCTTGATCAGTGTCGGCCATTCTCTCGTCTTCTGCACAGACCTTTGAGTGTCTCTCAGTGGTACTGAATTTCTCCCTGGCTGTATTCCCTTTCTTGAACTTCTCTCTTCATTCAAGCAATACAGCAGTTCCACTAACCAACAGATAGATTTCTTTTGCTAATACAGCAAACAGAGTAAAGACATTATTTCTCATGTGCCACCTCCCCTGTTTGCCATTCTGCACACAAATTTATGCTCATTCCGTATCAAGCAGGAATGCTGGGTTACAGCAGGCTTGAAGTTGTTCTTCTCCTCTGAGGTTTTCCTTTCCCACTTCTGTTCTGTGTTGACTGAATTCTCTTGCTGTTTTTGTTTATTTGTTATTAATGGGACCAGAGACAAAAGTGAAGGTTCAGTCATCATGATTCCTTCTCCTATCCAGTGGTCGTCACACGTACAATATGCGTCTTTCTGCTTGTTTGCATCCGTTCTCTCCTCTGTTTGTGTTTATCTGAACATGTGTATTTGAGTCTCTTTGACACAGAGCGTGTGTGGAATGCTGTCACTCCTTTGTGCCAATTTGTGTGTGTCACAGGTGTTTTATTTCTCCCGAATTCCTGTGTCTGTTGACAGGTAGCAGGAAAAAAATACTCCTTGTGGAATCAGTTCCCTGTCCAAGGGAGGTGCAATGGCCAGGAGGAGATGACCTTGAAGGAGCTCATTGAACAGATCAAGGTAAGAGGGCCTCCTACGCACACTGACAGCGTTCAACCCTCACCAAGCCTAAAGAGAAAGCTCCCCTCCAAGAGGACTCTTTCAGAAGGCTGAACACACTAAAGAAAATTATGCTGATATCTGCAGGCTAAATTATTTCCAGACTGAGCACCTGAAAATAGGAAGTAAGAGACAATGGCGATAGTGAATCCAGCACCCTTTGCACAAATCTTACACAAATGGAGATCAACTGACGTCAATGGACCGCATGGATCTGCTGAGCGCCAGAATGATTGTCTGTTACTTACTGAGCCATTGTCACCGGCTGCTCTTTCCTTAGATGTTGACTGGACACTTTAGCTCTATTTGACTCACTGCACTCCTTTCCATATGGCCTTGATTAAGAGCAGGAGACACACCGTCTACAGAACCCCTGGGATAAAGCAGTCCCCGCATAAGTCTTTGCCAAATCTTACATTTCTTCTAACTACTTTTGTCTTTTTTTTTTGTTCTAGGTTAAAGTGAGCAAGTATATGTTTGTGATACTGTTTTGCCTCTGTTATGTCTGCAATCACTTCAAAATTTACAATATAATTCACAATACATTGTGTGTGTGTGTGTGTGTGTGTGTGTGTGTGTGTGTGTGTGTGTGTGTGTGTATTTATAAATTGTCTGTAGAAACATAAGTCATGATACCATTTAGGTTAGACAGCATGACAAATAGTATAATAATAGTGTAACACAAAGATTTCGATACTTACTGTCACTTTTCCTAAAATCCTGGTTGTGTGGTTATTTTCTTCCCTGGAGACAGTTGGTTGCACTCTCTAAGTACAGCCAGATTCCTCCTTAACATCACAGTGTGGTAAGCTATGGCGTATTTCTCAGTGGTTTTACGGCGCCGCCCCCCTTTTAGAATTTCTGATCGCGAGGCTACACCCTGGTGCGGGCTCCTGGGAGGCTGTAGGGGGTGGGCTCCAGGCCCCTGCCAAGAAGAAGGAACATGTGGGGTCTGTGTTGGATTAGGAACAATGTGAGGTCAGGGCCGCACAAACTGTACACATTTAAGGGACACCACTAGCAGAACTATAGTAAGTGTTAGTGGCTTAGTAGGAGTGTATTCAGTATATAGCTACATGTTAGGTACAGTATGTTTTACTAAAGGATGAGTGTTAACCTGTTAGGCTTTGTGAATAGTTTTAATGAGCATCACATGTCCATAATGTGTGAGTCACATACATATTTTCCACTTTAGTGACCCTTCCCCAGAAACCAACAAAATTCCCATATCATTGTGCAGACATTTAGGATTTCCTTTGTTGTCTCATCCACAGCAGTTCTTCTTCTGAAAGCTTTCCTCTGAGGCCCCTGCCAACATTAAAACTGCTGCCGAAACTTCTTGTACAGCATTTTTTTCCACGTGTATCTTTAGGGGGAACACTTCATTCGATGCGATGTTTATGTAGTCCGGATGGACTGTGAGATTAGCAGTTCTGTGTATATGTTTCTGCCAAAAAAATATTTTGTAGGGTTTTTGCTTCATTTTTGCAACTTTATGAGGTAGACGTTGGCAAAAAATACATATAAAAAAACAAGAACAAAAACAAGAACACCACGCATGCTCCAAACTGGTTTGCAGATCCATCAGCGCAAAGTAGTGGACACTAAAGTGTTTGTTTCTCAACGCCAGTTTTTCAAGGTTTTCACCAAGTTACTTTACTGAGAGACAAAATAGAATACAATTTTTGGCTCTACCATATGTTGTCCAGCATGCTTTATGTGTCTCTCGATTTCCATTTTTTTCCTTCTGGTGCGACTAAATAATTAACTGTACACCCAAAATTTCATACACACCCACAGTAATCCATTAGTAATTAGTATGTCTTAGGCACATTTGTGCTTGCAGTGATTTGTCTACATCTGAGTTAATTTAAGTTTTTTTCTGATTCTCATACTCATATATTGGTATACATGTTACTAAAAGGTCAACTTTATATTTTATATTTCCTGATGCTATGAATCGTGAGCGTTCTTTCAACTCTAGACACATAAAATGTCACAGAGTCGCAGCACATGGTGTGGATTTACACGGCAAATATCCAGCCATGTAAATGGGTAATAGTACTAAAAAGATAAAAGGATTATTGTTAATTTGTTGTTTAACTGATACTTTTATCCAAAGGGACTTTGCAGTATAAATGGTTCATATACACAGAGTATGCTTACAGTATCAAATCAGGGTAAATACCTTGATCAAGGATACATTTGGGGAGTGGGTTTTAACAAAAACCACTTTAGTCTGTAACAGCTACACTACATGCTACCATCTGCGATGAACTAAAGCATCTGCTGAACTAAATAAAAATTATTTTTAAATATTTATTCTCTCTTATAGAAAGAGCATAACCTGGAAGTAACTCATCTCTTCTATGGGAAAGCCCTTTTGTATAGCTCTGGGTCCGAGCACCAGGAAAGGCTGAATCAAAGGTATGGTTTTGCATTTATTCAGAAAAATTGTATGTACTTAGCAAAAGATGATCACATTTTGTGTTTACATTCTTCTTTGAAAAGTAACAAGCTAATTGTACATTAGTTATCAAATGTAAGAAAATGCTACTTGCCACTCAGGACTGATTATTGCTATTGCTATTACTTTTGTAAAAAAAAAAACTATATACAGTCTTCTTCACCCCATTAGGTTAAAAAGACCAGCGTTTTCTGTGGCCTTTGAAAGCAACTGGTTTTTTGAGTTTTCTTTTTTCTTTAGCATTAATTTATGTGGCATTAGGTAAATGCTTTTGTTACTCCTGTGGCCTTTCTTCCAGTAGTGAGCCCGATATAGTGAGCAAAAGAGGGGAATCTATTGCCCTGATACATTGTTCAGTCCCTTATCCACATAATTTATCCTCATTAAAATGACCCGTATTGTTTATAGTGGCCCCCAAGTAGTTCAGAAGTCAGTTTGTTTATTCAGGGGTTCACTGGGAGGATAGAGGGTGTCCCTTGAGGATTCTGCTCATCAGCTTCGAAAAAAAGGGGGGGTCTTCAGTGACAAATACCCCAGCCATTCTTTTCATCGTGTCACACTTCCGTCATGTCAGTTCCGGTGAGTGTAAATAACTGAGATGTCCAACCCTGCCCTCAGCCCCTCAGCCCCTTCAGTTGTGGAAGTCTAGCATTCAAGAAAAGTGACCTAGGGTGGGGTGGGTACCATATAAATAAATGAAAAAACATAAAACAATGAAAACTTCACTAATCCGCAGAGGGAAATTGCAATGAGTTGCAGCAGCATGCAGCATCCAACATAGTTACAGTGATGAAACATGAGATTGTAAATAAACTTACTTAGAAACGGGGGTTGGAGGTGTAATATGGTAGTACAGAGGAAGCTCAGTATCATTCAGTCATTGAAAGGTCACTACCCCGGCACCATGAGGGCCCATTATAAGGTCGAATGGCTGCTGGTAGAAATGACGATAAGTAGCTCCCCTTGGAGCAACACAACTGGAGCAGTCTGTTACCAAATGTCCTTCTGTGTTAACCAGGGTGGCACCCAGAGGGTGAAAGGTATTGCCCATATTGGATAGGAGCATAATGTATTGTAATTTTGAAAAACATTTGGCGTATGAAAGAAACATATCAAAGCATTTTAGCATCTTGATACAAGGACCAGAGGGCTGCTGCAGTCCACCGTGGGCTCTCCACTGTCCTAATGCCTAACAAGTCACAGGCCTGTTGATTGTACAGTTACTGCAGCTCCACTGTGGAGTGGGACGAACAGGGCCAACCTCACCTGTCCTATGTTGTAAAGGACCTGAAGCTAAAGTAAATGTCCTCGTTGACCCGCACAGTGCTGTTCCTAATGACCTGGAGTCATCCGTCACAGAAAGATTGATATTAAAGCGGGAGACTCGTTGTGTGTTTTTATTATGGTATAATCATTAAACAGACATTTCAGGGAAAAAACAATCAGATAAAACAGGAAATTAAAAAGCAATGGAGAAGTTTCCTCTCAGAAAGTTTTGGTGGAAACTTTCTGGAACAAATGAAACTGAAACGCGTGATCAGGCAGAGTCGGAACATGAGAACGTCATCGTGACCCAGCATATCTGTAACATCTGTCACTGACTCACTGGGAACATGAGTTCAGGGAAGGACTGAGATTGAACTGGAGTAGGACTCTCATCTTTGTGAATACAGCTCTAATGCCCACATTTCTTTCACGCCCCACGACCTAAGATGTATCTCCCCACTCGATGTGCGGGACAGGAAACTCTCCACAGAAACTAGGTAAGGCTCTGGAGAGGATACAGGGAAGGCTGTGCTCATTTATGAAAACATCCTGAGCCTCCCCAACACACACCCATCCCTTCTCCACTTCCCCTCCTCAAGCACGTCCCTCGCTCTCTTCCTGACGCATGTCCAGCTGCCTCTGTGTAAACACCACCACCTTGGGGGATCCGCATGGCCTTGGGGAGCTAAGAGGGCGAGAGACATGAGGAGAAGCGGGTCTGCAGAAAGACCTCCTCAGGAGCCCACATCCTGTGTTGACGCTCAGCCCCCAGATGCACCTTTGATTATACTGTTAGTTCCAATTAAAGCCAGCGAGTCATGCAGCATTGCTGGTACTTTTCGCTGCCCTTTTGAAACAAACAATGCTATATTGTATGGCTGTCACAAATGACCTTAGAATAGTTTCTTGCTATCACTACTCTTTGCAGATGGACACTCGGGAGTATTTTCTTTTGAATTGCAAAGCTAAAACAGCTTGGTTTTCATTGATTTTTAGACATTGCTTGTTTCTTTGTTGTGTGTGAACGCAAAGGGTGTCTGATGTGGTGCAGACAGTCACCAAGGTCCAGATTCCTCAGCATCAGCGGGTCCTGGAATTCTACCCTTCATTTGCTGAAGATGAGGACTGTGAGAAAGTTCCACCCATCAGGTACCAGTGGAGATGAACTCAAGTCCAGCTCAAGTGTCATCTAAGAAGACTGGACCACGAAACTCTGCACTTTATTACATTTTGGGTCTTACAAAGCCAATCCATCTAGAAAATGTGGAACAGCAAAGAACCAGCACTTAATGCCTCAAGGCATTTTCATTTTCAGACTATATTTTATTGCACATTTTAAAATACGAATTAGAAGCACATGATGTCAACCTAATGAGAAAGCTTACTTTTATGCTACTGAAACATAATCATATTATAAATAAATTGGTGCATGTGAGTATGTATAATTAGCAGTGTAAGTGAACAGTGCGACGATTTAAAATAAGAATGTTTACATAAAGCATCGTTAAGCATTGTCGCTTTGTGTGTCAATGTTGTGAGTCACATGCTGGGAATGGTATTAAATTTGATTACTGGCAGAATGCACTTTGCCAAATGTATTTTTCACATTTTCGTGTAATTAACAAATTTGTGAGTAAGGTACAAGAACAATGGCTCATTCGACAAGGATCAGCGCCATTGTTTTTACTGTGCCGTACTGCAGGGCTATCTCCTCTGTCTGACACCTGGCTGGTACTGAGAACAGATGCCTTGTTTTCTGCTTTGTCTTGGGCACGTCTCTTTCGGAACCTCTGAGCGTTCCAGGAAGCTGGGGCGAAAGCCGGTCCCTGGCTGCTCTATTCATTTTCAGCTACGTACGACACAGCGGTAGCAACAAAGAGGTTAGACCCTCGGGCCCTTACTGCTATGCTCTGTACTCAGGACATCCAAAATTAGACAAGCCTAGAAAGAGCCATATTTCACAGAGTACATTTAAAACCCTGGCTCTGCACCATCAGCCAGCAGCCGGTTTTGAACAGTGTCGCCAGTTCTCATACCGCAGTCAGGAGCTCAGCGAGTGGACGTTGCTGAAGCCATTGGCACAGCCCCGGCCTCTCCTTGGCAGCAAATACAGCAGCTGCGGACCCACCCTATGTGGACATGGGGAAGTCTCCCTCCCTTCTACAGAAGGACACATTTTCGACAGCAGCGGATTTCTTCTAGTTCACAAAGCTGCACCACCTTTCCTGCAACTCTTCTGATTCTCATGCGAGTTCTGATAACTTTCAAAAATCCTGAACTATTCAGCAAATACTGTTGTTCTAGTGCGTGAATGTGCTACAGGTCTCAGCCAGGCGTTCGTGAGGGAGTCGCCCCTGAACCACAGCTGAACTAGCTGGAGTGTTTTTTTTTCAACTCTTCTCGGTGCTTTCTGGGCCGACCAACACAGATCAGCTGGAGATGCTGAGGTACAGAGGGCCTGCTCTCCCAGCGCTTGATAAGGTGTGTGTGGAGCTCTGCAACACTCATTTACCTTCTCCGTGGCAGAGACCAGGGAGGGCGTGACTGGCAGCGACCCACAGGAAGAGCTCTTAGTGATTTAGGCCAAAGGTAATTGTAACAACCATCGCAGCTGTATGTCATCTGGCAATAACATTCAGACAAAACAGAACGTGCGTCCTGTTTGACACACAAGGGTAAAACCTGCCGGTCCCACCCAGCCGTTCATTTTGGGTTTGTTTATGAGAAATGTTGGATTGGAGTCCATCCCATTCCTGTTGATGTTTTCAAATCTTGGCAGTTTGTTTGATAGTACGCACAGCAGTGGGCTAAACACACATTTTATACAGAACTCACAGTGACACTTTACAAATTGAATGTATAAAAGTCCTTCATGACGTTATTTTATTATAATGTATTATTGACTTATATGACAATAATTGGCATTATTGTAAGACTTGAGATTAGCAATTCTACCCGTTTGTGTTACCTTTGTATGAATCTCCTCAAAGTAAGGGAGGCACCTCAATAATCCACAGAAACATTTTCTTTTGTCTCTTATTAGAAAAGTTTTATTATTTCCACAGACATTATTGGCAAATATATTGAGTATAAAAATAAAAAAATATGATTCAGAGAAGCAGTCTATGAAGAAAATGTGACGTGATCAGATGTATCCAATAATGTCATTGCAGATGATCGGCTGTCTGCTGCCAGTCTTCATGAGGGCAGTGAACTGATGAAAGTCTGTTCCTAGTTCATGCAGGCCTGTGTGCGACTGGTGGAAGAAGGGCACTGGTGCCTGGAAACCAACAGGGCACGACAGACGCTTAGAAGCCACAGCAGTCCTGTTAGACCGAGCCGAGTTTGCTACTTTCCCCCGACTCTCCAAGTTCTTAGACACTCCTGCCAGCTTCCGCCGCATGTTGACTAGCAGGTCCTTGCCCAGGCGTCTCCCAGGGTTGGGTTTGAGATCTGCTGGGTCAGGACAGTCTGGCAAGTCCATCCAGTTCTCGATGAGGTCAGCAAAGCTGTTGTCCCCCAAGACCAGCGGCTGCCGGTTACGGCCACGGGTCAACAAGGACGTGGTCCAGTCCTCAGGCTCACTGGCCTCAAAGGAAGTCCAGCGCTCCAGACAGGCGTCTGAAGTTGATTTGGGTCGTACCCGGCCACTGGGTGTCCTGTTGGTGCGGAGGCAGGCGGTAGACGAGACCCGGACGTTCCGACTTCGACGCAGCACTACCCCTTCATCCTGCCAGGACGCTTCAGAATATCCAGAATCCACATCCAGGCTCTTTTCACTGCTGGGGGAGACTAGCGCCAGCCGGCTGCCCACCTCCTCTTTCTCCTCCGGGGTGCTGGCCAGGCAGCAGGCAGAGTCGTAGGCACTAACCTCGCTGGCATCTGACATGCGCTGACTGGGCAGCCACTCCCGCTGCATCGCCCTCTGTTGGCAGGCACGGGACACGACAAAGGAGCGGCCGGAGGGAGCGCACGTGCCTCGCATCTGTTTCAGGTCCTGGAGTGACCTCATCATGTACTGCATCTGCTCCCGAAAGCAGTCCCCAGAGCTGGGCAGGCAAAGCTGAAGGGCAAAAAAAGAAAACAGGGAAATGGTTATTTACATACATGTATTTATACACATATTTACCTGAAACTTAACATTTGGACAACATGACTGCTCTGCCGGGATTCATTTAGAGGGTTTGTAAAGTAAGCGTCGGCTGGGAAGCCTGAAATAAAATCAAACACCGGTCACAGTGTATTAGGTAATGAAGATAAAGGAAGCTCTCCAACACAGTAGGGGGTTCAGATTCCTACTCCAGCTCTCAGCACAGTCTAGCCCCTCCAGCAGGTCCAGACTTGCGGGAGAACCATGTGACATGGTCCCATTGTCTGCTGGAGCAGCTCCCTCTTCGCCAGTCCGGTCAGGTATATAGCTGCAGATGCTAATCTGATTCTACAGATGCTTCTTGGGAGTGACCTGAAGTGACACGCTGCTGCTACCCTATATTTTGCTCTTGTTCAGAGTATCCCTCTATTCCCAGCATATAGGTTGCATACCTTTGGATAGCGTGAGTACGGTGTGCTGCATACCTTCCTCAATGTCATTCTAAGGCACTAGATCCATGAAAAGACTAAAACCAATACGTTGCATGGAGATGCGTATATACTTGGATATATCCTTAAGGATTGTGGGAACAGGATGTGAAGGAAATGGTTCATTTAAAAAAAAAGGAAGCCTAAAGAACCATTGTGGTGACACCTGAAAGGCCACGAGAAGTAACTTCCTGTACTTCAGTACACAGGAAGACCAGCTGACTGGTCCAAAGTATCTGGAATCAACTGGCAACTTTCAAACCTCGCCAAAGGGATTTGGAGCTCAAAAAGTACAGTATGAATAGCACATAGAAAATCCCAGTAAAGTCTGAAACCCTGAGAATTCTAACCTAAGGCCACAATGCCTGGCACTAAAAGGGAGCTGTCCGAAGATCTCGGTGAAGGAAGTTAAAAGGATCAAACTGACTTCAAAAATCCATAGCACGACAAAGAACTGTTACAGCAAAAGGCTGTTTTTTGTCAGTTCAAAATGTTATATTTGGTGAACTTCATGACGACATTTGACAATGCTGTAACATCAGAGCAGCAGTGAGGGAATATGAAGTGATAGTGACGTCCCACTAAACACTATTTCCGAAGGTATGAGACAATGTTACTGTAACTATGACATTTACAGTAAAGAATTCCCCTTCACCAGAGCTGGACATTAACATTCTGTGGGACTTTCGGCCACAAAATTGAAGAGGCAATACGCAGAAAAAAAAAAAAAAAATTCCTTTGGCATTTTAGAATGACAGTATCCATTCTTTGTCAGCCCCAAACACCCTAAAATATGCAAGAAAGGCTGCCTCTGGTCTCAGCCCCACAACGCTATAATGATACCACAGCTGTGAAAACTTGGCCATTTGGATCCTAAAATTGGCTTTGCTGGGAGTGACGGGAAGGACCACGGTAACTTTAGGGAGCAGAGTACACTACTGTTTCGAGTGATTCTCAGCAGGCTAACTTATAACTTTCTTTATGTGAAACCATCCTATTTAAGTGAGGTTTCAGGGAAACTTTCAACTGCACTTTGATTTCAGAGGTGACTTGAAACCCTTCTCTTGAGCTTCTCTGTGTTTTGTTTACTTCTACCCCCCACCATTGTTTTGTCACAGCTGTAACTACAAAAATGTTTTTTTGTTTAACCTTGGCCAATTATATTCAGCATAGGGAAAAGTAGCGCCAGCTCAACAGACAGCAGAGGGGTGGCTGAGTTTCTTTACCACACATGTACTGTACTTCATGTCTAGATAACATCTTAATATTTGACACCAATTATAATATGCTATCCAGATTTGTATTATCTTTCCACCTTTACATAACAAAAACATTACTTTCAGAAACTGTGTGAATGCATTAGAAGATAACGGTCATCTGTTTTAGTAATATCCCTAATTTAAAAATCCCCATTGACCTGTAACATTATTCTGAGTTTTTAGAACATCTCACACATGTCCTTGCGAGGGAAGCATCTGAGCCTTGCCAGTCTGAAGAATCCCTCAGTGTTAGGACATTCACATTTACTCACTTAGCAGACACTTTTCTCCAAAGCAACTTACAACATTAAGGTCACAATTATTTTA
This sequence comes from Scleropages formosus, assembly GCF_900964775.1. Taxonomy (NCBI): domain Eukaryota; kingdom Metazoa; phylum Chordata; class Actinopteri; order Osteoglossiformes; family Osteoglossidae; genus Scleropages; species Scleropages formosus. Next base: position 25,644,471 of record NC_041807.1, on the reverse strand, counting down.
CGCATTTATACAGCTGGGTGATTTTTACTGGAGCAATTAAGGGTAAGTACCTTGCTCAAGGGTACTACAGCCAGAGGAGGGGAGCAAACCTGTGACCTCTGGGTCCAAAGACAGTAGCGCGAACCACTACGCTACCAGCTGTCCCACCAAGGCCACATAAGTAACATCAGTGCCTTCAAGGTGGCTTCCAGGTGCTGGACTAAATATGACTTGAATTTCTCTCTGACTATTTACAGTATTATTCACCACAAGACTCAGTTAATAAGAACATCAACTCTCTGGAGACTTGAAAGACCATACATACATAATTTTCAACATTTTTGTTATGGTACTTTCATACTTCATACATATTCACCTATTTGCAATTTGTAAAAAACTTCCCTGGAATTTGGAATCACAGTTTGGTGCTGCAGCTGTTCATCTATTTAACATCTGCGCACCCAGGACACACACAGCAAAGCACACCGAGACTCTCAGAGGAAAATAAAAGACATCTAAAAAGGATAAATCTTACCATTTATCGCCTTGTACTGTTTCTTCTACAGTCTGACTTTTTTTATTTCTTCAAGAACAGATGAGATGTCAAGCTGACAAGATGTTCAAATTAATTCCTAGAAAGACGTATCATTCTGAATAGGCGTATTCTAAACGTACAATTTGTGTGTATGCTGAATTCTACTCGGTTGTCGAGTAAAAACGATTACTTTTCAGTAATTACCTAAATTTTCCGCGGCACCGTATAACTCCCCCTGCCGCGCTTTACGAACTCTTTAAATACTGGAGGCTTGAGCAGTTTGCCGTACTTTTGTACGAGTCCCCGCGTACAACCAATCAGAGTAGCGCGTCCTGCCGCCCGCCAATAAGATGCCTCTGTAATGCGAGAACGGTCCTCGCGCCTCCGCCCCGTCGAGACGACTGTCCGTGCGCGCGCTTCAGGTGTACCCTTCACAACACACGGTGACGTCGGAGGGTATTTACAATAAACGTGCACGTACAAGTCAGCGGAAACTTATATAAGTCTAAAAATAAAATATTTCGTACAATACATAACTGTAGAAAATAACAGTGATTTTGAGCTTGTGTTTACACCGAGTTTACGTTTACATTTATTCGTTTAGCAGGAGGTACGTCTCAGAAAACAATACAACACAAGTGCATGAGGATTACAAGGAGTTTGGTGTGAAATATTAAATTATCAAGTACTATTTATGCGTACTATGTATGTGCCCAACGAGGGGGGGCGCGGTGGTGCAGTGGGTTGGACCGGGTCCTGCTCTCCGCTGGGTGGGTCTGGGGCTCGAGTACCGCTTGGGGTGCCTTGCGATGGACTGGCGTCCCGTCCTGGGTGTGTCCACCCTTCCTTCCCCCCACCCAGCCCTGCACCCGTATGGGACAAGCGGTTTCAGGTAATTGTGTGTGTGTGTGTGTGTGCCCAACGTGTGAATGCAGTGTGTTGTGTATTTAGGCTACACAAGGAAGGAGCAAGTTTACTGTTTAATATACAAAAGTCGCATTATTATGTAACAGTGTTACGAACGCACACGGGGTAAATTCCCCTTGTATTTTACGTATAATCTACAAAAAAAAAAGGCTCTTTTGTAACGTTTCGGTTTTCCCACGTGAAGACAAGTTACATTGATGAGTCAGAGGGGAAACAAAACATTATTTTATTTTGCTCTGATTTCATCAGTTTCTTCTCGTGTGATTTGGCAGTTTTACCGGACACGTTTAAAAAGGACACTTAAGCAAACAAATTACTTAATTGGTTGATGAAACCTAAATGAGAGTTTAAAGCGCTTAATAGAGATGTGTTAAATTGGCGGAGTAAACAATGGAACCTGTAGATTTCCGTAGCGCCACCTGTCGACGCCATGTGGTCAGTGCAGGAACTGATCTGGGCCGCTCAGTTGTGTCCGTTCTGTTCTCAGGGTTTCAGTCTTTACCCTGTGCGGTATAAATCACGGCTAAATCAATGTAAGGTCATTCTCTCACACTCGCCTTGGACAAACGAACTAAACAAATTAATAAAAACTCAGTTTTAGTACTCCGGCTGTCTATTGTTATTTAATGTTACTGTTATTTATTGTTATTTTATTGGCATTATTTATTGTTATTTAGTTTTTCTGCAGTATTATCTATAGTTTTTTTGTTCATAGTCTGTGGAGAAGCACTCAAACAAGAATTTCATGGTACTTGTACACGGCACTTGTACTTTTGACAATAAATCTTGAAATCTTGAAAACGTCCTAGAGGTTTCTGTGAAAAGGACGGGCCCTGTTCGACCCTGTAGAACGATAATTTAATTCTTACTAGTATTATAAGCATGTATACCCTGCTTGCTTCGCTTCAGTAAAATTATTCACCTTATCGAATTATTACAATTTTCATTTCAGATGAAAAAGTTATTATAAAAAGTTAAGAGGCACAACTCACCAAAATTAAATGTTTCCGGTAAGTAAATAAAAATTCCACCACTTCCATTAATTTCCAGTTGATTACACCAGTCATGGGCTTTTGACTCAATTTGCTCTACTCTGTACACAATTACACACATAAGTGGTAAGGGCTTCATGTTTACCTGGATACAATATTGCTCAATTTGTGTGTAAAATGCGTGAAAGAAAAGCATTCCCATCGTGACAGCATTGTGACACTTTTCTCAATTTGCATTCTTACAGAGCCACAGTGATTCCAATAAGCAGATATACCTCAAGTATGACACCTGATTTGTCATCTAAGACATCTACGCGTGTGACACAGTATCAGTATATTGAAAGATCGCATTGTGTTCAAGTTTGGGTAAGAACATAAATTTAAGACCTGAAGAGCACAATTTTTAATTGATTATGTAATTTGTACTTGGAACCTATTCAGATTTCCAAAAAATGTTGTACCACTAATTAGAAATAATTCCAGATTTTTTAAAATATATATTTTTTCAAACATTTAAAAAAGTAGTAATTATTTTGCTAAGGTAGTGTCCAGTTTTTTGGTTATATATTTTAATTTGTGCTCTTCCAAAAAGGCAGAGAATACAGAAAATATCTGTAAGTGTTTTGTTTGTTCCAATTTTAGCATACTTATTGGACACTGAACAGCCTCTTGACTGATGGCCAATAATTTAGTAGAGAGCATTTTAGGGGACTGGGAAGTTCCTATTTATATCTGTACAGCAATACAGAGCAGCAGTATTTTAACAATAAACCTTGTCCAAATGTCTGATTTACACTTTTGAGAATATCAACTGTTACAGAAAAAATATTTGTCCAACTGCTCAAATTCAGCTTTTTCTTTGCAGAAAATTCAATATTTTCTCCAAAATGCTGATACACACTATTTGACAATACTGTGTACCATCTGATTTTGTGCCTCCAGGACAGGTAGGTAAGATAAATAGACAAAATCTTGTTTGCTTTATTTTGAAAGAAATTGTGCAAGGCTACAGCATCACACATACATGGACTGAGCTCCAGTGATTAGACATGAAATGACCCCACACTCCAAAGGATCACTTTTTGGCAATAAATCAATAACAACTGGGGCAACTTTGCAATTGTTATAATGACCAAGAGCACAATTTCCTATATACCTGGAAAATAAGGAGTAATTTCTGTATTTCACATAAAGATAATATTCTTAAACCTCTGAGCCAGCATAGAAAAAGAGCTATTTACTGTGAATTCTGTAAAATAAGTGTAACAAAGCAGCACATCAAATGAATAGAAAAATGACTAAAGTTGTGAGAAAGGGTCAGGATTTGAATAATCTTGGTTGGAAAAAGAAATCTCTTGGTGATTCCTTCATAGCTATGACACCCAACTTTTCCTCTGAGAACAATCAAACATGATTCTTGTTCTTAGAGAGCAACTCTTTATAGCAGGAGATTGTGTCGAGTACAACTCTCTTCACTGAAGAACTATGCTGCCATCCTGGATCATTCTCAAAGAACGCTTCCATTGTTTCCTCCACTGTTCTGAGACCTTCCATCAAAATACTTGCTCTCAGGTTTCTTTCAGTCAAGGTTTCTATGTTATTATTGTTGTTGGCAGCATGATGAAGGTGATTTTCTTCCGAAATGTTGGAGGTCCTCATTTGTTACAGTGCTGCTATATGACTGATGTAGCTCTGCCAATTCACTGACATCAGCATCATCCAGTCATTTAACATCATTTTAAACTGCTCTCCGGTCCTCCTGAAAGTCCACAAAGACATTACACACATCTGGCCATATAATTCCTCCACATACTCTTTATGCAGAGAGAAGGACATTTCCCCCCAGACAGCAGCAATGTCATCAACGGCTTTCATGGTATTGTACTTTTCCCAAAATTCCAGAACAGATTGCTCATATTGTTCTTCTGCTGCATCATATATCTGTTTCAGGATGTGAAGATACTTTGCCCTGAAGGAGAACATGGCTCCATGACTCCCTGACACACTAGCTGTAGAAGAGCCCATGCATGTGATGGGATGTACGACATGCTGACACGCTGTTGAGGTTCTCTAGATGTCCTGGGATATCTTCAAGTAATAACAGTGCTTTGGGCTCCAGGTTGCTTTTTTCTGCTGTAATGTTTCACTGACAGACAAATATGAAGCAAAGCTTTGCTGCAGGATGCCAGCTGTGGCACAGGCCCTCTTGTTTGCTTCTCAAACTACAGGAAGATGCTCTTTGGAAAACGCAGACATCGCATGGGGTGTTTCAGTATGGTAGACAACCATGGGTTTCAGTGTGAACTCCCCTAAACCCAGGTGTGCAAATCTCAGCTCTGGAGCTGAATGTGTTCAATGGCATCCTTTTCCAAAAGAGGCCCATTTCATCTACAACAAATACAGGCTGTGGAGGGTAATTTCCAACTCCACGATAGTTTCCAGCATGACAAGAAACTCAGAGTCTGAATGCTGCTTGGGAATCACATCTTCAACAACCGGGATGTCACTGAAGTTGCTGCGGTGCTTTAAGCCTTGGAGCCACGTATTTCCTCGCCACGAATCTCTCACTCACCACCCCTATGCCTGCTTCCAACGTAATGTGGTTGAAAACTCTCTTGGCTTTCTCCAAAAGGACAGGCATGCTTAGGGAATGTCCTGTTGGATCTGTTCTCATATCCACTTGGTTTAGCCTCAGCCTTTTTTCACCATGGTTGTAACTGGCCCGTTCTTCTTCGAAGCCATCATTTTGTCAGCAGTTTTGGGGCAGCCTTTTATTTTATGAGCTTTTTTAAAATTGAAACATGCCCGAGTAAGCCATTTGTTCAATCTCATGAGATCTCAACCTGACGCTCGCCAGCTTCCCTCCGGCATACTTCTTGCACTTTTCCATCCTGGAAACTGTCCTCACACGCTCTAGGCAACGTCGCTGCCTATGCAGCATCTGAAGGTTGTACGCAGCAATGCGCAAAAAGGAAGCGCCGCAAACCTGGAGACAAGAGAGGGTTGCGATTGCTTAACGGCCTAAAACTCAGCCCTCTCATCAGATGAGCAAACCAAATCCACAGCAGTTGCAGTGGACAACACATATGACTTTTTAAAAAGATATTTTCATTTTAAAATTAAAAAAAAACCAAAGTTATTAAAATCAAACGCAGAGGTGACACTTTTAGCACACTGTACAAATATACAGAAAATGCCAGTGTTGTTGGGCGCTTGCTTGGGATTCCTGCAGAAAATCTCTGCATGGACCATACACTGGGCATTATGCTTTCGCGGTAGTTTAGTAGGTTACCTGTTAATACTCTGTAAATTGTCGAGTGGTGGGTGGACAGAAAAGCATATAGCCGGTTCACCATGTAAACGTTAGGGGATATGGTACAGAAAGCAATCACAGCATGTGTCGTAAACACGTTAATAAAATACACCCACCCTGACCTTGTTTACGACAAGCACCTGACGAAAACGGAAATGCCGGAATGCGAGGTCAGTGCCGCAAAGCAGCAGCCGTGTGATGCACACACGGAAGGCGAGTGCACCCCAGGGTGGCGCGATGGACCGGTGGCGCTGGCGTTTCCCATGACAGCTGCGAGCTCTGCTTTCAGGAGAGTCTCTTTAAACTTAAAGTGAAACATTCTGGAGCAAAGAAAACACTACGGTGATCAAGCTGTAGATACTTCATGCCTTTTAAAGTCCTACTCTGACATCAGGCCATTGCAGGGTAGCCACATGTCACACACTACTGCAATTTTAGTGTCATCAGTTCACCTGACCTGTATGTCTTTGGACTGTGGGAGAAAACCAGAGCACCCAGGAGAAACCCACATACACACAGGGAGAACATGTAAAGTCCACACAACTCCACACAAACCGGGCTGGATTCGAACCTACGGCCGAAAAACTGAGGCTCTGAGACAGCAGTGCTACCCACTGCACCGCCATACCACCCTTGCAGCTAAATATGTTTCGTAAAATTAGTATTAGTTCCAGTAAATACTTGATTTACTGAGGAACTAAATCAGCAACAGAATGTACTAAAATTTCCCACTGGGCTATTATTTAAAGTTTAACCACAATAAACGGCATTATTTTGATCATTATCACCCTAATCTCGCAGTACTCTAACATAGCTTCGAGGCAGTTTTAAATTCAAGTCAATACTGTGGAGAAAATAACCTTACTGGTGAGCTTCTGTAGTGTTTGAAGGTCAAGACTATTAAATAAAAATAAAAAAAAAAAATAAAAAAAAACTCAGCGGAGACCTAGGGAGACACAGATCTAGTGACAGCTTTATTTAAATTAGATTATCTTTTTTTACCAAAAGACCACTCTCTTTGTTAGATTGTGTCTAGTTCTTACTATTTCAGCTTGCTTTTTATTCATGTGAAGAAAAGAGCAGAAAAAAGTAGACAAAAAGTGAAATAAGTCAACTCTACTGATAAAGCAAATCTAAGTCAGATGTAAACGGAAGTCAAGGCACAAAACATACTGCTGTTAAACTGAACAATACATGAAACTGAACGATAAAAGGGCAATGTTAGATACAATTACATTTTAAATATTTGTTAAAATTTATTTTCCCTGGTGTGAAGCTTTTTGTAGTTTTTAAGGAATGTTACACTGTGCAGATTTACAGAGCTAATACAGTCAGCTATCATCAGACATGCAGTACAATATGCAGTTCAGCTAACAATCTGATTTCGTGTAAACATCATAAAGCACTTTCCTTTCAATCAGTTTTCTTTATCTATGCCCACAGTTCTCTTAAAAAATAAATTTTATGTAATTTAAAGGTTCATAAAATTCCATCTTAAAATTAAATTCAATGCATTTATATAAAAAAAGTTATTTTGCCTCTAATTAAAACAAAGGAACAAAAAGGAAGTCTAAACTGTTGAGTTGTGGTTCTAGGCAAAAAAAAAAAAAAAAAAAGATCAATAATAAAATAAGAAATCCCCATTGAAATTAAATATCCAACATATAAAAAAGACATCACAAGAAGGGAAAAATGACAATTGGGAAATCAGCGATTGTTGAGAGTTGACACAGGTTCTCAGTCTGTTTTCCTTCTTAAAAACCAGATGAGCATAGGAATCGCTGTTGGCCAGTGCAGTCTGTCACGGTGTATAAACTCTCCACCATTCTTGCCATTGAAGCTCTTCAAATAACCCTGGAAGAGACATACAGTATCCAGTAAGAGCACATTATTTTTTGGTAACAGATGTGCTTATTAAAAAACCACAGAATCCAAATTAAAGCATGCAAGCATAAATACCAAACACTTATTGGGCTGTGGTAGCGGTGGGATTATTTTCACCAATGCATCGCGCAAAGAATGACGAACAGCTGAACTCCGAATACTTTGTAGTGTTAACATAGTCAACATACCACAGGTTGAGTAGACCTTTATTAAATGAAATAGCTGCTTATGGGCTTTTCCATAATGGTGACAAGCATTTTATTTTCCATTATTACAAGTCCAAACTTTTTTTTTTTCTTAGTCCAGTTGTGGGCAGTGGTTATTCAAAGGAGAAATAATGGGAGGGCGATGACAAGCATTGCAGAAATGGACTTGAACCATTATTATTAAACAGTATTGTTATTAAATTGTGTATTAATTTCTGTAGCTTTATCCAACTCAGTGTTGTTCATAAATGTGATTACCTGGCTAAGATGTAGCAGAAAGGTAAAACAGAAGTATACAAATATAAGCATGTCAAAGTACTTTTTTATTTTGAGTATAGACTCAGTTCAGCACCTTAGTCTCTTCCCATTCTAGAAGAGGCCACAATCCTTCAGGTTGTTCTTGATGATCACATCGGTGACGGCGTCGAAAACGAACTGTACGTTTTTGGTGTCGGTGGCGCAGGTAAAGTGGGTGTAGATCTCCTTGGTGTCCTTCTTTTTATTCAGGTCTTCGAACTTGGTCTGGATGTAGCTGGCTGCCTCATCATATTTGTTGGCCCCTGGAACGTGAATCCAGAGACGGCATTAGAGGGCTTTTTGACAACATAAGGACTGATACAGGCATTGAAATAAACCCACATTCCAGTTTCCCACTCAGGAAAAAACCAAATACCAGTAATACTTGAACTTAAGACCAGATCAGTATTTAAATGACTAAGGGCTTATTGCCAAGCAGTTTCTTTTGAGGCACGGTTTACTGACATCTCCATAAACCGCTACTGATTTAAATGTATGCAAGTAGCAATGTTTATATTAAGGTTTGCTGGTCTGCATACACAGTACAGTATTTTGGGAAAGATGTTCCATTTTGGCTGCGAACCTATGTGCTCGACCTTACCCTGAGTATAAGCAGCTACTCAAGCCAATCTAAAACAGTGTCGTGCAGTCATCGGTCGTACTACTCAACACTGATGTACAATAACAAATATCACATACAGACACCCCCATAGACTTCAGGGTACACTCAAGATAAATAAGGAGGACAGGAAGAAAATGGAGAAAAAAAAAGACAGATCCTACCATTTGTAGCCATACATACTGTGTCAGCTTTATGTCCCAAGTTGTTTGTTTCACATTTTGTTTATCACATTTAAGTGTCATTTTTTGTTTCTAGCTCCGATGTGGTGGAATGCTCCCCCTCTCATTCAGAACTGTGCAAACTCTCTCTACATTTCAGAAGGGTCTTAAAAATCACCTCTTTCAGTTTCACTTTTCCCCTGATCTCTGAAATATTTACATGTTTATCATGCACTTAATTCTGCGTTTACGATTGTAGAATATCGGACAAACCTGAAAATCATGAATGTGCCTCCCTTTCTGTTTTGTTAGAACAACCAGTATACTATGGCGCGATGTGACAAATTAACTGTACTTTAGAACCTTGTGTCTGCGTCCAAATCTCTCCTCTTGTGGATGTCATGCACTCATTGTATTTTTCTCGGAGATGTACGTCACTTTGGAGAAAAGCATCCGCTAATTGAATAAATGTAAATGTGTGGCAAGATGTTTACGCTTTAAATGAAATAGTGGCTACAGCGAGAAGGTGCCGAACTCTTTCCTGGGAGTGTCTTCATTCCTCCAATACCTGAGTACTCCGGGAAGCAGATGGTCAGAGGGCTCCGGGTGATCTTCTCTTCAAAGAGGTCCTTCTTGTTGAGGAAGAGGATGATGGATGTCTCAGTGAACCACTTGTTGTTGCAGATGCTGTCGAACAGCTTCATGCTCTCATGCATGCGATTCTGGGGCAGAAGTGAAGGGCCATTAAAATGTCATTCCAAATTTGACCACAAAGGAGCGCTACCTCTTCACAATTAACACAACCACAGAAATATCCCATTACACTATGTTTAACAGTTTTTGCTAACATCTTTCAATACCTCAATGAAAAATTATCATTACTAAACAATGTGTGTATATTCGCAAAGGAAGAGTGTTTAATTGAGGCTGAAACAGCATTACACTTGAAAGAGGCGAACCAGGCTGCAGAAATGATGCCAGAGTCAAATATTAATATTTCCACATCAATAATTAAGCCAAACAAACCCAGGGTGAACCAACCGAGGTTACGGATAGCTTACTGAGGGAAATGTGCAAAGTGCGCATTGCAACGAAAGCACAAGGAACTGCAATTTACTAAATAAATAGTGGAAAACGGTGCGGAGATCCTTCACGCCGAGATGTGCGCGTGACTACTTGGAGAATGGAGCGAACAAGTGCAGCGATAATCACCATCTCCTCGTCCTCAGCCAGGACCAGGTCGTAAGCGCTCAGGGCCACGCAGAAGATGATGGCTGTGACGCCTTCGAAGCAGTGGATCCACTTCTTTCTCTCAGACCGTTGGCCACCGACGTCAAACATCCTGTGGGAAAGGGGATCACAGCGAGGGTGAGGGAAAGTCCAGCTTTCTCAAAACAGACACCAAGCAGAGGTCAGGGTTAGGGCAGCTGCCTGGGACTCAGAGGAGCAACGTTTGAATCCCACCTCCTGCTGCAGTAGTCTTGACCAAGGTACAAACCCTACGGTTGACACCAAAAGTTACCCAATAAATGCAAGTCGCATTGGAGAAACGTGCCATTTAATGAATAAATATGGTAGCGTAGGTCTTGTTTTCTAAAAATTTCAAACATTTTGAAGAATTTCCATTGTCGTGTAATTATTTCTGTACGGTTGGTGTAGCAGATATGAAAACTGCTGAAAGGCAGTTATCCAGCCTCATTGGCAGGGAAAAAAATATGCCAGGGAGAAACATTAAAAGGGCAGAAGAGGCTATAAATCCACCACAGTGCAGCAAAACACTGTCATACTGGGCCTGCCCGGACTGACAGAAAGTAAAGCCCAAAGAGACGCTCCAAGGAGATTCTCTGCTAATGAGATCCGAAGACAGGCAGGCGCACTGGGAAAACGGTGCACTGCGAGGAGCAGGCGGTCGGGGGATATCGGTTTCTTCATTCTGACACAGCCAAATCCGAGTGGAAATTACCAGAGAGAAGAGGTGAGGACAAAATGAGACGGCCAGACGAAAACAGAGGCGGAAAGAAAGATTAAGGAAGAGCCACGATCAATCAACACTTTTAGAATTTCATAAGGGCGCCCTGAGAGTAAAGCAGTAAAAATAAATCTATTACGGATGCTCGGCTGTGGCAGAAAAGCAGAGAGCCACCGCACTTCCAGGATGCTGGGACTGATCTCTCCATATTGCCAGGACACCAGAGTTCTTCCAAGGAACGCCATACATGACACCTGCTCTATAGTACCATAAGTGGGCCTCTCCACACCTTGGATGAAACCCATCTTCGACAGATGTGACCATACCAGATAAAGATGCTTACTCAAAGCGTACAAATGTTGGAAAGTCCCTGCTGTCACTTGAGCATCACCAACGCACACCCCCCCAAACATCACTGAATTTCAGCTCTACGGAAAGATGAAGAACCCCGAAGGATCTTACTCTAAGGACCATCTCAAAATTTCAGAACAGCAGCATGCCAAAAATACCAGCCTCTCATAGGCCATACACCTGATAATCCCACAGTGCAACATTTGTCTGTTGACCAGAACAAAGCTTCTCCTGGTTTAATGCTTTCGATGCCATTACCAACTGGAGGGCAAAGGTGATGAAAATATCAAGCACCTTTCAGACACTGGCTCTCTGTGTGCAGTATTTATAAACGTTACCTCTCGTGATGTGACGGAAACTGCAGCCTGTGACTGACGTACGCAACGAGGAACTCTGCTTAGGGCCGCTGCTGTATCAGACCTCCCTGATCTACGTGCGGCAGAGCTACACGTCACCCGTGCCGCCCTTCTGCTCCACAGGTGCGTCTCAGAATAGCATCCACTCTGCTAAAAGGTACCGTGAAGGGCTTTTCGGGTCAAGCAGTGTGCCTCCTTCGTGAACGTGTTTGCAACAGCGCTGCGAGTTTGTGGTAGGATCAACAAGCAAAATTCCAAGCATTATTGTGTTACGCTGTTTATTGGCTTTGCTGACGGCAAGCCCTACGCTACGGCACCATCTGCATTGTGGGTACTAGTGACAGCGCTGGCTGACACCAACTCGATTCTCCATGGCTGCTCTCCTACGCCACATTTCCTTCTGGGAAGTGACTAACAATGGCCTTTCCCAGAAAGGTCAGTCTTCACACAGAAAGAGCAGGACCTACTTTACAGGAATCCCAAAGTAGTGACAGTGATATAACAAGCCATTGACTGGTATATCAAATAGTATAACATGCAAATAACTTTGACTTTACTCTGTCATTATGAAGAGTCTACGGATGGCAGGCACACCGGTACATAGAGGTGATGTTTAGCACACAAAGGACCCGGGTTCAAAATCCCACCTCCTGCTGTAGTACCCTTGGGCAAGGTATTTACCCTAAATTGTTCCAGCAAAAATTAACTGCTGTATAAATGAGTAAATCACTGTAACCTTTGCTTCTGTGCTGTATTTACCTGCATCTATATGTATTTGTTTTTTATTTTTATACGGACTCTGTCTCCGTGATGTTATTAGTCCTGATGCCAGTAAAAGAACTAAAAGCAGAACTAAGTACTGCCAGAAACACTAAAGGTGGAATAAAAAAGGGATGAAATAAGAAGGTCTAATGGAGGCGGTTGTGCTATTTCATGTGTGCCAGCTGATCCCTGTCCAGGCCGGCAGGCAAACGGAGTAGTTAAGAGGAGACTTTCAGGGGTCTGGACAGCACATGGGTCTCACCAAGCCTGAGGAGCTCTTTCAGCTGCATTCTTACACCGGTAAAGAGCTCCTGATGAATCAGTGAGTCAACTGACTGCAGTTCCATCCTTTCAATAGCAGCCCTACGCTCGTTTCCACTCCCCTGCCAGACAAATGATTACCGAGTTTGAAAACTGCATTTCCCCGACAGAAAAAAGGTGGATAACAAGAGAAGGAAGAGCAAGACTCTCAGAGCAATGTCAAAGCCCAGGAGCGCGTCCCTGCACCACAGTGCTCTGGAGTCACGGCAAGGACACAGGCCATGGCACGGCTGGTCACTCACAGGGGTCCTGCTGGCACCCTGGTGGCAGCACTGCCTACCTAAAATACAAAACTGACAGAAGAGTCTAAAAAAAGCATTTCTGAAACTAACAACAGGCTGTGAAAGGAAAAGAAGAGACCTGCTACAATAAACCCCCCTCTATTTAACTGTCTTCAGCAAGGTCCCAGTTTACTGCTGGCAGGGAATCACTGTCTCGCTTAAATGATTTAAAACTTCTCATATATACACAGATGTATGGGAATTTAACAGCATACCATACCTCATATTCTACTACATATTTACCACGTAGTACACTTAATGCCAAGTTTTTTTTTTTTTTTTAATTAAAATAACACGGCTGATGTGGTTTTTAAAAATCCTGATAGAAATGCTGTGACACCATGATTACAGCAAATAAACCACAGTATTTCCCTGTCTTTTAAAAGCAAAAATTAACGAATAAAGATTCAGTCACATTAAAGATTCACTGCTTTGTGTTCATATAATATTATATTATATACACACAACTGGGATTAGCAAAGCCTTTCTGAGCACCCCAGCTGACCATGGCCATTCTGTGCACTGACCCTTGCTACAGTACCGGGATCTGAAGAGCGCCAGCTCAAGTCAACGTACTGTTGCAACATCCATTGCAGAATTGCTGCTGGAGGTGCAGAGGGCTCATTTTCCAGAAGAACCCAACAAAGAACTGGAAGTCTACTTCCAACAGTTGATACACTGTCCTAACTAAAAAGTTTGCAGCAGTTCTTATTAATCGCGTTGACTGCTGCCCACCTGCCGTGTCCACACTGGACAAGAGCAGAGCATTAGAACCAGATGTTTATAAGCCACCAAATGTGTGACATCTGAAGTGGATATTTCTTTGAGTAAATCATGTTTTGAAAGAGAAAAGATGAAGATGATTCAAGCTTCTCACACTGCCAATAGTATACATGTCTGCACACACAGAGAAAACAAATAAGGGATAAGATCAGCATCCCACCTCTTACACCATCTCTCTCTCTCTCTCTCTCACACACACACACACACACACACACACACACACACACACACACACACACACACACACACACACACGAGTGAATAATACAGAGATTAAGGAAGAGGATTAGAACCCAACTCACTTGAAGTGCAGGTCCTTGAAGGTGAAGTGCGTCTCCACAATACCAGTGGTCTTAACTCGCGTTCGGAGAACATCCTGCTGCGTGGGTATGTAGTCTGGCCTGGCTATTCTTTCCAGGTCATTCAAGTAGCTGTTGGGGAACACACATTCTCAATAAAGGCACAATTTGGTGGACGTCCAGTTAAATTCGTACCAATATTTTCACAGCAGCCACCAAAAAAAAAAAAAAAAAAAAAAAAGGGAGAAAAAAAATCACAACCAAGCTGATACAGCTGAAACTGTACTGGAGGAACGATGACGCTTGACAGAGAAAGATGATGGTCACATCAAGCTGAAAATCATGAACACGCTTCCCTTTCGCGACGGCCTCTGTCTGAATGCCGTGAAGCCTCTTATCCAGAGAAAACATAAATTTAAAGATCAAGAAATCTGATTGGGGGGATTTTACTTTAAAGCAGTTTTGCCTGAGAGAAGAACTGCTGACAGACGCTGGGGGTTCAAAGGCGGCTTTGAGCGCGTCGCTGCCAGGCGGCACATTGGACTCACTGCTGTCTCTCATTGCGCCATCTGATCAGAAGTGTGTGCAGCTCCATACTTCTACACTCCGTGTTTCCCAGCGTGGAAAGGAAAGGTGTGTGTGTGTGTGTGTGGGCATGACTGTGAGTGGGGGGGTCAAAACTGAAAAGGGGTGAAACACTGGCCATACTGAACACATTATACATCTTAAATACTGAATTAATCACCACAAATAAACACTACAGCTTCACAATGACTTCTAAGAAATATGAAGAGATGCAAGATATACGAACAATAACCTTTGCTGCTCATCTTACAAAGAGTGTTTTTGAGTATCATAAATACATAAGTATAATGTATGAGGCTACTGGAAATCACTATAAGCAAAATAAATATGTAGTTTAAAGGTATTAATGTAGATGAATAATTACACTTTATATCACCGTAAATACCAACACTGTCCCTCGCCATTTAAAGTTAATTCAGCAAACTTAAAGCAAAGCTTGAAGATCAACATATATTTGCTGTCTAAAAATGCACGTGCGTAACAGGGTTTTACATTCGGTTCAAATGGCAACGCTCTGCAGCAAATGCAGAATCGTAAGTCACCTTAGACGAAAAGGTATCGGCTAAAAAAAAACAGCAGCATTTATTGTAAGTGACTTTGGAGAAAGTGTCACTTAATGGATAAATGCAAATGCAAATGCAAATTTAAGGCATTCACTGAACATCATTCGGCCTCTGCAGGTCACAAAATAAGTTATGAGCTCTGAATCCAGAGACAGCGGGACTTTAATAAACATCTGCACATCAGCAATTCTAGTCTGATAAGAACCCCTTTTCATGCCGATATATGCATTCGAGGTGTAGCCAGTTGTTAGTTTCTTAACAAGAAGTGTTTTCCATGAAGACAAGGTCTGCAAGTCATTAAACCTTTAAAAAAAAAAAAAAGTTAGGTCTGGTCATGGGCTTATTTCGAAATTTGCATAGACAGATTAAACAGTGTAAAGGGACAGATAGAGTTATCCAGTGCGGGGAAACTTGTTCTCTGCACGATAAGCCATGACAGTGCTCAGCCACTTAATATGGACGTGTACATAATTTAATAAGATGATGACCTAAATTAGCTAATTACATAATTTGAGAGCTCAGTTGGCACACAGTGAGCTACCCAGAGACACACACAGCAAACTGTGGCACGCTGTCACGCTTCGCTCAAGTCTGTTATTGCTTTCACGTCGATAGACGAAGCCAGTGTTGATTAGAGGCCGGTCTCCCCTGCGAGGCGGTGCGTTAAACTGCAAGGAGTCCATATTTCTCCCTTTCCTGAAATCAAGGCAGCTGTTAGCCGCCGCTGTCTGGGTCTCCAGTGCTACCATTAATCAGAGCTCACCGCGTGTTTCTGCAGGATGCTTAATGGCCACAGAGCAGGAGAAGGTATTACAAAACTTCTGATTAAATTTAATAAAAGAAAAAAGAAAGCACTAGAATCTGTGTTATTTGTGCAGTTGCTTTAACTGGTTGTGGAAGGTCCATCGCTGCTGCTGTATCCGATCTTGTCCTCAGGGAGGATTTCTATTTTATTAAACTAAATCCGGAACATAGAGAGGTGAATCAAGAAGCCATCAACTTCCAGCTTCCGACAGATTTTCTGGTCTAATAACACTGCAGTTGCCGTTGCTAGTGTCCGTTAACATTTGCGAGTTTGCAAACTACACAAGGCATACAGTGTTGTTTTTATCAGTATCATTTATTCATTTAGCGGATGGTCTTCTTTAAAGCACGTTACAATGTAAGTGTTGGGCACAAAATTATTTATTTTACTACATAGTTTCAGAGTAAGCATCTTGCCCAAGGCTACTGCAGACCAGAAGATGGCAGTTGTTAACACTGTGCTTCCCACTGGTGTTCCCTACAAATCGGCAGAAAGGTGTCCTCCCCTATGGACATCTGGCCTCAATCCAAACCCCTCAGAAACAACAATGACCACTTAACCACGTGGTCCATTAGAGCATACAGACCCTTGCTGGCTCTCCCGTTGCCTTGAGCTGAACACTAACACATCCCAGTGCAATATCAACAGTAGTTCGCGCTGAGTAGCACTGCTGCAGGAGTCCATGTGCTTTCATTAGATTACTGCTAATATTTGCCGTTAGCTGGGCTGCAAATACAAAATAAACCAAGTACAATCTGGAAAATCGAGCTAAGACTGATCCTGCCTGCAATTTATTGCTTATTTAATTCCAAGAAGATTTATCATTGCAAACATCAAGTGAAACGTAACAGATGTCGAAAGGGGACTGTGTGGTTAAGTGCTCCACGTCTTTGCATGAGAGACCCTGGGTGGGCTTATTTCTCATAAGCCGGGCAGAGAAACGAAACAGAATTCATTAACACGGAAGTCATTTGAAATGATTAATTCCAAAGTATTAAATCTTGCGGTTTCTGCAAATACTTATTCTCCATCAAATTTAATTAAATTCAATCCATTCCCGTTGCCTGCGAATCTCTCAGAGAAAACGACCTTTGCCTCTTTCCTGCATTCAGACTTCAAAAGTCCTCTCATTATAACTTGATTTGCTGAAATAAGATTTTCAAAAATTCCTGGTGATAAAGGCCCCTGTTAACTCAGGAAGCCATCGCAATCCCAATTAACCCAGCAATTTTATACCACATACTGGCTTGATGAATTGCCAGTGTCACAGAGAGAGAAGGAAAAAAAATGCAGATATTGCTCTATGGCACATTAATAAGAACGGAGAGTATTTCCAATACTTAAAGTTCAGCCAAATGAACACGCCGATGACACAGTAATGCGCGGACGCACAATTAGTCGCATTTAACTCATATTGATGGCCAAACGATGACTGCGAATGAACGGTTGGAAGTGCGGCTCTGGAGAGATGCCAAGGGACAGGGACCCAGCGGGGGGTGAGGCTCTTCCATCTGGCCGACCTCTGCGGAGACGACCCTGCCAGGAGCACAGAAGGGCGATACGTTGCACTGCTCCCGCCCTCCCTGCTGGGTCCGACACCATAACCGCATGTGTGTTTGTGTGCGTGCAAGTGCAGGGGAGAACCAAGGTGACACTGTGTCCACATGCTCCTGTGTGTTTGAGAGTGAAGATGCATTTACGTATACTGCATTCTGAGCCAAGTTTTAATTTTATATTGAATTAGTACAAATTACGTACTTCCTCAGTGTAAAGGAACTGACGTTAAAATAATAGTATCATGAATCTGATTTCCAACTTGTTTTTCCACTGAAAAGGACAAAATCATGTTAGATCAAGATTAATTAACTTCACACATAAGGAATATATATAGCAATAAAGAGAAAAAACAGTTTTCTGCTAACTAATGGGTTTGTTACAGTTTCATTTTTCTTTTGATTAGCATTGGAAAAAAAAATCATGGTATAGCAATTTGGGAGAAGTCAACTGTAGAAATGTGCTGCATCAGCAGCTCTCAGTCCTGGTCCTGACAGCTTCATCGGTTCATTTTTGTTTGCTGACTTCTTAATTAGCCTTAAGTGAGCTGGGTATTTGCTGTAACTTTTTTGTGTTAAATTTTGTCCACGAAACATCTAACAGAAGTAAAGCAAAGTAAACATTAGTCATAAAATGCAGTTTTGATCATCGCAATACAGGACTAAAAGAGTACATAATGATTCGTAGCTTTCTAGCAATTAAATAGTTATGAATGATTAAAATGTTTTTTTTTTTTTTTTTTTTAAAGAAAGGAAGTTTGCACAAATGTGTATCAACTCGTTTACAGCATTTTCACCATTAATTACTAAATTTGGTTCATCCCCCCCGAGAAGTTAGTGAGTCCACATATAAGTTTCAATGAACCTACAGTTTACAAAGCTAACTAATTGAGAGCCCAGCTGGAAATGAAAGCAGTATACAGAGACAATTGCCAGTACAGCGACTGAGAAACACTGCTCTACACCACAGACTTTTTGTCTGATTAATTGATTAGATCTATCCAATTTTGACCCAGCTAATATAGAACAGAGAGACAGGTGACGTCCCCATGGACCGCAGGGTCAACTGCAGGACACCTGCATGAGTACTCACTATGCCGCAGAGTCGTTGAGCTGGTACTCTCTGGAACGCGAGAAGCAGCTCTGCACTCCACTGTCCGCCCACAGGCGGCGGATGGCATTGGACAGGTCATCCGGCATGACGCCTTGCTCCTCGGCAGTTGCAGACAGGGCAAACAACTGGCGGGCGTCATCCTAAAGGTAACCACCATGGAAGGAAGAGTGGATAAAGGGTTAGAGCAGTAGAAAGAGGTCCTTCATACTGGTAGTCATCACAAGGGTCCCAAGCTAAGAGAGGTGGACAAAATCAGTGAACAAGAGGAGTGAATTAAACTGTACACATGCATGAACAGTTTAAGTTACACAAGGAAAAAAAGAGCTTTGGTGAAAAATTCAAAGGTACCTTTTAATTAAAAAGGATATACCGTACCAGTTGAGTTTGCACGTCTTTTGAAACTCAACTTACTTGGGCCAAAAAAAACACAGAAACTTGACATTTCAGGAGTGGAAGTCAGTCTTTTGAAAGGGAGAGTCAAAATATGGCATACGTGTCTAACTGCACTACACAACATATGTGCCCGAGTGTCGTCCAGTATGGAGGGAGCAGTGTCATGGCCTGGAGCTGTTCGTCACAGAGGTGGTGATCTTGACCAAGTTTAAAGTAATGGTATCGTGGCATAGTTCATAGCGTACTTAAGACCTACCTACTGAAGAACAGAGAAGGAAAACTCAAACCTAATGACCTAGATGTAAAATGTTGTCCGTTACGAGCAAAGCTAGTTTCAAGGAAGTGTACTCAAACTTTTGACTGGTATTAAATGCATATTTATATTTATTCATTTAGATGACAAAAAAAATTCTTCCAAGCAATCTACAATGTTAAGGTATGTAGTTATTTACCCATTTATACAGCTGTGTAATAAGTACCTTGCTCAAGGGTACTACAGCAGGAGTATTCGACCCTTGGGTCCAAAGGCAGCAGCTCTGCATCTGTAAATCTATAGTCCAGATCTCTAGCAATATGATCTACATCTGTGAATGTATTATTTGTGAATCTGTGATTAGTGAACTGCTTCTGTATTCTTAAAGTTTCCTTGTTCAGACTGGAAACTTTTGAACTTTACCAACATCTTTATTGTGGAACTGCCTAATCCGATTATAGAACCGAAATAAAAATACTGTAATAAAACAATATGAGAATGCTGACGGCACGTTTGCTTGCCCACCTACTGTTTTCAGAGGAAGTGATACGAATTCACTTGGACAACTGCCTCGGTAAAGTATGATATTTTGTAAGTTTTTTTTTTCTAATTGCGCCCCCCAACTAGAACATACATTGAAAGGCTGAATTAGGGAGGAGTGAGGGGTTATTACACTCGTCGTCATTAAAACAAGGAGAACGCAAGACAAAGCCTGTACAAAGTTTCGGGGGCTTAGCAACCGCCTGAGTCTGTGGCAAGGCTGCAGAATCACATCCGCTAATGAAGGAGAAGCTGCAGGGTCTGATGGAGGCTGAAGATGAAGGGTGTCAAGGAGACACCCCAGTCTGGTTTGCACACCAAAGAGCACAGGGCATGTCCAGACTTCTAATAAGACTTTTAAGGCGATGATTCGCCAGGTCAGCTGCTCCCGCGCTGATAGCCGATGGCTGCAAACTCCAGGGCAGAGCAGCTCCCAGCCTCGGCTGTGCGGACAGGTTCAGTCTCACTCACCCCTCACCCCCTGCACTGAAACCCCTAACCCATGAGACTGGCAGAGGGCTCGGTGGTGGAAAGACAGGTGATGAGGGCTGGCAGAGCAGAGGTGTTGGGCACCACCACGGTCTGACATATGGTTCTGACGGGGAGCCTGGCCGTCGCTCAGTCACGGGGCCTCCGGCCCGGACCCGATTCCTGGCCGGACACAGGCTGCGGCACGTGTGTCTGTTACTGAGCGGCCAGCGGCCCCAGCTCTCGGTCACGCAACCACATTCACCTCTCATTCCACGAGTGAGTCTCTGTATGGATTAACCGCGTGAGTGCACACAAGGTTGGATGGAGAGAGAGCCACAGAAAGGTTAATGATGTCACGGCTCTCTGCATATACTGTGCTGCTTGAAAGTATGTGAACCCAGTAGGGATGTTCATTATTCACGTATAAAAATAAAAAAAATTAAAAAAAAATAAAAATGATTTTGATTTACACACCTTATTCTACTTACCTACTTGGCGTAACCAATGCAACCTGGGGTTCGCTTATTTTTGCACCTGCGCTACTTCCGTGTTTCTGCTACACACATGATTTACTCTAAAACAACATATGGAATTGTTAATTACACACCTATTATGTCAGATGAGATAGACTGCTTCTCATTAAAAAACCATTTTGCGGTGATTTAAGGGACACAAGGGCTTCACGCACTTTCAGGCAGCGCTGGAGACGTGAACAGAAACACCTAATGATATGGAACATATTTACTAAGCAAACACACACACACACACACAGGTATTAATTGCATATGTATATACAAAACGGAATAAAAACGAAGCCACTTGGAGAACTTCATTGTTGCTGAGGTTAATTCCATTTTCACTTTAAATGGGGACCGTTGACGATGTCTGGCAAAATGCCAGAAAGAAATGTGAAGCAGAGATGTACGGAACCTTCAGAACCAAATCTAGAGGTCTAGTAGAAATAACCGACATACGACACCGGGACTACGGGATTTACAAAGGAGACTCAAGGCAGTGGCCCTTTCAAAGGCTGATAAAACATTCAGATGTGCAGATAAAGCCCAAGGTGAGGGCTGAGAGACAGAAAAGGAGTCATGAATAACTGAGGAGCTCTCAGCGTGGAGTCGGCGGCGGCGGCAGATTCATAAAGCTTTCTGCTCCGTGCCCATTTCGCTCGCAGGCTGCTGTACGCCTTGGGCCAATCCCACTTCGCCCAGCTCCGAGACGGCTGACGCGCAGGAAAGTAGGACAGCTTGAAAATGTCAAGAACACATTCTTTTCCAGCTAAACGTTGTTAACTTGTTACTGCTTACGTTTGGAAAACAAACAAATAGCTCTGCAGTGTCTTTTGAGCTTACCAACTTTGTCAGAGGCAAAATAAAAAAAGAAAGGGTGGCACAGTGGCGTAGCAGGGAGTGCTGGTCCCTCACAGGATCTGGGTTCTAGCTTCAGACCTGGGATTGAACCCAGCTCAGTCTGGGTGAACCTTGCATGCCCTCCCATGTTCGTGATGGTTTCTGGTGTCCTCGTACAGTCCGACGATTTGTGTTTTAGGCGAACTGAAAACTTTAAATTGCCTGCAGTGTCTGTATGTGTGAGCGAATGCGTGCATGTACCCCATCTCACATCCTATCCTGATAGAACAGGACCCAGACCAGTGGTTACCGAAAATGTATGGATGGATGGATGGAATATATGAGGAGAATTAAAGATGAAGCGACTTAACGACTTGAGAGCTCCAGGCCACGTAAAGCTGCTGTATTGGCACAATGAGTCAAGGAGCCAGAGCAGAAACACGAAAACTCCTGTTGTGCCTGTAACCAGATGGGCTGGGTCAGCAAAGCAGAAGAGTGGGCTGCAGCACACCACGAAGCCCTGAGCCACACGGCAGGCTGCGTTTGGCCGTGGGCTCCTGCAAATGCGATTTAAAGGCTACGCTTAGCGCCACAGCTCCCTGGAAATGTGCACTCAAAGTGTGCCAAAACACACCTCGTCCAAGGGTTCTGACCCAAAGGGTATGCTGCTTATGAGTATGTGAGCAACCGAGGAATCTGAAAACATTGACAAACTTCAAAGACGCTTTATAGCTGCAATACACCGTTAACATTCAATCTCGTCGGCAGCAAAGCGGCCCGGCCTCTCGTTCAGGCTGGGCACCAATTCAAGGTTCTGCCGAACAAATCTCCGTGAGAAACCCGTCTTACTGGCAGCACAAGAATAAATTAATTCCATTAATCGTGTGCGAGAAGTGTACCTCCTGTCAGCACTGCTTCGTATTATCGCTGTTTGTGCTTTAAAATGAGATATGCTCCTCTGTACTGGCATGCTCACAGAGGCCCTTTCCATTTTCAGCAAACAATCCAAATCACAACCCCTTTCAACCAGTAGAATGGAGAGGCACTAATGCAAGGGAATGAAGGAAATCAGCTGCACGGCTGCTTTGAAACATCTAATGTTTTTTTTTTTTAGGGATGCTGACTGATGTCTGGATGGAACGTGCCAGTTGTGTTCCAGCCTCTTAATGAAGTTTCCTGCAGTGCACTATGGGACTGTCAACAAATTCTTCATCAAAGAGGCAAAGGCCTGTCTACTGAGCCCTTCAGCCTGTAGTGCTGCATTTCGGGAAGTCACCATCGGGCCTCTACGCCCAAGATGACTGGGGACGGCAACAGCAGATTTGGTCTTACCTGAAAACTTATTCAAATGAGCAGTCAAAGTTGGCCATTCTCTGTGTTCTATGAATGACGGCATGTGTTGTTCAACAACTCTTACGCCACTGTCGATAAGTTATAACAGCTAAGATAGGAACAGAATTATGCAAAAAAAAAAAAAAAAAAAAAAAAAAAGAAGCAAATAAAAGAAGCAGGTCTGAACAAAGGCCTGTTGAGCAGTGAGGCCCCACTCGATCCCTTGCGACAAGCCATGTCACGGCCACACCTAGCAAGACAGCTAACTCAACACGGTAAGGCGTCGGTATTGCTATGGAAAAGCAACCGCCCATCTTTTTGGTCCACTTTATGAGGGCCACTTCCTCCCCTCTGGAGTCGCTACACATCGCCACGGTGATGCTTACCTAGCCCAAGGAGGGAATTGACTGGACTAGGTGCATCTATCTTTCGGTTCCCTGTCAGACGGAGTGCTTATTGCACCCGGCGCCAACAGGGCTGCCCCAAAAGAGAAGAGGCCAAGCGTGGTACGCCAAGTTAAGCCCGTCTGTTTTCATGTGAAAGCAGCAGCAAGAAACTAGGTCAAGGAGGAAGAGCAGCTTTGGGCCAATTAATTAAGTTTTGGAAAGCCTGAAAGTTGCTGATCAAATGGATAATAAAGTTACATGCTCATTTTTGGGTCATCTATTACAAAAGGATAAAGGTTTTAAAGGGATATCTTCTAATCCCTACAAAAATACTAATGAAAAGTTATTAAAAGTAATTAAAAAGGAAATTTAATGCTTTCAAACAGGGTTATGCACCCACCATGTGTCTGTAAGGTATTCGAAACCTGAATCTGGCAAATTTAGCATTTTCCCTCCATATGTCGCTACATTTATGCCAGTCAGATGCTTTCTGTTGGTTGGTTTTCCTGTTCCTGATCGAGAAAGCTCTAGGGGTGAATGAGGACCAGGGTCCAACAGGACGTACCGCTCTGGCAGAGTCACTGTAGTCGATCTTCAGGTTACCCATGGCCTTGATGATGGCCATGATGGACTGGATGGTGTTACTGTACACCACAGCTCTATACTGTTTGCACTCATCTTCTGAGTAGCCATCTTCATGGATGATCCTGTGGAAGGAGAGACAGACACATACACACAGAGTCACCTGAATTTCTCAAAGTTCCCAATAAACTGACTAAAGTCACAGCTTTGACTATGGGTGGCCAAAACTCATACCTCAGACACCATCGCCATTTTTTTATGCTATGCTATCTATTTTCACAATTTACATTTTTACACTTTGTCTCCATCAAATAATGGCTGCCCTTTGTGCAACTGGTAACATGTTGAAACAGCACATGAGAAAAGACAGCTCATCCCAACATTGCTGCACAAAAAGAAGAGGGTGAGAAAAAGAAGAGGGTGAACAAAGGTTGGGGCCACGTTGACAGCTTCAGCACTCTGTAGCTTCCGATCCAAATCACTGTGGTCCCTCACAGCCACGGGACACTGGGCCGGTCAACATGGGGAGCCCTGAAGGACTTAGGCACCAAAAAAAATTTTGGAACACCATAGTCTGCAAAATATGCAACTCATTTAGAACCACATCCCTTGTCAATCTATCAAACTATTTTAATTTAATCCAGCCCTCTTTTAAAAAACCTTTAGTATCACGTGTCCAAGAATGCTTCGAAGAATAATTCTTGTAAAAAGGTCTAGCGCGTGGTGCGCGAAGCAGTAAGTGCACAATCTTTCCTTCTTATCAGCCACTTCTGGCAGCCCATTTCTCTCTCTGTCCTCTTAAGAGCAGTCAAGTGTGTCCAAAGGTTGACACTGTGTACGGGGAGCTGGTGGGACCTGACAACAGTGCACAAGCTGTCAAGAGCAGTCCCAGTACTGACAAACAGAGCAGATAGTGGCAGAGCGGTTCCGGCAAGCGCACCAGCCAAAACGCGAGTGCGCACAGGGTCCCCGAGGGCAAGCGGGCCTGGATGTTTGAGATCACGCTTCTCCGAACACGGAGGAGGAAGCTGCCCCATGCAGCGCGCCCCCTAACGCTGTTTGTCGGAACTTTCTGCAGAAATGCGGCCACCGGATGCGTGGGACATTCTGATCTGAAACTGACTGGAATGCAAGGAAGGCAGGCGGGGTCACGGAATGCGGACTGAAGACCCGCATAACCCGACAAGTGACCTGGAGCTCACATGCATGTTCTGCAGTAAGTCAAGAAGTGTCAGGAAATTATTCAGCTAATCTACTCAAATCCAGTTTAAGGAGGTTTCTGCTGTGACCACTGGCAAGTTTCCCCGCATACTAACATCCCTATTTATGTATCAGGAAACAGGCTGTAGGCTGGGACTGAAATGCCCTTTTTAAGCATTTGCCTAAACTGTTATATCATTTCATATCGTAGCAATGAAAACATGCTTTAATGGCCTTCAGTCACAGAGCATCACCGGGACTTTGCTGCTACTGAATTTATACTGCTGAACCGTTATTAAAAGTCTGATTTCCAGTTGTTAAATGTCCTCTAAGCAAGGGGATGGAAAATAAATATAAAAAGAAGTTCCTTACCATTAACCTACATTATTTAAAATTACTTAATGGCAGCTTTCATTCAAAGCAAGTTGCAGAACTGTGTCAATGACGGATCAGTCCTTACACCATCACTTGCACTGCATACTATATTTAGAGATAATAAACGAGCATCGAGCTTCGCTCCAAATAGAGAGAGCTCTTTTGAAGTTGAAAAAAAGAATGAGCTGGTGTGTCCTGCCAGAGAGACATTCCACAGCTGCAGAGAGCAGATAGAGGCATTTGCAGCTGCTGGTCAGAGTGGACAGGCCCCGCAGTGTGGCACGCGCTGGCTGGACGCGCCTGAACTCGGGCTCCCCTAGAGCCACTAACCGGGGTGAAGGCCAGCAGACAGGTAGGTGACTAAATGGTATCGTAGGAAAAAATCTCAACGGTCCTCACTTATTTATTCCCAAGAGTGGCATTAACCAGGGGGGGAAAAAAAATCTCAGTGACTTGAGGATAACTGATGCTCATTTGCGAGCTGGAGCTGTAGTTCCACAGGCAGCAATAAAATGGTAGGCTCAGGACGTTAAAAAGGGCGAGATGACTCACTTCATCTGCTTCACGATAGTGCTCTTCCCCGACTCGCCAGCACCTGAAAGAGAAGGAGAGAGAGACATTGGAAACTGTTACATGTCATATGTGACCAGACAGCCTCCCTCTGTTCGCTGTCCCTCTCCCTCTGTGCCCTTAATCACTCTGACCATCATCATTTTGAGCGGTGTCACACAGCTCCAATTCTCAGGCTCACTTAAGACTCCACTCTTCAACAGAACATGCCAGTTAATCCCCCCATCTGACCCCCCGTTGTCTGTCTGGAGTCTAGATCAGACCCTAAACAGCATGCTGAGCAGTAGGATTGAGGATGAGCGCCTTCGCCAGTCGAGCCCCAATGCAGCCTCATCTTCTGGAACACGCCGGAAGTCTTGTTTCCCCCCTTTGGGCAGTCATGAGTAATCTATCAAAGCATTCGGTACGTTTCGCATGACTAACTCAGCGCCAGCCGCTCAGGCCACGGTGAGTTTACAGCACACTGTAAAATTCTGCTGCTCTGCCTGTAAATGCCAAGGAAGAAATGCAAATGAAACAGTAATGATACAAAATCAGTGCACACTCATCATTCTTGCCATGGATGATGACTGCCCTGTTGCCCAGAGAGCGATGGACACAAGACATCCATACACTTCGAAGCGGACAGAATGATGATTTACCACAGCTGCCGAATCAGTGCCTACAAACACCTCCCTGTAGACCTGAAAGAAACAACTCACTTGAAAAGTGGTCCAGTGGTCTCAGACAAGAGCCCCTCTGTGGTTTGGCCTCCTTCAGACTTTTCCACCCTCCAGTTCCACTGATGGCTGAATTACAGTGTCACCCACATTTACTCATTTTACTGATACTTTTCCCCAAAGCAACTTGCAATGTTAAGATACCTAAGATTATTCACCCATCCTGGGTAATTTTACCGAAGCAATTTAGGTTAAGTACCTTGCCCGAGAGTATTACAGTTGGAGGTGAAATTCAAACCTGCAACCTTGGGATCCAAAGGCAGCAGCTCTAACCACCACACTACAAGGTGTGCCCTTCCACATCCTTGTGTTCAGCCATCGGGTGAGTTAGGCATCACTTCATCTTGGAAGGGCGAAGGTAACGGGAGAACAGAGGACCTTGTCTGGGCTTCCAGATTCTTAATCTGCTGCCTTCACAAGGTCACCGCAGCCTCCTGCAGGAGCAGTATAAATTCTGCATGGTCCAGTGTGTCCTCCTCCTAGGAAAGAGCCAGGAAGGTCTAACAGTCACCGCCAATCTCAAGCCTAGGTGGACCTGCACAGCTTCTAGGGAACACACAAACTGCTGTGCGGTGTTAATCTAACCCACCGTGCCCGTCATCCAGCCCTGCAGACATGCCACGTTTCACATTTCATGAGCGAGGTGTTGACGGCTGCGTTGGGCTCACACAGTGCCTCTCTCCAGAGGAAAGACCTCACGAAAGGAAACACTTTAATGACTAGAGGAACACCGACAGATGTCGACACACACTCCGCTCATTGTATAGCAACGTGCCTTTGTACCCAGATGGTAAAGCAACACAAATCAATTGCATTCGCTTCAGGTTCCAAGTGTATCTGCGTGGTTTTTCCAAAGTAAATGACTGGAATACTGATGAGGCTGCTGAAAGAATCCAGTCAGGTTGAGGAAATGTAGGTCACGCCACCATATCGCAGATTCACATCGCACGGAGGTGTGGCCGCGGACTGAACGCGCCACCATCCGCGTGCTCATTATACCTTACCACAAAGTGCAGGGATACCTTGATTTGTCAAATAAGAGTGAGGCATCTGCAACGGTGTGTTTTTCTACTATTTACTTTGGACTGAAACCACACACAAAAAAAAAAAAAAAAAAAAAAAAAACACGAGTTCCCAGAGAAAACTGTCAAGAGAAAGGACCAATTTACAATTCATAACTGAATAAGAGAAGAAAAAGCATTAGCAAACTCTCTGAGTCCCACATCAAATTGGTTTTATGAGATGTTTTAGCAGTGGCTATGGACTGCGGATGTTTCGGGCTGGCAGGCTGAGTGCCCACAGCATCTGTTTTTCAGTACGCTGTGTTAGTTATTACCAAGTGCTCAGTGCCTCAGTGCAAATGGGCCTCGGGGTCTAATCAGGCACATGTTCGGCTCCATACCACACCTCCTACGACTGCAGCACTGGAGCGCAGAGCAGAAAAAGAGCAACGGACAAGACAGGTAAAGCAGGGGGCAAAAAGTCCCATTTGGATCATAACAGATTAGGATGTTATATTTGTTAATTTAGCAGACTCTCCACCAAAATGATGCCCAAATTATAGCAAACAGATATGCATTCGACGACAGATGAAGAGTTACAGAGACGAACGTGATTGGTAAAGTGCAGGCAGTTTGTCCATTATCGCCGTTTCTGCCAGCGCATGTCACATGAGTCGCTGAAAACAGAATGGACGGGAAACACGAAGGTGATTGTGACAGATGATATAATGTAAGGTTATTGAGCAGTTTGCAGATGAAGAGAGAAATGAGTCTGAGAAATATACCTTTTGAGACACTTGAATGTTGAAAGGGATTCAGCAGTTATGAAGGAGAGGGGGAACTTATGTTCGGCTTGATCTGAAAGCCCCAAGCAGGGGAAGCAGTGGGACAGAGTAAGAGAGAACCTCACGGCACGGTGGCGCTGCTCACTCAGCAAGACACCGCTGAGGAACGATTACAGACTCAAGCGTGGAAACAAAAGTAGGAACAGCCACACAGTCATTAAATGGGATGAATACACAATGAGCATAGAGGCAAGCAGGAAAACAATCAGAATAGACCTGGGGAAGAAAGGAAACCAGCACTCAGTAGGTGGGGCCTAAAGAGATCACTAGTAACTTTTGCATTTCATCCTGACACTGGCTAATGCTGAGAGCATCTTTGGGGAGAAAGAGAAGCCCAGCTCAACAGAACACAACAGCTGACCGCAAAGCAAGGGACAAGTAACAGCTGTGGTGTGACCCCCGGTGAAATGAAAGGCTGCTGGGAGACGCTAAACTCCCCCATATTTTTACAGGAGAAGAACATCATACAATGCGACAGCTTCGCTGCACATCATGCAGAGTATTTAATTACAGGACACCTCAAACCCAGAGTTACTTACGAGGTCTGACATTCTAGCACTTTCTGCAATCTTGCACATTCATTAACGGAGATGTACAGCTGGATTACCACTAATGAAATCACATTTACTTAATGTAACTGAACAGAACGACTCAAGGACTGACTCATGTGGTGCATCAAGTGTGGGTTATGAGTGACACTGTCACTTACCCTATCACCCACTCGGTGACCTTTCCAGGCCTGCTTAGGAACAGAGACAGACTTGGGTAGTCAAGATATAGATACAAGTGATATGGGCAAGGGGGGACACCAGCCTCAACCAGGTTTCCAGAACCAGGAGAAACATCACTGGAACCAGTACCAACAGGTTGCACTAAATGACAATTCCAACTTGTTTATGGAGGCAAATGCAAGCAGACAACTAAGAAGGTCGTCTATTACGTGGACTCATAACTGGCACCTTTGTCCGAGGCGCGTTGCTATAGTAGGCTTGAGCACAAAGCTGCTTGCAGCGATTCCTCTACGGACAGAGCCGGGTAACTGTTTCCGAAGCAATTCAGGATAGGTATCCTGCCGAAGCACGCTACAGTGGGAGGGGAGTTTTTAAACCTTGGTCTTTCAAACACTGCTACCTGCTGTCTACGACTGCCTATCACAGCTCCCATTCCTTCTCTTTGGGCTTCTATCAGCTCCGTTGGTGTCTGATAAAAGAATTGAAATGTGCAGCACGAAGATGCCAGCGTGCCCCTCGGTGCACGGAACAAGCTGGACGCCATACACGATGATGGGAAAACACTGATCGGAAGGTCAAAAAACACACTCCACTATGACTCATCATCAGCAAGGCCTTGACCCACACGGTCCCCCCGTGGACTCACATCATGGACCTCCACTTCCTGCTCGGGGTTCGACATGTCATGGAGCACGTAGCCGCCATCCAAGAATGTCCACGAGTAAGCCGAGAAATGCGAGACAAAGTAATAGCGGTAGCTCGCCTCCCGTCAGGAAAATACTGGCAGAAATAGTAGCACGCTGTTTTTCCACACGGGGGGGTAGCATGAATAGGAACACGACTTCCGCACACAGCTTCTCACAGCTGCCTGCAGAAGACACCACCACCATCGAGTGTCTTTGGCAGCACAAACACCCCAAATCCAATTTCGTTAATCAACTTTTATTTCATGTGAATGGGAGGAACGAGAGAGATGGGTGTGTGGTTAAGGTCTGTGGGTCTATTCATCACTATCGCCTCTATCCAATTACAAAATGAATGCATTGTGCCAACAAGCAAGCTGGGAACTGACCTCAGAAAGCTCACACAGCAGTAAAGGCAGGTAATTAACACACACCCCCCCCCCCCCCCCCCACTCTTGCTCTGTGTCACCTCTTTTTAAATACATATAAAAAATTTCACATTATTACTTTTTGCCCTAGCTGACAGTTTTTTTTATGAGCACCGTGTAATTTTACCGATTTAATCGGCAGAGATTTTCACTGGACAATTCAGGTGAAGTATCTTGCTGAAGTGTTCTGAAGCATCGGTCGCCCTGAGACTCAAACGGCATCGCAAAGAGAACACGTCTGGGTCCGGCACGCTGCCGGCTGCCTAACCCTTAAACAAAACACAATGCAGCCACTGAGCGGGGGAACACTGCAGGATCTGTTGCACCGTACCCTGGATCAAGGCACTGCGCACAGGTGTTGGTCTTTACGAGTGAGTGGATGTTCTCTCTTGCATGCACTACACCTGCATCTCATCTCTCTACCTTCCATCCTATGTGGAGCTGATGATCTCTGTAGGATACGCTCCGTCTCCACCCGATTGCCCCGCAGAGCTGAATCACTGCTGCAGCGAGGCCAGGAACCGCAGCGCAAACTCCCTGTTAAGGACACCTATTCAATTGTCACCAGCCGACTACGAAAAAACTGGCACGCAAACATATGACGACATGGGCTACGATCAAAGCCCTTTGTTGCATTAAAGAATATCTGGGTACGTTTTAATGCATCTGCAACGAAGATATGTCTGAAGGCCTGTGCTGTGTTCTTTAATAATTTGCATAGCTCTGTACTCCCACAGAGTAAAAAAAAAATCAAAACCGTTTACAACTTCGTCAATTTTAACAACGTATTACAGCACATACATTCAGGCAGACAGACATATCAGATCACTGACTCAATTCCAGTTCCCTACTGTATTATGTTATTTGCATTTTTAAGCTATGCGTTACTGGACTCACCTCCCTAATACTGGTTTACCGTGGCGGAAACGCTGATACTGACATTGTGGTGAGGTTGTGCTGATGTTTACCCAACAGTGTTGTTCTTAGGACCTACTGACTCTTTGTTTTAAAAAAAAAATTCTAGCTAAACTGGATGACAGCTAAAGTAACACGAGGTACATAAAAAATTTAAATGTAGCAATTGTTATGTCCAATGTTAAAATGCTGTTTATGTGTCCTCATAATGGACTTTCCTTTTTCAACACTGATGGGAATTCAAATGCATAAACATAATGTACTCCACCGGCAAGCTAACAATAATCACAAAATAACTGTAGCTTAATAAATTCCAAACTACTGCAAAGCCTCAAAATTATAAAGAAACTCAGACACGCACCTACGGTCTATGAAGGACGGGGGATATTATCTCAATATCAGAGCTCTGAAACGACCACCAAACCATATGACGAAAGCTGTTGGGCCGCTGTCATTGTTTATATAATTCTAAGGAAACTCTGAAAGAATACATTAGACAAAGATGTTGCGCAGCCTTATCTCTGCTTTACATAATGTATTCTGTTTTTCTTTGCAGAACCTGGGGTTCACTTACAAAATATACAAGGGCCTGAGTGTTTGATCCGTGGTGGAAGAACAACTCATCCTGACAAACACCAGGTCTGACACCACACTGAGCTCAGGTGCGGTGGCCGAAAAGTGCTCCAAGTGGACCGGATCACCAAGTCAGTGGATTCCTCTGTGGGCGGTGGCCTTTTGACCAGGAGAGAGGAAATTAATTTCCTTTACCGAGCAGTCTTGCTGTCGATACCATCAGAGCCTGAGACGGAGGGCAGTTTGACAGGAGTAAGAGTACAGGGCTAACCCTGACAGCACAAGGCCATGACTGTAGAGAGCAAGGATCCAGGAGGAGAAAGCTGGTGCTCCTCGTTAAATCATCCGTGTCACCCACCCAAACTTTGAGGAGAACCAATCATCAGCCTCGGAATAATTACCATCGTCCTACACCACGAAAGGCGCAAGCCTCAAATTACAGGGAGACCCTTCAAACAACTGAGCACTTTGCACAACACAAAGAGTCATTTTACCAATTTCCACCGTTTTTCCTTTTCTCTCATTTGGAGCAATTTAAATCCAAAACTGCGGGCGAGGGAAAAAACACGAAGTACAGAGTAGCTAAACACAAAACTGTACCAGAATGGAGGGAAAGCAGTGCACGTTATTCAGCGCAGAACAGATGTATGCATTTGAAGCAACTGAGGTTAAGAACCTCTCCGGAGGCCTGCCATTACCTTCAAAGTACTTGCTACCTGTTTGCCTGATATATACGCCCTTCCTTGTGGAGCCCTTCCCCAAAATGAACCAGCAAAGACCCCAGGACAAAATGGAAAACGTACTTCACAGAAAAAAATACACGGGAGGACAATTAGTACCTGGAGAACAATCTGCTCTCCGAGGGGAGTACGGGGCACACCACACTGCGACATACTAATGCCCACCAAGTTTTATAATTGATCCCTTTGGGTGAGTGAGAAATAATAATCTGGCTGTTTGCACAAAGCTAAATGATTTTTCATGCGTGTACAATATATCCCCTGCTCCATTTAATTATAGACTCCCCTTTTTTTAACTGAAATGGTCAATTATTGTTGAACAGGTTATTATTAGGTTTATTACTTTATTAAAACGTAACAGCTTGAAGAAAAATTACAGATATGAAGGTGGAAAAGAAACCACAGACATCTGCTGGTGAAACTCAAAGCCACCACTAGGTACTGGGAGACCACCGCCCCCAGCTCCACATAAACAAGGAGGCAGCCTACACTGCAGCCCTTTAATTTTTTCTTTTTCATTCATTTATGGCAATGAAAGTGGTAAATTCAATTCTGAGAACACAGAACACTTGAAATGTGCTCTCAAGTGGTGTGCTCTTGGCAGGAATTCAAAGGAGCACTGGTGCCCCACCTTCCACAACTGGCGTTTGGCCGTGGAAGCCTCTGTGCTAGGCTGCTTTCCGGCGCTTTCCGCCCCCCCAGAATTCTCCAACTGCTCAAATTCAAGTGCCGTGACTACCAGAGCTGCTCCAGGCCATTGTGAACATTCATCTTACAGCCATAATTAAGCTGGCTTTCACTAATCTCTTAGTTGAAATACAACACCATTAACGGAGTGGCACTTGAGGTGTGGGAAAGTGTCCCAGTTATTATTAAATTGATCTTTAGAACCATAAGACAAACAAATTGCAGACAGAAATGAAACCGAGATTGATGTCTTGGGCTTGTTTCGTTATGAAAAAGATCACTTGAACAGTCAGGGACACATCAGACAAAATAATAAAGGCTGCAGCAATTGGGCATTTCAAAGAACTGAGTTCATTCAACTGGCATGGAATTATGGGAAAAGGCTTCTTTCAGTCAGAAACTAAAACTGCAGCTGACACACACTAATAAACCAGATTAAAAGTCAGCAAGACTCACTGTGACAGCAACTAAACCAAAGGTGGAAAAAGAAAAGTGCTAGACACATGTCTGCTGATATCTGCAGCACCTGGGTCATTTAATTTAATCCTATATTTTATCAGAGACTATACACCACTTTCAGTAGTTTGTGTCACGTTGTACATTGCAGGCCGTCTTACATTTACATTTATTCACTTAGACGCTTCTGTCCAAAGCGACGTACATCTCAGCAAAAGTACAATTTATGCATTACATTAAGAGGAGACATTAAGTGCAGACATGAAAGTCTCAAGCAAACCTAGTTTGTTCACTACCACTTGCTGCACCGAGGTTCATCGTTGGAGTAGATTAGGGTTAGTCTTGGGTTAGAATGGCCATTTATTTGGGAAAAGGTGCTTTATGAACATTGTATTTTCAGCAGTGTGCTTTGTGTACCTTTTCTTCAGTGTCTTAGAGATGATGCTGAGGGTGCTTCTCCCCAGTTCATGGAGAACCTCCTCATGGTCATCAAACTAAGTGAGAGCAGTCCCAGCCTCCATTAGCAGACAAGTATATCAGAAGCAAATCTCAAGTACCATGTCCTGGCCCATAAAGTCATGAGTTCAATGGTGGGGCAGGCTGGACTAGTAGAACCCCCCAAGCTCAGCTTGCCTTCCCAGACCTATGTACTGAGTAACCTCTTGGTTCCCTTGCTGGACCTGCAGCAGGCGTTCTACTTCAGGTTCCCCTGGAGAGCTTAGCATCTCACCCTTTTGCTCTCAATGTTGCCTCTCACCAGCAAAACACATGAGAAACAAAGCGAAAACCCTTTGAACTCATGTTAGAAATGTTGCTGACAGAAAATTTCCTTCAGATGAATCGAATACTATCTCGCAAACTATACCTCACAAAACACTGTGGAGAAGACTACTGATGGCTAAGAGAATATGCATCTACCCTTCTGTCTGAAACTCATTCACTGCAAGCTCACAAACCGTCAAGAGAGTTTACGACTTGAAGCAAGCAACGGTGTAGTGTGGTTGTCGGAAGTGTCACCTTGCAATCTAAGGGCCCGGGTTTGAATCCCTCCTCTTGCTGTAGCTATACTACTCCGGCAAACACAACCCCGCTCTATAAATGAGTAAATTAAGTACCTTAGTACAGTGCAGCTTCTATTGTAAGTTGCCCCTGATGACAGCATCAGCCAAATAATGGTTAATATTAATATCTGGTCCAGTATCAAGAACCAAACAAGCTAACAATGAGCAGATATTGAACTAGCGCAACACCAATCCTAGTTTTTTATACTAGAAGCATTCACTGGGTTTCTGCCTGGTAAGAGGCAGCTTGAAGAATAGATGAAATGAAGGAACCAGGTTCTCTGCATGCTGTTACTCATGTAAAGGCATGACCACATACACGTTCTTCCGTTCTCATGACTAGGTGTATTCAGTATATTCATAGAGCACGCACACACACACACACACACACACACACACCGAACAGAGATCCTTTCATGTTCCTTTCTCCTGTTTTTCACCGGGTTACTATTCTCTCCACTATACCACTTGTAGCACTGGGTGAGGTGGAAATAGATCTGCGTTATGCAACTCTCCATGTTTTTAATCACATGTGTAATATGGAGGGCCAGGGCGTTCCTTCTATAATTCGTTCCCATCGCCAGCACCCTGTGCACATCTTATCCCTCATTCCGTCCGTCAGCCTGCCTGGGCAGTGTGGGGGGGGGGGGGGGGGGGGGGGGGGCAAAAACAATGGCAGCTGCTGGTCAACCAGCACAAAGAGTGCACTGTGGACACTGCTGGCACAGCGGACAGACCCTCTCTGTTTAGTGTCATTTAGGCCACAACAATAACATCTAAAGCAGCTCCAGGATTGCTTTCTGGCAATTAGTGAAAACAGAACCCTCCTTATTCACTGTTCATCTCTTGTGAGAAGGGGAGGTGGGTTTTGGTGTCTTTGCAGCACGGCGATTGGTTGAGTCCCCCCCAACAGTTCATGTGCACTTTGGAGTGACACCCCCCACGCAGGCGCGCACACACACGTCCAACCACAAGCATTCTGGTTAACCAAGGGAAACTGTGCCGAATCTCCCCCACATGCCAGTGGCATCCACAAAGCCCCCTTGTGCAGATCCGCACTAATGAGATCCATTCTGAGGCAGAGCTGTGATTTCCTCCCATCTGCAGGAATATGGAGCTCCCCCCTTTTCATGTGCCTGCTAGTTTGGGGGGACTGATCCAAACGGATCTCTCTTGCCACAAATGTGCCCTAAGTGCTTAAAAAAAACTGCTGCTGTTCATTGTAATCTCAGCTAATCTTAGTTCCATTCGGTTAAAAAAAAAAAAAAAAAAAAAAAACAAATAAGGTGTTTCCTTAATATAATTTATCGCTGGAATTAAGTACCGTTGCAAAGCCACATGGCTCGCAGATGTGTATGCCATTCGTTTAAATGACAGTAATGGATTGCGCCGTCATGCCGGCCGCCGACACAGTTTTTTCAAACAACAACAATGTATCTTGCCTTTGTGCCGTCTCGACAGAGTAATGGCTGGCCTGCGATAGTGACTGATAGCCGCTTCTGTTTTTCGACCTAAAGCCATGCTTCGCCGAGCTGTCCGATCAGCAAGTTTTGATAGCGACGTCTGTATTGATGCGTACACCCACGGGTGAAACGGGGAAAGGGGAGGGGGTTTCTTGCACGTGGATTTGGCCAAGCGACGCATGGCAAATTGAACAGGAAACTCCAGAGGCTTCACACGTTTCTGGAAGAGAAGGAAGCTGTTGGTAGAAGCGACGTTACTCGGGGGAAAAAAAGGGAGAGCGCGCTTTCGTGTTCGTACGCGCCGGCCACTGCGCGAGACTCTTCAGTGAACGGAGAGAAATCCTTCCGACGGTCCAGTGATAAATTATATAGCGTCAGTGTCGGTGTGGAGCGCGTGCGGCGAAGCGCACCGAGAGGTCCCGGGACGGCCGGAACGGCACAGGCCCGGCTTTCTCGGTCCGTTTGCAGAAGACGCGTTCTTCGTCATACTGGGAGACGGGGGACAAGGAAGGCACGGTAGCGACAGCAGCTCGTCATTTTGATCTGTGGGGTTTGCGCCGCTTTAAAATACCACTGATGTCCAGGTTGCCTTGAAGACTTACTGCGTCATAAGCGAAAAACTATCAACAGGAGCTGCCGACATTGTGCTTGTGCAAGCTTCTGCCACAATTCTTATATTTAAAAACCTTAAGGGCAAGGCTGGACTTCACATATATAATTACATTAGGTAACCGTTTACATCAGTTCACTGCTGGGAATTCACAATGCGATATAGTGCGGTAATCGTCCAAACAGAGGAGTGAAAATAAAGCACTGGATCCTGTCCCAAATGGTTAAAACCTAAAACTATGAGAGGCATTAAAAGCACAGGGCCTGCACCTGAACTACCACTGTGAAAGGTGCGTGTGTTGAAAGCTACCAGGGAAAAGGGTGCCTAAAAAAAGACGACAACAAAATTACATACTCGACTTGCTGTCAAAACGAAACCACGTACGGCTGACTCACAAAATGGCTGGCAGGCACGTTATTTACACCGATCTACCGCACAGGGCACGCACGTCCAAAACAGGGCTGTAGACACTTTTTTCAAATGTATATGTACAGTTGCCCACGGGGATCATCTCCCCGGCAACACTTCGCATCCGACTGCTATGCATGTAAACAAAGGTGTCGAGAAGAAGCGAGGCTGCAAAGCTCATGTGGCTTTACTATATACGGTCAGCGATTTATGACACAAGAAGTGCTTTTATCTCACTTGTGTTTACAAGGATGGATTCAGGAGCACAGGTGCAGCCTTTTTGCCTTTTTTTTTTTTTTGTTTCAAACCGCAAAGACGTCAAAGGTTCACAGACCGACTTTCCAAATACTCGCTTTGGAGGTGCCAGATTCACACCTATCAACACGTCTAATGTGGAAACACTACATTTCACTAGTAATCACTCCCTAATTATACCAAAACCATGAGATTTTTATATATACATGTTTACATACAATCAAAGAAACATTTACATACCATCAATCAAATCTGATAAAATCAAATTAATTTGCTAGGACCCAACTCAATTTCCACTACAAGAGGCAATTCATGTCAGACCGATTTTCGATTTCTTGATCGACTGACAATTTACGCTGGCTGTGGTTTTCCGCTGAGATGTCCCACGTAACAAGAAGCTGCATTAACATGGATGGTAGGGAGGCAGAGAAAACTGTGAGAAAGTATTTTACATCCCTGTCAGATCCAGCAGTGAAGTTTAAAAAAAAAAAATGGCAGCAACAGGTAAGCACACCCCCCACGCCTGTCTTGCGTCTTGTAGAGAGCGCCGCTTCTCTTGTTCCCCCTGTGCAGAGAGGCATCAGCACTGACAGCAGAGAGCACAGCAATTATTGCAACAGATTTAAAACTGAAAGACTGCACATTCAAACACAAAGAAAGGCTCTACTGTGGCATTTAAAGTACTTAAATTGTTCATTTCATCAGTTAAAAAGCCTGGCCTGATGGACAAAATTCTGAACTACACGTTAGCTTAGGCAGGGAGGGGGAGGTTTTTACAAGAAAGCAATAAAACCATTGCAGGGGAGCACTGCAGATGGTTCATAAGATGCTGTAGTCACACGCTGCAGTTTAATCCTGGACGGACGGTGGCTTCACACTGCTGTTGCACTGCTTAGGAATCTTTGATCAGACTTTTAAATCAGTCCTCCTTCGCTGTCGTTGGGGCTCAGTTTGGTCGACGGAATTCAGAACTGCTTCTAGCGTCAGTGTTAACATGTCGAAGCACTCTTTTGGTCTAGGAGGAGATACGTATTCAATATGCCATCTTGTGATATGGCACGGAAAGGTCTCGGACAAGTACCTGGAGGTTTCCATGAATCAAACTTTCTTTTCAAAAAAACATAATTTGTCTACAGAAGGCTGTCCCATCTTTCCAAAATAAAATCCAGTCTGATCAAAAGCTGGTGAAAAAAAAATCACTGTCTGTAGGTATGTGTTTATGTATGGAAAAGAAACATCTTCCGATGCACCTGGACACATCATCAGCAATGTAACCTGGGGTCATAGAGTTTTTTGGGTCTTCCAAATCATACACCCTCGCTCACGTGACCCAACCAGGGGTGATGAGACCCCAGCAAAAGTGCAGGGAGCACCACCTTGAACCCATAGCTCATCTCTCTAGTGCTCATGTTATGCTGTTGAATATGCCTAACAGTTTGTATTCATTGCAACACAAAGCCAATCAATCAGAGACCTGAAGGTGCCCTCCAAAGCCCTGCTCTTCAACATCCAACCTTAACTCTACCTGACTCTCACTCTAGACTCCAGAAGCTCATCCTCCTTGTTACCCATCATTTCATCTCTAGGCTATACACACACAACTATCCACTGCGGTAAATTTAATTACTAGTTTGTCAAAGGACTAAATATATAAATACTCAACATAGGAGAATCTAAAAATCACAACATACTGCCTCTGGAGTTAGGGGGAAAAAAAAAAAAAAATGGGGTGTGTTTTTCCAGAAAACAAGCACACAAGCTAACAAAAAGCAAACTTGCAACAAACATGCAAATAGTGAGATAACAATAGTAACAAGCTCCTGAAAGTCGCTCATAGATTCAGGTTTCAGTCCACAGGGAGAGCAATCTACCCACAAAATAGGTTCATTATGCAGTGATTGCACCTTGGGGGCGGCGAGGCCAACGGAGAGCAGTCCCCAGTGGGCAGGCTTGGAGCCAGGCACGAGGAAGCACCCCTGCACCCACAGGGCCCTTGACTGTGTCCTGCGAGGCCTTCCGCACTGGGAGCCCCTTATCACAATTAGCCTTACCATGTCTCCAAGCCCCCAGGCACAAGAGCAGCTGCTGTGAACAGCATAATACCGGTTAAGCACCTGCCTCTCCCACTGGGCATATGTGACACACTGGGACAAAGGACCAAGGTAGTCATTACCTCTTACACTTGGGGGCAGGGATGAAGGAGAACATTTCCTTCAAGATTAGCTACTGGGTTCCTTTTGTGTGGCTGTGGCTTTTCTCAGAGGTCTCACTGGGGGGCCTTACTCTTTCAATTGGACATAGAGCTAGCTACTGTGAAGTGAGGACTTTCATTAAAAAATATTGATAAATACAGAGTAGGGTTTTTGCACATTCATACATCGCTAATCATCAGTTAGCCTCTGTGTAATTACTAGATCTATCAACTTCTGCAAGCAGTCACGAAAAACAAACAATCACAATGACGAAATCTTGGAATTCTGAAAGACACGCTACTTTAGATTTAGAAACATCAAAAGCGCGAAATGATTTCAAAAGAATCCATGCAGGAGCAGGGATTCAAACCCAGGTCCTTCAATTGGTAGGCAAGAGCTCTAACCACGATGCAAACCACTACCCTGCCACTCCTTACAAAAACACAATCAGGAATAGAAACAGAAGGCAAAGTCATTCTATTCCAAATAGAAAAAAGTACCAGTACAAACCTCAGAAGACAGTTGGTTATCATTTCCAGCAGGACAATACATCTCAAGTATCAGTCAAAACAGAGTCAGTCAAAATGTGATGTTCACAAACACAAATCGGCAGAGAAGACGTCAAAGAGTCTCCAGATAAGCGCCAAGCTGTCTTCATCGCCTATTCCTGGGTAGGAGTTTGTTTTGATTTTTTAGTATGTGCCAATGGAGCCAGCTCTGAACCACACATCCCAAGTTATGATTACTCCCTGAAAAGTTTAAATCAAACAAGATGTATGACCCGGCATCCCAAAAATAAAGTGTGACTCTTATATAACTAGGATTTAGCGAGATCGCTCTCAAGGTCATTCATCAGGACAGAATGCCATTAAAAAAAAGTAGGTTTTTGCCAGGAGACCAAAGGAGTTCCCACGTTCCTTAACCCAAAAGTGAAATTAAAAAAGGCTTGTGCTTTTCCACAAGGAAGCATTTCTTTAGGGATCCCGATAACACTAAGAAAAAAACTACACATAGAACTGAGAAGGAAAGATTTTCCTACTTTAGGTCTCAAACGGAATGTGTGTGTGTGTGTGTGTGGAGAAATACTAAAACCACAGAATCCAGTGAAGCCCCAGGGAGGCTTGATGGCAAAATACAACTGCAGATTTTTTTTTGGCTCGGTCGGAGTGCTCGCTACGTAGACAGCTGGGCACGCGGTGGGGGACCGAAAAGGAAGGAGGCATAACTACCTCATTTACCAAGGAAAATAAACAGCGTTCAGCCCAAAAACGTATCATTTTCCCCACAAACGGCACGCATTTCACTACAGCTGCCTTGACTCCCCGTCTCAGCGATCCGTGCGCGGGCAACCACAACAGGGCTGACAGTCAATCAGTTAAGCAGATGTTATTCGACATGGCATATATTTATGACAGTTTTCACAAAGGCCCTTTCTTTTCCAGAAGGAACAGGAAAAAAGAAACCAATAGAGAAAAGTAAAAAAAAAAAAGGAATAAAAACTCTACACCATAGCAAAGACAGCAAAGTATACCTCAGGGAAAACTACTGAAAATTGGGGTATGAAAATGTACATATTAACATATTCTTTAAAGTGAGAGTAAGGAGAAGAATAAAACATGGCATTTCTTTGTGACTGGACTAAAACTGTCAAGTCATCGTGGTGGTCCTGCAGCACTACACAGCACAGGGAACTGGCTGCTTAAGGATGCCCATGGAGGGAGGTAGGGAGGGAGGGGCGAAAGTCAAACCCAGGTGCGGGGAGATCATGGTGCCCACTGGCGTCACACCATCATTATTAATATTGCCAGCCACAGAAAAAGGCAGAGCAATGAGCGTTCACCACATATCTACATTAAAGTGCAGAAAAAATTCTTTTGCCACAACAGTTTGGATCCTGCTGTGTTACGTGAAATACCAAAGAGGTCAGTATTTTTTTTAACTGGTTGAAATGGAGAAAAAAAAAAGTTAGAAGAAGATGCTCATCAGATCAGAAGAATTTTTTCCCGGTTTGTTCCCAGGGGCACTCAGTTTGACCAGCGAAAGGCAGATAATTTTGGTTCTGAACACTGTATGAGGTGCCTCGAGTGCAAAAGAGTTGAGATGGATTCATTCTCATACAAACCGTTCAGCAGTCAACCAACCTGTAGCATCAGTGAGCGCCGGGAGAACTGTGCTAGGAGCTAGTGGCTAAAAACGTGAAAATTCTGCTGTAGGACAGAATTGGACTTGGGAAACGTCACTCGGGTTCGTTTGTTTATTCCGGAAATGAGAAGTTTGAAACCAGTGTCTCATACTGTCTGAGAGTGACCTCACAGGGTGCCACCGTACCGTTACATTAAACCGAACCCAAAAAGCATATGGTGACCGGTCCTCCGCTGGCGAAATGCCTCTGCCATTTAGTGGTCGAGGAAATGCTGATTCTTCCAGCTTTGAGAGGGATTATTTCCTGCGACACACCCTGGACCTCCCAAACAATGTTAACGCAGTGCAGATACGTAAACAGTGAATTCCAGCGCTGTCTCGAAGTAGATGGCAACTGCTCATCACTGACACGCTCCAGAGGAGCGACAGCTGTGGTAAAGAGGCTAACAATACAGCATACAGCTACGCTGGGAGAACTCAGAATATAAAATGTCAGAAAGCAACAAAAAGCATAAGGTTAATTACGCCTCTGCGAGTGAAAACAGATCACACTTTGTAGGGAAAGAAAAACTTAAATGTAGCCTAATTAAAACCCCTGGAATAGATCCTTTAGTCCTCTTTTGAAAAAAAAATGACTACCAGTCATACCGCACAAATGTTGAAAATGATAGCCCGACACAAATTCAGAACAAAAAAAAGCAGATTCACTGCAGATCTACTGCAGATGTGAGGGTAACAGATGGCAGTGTAATAGTACAGTAGTCTGATTTCAGTTGTTGTCACATGCAGACAGAACTGTCCTATATGTATGAATTAAAGGCCAAGACATCAGGAGTTCCCCGTAAGTGGGATACTGTGTCTGTGGATCAGAAGCAGGCAGGATTAAAAGCTCGGCGAGGGACAGGAGGATCGACCTTTCCGAAGAATGAGGAACAGATGGTGGCAACCGACCCAGAACCACACGCATGGAGCCCGTTCCGGACCGAGACACGGACGTCAGTTTTTCGGAGCACTACTTTCCGTGCGCACGCAGCACATATTTTCAGCTGCATTTTTCAGATCCTCCAACTTTACCTAATAATGACATCTGAGAGGAATATTACCGAGCAGCAATAAAGCTTATACCACAGCCATTTTTAAAGTTTGCTCCTAAAGACCAACACGGTGCCGCTGCCAAAGAATCTGTTACAGTTTACATAGCAAACCAAACATTTACATGTCATGATGTTGGGCCAAGTCTCGATGCTCATCAAGGTGAGAGGTCACCATATCTTTTCTTCTGTGAGGTCACTTAACATACCGGGACTCATAAAATTCGGGGATGCTAATATGGTGCCAGGCCATTAACCTTTACATTTGCATTCCATTTAAATTTATTCATCTGGCAGATGCTTTTCTCAAAGGCAACTTACAAATGAGAGGAAACAATAAGGTCATTCAGCAACAAAGAAGGGCTTCAATGACAGGCGCACAACAGACAAAGACATGGAGTTTGTTACGTTAGCTATTGCAGTGGTACTTACTGCGAATGGAACTGCTCCTCTAGGCTGCTACTGGAGCAAAGTGTTCCCAAAAATTGGTGGTACCAGGAGAACAAGCTCTGTTTTAATAAATGCGGGCCCGTGTGCAAAGCTCTTGATTTGCTGTTGAATGTACTATTGTATGCCCAGATCAGCATATCACTTTAGAGAAAAGTATCTCTCAAATAACTAAATGCTGGGTAAATATGAAGCAACAGTAAATTAATTGCAGATTGGGTGCACAAAAAACAACAAAAACACCTGGACGCGACAGCCATATTTCTTGCAGACCTAAATCAGTGCAAACTGGAAGACATAATGCCTGGGTTCCATAAATACG
Source organism: Scleropages formosus (assembly GCF_900964775.1). Lineage (NCBI taxonomy): Eukaryota > Metazoa > Chordata > Actinopteri > Osteoglossiformes > Osteoglossidae > Scleropages > Scleropages formosus. The sequence goes on along the minus strand of NC_041807.1, from coordinate 25,600,590 downwards.
TAAGGAATCAAAGAAAACAGGATAAAACTCTTTAGATAAGAGTTTTGTTAATATATAAAGCCCCCTTTAGTTTCAGAAACAGACCAAATATTGCACAGCCCAGATCATAATGTGGTACATTTATTCCTACCATATGGGTCAAGATTATAAAACCGCAAACCACTCAAGAAAGATGTCAGGGTATATATGCTGATAAAGTAAGAATGAGCTTGAAGTTTGATTTCAGTGTTCAGACTGCAGCAGACTCAGGTATACTTGAGCAGGAGAGGTTGGATGGAAGTATCTCAGGTATAAGCGACTATATAAATTTTGCACATCGTCCATCAGTCCCAGAAAAAAAATATTACGGTGCATCCGAACAAGACATTTTATGTCACCAAGAAGATTGAATATGTCATCAATCAGAGGAAGCAGGCTTTTAATAATAAGCACCGTGGTCCTCTCAAACTGAGGGAAAATTAGAACACAGGAAACACCTGGAGGACCCTTTCAAAGTAAACATCCTACAAGACGTGGGGACAATATAAAGGAAAGGGTATGCCATCAGAAACAGAATCTGTATTCTCAACTTCATTGAACAGATAGTAAATTGGGTTTGAAATGGTAGGCATGTGATGATATTGAGTGTTACAGTCTCTAGTTGAGACAGAATAACTGAGTGTTGAAGTGATTACCACATTCGGGCCCATAAAATCAAGGGCAGCTACTTGCCAGATAACGTCATTATAGCGCCATTGTTTTAAAATCCATTGCAAAGGAACTGGCTGCAGTTTGGCAAGCAATCTTTCAGCTTTCCATAAGTACACGTCCTATTCCAGTAATATGGAAGACATCCCCAAGGAGCACAGTGACTTTCATCTGGTGGCACTGACATCTGTTGTGATGAAGTCTTTAATTATAATTCAGTATCATAAGGCAATCGGTAGTTAACATGATCCATATCAGTTTACTAATGAATACAATCACAGGACTGAAAATACGATAATTACTCACTACTCACTTGTCTTGTTTCAAAACATCTGGCCAAAGCCTAGACATATGCCAGAGCATTTTTTTGTACTTTTCATCAGTAATCAATACTATATGATCTGCTATTTTATTGTGGAAAAAAACAGTTCAGCTAGACATCAGACCCCTTCTTATTCAGTGGTAGTTCATTCCTTACTAAAAAAGTACAACTGGTGAAGGTAAACGGGAAACTGTCCTCCCGAATCACCACTAATGCTGGAGCTCCTCAAAGCTGCATAAGATCGCCGCTGCTGCTCACACTGTGCACGAACATTGTCACCAAATCTGTTCATTCTCAAATTCTCTGAAGATTCCACTGTTATACCTACTTACAGATGAAGATGACCTCAAACTATTCCAATTGTTCACAGCCTAGTAGACCAGAGGAATCCAAGGACCCTCAACATTAACACCAAGAAAACAGAGGAAGTTATTTTTTGTCCTTCCTCCTGATTCATTCTTGTTCCCACCATTAATTCACAAAAAGGAAATCAAGCAAGTTAAAAGGTATAAATACCTTGGTGTACATATCGATGCAACTGTGGAACATACACAGTTGATTATATTAGGAGTAAGGTACTGCAACGCATTTATCTGCAAGATAAGATCCTTCGATTCTGGCAAATCAGATTGTATTTTTCTTTTGCACAATAGTTCAGTGTTATGCAGTACTATGATAGAACTCGGTGTAATTGTCTTCGTGTTAAACTTATGAGTAGGCTGTTCAGATTACTTCAAATTTGTTCTGAGATTGTGGGCCAGTGCCTTGAACACTGCTTTCTGATAGCTTACCAGAAGAGCATGAAAAGACTTGCTTGTGATATTTCTTCTGATCCTTCACATGTGCTACACAGCAACCACCTGGTTATGCCATCTAACAGAGAGTTTAGAGTTCCAAGGTCTAGACTCAATAGGTTTAAGAATTCTTCTCTCAATAACTTGCACTTCTTAACCAAGGTGATGGTACACTCAGACAAGTACACTTACAGTTGTATGCGGAATAACCATTGTGCATGAAAGCAATGGTTTCAATTCCAGTATCTTGGCTGTTGCAATATAGGTATTGCAAACCTGGATTAATGTGTGTCCGTTGCTATGACACATGTCCACCGTTTTTTGTCTTTTCTTAACTTTGATGTGTATTATGTTACCGCACTGGAAGAAACTAATTCCCGAGAAATCTGACAGTAAAGTTCAATCATAGTGTACTCGTAGCGCTGGGATTTATTGGAGCAATTCACAGGCAAGAACTTTACTCAAGGGTACTATTGTGGGATTCAAACCTGCGACCTCCAAAGGCTCCACTATGGCACTTCCCACTATGCCACCTGCTGCGCTTCTGCTCCTCTGACGGCATCCAAAGTCTGAACTGTACACAGACACCAGCTGGAAACCAGTGGAGAAAAATAATGGTGAAGACAGATGCTTTCCGATGTTGAAGATAACATGCGTAGGAGAGTCTCTACAGCCTAAATCAAGAAAGCGGCTTGTAGAGACACTGAACTGTAGAAGTAGTACTGGAAGTGGATGACCACTGTGTCACGTCAAGCTCATGACACCAACCTGCCTCAGATATTTTGCACCATGCCTACACTAAACCCAATCTTGCTGAAATTTGATACTGCTCAGGCTGGAATCAGACACTGTCTTATGACAGCTCCAGTTCCACCAGTAATGGCACGGTGTCATACACTGGTTTCCTTCCAGTCCTTCCTCTCTCCATCAACAGCATAACATGTCCTGGAGCAGCTAAGTGCCCCTCCTTCTGAAAACCATGTTTTCATAGAAATTCTGGCTTCCGGGTCCATTTCCCACTGACATTTTTGGTACAGCAGTGATGCTGCTGTTTGAGGGCAGTGAGCAGATTTTAAGGGGTGTAACCCAGGATTTTTTTTTTTTTTTTTGTTTTAAATGGAGGTCCACTGCAAAATCAGATCAGAAGGCTGACTTCACAGTTTAGTAATAACAACCCTTCCAAACTGCAGACTTGTCAAAGTGTTCCCATGTACATCATCCCTCCTCATCTCTCTCAACTGGCTGGCTGTAGCTGTTCATATCAAGTTCAGGACTGGGGTTACTGCATTCAAGAACATTACCAAATTAGCTCCCCATACCTTCAGGACCTGGTCACACATTATGGCCCAACCCAACTGCTATGTTCCTCCACCTCTGGATGCTTGCTGGTCCTACACACAAGAGGTCCAAAATAAAAAGCCCAGAGGTTCCCAGATCTGGCTCCTGTATAATGCAAATGATCTCACTTACTCAGAACTGCTGATTTTCTCTCAACAGTCAAAAAAGAGTCTCAAAGAGCTCTTTCAGACCCAAATTCTCTCCTACTCACCTATCCGCTCCATAAACTTTCACTACACTAGCTGTAAAACAAAACACTATTCGTTTCATATGCAGCTACTTGTGTAATTTATGCAGCCAAAAACAACACTTTTGCACTAACTGACTGTACACTGAGAACTGTGCTTTTGCATCTTTTACTCTGAGTTGTATGTCACTTTGGAGAACAGTATTTGCCAAATGAATACACGTAAATGTAAACCCAACTCGCCAATCTTGGACAGATAACCAACACAAACTTGAAGAGCACTGACCAAAGCTCTGTGTACTTAGGGGCAAAACACCTTAATGCCAAACAGAAAAAAGGGGTAGGAGGAGGTAGGCTGTACTTTCTCAGTGTCGGAACATTTTTATGTTCAGCTTTTTTCTGCTAGAGGGTCTGAACATAAAAAGGAAAACTTTCACATGTCAATCTGACACTGTTATTATTTCAGCAGATACAGGATGTCCTAGTGCACTCATACTTCTATCAGGATCTTCCAGATTTTGTTTTTCATATTCACCTGCCAGTTGCTTTTGCTCAGAAAACATTCCTGCAAGCTATGGGTCTTCTGTGAGAAATCTATACATAGGCATAAACAAAACAGTTATTTCAAATCAGCAGACGGCAGTGTGAAATGTTTTTTCTGTTACAGAAGAGAACATCCCTTTTTGGATGACTATTTATTTTACTTTGGTAGGAACCAGAGAACGATCTTAAAACACAGACAAGGTGCACCAGGTAGCATAGTAGATAAAGTTGCTGCTTTGCGAGACCATGGGTTCCAATCCCCTCTCCCGCTCCAGTGCCTTTGAGCAAGGCACTACCCCTGAATTGCTCTCGTTAAAACTACCCAGCTGCAAAGTCACGGTTAAGAACCTTCTGGTATGCCGAAAAGCAAGCCTAGTTTCATCCTTGTCACAGGAGAATGATGAGACCATGCTTTAACCAGGCCCTGAAACAGCCTTGCTTTTTTACATTTTGAGCTGCAAGCTTTGACATCTCATGAAAGCCAAAGCTTGCTTCTCAAGAAGTTCTTATGGAAATATTGTAGATTTTAAACAATATTTCCATGAGAACTTCAGAAACCTTGAAGAGCCAAACTGGACTCGAGCCTTTTCCAACCTATACATCTAAAACGAGACGTTACCACCTCCCGTAAGCATCAACACTGCAATTAAGAAGTGGGCCAAGTTGAAGCCCGGCATAATCTTTCAGGCAGGTAGCATCTCGACAGTCTAATTTTGTCAGAGGAAGGAAAACTTCACCTTTTTGTAATAGCTTCATAACTTATTACAGAATGATTCCACTAACCTATAAATTATGACTTCTAATTAAATTTTAGCTTCTGTGATAATTCAAGTTTCATACTCTTTCTGGCCTCATGTTCTGTAGTTCATTAGCTTCTGTCATGTGCTTTAAAATACAAATTGCCTAATATCCTACGAAGTAGGTGGGGCAGCACTGAACAACTGGACCTGTGCCCCAGTTCTTAAGCTCCAAGAAGGGTGCTGCCTTTGGACCCTGTCTTTAAAATGACATCTGTGAACCTGTGCAGAAGGTACCACATGCATGATTTTTCAAAAAAAATAGGGCTGTCTCCATCATTTCAAGGAGCACACGATGTTGGACTCCAGCCTAGTGAGTTTTGAGCGTCACCAGGCCCGAGACGTGATGGAGATAAAAGGCTGCAAACACGAGCACACGGGGTCTGAGCGCCGCTAATCAGATGATTAAAACACGGCCCCGGAAAAGGGTCCGATTACATCCTGTCCCACTCCTCCTCCTCCTCTGAAGATTATTCCCATTCTGACGGCTATGCAACTTTGGTTTCCGGAACTCCTGCCAACACAGCAGGTCAGGCATCCAGCCAATCAGAAGCTCCCGTCTGAGCCCTGAACCAACCACGTGAGAGTCGAACTAACCTCATAGCCGGGCAACCCCAATGTGTTTCAGGCTTGGTTACAAGCCTCTGCTTATTTGGCAGGGGACGAAAGTCGCTATGGGAGTGTGACTCACTGCCTCAACGTTGTCACGATCCTCCTTTCTTTCTCGTAGTTTCATCACGATGTACCGAGCATGGTAAGGCCTGGCGTGTCAAGTACTCGTGATGTTTGTCGGATAAACAGCATATTCACAGTGCCCATGCTGTGCGTATGTGTGAGTGAGCGTGGTACTCTGCTCTAGTGTGTAGATGGGTGATTGACCGTAGGTAGTTTATTGCAGTCCGTCTAGTATAAGTTACCTCGGATAAACATGTCAGCTAAATACTAGTTAATAGTCGCTGGATGTCACTTTGCAAAAAATTATTCGCTAAATGAATAAATTTAATCACAGCAGTCCTGTGTAACTATGTAATATGCATAGATTGATAAACATGACAAAGCCTTACCCTAATCAAAATCAATTCTATAAAACTATGTAGTAATGTTTGTATTTATGGTAGGTAATCTAACAATATTGCCCAAAATAATTCACGGGAAGAGACCTTTTCAAGTTAATTTATTATTATTATTATTATTATAGACTCAGTCAACATCAACCCAAGTCAGTGCTGTAGTGGTCTAGAGCCTTTTCCAGAAGAACAGGTCACTAGGCTAGTCAGGATACACCTCGGACAGGACACCAGTCCACTGCAGTAATATTAATATTAAATAATAAGCATACTGACACTGGTATGTTCTAAAGGCTTTAAGAACTGCTTTATCCATCATGGTTTTCACTTGTTTCATCATACACAACACAACTTGCATTGTGTTATGCAAAGCCTCTCATTTTTGAAAAAGTTAAGTTCTTAACACTTGGGCAAAAGTAATAATCCCAGATGGCAGTGCATAATTGCAGAGAGGGAGGCTTTTAGCGAGTGAGAAAAATCTGTCCCTTGGCAGCGCTTCTTCTCGGGTTGTCATAACCAAGACAAGGCCACAGGTTTTCACAAAACTGCTCAGGCTCCTGTGGCATCCCAGGCCATGTTTTTTGGCGTCAAATGTAAATGCAGGTCAGGGACAAGAGGTCACCATCTCTGTTCACAAAACACACAATGTTTTTTTGGCATGAACACTGGAAGGAGACACACCTATACACACCTAACCTCCAGGAACCCCACAGGAACAGGCGTTAACGTCACTTACAGAAGCTTCGCCTTCAGGCCAACAGAAGCTTCATCTTCTCTCTAACGAATTATTAACCGCAGGTGCGACTCACTAAGCATTAAGGTCCAGGGGCTCAACTATGTCTCTTACAATCGTGCCAACACTACCACCTCTGCCTTGCCTCGACAGAGGAGCAACCTAGAAAGTGAACGTTAACCTAGTTCCCCGCATTACTGTCATTATATTCACACTAATCGTACAGCCGAAGCCAGCGCTGCTTACTAACTGCTGGACGGAGCATTTCATTAATACGGAGATGTGTAAATAATATGGAGAAACCGGCTGGGTGGTTTCAGAAAAGCTGCCAGGAATAAACAGTGAAAGGTTTTCAAAATTTTTTAAGTATTTCTCGGAAGTATAAATAAATTCTCCTATTTTTGGTCAACAAACAACATGCAATTAAATCATCCAGCTGAAGAGGGGAGTGATTATATGAAAATGCAAACACTGTAGTGGATTTTAAAAACTGGCGTTCATCCTGTCAGACCTTTAACGGAGATCAATGCCAACAGAAAGCAGCAATCATAGCGCCGGAGCTCGCGACGCTGCTTACGTCAGCCTGACGGCACAGCTCCGCGTCGGGAAGCAATGCCCGCTGGCAACTAAAAATGAATTAACAGCAGCCAGATACGAGTATTGTAGATTGAGGTAGAGTGCTCCTGCTTTCTTCCTGTCCATTTCCACTTGTACCCAACAAATGGACAATCCTCTTTTTCGATTTGCACGCTAAACTTGTATGTCCCACTAGGGAATGCAAATCTTATTAGTGTGAAATCGATGTGTATTGACTGGCTGGGGAGAAAGGGGTTTCAAGAGTGCTCACCGAACGAAAGCTGATGAGGCAACACGTGAACCTTAAGGAAATAATGGCCAACCGCAGGGCGGCTGGGACAATAGTTCCACGTTCTATCACTATGGCAACCTCTCTCATTCTCAGAGCACAGGAAATGAAAAGAGGAGGGCCGGGGAGACAGGGTGTGGTTTCCAACTGCTAATACGGTTAACTACTGCAAAAAGAACACGCCGCATAAATACGATCATTTACAACGCGCTTCTCCAGGGGGAAGTCATTGGTGTCCACTGACACTATAAACTCGAGACAAGTTCAAGACAATTAACAGGCCAATACTGTAGAAAAATTACCTAAAAATTAGGATTTCAGTCTAGCATCTAGATGGCGTTTTTATTCCGACTTGATATATTCTGATGTTGTTCAGCATGTTTCAACAGAAGCGGTGCCTTGGCCTGGGGAAGAATCAATGGATAGGGCCTCAGATGCTGATCTTTCATCATTGTAGAGTGGTTCACTGTACACACATCCTGAAGATATATTAGGTTTTCCCTCAGGACCAGCTTTTCTTATTAATAACCCTTAGTGTCTGTGTTCACGGTTGGAGGGCGTAGTACTGAGTCTCCCAGACTACCCTGCTGCAAGGCTCCTTCCCTTGTCCAGCCCCAGGGGCAGCCTCATAGTGCTCTGCCTCCAACCTACAAGCGGAACTGGCACTGAGAAATAAGAGCACGGCCATAGAGAAACACGCAACACCTCGGCATATGACATTCCTACAAACCACCCCTCTCCAAACAGTACAACACTTCACTGGTAACCGACAAGCACTGAACAGCCGGCCTTTCCCACACAAACGAAAAAACTGCTTCCAAATGCTGTCCTTGATTGATATTTTACCCTTAGAACTTTCACTGTACATGACTTGCGTTCATATTTATGGAAACAAATTCAGGTTCATAACTTCCTCAAAAACCACTTGCTTTTTACCTGCATTGAATCAATGAGTTTGTCCTTCTCAGCTCACCATGGAAAACCATCTGCTTTTCTGCTTAATTAAACAAGTTAAACACGTAAAGGTCAACGTGATGCTAAGCATGTGAGGGCTTAATAACCAGGGAAACATCTCACATTCCACTGGGTCACCTTAAACTCTTGGGTTGTGCTTGAGGCAGATTTCTATTTTTGGTCTCATCCAAACTTGGGAGGCCCATTACAAATGTTTATAAAGCTAATGTTAAACACAGATGACCACCTAATGCTGTGTTACACCTTTTAACCAACTTCAATCCTCGTCCGTATCGAAGGTTCTACACTTCTTTTGGGAGTTCATGCTTCATACACCTCATTAACCTGAAGTATCATAACTAGTGTTTTTGAACTCCTGAATCTGGCATTTGATACTCTGTGTTCTTTATCACAGTCTCATCCATTCATTTCCTGTGGTCAGCAAGACTTCAACTAGTTCCTAGTATATATACTCAAACTTTAGACTGGTATTGAATATACATTTATTCATTTAGCTGATGTTTTTCTCCAAAGTGACTTACCCCATTAGGCTACTTACAACTATTGACTCATTTATAGACCTGGGTAATTTTACTGGAGCAATTTAGGGTAACTTGCTCAAGAGTGTTACAGTAAGAGCTGGGATTCATATCGGTGACCTTCAGAACCAAAGGCAGCAGCTCTTAGGCCAGCAGCCACCCAAGCACAGATGTACATCATCTGAATAAAACATGTAAAACTCAGTGAAACTGGTGATTCATTTTATGTGCTTAGATGCTCAGTGTGGTGGAAGTCATGAAGCCTTATGGCAATCGGATGCAAAATTTATTTATTTATGATAGATAGCTAGAAGTTGTAAGTGGGTCTCATCTGACCGGAACACAACCCGAGGGTTAAGCACACTTGGTTCACCCACCATTCCGCAACACCTCATACTTGCCTCTCCCCTGCCGTCTTCCCTCCATGGGGAGAAAACCTAGCCTTCTGCATGCGTAGTGGCTGGGTGTTAATGATTTCTACATTGGCTGCTGAGCGCTGTTATTGTCACTTCAAGGAGACATCTTCCTGTTGCCAAGTGTCACTGATTGGCGGACATGGAGAAAGCAGCACCTCTGCAACGGCTGAAATTTGCGGCAGGAAGCTTACATAAACGGGTTATAGGATGTAAACCCACATGCACCGCGTACCTCGCTCTGGATGAGCGTATCTGCTAAGCATATAAATAACATCATTAAGAATTCAGGACTGTCAGCAGAACCTCTCCGTGGAGGACCAAAACACCCTCATCTGTGATGCACTTTCATTATCGCTTCCCACCGGCAGAGGAGAGTGTGACAAAAAGCTTATAAAAGAAATGCCCATAGTTTGGTTACACTCATAAACCTCACGGTTACAGCAATATCCCACAGAGGATTTACACAGGAGCAGAGAAAAAGGAACACACACACAAAAAAGCAATGTTCGGGTACACTAAATACAGATTAGGGTGTAGAAAACTGAACTATCTCGATGCTGCTACTAGAAGAAAATCTAGGAGGAGCGATTATCTGCAGACAACATGCATTTGCTTCTCATTTGTTGAGTGCAGTGCAAAGCCACCTGAAAAGTAAATAAATATGAAGGACCAAAAGACAATAGTCTCTAAACTCTGCAGGGTAATAGAGCTGTAATGGAGAAGGAAGCAGAGGAAGTGCTGCTGGCCAACTGGCGAAATCGGGGATTTTGCGTGTGGTGACTTCATAGTGCTTGCAGTCGACCTGCCAGCAGACAGGAGGTATATGTAAGCGACCATCTGAACAGAGCGGCTTTTGTCTTCAAGATATGGACCTTCCCATGCTGTCCCCGAAGCCCCCGCCGGTCGTACCAGCAGGTGCCTCTGAGCAGAAGATCCAAGGCCTGTGGTGAAGCGAGGAGAGTGAGGATGGGGGCAGTTTGGGAAGGGAGCCTATGTCTCTCAGTTTAGGGTACATCACAACAGTTGAAACCAGTCAGAGCACAGAGTAGGGACGTCTTACCCGAACAGTATCCGTGCTGCTAAAAGGACCCTATCGGGTGGCAATCCCCGGGTGCAATTCATCTAGTACTCATAACGCAGTGAGCCACACCTCAAGCTTCCCATCAAGCTACATCAAGGTGGTGCACGGGAGCTGGAAAAGGATGATCTTGGAACACAACAAACTGTGGAAACTGCCAGCTGACTGACTTATGAACCGATCACTAGAGAACCCCAGCGAACGTGCTCAACTGCTCAGTGTCATTTTGTCACAAAAAAAACTGAATTGAACTTAAGCCCTTTGTTTTTACACTCTTACTGGATCGTTTTTTGAATAAACTGACCCCATCTGACAAATGTTTCAGCGGTTCCCTCCAAAGCGCCGGGGGCCAACGCTGGCACAACGGCATTAACGTTACACAGCACAGCAAAGGCACGAGTCAAATCAGCAAGGATGGTTTATTCTGAATCTGGAAAATTCTCATTTTTATAAGCGCTAACCAGCCGTCCAAGGCCCATCACACAGTGCTCGACTGATTACACTATCATCATTCACCTATTTATACTATTGTGAAATGAAACAGAAAGGAGGATACAGTCACAGATTCACCTGGAAAAGATCTCTTTGGACTGTGGGAGAGAAAAAAGGGGGTTTAATGCAAAGTCCACACAGACTGAGCTGGATTCGAACCCTTGTTTGAAACAACAGACCAGGAGCTTTGAGGCAACAGCACTAAATTGTGGTTTTACTCTTCGAGATGGAAGGCCTCCTGAGGGATTGACCACAGGATAAAGTATGCTGATGACTAAATGAGAACACAATATTTGTAGAACGAGGTAACAAAGGAGTCGAGAACAGGTAGAATGAGGTAACGGTGGCATTTCTGTACGACTTGGTGAGTAAATGGGGAAACACGGTCCGTCTCACATCAGAAGGCAAACATCTCCGTAAAAATGGAATCAGTTGTATGAAATCCTCAGATGAAATTGTTAAATGTGGTCATTCCAGGGAGCTTGACAGTTTAAGCAGAGTCACGTTTTCATTACGAGACTCCTGCAGGGTTCGATTGTATGTGCGGTTGCACGCAGTCCAGCGCCCCGTCGTTAATCCCACAACTTTTTCATTTGCTCCAGGTTAATTGTCCTCTGGGCCTCACGACAGATTACCGAAATCCTTTTGAAGCTGTCAGAAAAATATCACACTCCACAGCACTGCAAGTATTAATCGTATTTTTCTACTGTACATGAGCACATGGATTAAGCTCACCTCGCTCAAAGGTTTGCTCTTGCAGCAGCACGGGACAGGCATTCGGACACGTTTTGGATATTTTTCCAGGTAAAACAAGCCAACTACTATGTAATATTTAATGCATGTTTTAAATAGCTAATCCAGCCTGGGTTCAATGAAGAGATGAATGAAACACTTAACTAAAAAAAAAATAGCAGAGCATAATGTATCAGCAATAAAATAAAGAATATAAATTCTTATTTCTGTCTTGCTCAAGTGATGGCCCGTCCAGTGCCATAGATGTGATGCGTTCGTTGGCAACCTGCACATGAATTATATCATCAGGTAGCCGGACTTGCGGCAAAGCGGGGTGCAGGTGCAAATCCGAGAAGAGAAAGAAAGCAATGCTGCCCACGCTTAGCCTCAACCGCTAGTAATTGTGAAAGAAGGAAGAAGAAAAAAAAAAACACAGCCATGTGCAAATTGTTTTGCTTATTTAAGGATAATCCTGATGACAGTACGATTAATAATTTTTAGCTAACACCCCTCTCCAAAGAAACTTACGACAACTGACCTATTTCTACAGATGGGTGCTTTTTTACTCTATCAGTTCAGGGTAACTAATGTGCTCAGCCGTACTACAGCTGGAAGGGGACTGGAACCTGGGCCCTTGAATTACAAAGCAACAGCTGTAACCACTACCCCACCTCCTGCCCATCTACCTGCTAATTAAACAGTCTGTAAACCATGTGAATAACGTAACCCGATGAAGAACATGCTCCTTGGCTGCGATACAAGTGTCCACCGGCACAGCGCTTACAATTGACAAAATAACTCCGCACGCGTTCCGGCCGCTTCTCCTTCCCACTCTAGTCGTTTTGAACTTCTGAGCAAAGAGACAGAACACTGACAGGGAAAGTATTTCTCTTTCCCAAAGTGCTGCAGGTTTCCACAGTACCATATCTGCACTTGACAGTAACCATGCACATCGCTTACGTCACGGCTCAGGGGCTGGGTGTGGTGCTTCACCATCATTACATTTACATTTATTCATTTAGCAGACCCTTTTGTCCAAAGCGACGTACATCTCAGCAAAAGTACAATTTATGCATTGCACTGAGAGAAGGAGACATAGCTGCAGACAAGAAAGTCTCAAGCAAACCTAGTTTGTTGCCTACCACTTGCTGCACCGAGGTTTATCGTTCGAGTAGGTGCATAAGACCCAGGATAGACAAATCCCGATACCCTCCCACCAATTTTTTTTTTAAATATTATAAGATACACAAATAAGCAAATCCAATGCCAGAGTAGTGGCTGAATAAAGGTTGTATCTGGGAATGCCTATGGAATTACGACGCGTGAACAGTTACACCGTAAATGAACTGGAGAGATCTTGGGCGAAGTGGATCCGGAAAAGTGAGTTTTCAGACCCTTCTTGAAAGTAGACAGAGTTTCCGCAGTTCTGAGTGAAAGGGGAAGGTCATTCCACCACAACGGAACCAGAACCGAGAACCTCCGAGCTTTACCTTTCGTGCACGGGACCACCAAGCGAGCAGAAGTAGACGAGCGAAGGGGCCTGGCTGGGGTGTAGCGGTTGAGTAAGTCTTGTAAATAGCTGGGAGCACTTCTATTGCAAGTATTCATTACTTTCTAAACACCTTATTTACTTTTATGTTCTTTTGTTTGGGTTAAAACTCAAAGACCCTTTAATGTAACACGATGCTGTTTGTAACCTTGGGCTCTGTGCTTCACTCCCTCTTGTCTTCTGCGTGAGTCAATCGGCCTTCAGGGGTCTGAGACATGGGACCACTTCAGTACTTTAAACTGCCGTCCACCTGTTTGACAGCTGGTAGGAAAGCCTACACCAGTTCTCCGTGACAATGTCTCCTGGCGTTTACTCAGCTTTTTTACTATGGTATATCCCCAATGCCAGTACACAAAGTAAACAAAGTGTGTTTTTATAGATTGAATGTTCTACAGGAAGAGGAACAAAAGGCCTAGAAATAAAACAGCTGAAACACCGTCATTGACTAAAAATAACAATATCAGACATCGCACTCCCCAGCCATCAGCTACCCAAAGTCTCCTTGATATTATGAGTGCGTTGCTCCCCCACCGTATTCCATTTCACCATGCTGCCACCACCAACATGGCCCCCTCCCACTATTGTCCTTGGCATTTAATTCGTTCAGTCTTCATTTATACTCCGTGGGTGCGCGCACACACACAAGAGTTTTCAAAATGCGTGACAGCTGCCTTTCACCAGATTCAAAAGCAGGGGATACTGTTGAAAAGCCATTATAAGACCTGCGTGACTTTCCGTTTCCAACAACTCTTCTCCAAGAGGACCTGCACGGATTTCATTGTGCCGATCACCCAGGAAACAGTTTCAAAATAATTTCTTTGACCACATTATTCCTGCAATTCTCCCCCAGCTTCACAGCAGCAGGACTTCTGCTAAAACTTTCTGTACTGGACAAATACCGAGTCTTCCGGACCAATTAACCAAAGAACTTGCAATACATGACCACCAGCACCAAGTGAGTACCAACTGGAAACCGTCCTTCAGAAGGCACTCCTAAAGGGTTTTCATGTGGAAAAGTAGATGTTAACACATTGCAGGCAACCATGTGCATGACAGCTTTATTTATGCTGTAAATCTGCAGTGTTTGGGGTGGCAACAGCATCGTCGCATTATACAGACAGAGGGCTTTTAGGATCAGGGCTCTGCAAAGTTCCTTTGCCATCTCAGTACAGCGTTTAACCTGGATCTCGGAAGGGTCTGAACCTAGGGTGCGAGGGGATGGCCATCAGATATCAGCACCCTCTGCTTGCACACACTCATCCGGCAATGAGACCGGAGTCCCAGCATAGACCCGACAGGTGCTCTTCTCCATCAGGACATTTCAAGGCAAACAAGAAGTGACAGCAAAAAGGCAGGACCCAGGTTTATGATTATTATTCATTATTCGGCATCATCTTTCATAGTATACATGTTAGGTGTTTACACAACAAATCAGTTTGAAGGACAGGCCTTCAAAACTGTGACAAGAGCCAAGGAGGATGCGTGGATCGTGGAGTCGCAAGCATCCACCCAACCGGAGTCACTTAAGAACAAAATAAAACAGAAAAAGGGGAAAAAAAAAAAAAAAAAGGAATCAAAAGAGGCACTGATAATTAAATACATTCACCCTGGAAGCAGCGAAGAGAAAGCAAACAGCTGACGGTACTGTTTAATGGTACTGAGACGTCTTTCTTGTTTCTGCATGAGAGATAATATAACCACAGGAGCCGATGCAAGAAGTTGCCACAGTCGAGGGGCAACGAATGATCACATTTAATGCAGGGACAGTCATACACGAAGGGGTGATTACTGAAGAGTAGGAGATAAGCTGAATAAGAAAGCGATGACCCATGTCACACTAAACACACTGACGACAGTGCCAAAGACAGCTGCATATTCATTCATTCACTTCATGATTATCCTCGGCAATCCTATAATACTGGGAACAAATTCATTCCTGCCTCAACTGGAAATGGGGCTTAACATACAAGACGAGGCGTTAAGATAATTAAAAAAAAATATACATATTTCCAGGGGATAAAAACGTCACGGTTACGTCTCAAGTGCAGAAAAGCACTGCAGTAAAGCAGACGACACACTTGTGTTCATACTTCTAGTTGCGCTGCAGATGCATTCGTCAGAAGACAGATATATTAAAACTTTACATTACATACATCTATTTATACACCTCGGGCATATGGTGCCCTTGGGATTTGTTAGCCTAATGGTAACAAGTTCAGTTCCTTAACCATTCTGCCTCCTGCTGCACAGGACAAAGGAGATGTTTTCACAACCATGGGTAGCAGTGAGAGATACCGGAAAAATGTGAAGATTTCGGTGCTGGAAATCAGGCACACGTTTAAAGACTGAAAGATGGACTTCATTTGGGAAGGGATGCAATGTCAGAGGATAAAGGCTGCAATCCCAGAGTGCTTGGCTACCTCCGCTTGAGCCCATTAATAGCGCAAAGGAGTACAAAATACACACTACACACATGCAAGTAACCATGGCTACGCTGTAATTGGCCACCTCTAATGCAGAAAGTGCGTTGGATGAGCACTGCATGGGTGCAGGCACGTGCGCGCGCACACACGCACGCACACAAAGAACCCCCGAGCACAAGCTGGGATGCCTGCACCATAACAAAGAATCTAAGACTTGTTCTAATTAATTTGTCCCTGTTTTTCTTCCGGGGCTTGAAATGCATCCAACTTGATAAACACACAGAGCAAACCCTGGGACATCAAATCACAGGGGATGGGAAATTAAAACAAAATGAGCCACGGTGAAACTGGAGCCCTGGGTCACGTCGGTGCACCTTTGACTCCGGCACCTTCACTTGGCTGTGATGCAGTAGGTCACTGGCAAGAAACACAGAGAAATGAAAACGATAATGCAAGCAGGCAGTCCACCTGCAGGACGCCACACTAGGCGGCAAGGGCAGGAATCACCGTGATTTTTAGTGCTGCGGGGGGGGCACAGTAGGAAAGGTTGCAGGTTCATGTATCAAGTTCAGGATTTATGCCATACTCTTCCACAAATTTGAAACACAAAAAAAACTTTTCCAGGAAACACCAAGCTGTTTAAATTAACAAAAAGAGATACAAAAGTTGATGTGGATGAAGGCAGCGGTGCAAGAAGGACACCTTGCCATATGGCAATGTTTCAGTCATACCGTCACAGATTAGAAACGGTCACAGTATTTTCCACTTTAATTTAATTGTGCTTCTTTCAGTGACATAACAGCACAAAAATCTGTGTGATAATATTCCATATCTCCCAAGCTGTTAGCACACAGAAGTGTGTAAGACAACAGAAGAAAAGTAGCACCTCATTGCAGTTGTGTAGAGCACCTTCTGGTCCATTACTTACATGCAAACAATTCATTTAGACATCTACAGCTAGCATGAACAGCTATGGACCTCAACTGAGAAAGTCTTGGCTATGATAGCACTCCAGTAAAAGTCTAGTCAAAAGTTTGAGTACACTTGTTGGGAAATTTATATTCACTAAGCATAGTTTGATCAAGAAATTAGCCCACATGTCTTCCCAGCTCTTCTACAGCAGTTCCCAGACATGTAGGACACTTGTGGATTGCTGTACTTTCACTCTCCTGTATTACCCAGGTTGCCCATGTGTACTCACACCTTTTGCTGGTACTGTGTAATGTAACTTTGTGTCACCCCTCAAAAGGAGCTATATAGAAACGTCATCCTTTCCTGTGTGAGGAACGCAACATCAACAGTTCAGGTTTTCGTTTAAATGCAAACAGCTCCGTTGTGTAGGAGGCCCCTTCTAGACCAGACCAAGGACACCTGACGGGGCAGAGTCTGGGAGACAGTATCCCAGCATCGAGCAGCCTACGCTCCTGCCAACCATTCACCAGTCAGAGCACATGCTGAGCCAGATGCCTGTTTGATGTCAACCATGACCCAAATACAACGACAAAGAGCTGTTTGCGTGATGCCTTGCGTGCCTGTGGCGTGAGACTAAGATGAGCGTTACTAACACAGACAAAATACTGACAAGAGAATAAATGTCAACTAAAAAAACCACACACAGAAAGCCTTTTTGCTCAGCATTTTTTTTTTTTTTTTAAAGAAACAAACCAAGAGATTTCACATGTTTTTACTGAGGATTTAGTTAGAAGTTCTGATAGCCTCCTAACAAAGTCCTCTCTATGGGCTCTTTCCAAATTTCTTCATCTGAACTCACCAGGAACGGTTTGCTTCAAACTCTTATGAGGATGATTTTCCTACTACCTTCTAGGAAAACGGCCAGAGATGTGAACGACCTGATGTGCAGAATACTTGCACTGATGATGTGTAGAAGCACAGAAATTACGACTCACAATCCCTCACGGTGCAGACACTTCCTCCAAGATGCACTGAAACAGAACAGGCTCTAAAAATAAGCGAAGGTCAAAATACCAAAAGGAAACTTTACAGAACAACAAATGGTTTTCTTCCTGAACTTGTTGATGTAGCCTTGCAGCAGTGGAGCCGGCGACCTGTCATGGAGTCAAGATGATAACATCAAGCTCTACAATAGTTGATGTTGAACCTCCGTTTATTTCAATGGGGACTGTATTCTTCACCCACCTGATGTGGGATGTATTTATTTCCAGAATCCACAAAAATGTCCAAGATCCTTAAGTTTTATAAGATACCTTCAAAGCAGCAGGAGATATAAAGCCACCTCATTTGGGACCAACCTGGAGTCCTTCCTCCCGTTCTCCACGCTCTGCTGGAGCTCACAGCCAGCAACGAAGTGCATAATTACAAACCACAGTTTAAATCCTCTAAATCCTCTGCCCTAAAGGTTCAGGCCCATCTCTTGATTTATAAACGGATAAAAAAACAGCTTTGCCCACTTCCTGACTGGTCGGGACCTTGGACTACTTAAAAAGTCATTTGGTTGGACATGCTTCCCTTCCCGTGCCCCATCGGGCTGTAACAAACAGGAGGGCCATACATCTTTCACATCCCAAAAAGGACTCTTCCGTGAGCCAAGGCCTTCTCCTTTTTCCAATCCATCACATGCTCAACGAGTCAGTCTAAACTCAGGGCTATTGTCTTCCATTCACAGGTGAAATCATGTTCAGCCAGAACCCGAGAGCTGAGGCTTTATAACTTGACGCTGCTTTCCTTTTCAATCTCCGGCATTCTGCACTGCTGGCTTCAGTGACGGCTGGCAAAAACACTGTACTCGCTTGCGATTAATATGCAATTAGAACACGCACAAGGGGCATTGGAGACCCGTCTTCATGATTAAAGTATGGAAAAGAATACGCTGAACAGTTTATAAGATGAGCTGCACTGGTTTTTTTTTTTTTTTTGAGGCTCATTCAGGCCTAAAAGTTTGAGGTGTGTGTGGTACATCACGGTGCAACCATGTGTCTGAGCTTGATAGGGACGCAGGTGTGGGCTGGGCTTTGGTGAAACTAAGGTCACGTCGCAGCACACAAGATCTGAAACAGTTTGTTATTTTTTTTTTCCACTGCTCTGCAAAGACAACACCAGTGAGCTGTTTTGATTTAGACTGCGCCGTGGCAGCGCTGTTAGTCCACCCTAAGTGTTCTGACATTTAAAGCACTGATTTAGTGTTTGTGGTGCTTCTCAGAGACACTAGCAAGAAAGATTAACAGACTGAGGGAGCATCAGAACTGCCTTCAGCAAGGTAACCATGCAAGCAAGTGTACAACATTAAAACAGAACCGCTTTTATCGCCATCACACATTGACAGGAGGGATTTCCAGTAAAGAGAAAAAAGGAGAAAAGGGAATAAGGAGTTATAAAAAGGGATGAGAGAGCAGAATTATAATGCATTTTTTGTGATGAGCTGCCCACACGGACCTCAAACAGCCTATGCGTCATCGAAAAAACCTGTGACACGCTGTGGTCACTTAGTCAAAACCAAAGAGTCCTGTTTTGCAAAGATGAAATAATATAGCCCAGCAACCTAGAGATGAGTGTTGTGACAACAGCACAACTCTAAAGCGGGACTGCCAGACACACGCACACAAAACTCCGAGCAGCCAGCGCACAGCTGCATAGGTTGCAAAGCTTTCGTGAAGAGGAAGTCCATCATATTTCCCGACCTTCTGTAACGAGAGAGGTGGAAGAAACAGAACAAGCGGACTTGAGCTTGTGAGAATGGTGACCTCATTGGGGTCGCATAACATCACCGCTCAGGAAGTGGAATCGTGGCACAAGAAAAATGAGTAATTCCGAACAGCTGCCACTTGAAAAGTCACTTCACACCTTGCATGTCATTTTTATTGGATGAAGAAATAGGATTAGAGCGTGATTGCTGGTCTCCATGGCTTTTTCACATTTGAGAAAATTAAAGGCAGGGGTGGAGCTTCCTGGGCAAAGAGGTCCCAGAGGACACCTCCTCCCTGGAGGAAATAGGCAAGCCTATCAGATTATACACTTCCTCAGCAACAACGCATTGTCCCCACTCATAAATGGGACCGTTTACTTTTTATTACTGCTTTTATAAACAGTACAGGACTGTGTACTTCGTAAAGGAAATAATTTATTCGTCAATACCTTTTATCTACCGCTTGATTTTTCAACTTGCCTCTTTCCTCTCCAGGTTGAGGGAAGGCATTTCCACCCTCTTGTGTTGAGTAATGCAAAAAAGGTTGCTAGAATATATTCCAATTTTATACGGATCATCAGCAAGGACAACGCTTTGGATGATGACACAGGCGCATCATTGCCTGGGTTTTGGACCTTGGATTTGTGGTACCAACTACTGAAAGCCTTGGCATCTAAATGCTAATGTGCTTATGAATATTCATTAATCATGGAGGACATTTCTTGTTAACTTTTAGATTGTTATTCCAAACATTATGCACAACAGTAAAGCACAAAACAAAGCAGACAATGCAAGGAAAACAAGTCTTGGGAGTTTTTCTAATACAGTACATTCCGTTATACATTGTTGTTACGTTGAGTCTACAAAACTGAGGCATGTTAAGGGACTGTTTTCCTCCCCCTAGTAACCCCAAGCATACCGCCTTATCCATTGTCAAATGATAACCACAGAGGACCGAGGCACCCTAGCCCAGTGCCTGGCTGCTACCGACGGAGTTGTTGTTCTCCATTTGCCCTCATCTCGACCCCCTGCAGACACACGCCTGAGTAAACAGGCAGACCACATTTGGCCCAAACTGGCACTCCACCCAACACAGGGTACCAAAGCAAAATATCAGAATGAACGTCATGGGGCTGGAAAACAAAACAGTTCACGTGGGGGGGGGACCTTCTGTTTGGAAATTGTATTCAATAAAGATTTGAGGGCTCACCCAAGGAAATCTAACCAAGAAAAATACATGCTATGTATAAACACATCCCCTCCCACTGAAAACACACTGCTGAAATGTGCCAGGAAGGACTGACAGACCTTGAAGAAAGACAAAACCATGTAGATGAGCAGAATGCAGCCTCGCTAGTGGCTTCCTGCTGCTTGCAAAGAGTACAAGGGTAGTGTCACAAAAGAGCTCATGTCTGACGGTTACCGCAAAGTGGAAAAAGTTCTCCAGATCGGCATTATTTCTTAACAGCACAATCACAACTTAAGGAGGCTCTAATGTGCCCCTGCATAGCACCACATCTTTTAACTCAAAAGGTATCATTTTTGAGGCAACTCAACATTAGGGGTCAAAGGCAGGCTGCGGATCAGCACAAACGACGCGTATCAGTGCTAATGTCCTTTTTAGACTTACTTCTTACTTAGCCACGAAGACTAATGCAGAACGTTTACCGAAATATGGCTCAGTAACAAGCTTACCCAGGAGCCACGGATTATTATATCAGGGTGAGGATAGGCAGTATAGAGCACAAACGTGTAGAGATAATTACAATGCTAACTGAAATGCTGGGATGGAAGCTGTCAGTCCATTTACTAATTTCGTGGCAACAGATCTAGAGCAACCACCATTTAAACATAAGTCCAGAAATTTTGTGCAGGCATTTTAACCCTTCTTGAAAAGCACTTATACATTTATTCATTTAGCTGATGCTTTTCTCCAAAGCGACTTACAGTGTTAACTTACAATTATTAACCCATATATACAGCTGGGTAATTTTACTGGAGCAATTTTTGGGGTAAGTACCTTGCTCAAGGGTACTACAGCTGGAGGTGGGGATCGAACCTACGGCCTTTGGATCCAAAGGCAGCGACCCCCATTCTACCGGCTGTCCCCCCACTTTTGCAAATGCAGATTGCAGAGATGAATTTTGAAATGGAGGCTACAGATGAAGTGATGGGAGACACCTGTCCTTTAGGTACCTGGGAGAGCCACACTCAGTGCTGCCGCATTCCATCACCCCCTCCCTGATGCACAGTCATTTTGCGAACGTGAACGCTGAAGAGTCACTATCAAGGTAATCAAGTCCAGCGATATTCAAAGGTACACTTGTCCTCTCAGGCCACCGGTAAAGGGAAAGACCAAAACCAGGTACATTACACCAAATCAGGCAGTGCAACCGACAGGGCACGGGTGCACCGCTTCCTGGACCCGAGCACCCAGAGGTTAAACGTTGACTTCTGCAGATCACCGAAAGAGGAAGCTGAGTGGGTGTCGCAGGAAAAGACATCGCTTCCGCAGCCATTTCACGAGACTTTGTTTAAAAGAAGAACAGGCATGAACAAAGAGGGGGAGAGGGGAGAAGTGGTTGTAGCGGAAATATGCAGAGATTGAAGGCGACGGCACTTAAGGGAAGGCAGAAATGGTCGACACGCAAACAGAGCGGCGCTAGCAGGTGGAGATCTGAGGGCCTGTTCAGAATCAGCACAGGTGCCACATATGATATCATCCTTTGTGAGAAAATGAACTCAATTTTAGGTAAGAAGAAGCATTAGTTCTCAACCAGAACAGCTCAACTCCAAAGTGTCTGAGATTCATGAGTCACGCGTGTGCAGGCACACATTTGCGCACGAGGTGCTACCACAACACCTTCTGCCGATGCTCAACAGATCATCCAGCAGATGAATAGGAACTCCAGTCTTTCTGAGGGGGATGGTAGAGAATTACTCACAGAGCGCGTTTCGTTGTGAGCGGAGGGAAGTGGCTCATTTTTGTCAGAAGGCGAGGAGAGACTCCAGCGGGATATTTCGAACACCACCCAACTCTTACCCATTTGACTTTCATCTAAGTCGGGAAGAGCATGCCCACAGACGCTCATTGATTTTTTTCGTGGACGCGAGACTGCTTGTGCCTTTCACCTTTATAAATTTAGCTCCCTTGGCATGGCTGTATAAACAAAAGGAGAATGAGTATTTCATGGCAGAACACCGGCAGTGTAACCAGAGCTACCTCCATGTGCGCGGTTTAAAAAAAAAAAAAAAAAAAAAAAAAAAAAAGGCCTGGGGCATATTCACAGTTTCCATTTAAAAGTGCAGACAAAACTTCAGCACCAACCGGTCCCGCATATAAAAGCTGCCCTATGTGAACCTCAAGGTCTTGTGATTCAGGTTATTGCCCTTTGGGTCTCACATTTAAAATAATTCAGATCTGGCCCGGAGGGCTCCCATAAAAAAAAAAAAAAATCCAGCTGAAGTAATCAGTAAACCGAGAGGCAAAAAATAAGCATCGCCAACTGGCAGCGGAGCACTTTAAATTAGCTGCGATGTGACTTGTGGTGTTCTAGATAGCCACTGCGAATCTGGCTGCCCGCGTCAAAAAGGCCTCGATTTGGTGATGCGCTTCAAGTCTGGCCGTAGGGACGTGAGAGTGTTGTTTGGAACAGATCGGACTGATTCAGGGTGCCGTCAGGAAGAAAGCCATGTAATCCAACGAGTGCCGTAACCAGCCGTACCGCACGGCCGTGCGTCTGGGATCACTCACATCTCTGCGTCAGCAGTCCATACACACAGCTGGACGGTTGCAGTGGAGTACGTGCGCACGCACACACACGCACACACAGCTTTTACAAAGTGTGTGATGCACCACAAACAGCTGCTGCATGGATAGTCCAAACTGATTTCGCATTCCGTGCGTCCCGTCTTGAGGTGCAGGGTCACAGCGGCTGTGGTTTGACATCCCTCCACACACTCCCCATCCCTTAAAAGCAAGTTCGCCCTAAATGCCACACTCACAACCCAAGTACAAATATCACCATGCTGCAGTGACAATCCCACAGTGTTCAGATACAACGCACATCAGAGAACAGTGCTGGTACAGCACAGACATTTATATATTTATTCATTTATTCATTTAGGTGATGTGTTTCTCCAAAGCACATTCAGCGCTAAACCACATACAATTATTTATCCATTCATATAGCATGGTATCTTTTACTGGGGCAATTCAGTGTTAAACCTTGCTCACCAGGTAATACATCAGAAGGTGGGATCTGAACCCACAACCTCCAAATCCAGAGGCAGTAGTGCTGACTGCTACACCATACGCACAGATGAACAGTGATAAATCTCATTGTCTCTTCCTCCTGTAATTCGCTGTGCTTCGGTCTTCAAAATGAAAGAGCTCACAGTTGACAGTAAAAATGAGAGAAGGTAGAAAGGGTAGGTTCAGGTGATGACGTGCTTTCCTTTACGGCATGCTCTGATTAGACAAACCAACGTGCCGCTATTATCACAGTTACTCTAACCGTGTTAGAACATCCGTAGTTGTTTGCCAAACAATATGTTGATTGCAACGGGGGATTATTAGTTTGGCAACTCTTGGGCTCTATATCTGCTTTAAGACTAAGATTTGGAATGGTGACACTAAATTGCCCTTACTGTGTGAATTGGTGAGAGAGAGAGTGTGTGTGTGTGTGTCTCTACCCTGTGATGGACTGGCTTCCTGTCCAGGGTGTACCCCCCTCAGCCTTTGCACCCGGTGATTCCAAGACAGGCTCCGGACTACCGTGACCCTAATAAGGACAAGCGGTTACTGACAACGGATGGGCTCTAAGTTCGTAAATGCTGAGAGTAGCATGAAAAGCGAAACGTAAATGCTGGAATCTCATCTGATGAAGCATAAAGACTACTCACAAATATATATATACATACCAGCACTGCAGAAACCATGCAAGAAAAACAGGTTTGTCCTATTTGGTCCCTCTCTGCCCTTGTTTATAGGAAAAGTATGATCAACTTGCAATGCCCACTCCAGACAGCAGCAGAGGTCACAGAGTTGCGCTTCCGTACAAAACGCAAAGTATTGCATTGCACTCGCACTGGCTCTGTAAATAATACAGCATGGATTTCTCTCTTATCCCACTACCTCCATGGGGCCTGGGGTGACCGAACAATTTTTCAAGATCTACATGTTGCATGAATAGACACAGCAGGGTACTCAAAGACAAATGGCAAAGTACACTGTGCAGGTGGTCACAATCTCGCACAGTTAAGAAGTCTATCCTCTAAAGTGTGCGTCTGTGTGTGTGTGTGTGTGCGCATGCAGAAACTACCTGTAAATGGACAGGAGCCTTTGTGTGTTAATCCTGATGTCTGCCTACATGTCAATAAAGTCTACAGCTGACTTGATTTTTCAGCCTGCCGCTCAATCTTCATTCCCCACAGCTCCCAGCACAACTTCCCCACACACACACACACACACACACACACACACACACCTCATGCCAGACAACTGCCACTGACCACACTCCAAGGTTCTGGCATGACATTAGAAGCCACGAGATCTTCACAGGAGCAGAGGGTAACTAAATCAGCCAACACAAGAGGTAAACTCCACCATCACTAAGCAGCTCGCATGCACACACACCTGTTATGTGAAGAAAAATGCCAACAGCCTCCCCAGGCACAACTATATAGCAACATTATAAATAAGAGGAACTTCAAGGGGCTATAAAGCACACGGTCACAGTGATGGCATTTTATCATATGACACTCGTGCTTGTCCGCAGGGCTGACAAACCTCACTCATTGAGACGGCTCCTTTGTGAACGTAGGAAGTCGAGCAGCGCATAAAAAGCCCCATCTTTAATCAACTACAAAACTCATAATCGTGATGATCCCTTAGACTATTAAATTTTTCCACCTCTGCAGCCTGGTTTACAAATTCACTTTTCCACAATCAGTGCTTTCGCCACTTCCCGCAGAGTGGATGGAGACTACGGGAAGCTAGGAAAGCCAAACACCGTGCCCTCATTACCATTGTCATCACCGCAGACGTCACAACGGCTTACAGACCGTGCCGAAAGTCAAATCATACGCTACGATAAATACCAAGAACCGCAGGTAAACGGCGCGTTAAGAGCAGCCGTGGACTCCGCACATTCCCAGTGAAATTTGAGTGCTAACGGTAAGAACCCGAGAATTAGACGGGATCTGGCTAAGCAAATATTACGCCAAACACCCTCCTGCAAAGAGTTGTGCGAAGACAGAGCGACAAGCCCGGGCCTGCGTTCAGATCAGAAGACAACAGAGCAGCTCCGAATAAGCTCTGCTCGGCGACGTCAGAGGAAATCTATTGTAGGAAGCGCGCCGAACACCTCGCGTCTATCTAGGAATGCTGCCGTCCGCAGCCCGATAAAGTTTTCCGCTCCTCTCCATAAAAGCAGCACGGCCAGATCAAGACGGCTTTCGCAACGTGTCCAAGAATAGATCTCCAGCGGTGCACACAGGATAAGGAAGATGGCGGCCTGCTCAGGAGCACTATTAAATATTCATACTCGACCAACCGTTAACACACAAATTTTCGAAATTTTTAAAATGCATTCACGTGGAAACCTGGTCCATGCGAACCCGACTTGCGTAGTATCTCAAGGTGGGAACTGGAGAGGTCTCCCCGGAGGCACATATCGCCACGCACCCAACGGCGGGGATTATATACCTGCCACACAAGCCATCTGTGGCACCGAGGTCGAGGGAACGCAAACTGACACAAAATCCCGCGGGTGGGTGACATGGCGCTGGTTCTTGCCCCTTCGTGGCTCACAGTGACGGCTACAGTCAGCCGTGTCCCTACAGGGCTGGGAGAGAAGCTGGCCAAGGATCATTCTCCTTGAAGGATTTTATGCAACCCGATTTTAAGTCGCAACCCGATTACACACCCGGTGAAGTGAAAAGCAGCGTTCAACTCGGAGGAGGTGCGTGCCTGTGCCCATCGCCCTGAATTGGCACTATTCTCACAGATCCAGCTGTAAGAATTAGGCGATTGGCTGTGACCGAACTGGGAAGAAGGGTTAAAATGCAAAAAAAAAAAAAAAAAAAAAAAAAAAAAAAAAAAGCAGCACAATTATTTTGAGAATAAAACGAAAAATTTTAGCGTAAATGCGATTGCAGCTGTAAATGAATACTATAGAGATAGTCCTCCGCTTATGACGGGCTTTAATTCCAACAACTCTGAAAGCTGCAAGCCCCCTTTTATTGCATTATATAACTGATAAGTTAATATAAACAATTAGCATACCTCAATGCTACGTTGTATAATAGGTTATATTTTCCACAAGTTTCACATGTGAACATTATGCTAGTATTTAGTAACAGAGTACAGCATTATAATTGTTGTGCTTCACTATTTTCATTTCTGAATCTGCACCATATGTGCACTTATGTTTTCATTTGCTATATGTTGTAGCCAATGTTATGCAACATTTGCAAATTTCTTTTTCTTGTTTGCATTTTGTATTGTCATCACTGTCTTTGAAAGTAATTAAACCAAACTGTCCAGCATCTGTTTGCCATGTGCCTTCAGCTGCATTTTAGAGGATGACTTTAGAAGATTATTAGGAATGCAGCTGGATTTCGACCAAGGGGCAGATACATAATACGTCCGATTACTTGGTTTTTGACACCTTTTAACTCGCACTTTCATTAGAGATAATGAACCACAGTGTGACAGCATTTCACAATATAGTTTGTGCACTTTGCTGGAACTTGCACGAAAACGTTTCGAGTAATAGGTTGCTGAAAATTGCCTTTTTTTTTTCCCCCCCAACTCAGTCCTATTTAAGTGAAGGAATCTACAGAGAAGCTGTTCTCGTAGGAGTGCGTTTGTGCAGACAACGTTTGCTCTCTAAATCAGTGAGTGGGAACTCCGCTTCCCTCGTTGTCCCAGAAATCCCCCAACAGCGCACACTGCTAGGCCTATCCCAGCATTCCAAAGGTTTGTCCAAAACCATCACGAGACATCGCTGTACTCTGGACAGCTATGCACTTTTACCAAACAAAAGTAAAGGATTTCACTCACTACTATGGGAAGGCCAGGGATTCTCCCTGAGAATCTCACAGCCTGTAGTGTTTGGTCGAACAGAGCTCTTAGTCTTGTCCATCCATGCCTGTCCAACTGGAGCAGTTGCGTAGGATAAGAAGACACCTTCTTTTAGAAATCTTCCCACCTTTACCATCTATGTTTCTCAGAAAAGACAAGGGCGACCAATTCACTGTTGAATCGATGTTTGTCACAAATCATGCGGCACGAGCGTCTGGGTCGAGCTAACCTTGTCCTCCAGCAGCAAATAAACTCAAGAGCTCCTGATGACTCGGTCGCTATCGAAAAAAAGGACAGGTAGCTCATTAAGAAAAAAGAAAAAAAAAAAAAAAAAAGACACACATCCAAAGTAAAGCTAGACTTTTTACATTGTAACCCATAACAGCACACCCAGAATTATGTACTCTGTTGCAATAACAAGCCACGTTGAGCTTCTTTGGGGACTTTGAGGTCCTTGAGTCCTGCAGAAATTCCCTCCATGTGTACCTATCGTACATTTTTGAGATGACTAAACCTTTACAATAGAACACTACCGCTCAGCTAGATATTCTGTTAAGTCAGTTAAGTGCCTTTTCCTCTGATCTGACAGCAGTTTCCCTTAATTCGAGTACCTTAGGCAATAGGCCATACAAGCGACCAATAAACCCCCGTGGAGACAGAAGCCCAGCAGTCTCAAGCAAAATGCTCTGTCATACAGAAAAAAGTATCTACAAACAAAAAACTGCCCAGTAAGGTATTATAAATTGTTTTGGTATAACAACACTTTTTTTTTTTTTTTTTAGAATCAGGGAAGAAAACATGCAAAATATATATTTTTTTTAATGCACTAAATTACATCCATGTCATTTTTCAACAAAATATTGAAACAGCAAGGATTCGTAATAACTGTTCACAATAATCATTTAAACGTAGCTTGTGCTCATCTGGCTTGCCTTTTCACCAGATAAACTGACATTTAACCACATTATCTCTCTAGCCTTTTCTGTCAAACCTTCTCTTTTCTGTGCATCGTATGGCACCTGTTGCGAGGATGCTGGAAAAGCGTGGGGAAAAAAATGCAAATGTGAAATTAACTTTCTGCCACCACTTCTCTGTGCCACTTTTCCTGCATCTGTCACTTTAGTCACTTCACAGCAGAGCTCTACTTTCACTGAGAAGTGTGAGTGTGACTGAAAGTGGAACTGCACAGGTGAGACCTGCCTGGACAGGTAACGTCTTCCCTGGCAACAGGACCACATCTAAACCCCAGTAAAACCAAAGGGGGATAGAAGGGAGTTCCTGCCACTGTCCCCAACCACCACTGAACCTGAACAGGCTCCGAATGACCAAACAATCAGTGCACGTAACGGTGTTCAGTCTGGGTATTTACATCTGTGCTCAGGTAAAAATGTCCAGCATACATGTCCCTCCCCCACCCACCTCGTCTCTCTTGCTCTCTCTCTCTCTCTCTCATTGTTTGACAGAGGAAATGAAAATTGCATTGCTTGAAAAGTAATAGAAAGGCAAAGAGCAAATAATGGAATATGCCAAGGATCAAGTCACTGGAGGGATAGCATTAGTGTCCAAGTTATGAAAGGGAAACATTTCTGAATCATGTTCTGAGCCCCATGGACTGGTGCCATTTCAGTGAATTCCAATAAAACAAAAGAAAAAGAACTGTGTTACAAGTGACAATAAAATACCTGTCCTCAGAATTTCACTGCAGTTTGTCTCTAATCCTAATTCCACAGTGTTCAGATCTCACATGTTCTTTGTTTGCGGTGCAAAGGACGTTGGCATACAGCACGTTACTGCGAAAATGCGTCTGCAAAGCACCGTTTTCCCCGTTTACAAGGAATTTATTGACACTTCCTTTGCTTTTCAGTTCAGGGTCTGAATTTGGAAATACAGATTTAGCAGTTAGTTTGTAGCCTCCAAAACGAGACTCTTACTAAGAGCCAGAGTTCAACAGGGTGAAGAGAGACCCTTTCACTTCAGTCAAAGGATTTCCTGTGTTGCTCTGTGCAGTCCGTGAGATGAGACCTAAGAAGCGCTGATCTAAACATTACAACCTTTGAGCTCACCAGTGAATGAAACAGAATTACACTCAAAGCTTTTGTTTACTATGACATCTGATAAATCAAGACTTCTTGTTTATTGTCGTCGTTAAGTGTCTTTCTGCTAACCCCCCTCAGTTCTACATTCTAGGCTTCTGCAGGAGATGACTCATTAAAATCGGGACGTTTTATATCAACCGAAGCTTGTGCACATTGGTTAAAACCATTAACAGGTTCATATATTGATTTCATAGAGAAATCAAACAGGAAATAAAATTTGATTGCAATTATCAGCGAAAGCATTGACATGCAATGCCTACGATCCAGTAAGGCAAATGGCATTTAATTACGCAGCATCTTCTCGTTTCTCCCTTTATGCTCCGAAACCCGGTTTAAGAAAAGCCCCTTTAAAACACAAAAGAGCATTATGAAAACAAACTAGCAGCAGGACTAGTCATAACTGTTGGAGGCTTAGAGGTCTGAAAGGAGACTGACACTATCAAAGTTAACATCAATCAGAGAAAAGATATTTGTACTACTGTATATGGGCTATTAAGTACAACCTTCAGTCTCAGCCTCAACTTTAATGTGTTTAAGCAGGTGTCACATTTTTATATATTGGCACAACTTATTCCCCATTAACATACCAACAGTTCAGTAACAACCAGGTTGCAGGGTCCAATCTATGGAAAAAAAAAACCTGCTTTTATTTTCATGAGCACAAAGCCTGTCCAAGTTCACGGTAACAAAATGTAAATGGAGAATGAAATGCACAGCTTGATTTTTTTTTCCCCCTAGAGTTTAAGAATGGCTCTGAATGTAGAAGGAACCAGAAGAATAAAAACTTTAACAAATGTAACTCAAATCTGCATAATCTGCTGAAAGGTTGTTTGTCTTTAGAGCAAAGAAGAACGCAGTGAAGCTGCAGTCACAGCAGACAAAACAATGAAGAAGCTGTGTGCTGGGAAGAAGGAAACAGCCCGCAGTGTGTAGAGATGTCATCCGCCGCGCAGTGAGTCACACAGATTCACACTGCATTGACATTTTCATAGTTAAATGGTTGTAAAAGCCCTAAAACGTTTTAGAGTAGCCATTAACTCTATTGAGAGTGGAGGCATGGGAGCCGCACGGTCACAAAAGCGGAGGAGAAGAGATGTCCACCGTCAGCACCCTGATTGCAATTATTAACTATTATTATTAGTCAATTAATGGTGAAATCAAGAGGCACATAGCGTAACCATACGGATCACCTCCTATTTTCATATTTGCAGAGTGACATTAAGTGAGGGTGCGGGGGAAACCCTTTTTAATCTGTTCACTAAAAATGTTGGTGTCTAGAAAATGATGGTATTTATGGTACTACACTGTTTGAATTTGCAAGCCACATGAGCTCTTTACACAGAGAATTACAAAACTAACAACCCTTTAGATGGCCATTTTCGCAAATTTGCCTCTTATGACTCAACACCTTCCCAGAAGCTTACTTTTTTGCAGAAATTAAAATGGATCATGAAATAAGCTTTTATAACAGTTCCTATGAATTCAAAAATACCTTGGGGTTTCTCCTATGAAATGCTCTCCCTCTCATCTTGATAGACAAAATATTATATTGATGTAATACACATCCCGCGTTCACACGCAATCCTATAAATATAATAATAATAATAATAATAATAATAATAATAATAATAATGTATGAAGATGAGATTCTGAAACAGCGCACCCTTCCCACCCGAACATGTCAGTTAGGTACCACGTACTCAGTACTGTAACCGTGTGTCACACATGAGACACTCAAGACTCGCTACGCGTGTCACACGCATCATCATGACGACGATGTTGCACTACGATCAGGGATGGATTCCATACCCAGCAGGAGCAGTTTCACTTCTCTGGCCGCCTTCTCTCCGTCTTCTCGGAGGTTTTTATCGATTATCTTGGACCTCTCGGCGGCCGCTTTATCTTCAGCGCTGACAGTGCAGCCCATGGTGATGATGGTCGCGATCGCTCGCTCACTTCTCTCTAATGTAATGTAAAGTGTATCAACGTATCAGCGCCGCCGCTGCCCGCGATTACTTTCCCCTTTCGCTCTTCTCGATCTTCTCTTCAGTTCAGCAATCTTCTTAAGAACTTGGGTCTACCCAAGAGTCCCTATAGATAACTTTTGTTTAATCTTTTTTTCACTTCGGTGTGGGACTTTCACCAACAAGCGGTATAATGATCGAGCCGTTCGAGGTGGTTCGCGGAAGGCAAGAAGAAGAAGTGTCCCCGTAATGGAACAAGTGTGTGGCCAAATGAAGAGCGTAGAAAAGACGAAATCACGGAAGAATCGCTCACACACGCCGCGACAGTAACTTTCAGCAGAAACGCCACTCTCGCACGAGTCGATCGCTTGACCGGTCGGTTCGGTGGCTCTCCGGAGAAGAACGAGCCGGACCCACGCGAGTTGGCTGGGCAAAAGGCTCCTCGGCACGTCTGCTCCAGCGGCGCGGTCACGTTCGGGATCCGCAGCGTATCACCAGTGGTACCGTACAGTGTCTCGTCCGCGGTAAACCCTAAGCTGCCTTCTCAGAAACATGCATTTCCTACAGCACCGCCAAATCACAATTCATCTGTCTGACGGATGAATTGTTTCGCCGTTTTCCCCCCTCGCCTTTGATTTATCTCGCTTTTACGTTGAACCGCCACACCCGAACCCGTTCAGAAGTTCCGCTCTCCCCCACTCCGCACAGCGGACTAGCGACCAGCCCTCCGACGGAACGCCCACTCGATCTGCGTTGCATTGTGGGAAATGTAGTGATGCTTTTATGATAAACTGGGAACCATTCGTTTTCCCTCGGAGGAACGCCCACTCGGGTTTGCCTTGCATTGTGGGAACTGTAGTAGAGTTTTGTGAATGAATTGAGAACGAATGTCTTTCGTTTTCAAAGATCTCCTCTGCAGTCTTTAACTGAATTAGAGAATGTTTACTAGTCTTGTTTATGAAGGAGTTTCGGGATCTGAGCGTTAACATTCTGGATGAATAGACCTTACCATTTAGTAAAAAGAGGCCTAATTTGCCGATTCCCTGTATCTTTATTAAGCTCGCACCTTTTCTCCACTCCAAAGCAAAGTGGACAAAAATTACTGAATGGAAGTTATGAAATATGTTCGACAGATACCGATCTGTCCCAGTCCTACCCGAGCCCCACTTGTGAGGTCAGGCGTCTGTTGAGCTCATCCAGATTTGAAGCATTTAAGAAATGACAGAATAATAGGAACAAACACAGAGCCCTGAACGTGTTGTGTTCGTTTTAGCACTCGGGGCCCCTTCGAGTCTCACCGCGCTGCCGTCCACCAACCCGTCGGTCACTAACCCGTAACTGATACAGTACGAATACCTTGTTTATTAGGTTATACATGATCTGTGTGAAGCTGATTATGTGACTTCAGCTAATTGGAAAAAAAGTAACTGAAGGACCCGCGTTCGAATTCCACCTACTGACGCAGTAATCCTGAACAAGCCAAGGCGCTCATCCTGAATTTCTCCAGTCAAAATTATTATCTGCTGTACAAAACGGTGTAGTACAGCCGTTCGGGGGGAAGCGCCACATAAATAAATGAATGTACTGTAAATACTTCTAAACAATAGCAGTTATATTTTGACAATACTATACGTCAGTTAATGTGGGATGTGTAAATAAAGTTTTAAAGTATACTTAATGCTGCTACCCTACGCTTTTTAAAATATTTGACCAACTTCCTATTACTGCTCTTACGTTTTCAAAGTGCAGTAAAATGTAACAGGCCGACAGCGCCACCTAGTGTTGCACTTAACAGTCTTTGTTTCAAAGGACACGTCGTGGACGATTCATGTTGTCGGTCCTGCTGGGCTTTTGCTGCAGTTCCTTCTCTCAGATTGTGGACAAACTAAGTACCTTCTTAGCTTTCCTCATATTCTGCGTTCGGACGTGTTGGATGGAACTCGGCAAACCAAACAGTTTTATTTATTTCTCACACTCTTCCAAAATGTCATTTATTGGAAACACAAGTGAGAAGAGACACACAGGAAACATTTTTAAAAAGGATTAATACATGTCGTTTTATTGTCAAACTACAACTGTCCCCTGCTATTTACACTCTATCTATACACGCTAGATACGCGAGGAAAATATAAAGGGTTTACATTTATGTACATAATTTATAAATGGTTCCTAGCAAGCCAGAAATAAAAAAAAAAACAGTTGTTTTCCCACTTCTTGTAATTTAATTATCTATGAAGTACATTGCAAGAGGAAAAGCAGTTATTTGGCAAAGATGGATAGCTGGAGACACTGAATAAGTGTGGGTGCGGTTAGAAGGATGTCTCCCTCTTCGTGAAACGCAGCTCGCAGATCGCAGCTCGCCGCATTTTGCTCGTAAAATCCTGACACAGACATGAAGCACTACTTCAAAACAGCAGAGGTGTGTTACCGCGGGCAGAGGCTTTTGATGGGGAATTTGTCAGTTTACAAACCACCTCCGGCTAAAAATACCCATCCGCTGAGCTCAACAGTTTAGGCAGAAAAAAAAAAAAAACTTTTAAAATGATAAAATCAAAACATGCATCTTTTCCTGATCTGATTTTATAACTCCCTAAAATGTAATTAGTTGTATCAGTTATAATAAAAGACATGTAAGCATTTGGTTCTTTAAGCAGGGGAACACGCTTGAAAATAAAATAAAAAAATAAAGATTAAATACATGACATTCAATTAGATTATTAATATTCATAAGATAAAGGCATTTTTTTTCACTCCACCAGCCCAAAATCCCCCATCTGAATTTTAACACAAAATTTCACTATTTACTATTGATAAAGATTTTTGACATTTTAATTGGAGAGTAGTACATGATTAACTGTTGAGCAATCAAAGATCTTAATAATGATGACTGCAGTTTCATAATTTAAAAAGGTTTTTTTTTTTTTTTCCTAATCACATGGGAGTTAGTAGGATGAAACAAGCACACAACTCTTTCCAATATTTCACAGCCCTTACAAGACATTTTCAGCACTGACTGGCACTAAGACACTTTCTTTCAGATAGCAAGCTAGAGTACATGGAGATCTATGGCAGTATGGTGTACTATAGTAAACTGTAATAGTCCTTTATTTCCGCTATGAACCGTCATGAGAGCTCAGTGAGAAAAGCTTTTCTAAGCCAGGTCTTATTGTAGAGGAACGAAGGAGAAGCTCAGAATTCCTGCTCACAGCAACTTCAGCAAGACAGAAGACCTCAAAGGTATTAATGTATGTATGTAGATGCGTGCTTGTTTAGAAAAACCTTCTCCAGTTTTAATAGTTTAATGAACAAGATGAAAATGTAAAACTGCATTAATTAACTTCACAAAAATTTGTGTTTAGCTGAATACAAGAGAGGAAAGAACTTCCACGAAATTTTAGCAGAAATGAATACAGTACAGTACAATAATTAAATGCAAAAAACACCTAATTAGGACTAAGATTAAGAATTAATTTATAATCTTATCATGTGTAAACGGCTAAGATTTGCAGGTAAAGCACTCCAGTTTCTTCCATATCCCTTCTTTGATGATGCACCTCATGAATTCATACTTTTTCAGTCTTCCAGGCTGTTTAATGGAGTTAGTGAAGATGACCTACAAGTACCTGTTTTCCGTGAATGCGATTTGATTACACTTTCAGCAGTTTGAGACTTACAGGTTTTATGTGCTTCAGAACTATACAGAAAAAATGTTTCATAAAACACACCCACACAGATACACAATATTAGTTTAAAAGCAACACTTAATCAACATACTCCACAGACAAAAAAAACTATTCTGGATGCAGTATTTAAAAGGAGGCAAGGGGAGAGGTAAAAAAAAAGAAAATGTATACTTGTCCTATAAACATCAATAGACTATACTGCTATATTCAGGACGCTAACACATGACATGTTGTATAATCTAAAAAGCAGAGTCCAAGGCTCCACTCAAGGGCTTCATTTAAAAAATCTCAATGGAGAGTGTTGCTTACACATCTCCACTTAAAATGATAAAACCAAACAAGAGAATGTTTGTCTTATTATTTACCTTACTGTGAATTTATAAGAAGGAATGTGCTGACTTTCTCATAAAAATCACATATGTATTTTTTTCTAAGAGCTCTATTTCAAAGAAGAAAATGTTTAGCATAATTTTATACTCTTCGCTATTAATAAATTAGGCACTTCAGTTTGTGTGCTCAACCTTAACTGCCACAAAGCCTAAAACCTCTAACACAAAACCTCTGACAGACATGGGATTCTTGTCCTCCAAGTCCCAGAATATTCAGAGTAGCTTCTGATAACCGTGTTTTTCAGCGGAGGGCATCGTAGCACCGATGTTCCAAACGCCCTCTGCTGTGCTTCCGCAGAGTACAGTAAAATCAGGGACATCATGGGGTATGTCAAGCACAAATCAGTGGACTGTGAAAGAAGTGAACGAAAA
Organism: Scleropages formosus; assembly: GCF_900964775.1. Classification (NCBI taxonomy): domain Eukaryota; kingdom Metazoa; phylum Chordata; class Actinopteri; order Osteoglossiformes; family Osteoglossidae; genus Scleropages; species Scleropages formosus. The sequence continues at coordinate 25,564,820 of NC_041807.1, read as the reverse complement.
CAAACTGAAGAGCCATGCACTCTTTAAAGCCCCTCTAAAACCAAACATACACTGTACCAGATCTCTAACACCATACTTTACAGCTGGACACACTGAAATAATACTCCACCATAACACACTGTGTTACAACATTCTCTTCAAAAAGGCACGAATGTCGCTTGCAACAGGGAAAATAAAACAATTGAACGTACGCGCACGTATCCCGAAATGCGACCGTCTCGCCTGTAAGCCAGTGGCCTACGCAAAATGTTCCATGATTCCCACAAGCAGCTTTGGCAGGGAGAGTGAAAAGGTGTATGAGTGCAGCGGTGTGTGACTGCGGGGAAGTGGCGGCAGCTGCAGGGCCCAGGGATCCAGCCAACTGGCTGTAGTACGGTGCCATCCCCCCATCTGTCCAACAGCGTTCACTGGCCCCAGTGCTATTGCACTCCACATTTATCATATCCTAAGTGACAAAACAGCAGATATTTTCAGCCTCAATATACAAAATACTACCTATCTGAACACTATCTTAACTCTAAAACATTAAAAAACAAGCTTTTGTCTATGCTTTGTGCAGAACTGTCTGTAGTGTCTAAAGTCAAAGGCCTGGATCCTGGGTTGGCAGGCGGTGGAAGTGTGTGCTCCTGCATGTGTGTGTGTGTGTACATAATTGGGGGGGGGGGTTCACAAAGCCAGCTTGACTTTGTGCTATTTTTATTTTCTCGTGTTAGGATGCACCATTCTGTATGATACATACTCTCCTTACGATGTGTAACACCATTCTGGACAAGAGCACTGATGATTTGAATTAAACATAAAGCTGCTTATCATAAGGTCATAAAACATTTTTCCTCTGACATATAATTTTAGAGGCCCAAGGGAAAGTCCAAAGAGTTGGACAAGTGCTCCTTCGTACACCTGTTTTCCAATGGCCAGGCAAATCCCGGTTAGCTGCTGAGGACCAATCTGACTGACACTTGTACTTCCTGAGTCCTAAAGACTCGATGATACCGTAATTCCTAAGCACAAACCATTATGTAGGCTATTGACAATCGGGGGAAATGGTGCAGCCTTTACAATAAGTTACCCAAAACAGAAAAAGAAGTTGAGGGCGGTATGCCAACCCTACTCCACAGACACAAACAACGGTACAGCGAAGCACAGAGGGCAGGAGCCTAATGGCCACTTCCAGCATTGTTGCTCCCTGTTGTCCAATCGATGATGATGAAGCTCAAACTCATAATCATGAAGAGGAACCCAAGACAGGCAAAGCAGGCAGCCTGATGAATAAGAAGGAGAAACACACACACACTAAGACGAAGGGCAAAGATACAAAGAGCTGCTTTCGCACTCTACATTGCATGGCTGAAATCAAAGGTCCCTTTGAGCAGGACACCAATACCGAGACTGCAGCTAATGCACAAACTGCTTCTAAACTGAGTGGCTAACCTTTAAATATACAATAATCAATTCATAATATATTATATCATTAAATATATATAACATATAGTGTTTAGACACACCACATAGGTTATACATTATTTTCCTAAAGTTATGATACAGCGTTGATGCTGAGAAAATGGTAGAAGTAGCTCTGGAACTCACAACAATTTTGGGGGTGGAATGCATGGGCTCCACATCCTTGGGCACGATGCGGATGTAGAAGATGGCAGGGAAGATGAAGATGAGGCAGGGGGCAGATGTGGCACCTAAGGTTTGGCAGAAAGGCGTAGGGGTTATAATCGCACCTCTTTACACAACATGTGAAGATGTCACACTCCTATTCCAAGGTAATACACTAAACGCCTGTCTGTCTCAGCCACTTCTGGTGCTTATGTGAAACATGGCACAGGGGGTACAAGGGTCGTGCAGATGAGACCATGAGTGGCGCCCACAGTCTCATTAACCACAGTACAGAAACGTGACTGAGGCACGTGTGCCCCTGGGCCTTGGCACTAGCCTACTGCAGAGACAGCTTAGGCTGTGGACCATACATCCGTCCTAGAGTTTCCTGACCCCAGCCTCTTCTGCCTGGTTGTCCTGTATATTTGCAGGACTCTGGGGTGATGTTTACAGGTAGTGCAAAATATTGACTCGCTCCTATTGCGCATTGATGTGTCAGCAAGTGTTGGTCAGGCACGTTTCCTTTCTCCTCCAAAAGGACAAGGACAAGCTTAAATGCCAGTAATACGTACATGGACATGCAGCACTTACAGGCACCAGTAGTGCAAGTCATTTCTAGTAGATTTTCTAGTACAATTCATGTTTACAGAACTCACAAACACAAATGGTTAATTAATTAAACAAGAAGGAACTGGATTTCAGTGCTTCACCCCATAAGTATATACACCATTTGTTATTGATCACCAAACTATCAGGAACACCAGAAACAAGCTGTCAACACTGAGGAAGTGAGCTGAATTAAGGCAATTCCCCTGCCATCTACAGTATCTAAAAACCGGCTGTATCAATGCAGGTTATTTTTGCTCCACGTGACAAGAATATGACAGAAAAAAGTAAAAAATAAGAGTACAACGAAAAATAAATAAACTGGAAAAAATTTAGTAGTATGAGGATCCAGTGTAAAAGCCAAGTAAAATTAACTGTTGTCACATAGTGCTCTTGGCAATTAATTGCTTCTTAAACCTAACAAAGGTTTTCACATCAGAAAGTGAAAATAAAATATTTATCAGTATAAACAAGCCAAATTCTCCTGTAAAAAAAGAAAAAAATAGGATACACATGGTAATAATGCTTTTACTAAACATCACACACACACACACACTTTCAGAACCGCTTGTCCCATACGGGGTCACGGGGAACCGGAGCCTACCCGGTAACACAGGGCGTAAGGCCAGAGGGGGAGGGGACACACCCAGGACGGGACGCCAGTCCGTCGCAAGGCACCCCAAGCGGGACTCGAACCCCAGACCCACCGGAGAGCAGGACTGTGGGTCAACCCACTGCGCCACCGCACCCCCTTACTAAACATCATTGTTTCTTTAAATGGTTATGTGTCTGCATTTGAACATTTCAGTGCATATTTAACAGTTGTAGGCAAAATGTCACACCGTTATTTTCATTACCTATTCTTACGTGCAGTTTACTAACAGAGAAAAAAATGGGTGTCTCTGGTCAATATAAGTAGGAAAGTGTGTAGAGGAGTGGACCAAGAGGAAAGCCCTCAAAAGAACTTGAAGGGCTCACCGATGATGCCAAAGATGGGAAGGATGTTGGGGGCAAAAATGACCAGGATGTTGATGAAGGTTAGCAGGGTGACAGCAATGGCTATATGGCGAAGCCAGTTGAAAGTCTTGTTAGGGAACAACATCTGCTGGAAGGCCCGGCGTACCTGGACAAGAGGAGCAAAAAAGGAGATTTCACGGGGAAAGAATTACTTAGATTTCCGTACACGTTTGTCAAAGACTGAAACTTTATCCTAATCATTTAGCATAGCAATTTAGGACATGGAATTGTAAACCATAGTTAAAAGATACCCACCGAGGGAATCTTGAATCCATCCCATATGGTACACACACACATTTTCAGAACCGCTTGTCCCATACGAGGTTGCGGGGAACCGGAGCCTAACCCGGCAACACAGGGCGGGAGGCCAGAGGGGGAGGGGACACACCCAGGACGGGACGCCAGTCCGTCGCAAGACACCCCAAGCGGGACTCGAACCCCAGACCCACTGGTGAGCAGGACCCGGTCCAACCCACTGCGCCACTGCGCCCCCCTCCATATGGTACAATCCATCCCATATCTTTGACATCCTTAATAAGCCCATTGGCCAGAAGAAGATCAAGATCCCAACAATGTGAGGAGGTGAGGTGAGAAGGTGAGGAGGTGAGGCCAGATTGATAGGGGATGGGAAGGGGAATGTGGGGAATGAAGGAAGATAACTCACAGGAAACAGCACAATGGGTACAGTGAGCGTGACAGCAGTGAGCACAGCCAGACGCACACACAGCATCAGTGTGTCATATGGATCAATCCGACTGTAGGTGTGCAGCAGTTCCGCTTCCACATTGTCTGTGGAGAAGGAGACACACAAAGAAGACACTCAAATGTAGACCTCCAAGGAAAGAACTACTGTCACACACATAAAGCCACCTGATTTTATGTGGCTCCAATAATCTAAATATATGACAGAGTCAGTTATCAAGGTACATCTGCCGCTGTGCACTCTTTATGACATACAATGATATATGGTGAAATGACCAATAGGGGTGTAGTGATATCATGGTTATTGAGGCTTCTGAAGGATGGCCTGCTTACAGACAAACTCTATTTTGTTGTGTTTGATGATGTGTTACACTGTTCCATTTATTTTTAATAAACTTCTAAACTAAGCCCACCTTGTACTGCCTTACACCTGGTCACTTCCAGAACCCAGCACACTCCAGTGTGCTACACTGTTCTTCAATAAGTCATTTTCTCATGTATGGAATCAAAAATTAGATCACCATGTTACGTTTGCATTTACATTTATTCATTTAGCAGATGCTTTCCTCCAAAGCAACGAACATCTCACGGAAACTACGACATATGCATTACATTAACAGGAAGAGAAACATGGATGCAGACACGTGACACGTAAGTGCAATTAGTTTGCGTCTTTCCACCATATGAACCAATGTTCATCACGAATAGCTGCATAAACTTTTATCAGATGGAAGACGATTACACATGGAAGATGAGACCATTTGATATCTCCCCAAACACGACAAACGCAGAGCGGCAATAAAAAGACTACTGGCAATCCGGGAGGCCTCACCATAGAATGTCAGGTATCCAAACAGAGCAGCCAGGAAGTACATGGTGTACATGACCAGAATAGAAATGTTGGAGACATGCTGCATCCTTCTCTGCGTAGGGCTGCAAAACGATAAAATGTCACCACATACACGCAGTATCCCATAGCTCCATGTCCCTGTCACTGGTGGGATTTTAAACCCTTCCTAAACCACACTTACTTGCGCAGTTCGGTGTAGATGGGCAGCACTTCGGGGTGGCACACGAAAGCAAAGGCCAGGATAGGGATGGTGTACGCCGTCTAATTAAAACAAATGGCACCAGTTGGTTCAAGGTTTTTCCAGCCCTGAACGCCAACCACCAGTTATGACCGGACAATCCACTAATGCTCATTAACCTGGAATAACTTGTCCCAGCTGTAGCGCAGCACAATAAAATGTGCTGGTTGGATACATTTGTGAGAAGTTTAATATTTTAAACCTCTTGGATCGGAGATCAAACACTCTGAAGCAGATATATCGTACAGCTCCATTAATTTCGCTGTTATCAAAACGTGTCCTCTTTTTTCCGTAGCTCAAAAAATCACTTTTCACAAGTCTGCCTGATGACCAAATTTTCCAGTTTCAGCTTTCAATTAAATCAGAACATTTTATGGCTCACATTATCTGTGATTCCCATATGGTGGCTGAAAGAATACAAATGTTCTCATTATCTTTTTATGCGCAGTGGTTCCAAGACACCAACTTTTCTAAAAGTTATTGAGAGAAAAGCCAACTGAAAGATGCCAGATTGGATTTCCTTACTCAAACATGTATAAGAAATGAACGAAACAAGCGAAAACTACAAGGTATCACATTTATTACAGCTCATAGCTATAGCAATTTTACCACAATGATTTGTACTGAATGCTAGTCCAGTACAACAGCACTTACAAAAAATATGTGAGAAGAGACAAGATGTAAAGTCCACATCTAAAAGGAGGGTTTCTTATTCCGTGCTCCACTTTTACTTATAGATTCATACCTGTGAGTTGAGAGTGAACATGCGAGGGCTGCAGGATTCATCTTCCTGAGCATGCCCAACGTGATAGCCAAGTGAAGCTTCAGAGATGTTGGAATGATGGAGTGCTGCAGTGCTATTGAAGACATAGTCCTCAAAAGGGCAGGAGATATGGAACTTCTTGTAGATGACCTTTAGAATGAAAACGGGGTTGGGCCATGAAACAAATTCTACTCTCCTTACCTTCCTTTGGTGAAGTACATGGAAGTACATAAGTACTGGTCACAATTTATGAAACTGCCTTGTATGATGACTTCCATCGCCATTCCCATGGCAGTAAATAAGGGGTGCCAGCACAAACTTACCACAGAGAGGAAGAAGACCATGCAGCTGAGGGAAAAGCCGCTGGTGTAGCCCAGATAGCCTGGAGGACAGAAAAAAATATCACATGGCATCCATTTTGCTAGTGACAATTAGTCTGAAATAAATATTGACACCTTCTTGTCCCCTGGGTTAGTTATATGGTCAGAAAGCACAAGTTATTCTATTCTCTTTGTGTTGGAAATGTCCCCAAGGCAGAGGTTACTCCACTGTTCACACACACACACTCTCCTCGCCATCTTTTTTCTCTTTATATTATTCCTATTTATATTTTCAGTTCCGCTTAACCGTCACCCAATGACATCTTCCGTCACCTCCTGGGAAACAATGGAGGATAAGACTGTGGACAACTGTTGCTCTTGTGTTATTGACTTATTTGTGCATCTAGGAATTTTGTGTCCCTGCTCAGCTTATCACCACTTTTCACCTATTAAAGGCACGGAGTATTTTATACAATGGAGAGACAAAGAGGGGGCACTCTTATCAAGCACTGTTTTAATGGGGACCGGTCCTCCAAAGGTATCACAGTCTGTCCAGCTGCAGCTCTGAAAATACATAGACCTTTTCCCAGATTCTCTAGGTTTTCTGAAATTTCTGATACCTCAAAAAAATTGAGAGTAAATTTTGCATTCCTGAGCTCACAGAACTCCCCTCTGGGGATATTAGAGGGCAGCAGCACACATATCTGACTGCTCCTGACCAGTCCGACTGCAACCTTAACCTAGCGACACAGTTTAAACTTTTGGACTGGGTTCCAAGAATAGCAAGAACCCTTTTAAACTGCACTGCTGGCATGGAGGAAGAAGAAAAAACACCAAAGACCCTGGGAAATATTTGAAATAGGACTTGATAACGACCAGTAGAAAAATGACTCAAATCATTGCGACCTTCACAGAGAAGACAATGTCTGCTCGCTGTGTAATGGTATGCATCATGAATAAAACTGTTCTTTAGCATTCGTATGAGGGGCAATTACAACAGCTGCACAAAGACTAGACAGTTGGTTCCAGGATTCTCTGAACGGCACCCAAGTTCCAACAACTGGTGGGTAATTTGGCGGGAAAGGGTAATGGCATGAAGCCATTGTGGTAACATTACATCAGTCACATGTGTGCACACACATATATGAAAGATTCTGATCCCTGGCTGATCAATAAGCTCTTAGACCAGATGGCAGCAGCGCCAGCTTCGCAGAAATTTGCTTACTAAGCACATAATTTTGACTCCGGGGAATGTGGTTACAAAAGAGATAGGGGGAAATGAGTGAAATGGGGCAACTGTTCGAGGCAACATGTTATCTTTAAACACTAGTTCTAAGAAATCTCACAAAACAAAGAAAAGACGGAACCATAAGTATTTCCAAGTAAGGCTGGGAATCAGAAGGCTGAACAGTAAGCCTTGCAAAAGTACAGCACTTTAGAAATACAACAAAACATAAAGTAGAGAAGTACATCAACATAAGGAAACAGAATGCAATCAAAGGCACTGTATGAGCAACAAAAAGATGCTGAAGTTGTAGGTGACTGCATCAGGATTAATACAAAGGGATATCTATACGCATATGTAGGTGACTAATGAGCTCAAAAATTAATGTATCATTAATGAAGCAGGGCACAAATTAGGAAAGGCAAAAAACACTCACCCAGTTGCTTCATCAGGGCCAGGGGAAGAATGATAGTGACCGAAACCAAGACCACCAGATAATTACCATTCAGGTACCACATACTGGAGTGATAAAATGGAAACAGGGAGAGGACATGGAGAATATGGTTATTGATTTAAAATTAATTTAGAACCCCCTTCCCAAACCCAGTTGTTTTTGAAAGCCTCAAAATGTGTATCAGTTAAAGCGCCTAAGCACAAAGACCACACATTTTTTTTATTTAAATTATATAGTAAAATACACATATATATATACACACACACACACACACACACACACTTTCTGAACCGCTTGGCCCATACGGGATCGCGGGGAACCGTAGCCTAACCCGGCAACTCAGGGCATAAGGCTGGAGGGGGAGGGGGCACACCCAGGACAGGATGCCAGTCCACTGCAAGGCACCCCAAGCGGGACTCGAACCCCAGACCCACTGGAGAGCAGGACCTGGTCCAACCTACTGCGCCATGTGTAAAATACTATCAAAACTGAAGGATGGCATTTTTGCCCTGCATCCTGCTTTCTGTTACATTCAGACATAACTAAGTCTGTCATAAACTCTGGGATTTAGGTGTCACTGTACAGCTGTGGCTAGCTGCTGACATAGCCAGAGCTCCTATCGCTCTACCAGATAACCATGGAGGCCAGAGCTCCTAAGTTTTTCCGCTTCCCCTATCCTGCACCTCTTTAACTGATAACATAGACATGGGTAGAGAAAAAGAAGCAGCAACAGTGAACGTAAAAAGTGTGACAAGCCCAGGCGACGTGGCTCTATTCTTAGTGTCACCCTCCCGGGCACCAGCATCAGCATAAATACAGTATTAGGAGTCTGCCTATATTGAGCCAACCATAAGAGGGAAAGAATTTGCAGCATGGAAGCACCTTCAGCTCATCTGTGCAATACCACACCTTTAAAGATATACACATGTACAGTATGTACACCCTATACATAAACAGTCTTCACAGTATTCACCCTCATGATTGTGTCAGCACTTCCATTTGCTACACCTCAATTTAAAAAAACAGGAAATGTTCTTCCTCCCATGTTCACTTGCAGAAAGTTTATGTTCTAAAGAAATACATTGAATATTTTCCAAAAATATGAATAAGAGAAAACACTCCTCCTGTACTGGTACAACCAAAGTTGAGTCCTACTTGGTCAGCTAACGGTCACATGCTGGCAATATGACAAGGTCTTAATTTTTGAGGACATGTTCAAATTTTTTCTTTCGTCAACTCCATCTCAGCAATCCAGAGGTAGCTCCTGAGTCTTTAAATTGCAGATGTGCTGCTGTCATGCCCTCGTGAACTGGTCCTCCAGCGACACCTGCTGCCGATCGAGGGAGGCCAGCATAAAAGGCCGTTCCAGAAGCTCATCAACGCTGAACCTCCCCGAGAGAAACCGCAGTACTCGGTTCCCGTGATCTTTCTGTTCCCTTATCTGACTGCTTTCCTGGTTTTTCGATCCTCGCCTTATTGACGACGGCTCTTGTCTTCTCCTTCGGATTACGTATGCTCATTGCTTGACCCCTGCCTGCCCCTGACTACTCTTTTGCCTGATCCTCTTGTTCATTAAAACGACTTCCGTGCAACACTCTTGAGTCCGTTGCTTTATCCACTCCGACGTCATGGCAGATGCTTTTAGTTGTGATACGTCACCCATTAATTGCCCACTCATAAAACCGGGAAAATTTGAGCTTCAAAACAAAGACAAGTGAACAATATTTATGTTTTCGTGTATTTTGTGTACATACAAACACACACACACGCACACACAGCTGTAGCACTGCACGAGAGGCTTCAGATAATTTTTGTAACAATGATTTTTAAGTCAGAAAGCCAAAAATTAGGTATCAAAAGCAAAGAACACCAAAAATTTCAGATAAAGAGAGCTCATAAACTGAGCGATGCCTGTAGTATTAAATTCTAATTTCCGATCAATTAATCTCATAAATACGTGCAACCTTAATCATCTTCTGGCCACCCGTCTTTTCAATGTCATTTTAACTTTTTTAATCTCCATGGTAACATTGCACCTCTTTTCACTGATGCTATTAGAATTGCCAACACTCATATAACAGACGCAAGCTTTAAATACTGTAGAAGCAAGCTGAATTAAGATGGTTTCACTCTCCTGTTTTGTTTGGGAGTCCTTTATTGACATCTATCAGCTTTGCACTTAAAAGTAAGTCGCTTTGGACAAAAGCGTCTGCTAAGTGAATAAATGTAAATCTAAATGTAAGTGTAAAAGAAAGTCACGTTCATTCCCTTACAAAGTGAAATTTTGTGAAAAAAATACATATATGTAAATTATTTAAACTGAAAGAAATGTATATCTTTGAAAATGTATACCATAACCTTTCGTAATTTGACAAAGCAGTGTACGGATATGCTGATCTGCACGTTATTACAACATCATGCCACAACTTTATGTGCAAAGCAAAAAGTTGGAATGTCTCACAACAGGTGGTGCTGCTGTTAATATTAAATTCTATTTTAATTAATTTCTGCTCAGATCACCTTGACAATATATGTGCTGCTGTGGCACCACAGGACATTCAACTTTCGCCGTACATACTGTCATTGGTAATTTTCTTTTTTAAGCAACAGGCAGTGGGGGTTGATCTAGGGAGACTGATGGGAGTGCTTTAAAGCTTTGAGCCAGTACAGTCAGCTCAAAGACACTGCAGCCAGCAGCAAATATATTGCCAAGTCAGACCTCATTCTTTTTCTAGGCCACAGTTTTAGACATGCTAAGAGCCAACACAACCAGTTTCACAGTGACTAGTAGCAAATTTCTGAACATTTGGAGCAGGGGTGTAAGCACTTCTCAGCTATTGTAGAAACAAAAATCATTAGATATAATGCTCTGAGGAGTTACACACAAATACTGTGGGTACAAGACAGGTTTTCTCCAGTAACATGGTCTAATATATACAGTATTTGCATTAAGTTTAACGTGACCAGTGAAGAAACATTCTGAAAAAGACAAGATTTTTCGAACAGATGTAGGACTTTGATTTTCTCAGAAAACTGGGAAGTGATCCAGAGTCACCCTAGTGAAATCTAGTAAATGATACCCAGAGAAAGAGCTCCTGCTTGTGGTGTGTAGCAAAGTTCACAATATCCCAGGAGAGAACAAATCCATTATAATCAAGTACTGACTCTCTTTGGGTCAGTGAAAGACACCAGGGCTGAGATCCAAACTGCATTTGTGCATACTACACTCTCATGAACTCTGTACCAGGCACTCCTGAGTCAAATCTAAAGGCTTCTCAAGAAATTATGTGAGACTGGAGAGCTTATAAAGTTTAGCGCTTGCTCTAGCAACATCTTTGGTAGTGCCAAAATATGCTTAGATAGACTTGCTCTTTGTGCACATTGTGTCTGGGGAAATGTAGTTTATAGAAATTCTGAGCTCTGGACTCCATCAGCATTGTGGCATTACAAAAAAAAAATTGTAGGTTCTTGGGACAGAATGTGAGAGGGTAGACCTCAGATCAATATTTCTGTGCACACTCAATAGTTTACAGTTTTGTAGTGCATAGCTTGGGCTTGGTTTCAATACAGGTCTTCCTTTGAATAAACACGGTCTTCCTTAGAATGAACACGTTAAGCAAATCACACGATCCTGAGCCCCAAATCACAAGGTCAGGTCAAGTATTAGGAAGCTGCAACCTAAAGATGCTTCTTCAGGACTGTATATAAACTATTTTGCCGTGTCTTTTTGTAATAAAGGGTTATGATATCCTAAGAACACAGCCAATTGACTTCACACCAGCAGAAATCTGACAGACATAGTTACTGAATACTTACAATGTCGAGAACACTTGAAATGGTTAAGAAACTTGTAATTTTTTATTTTTTGCAAAAAGGTGCCAAGGTTCATGAAGTCAACGAAACCACAATAAATGATTTAAAAAAGGCATATATTTCAATAGCACAAACAGACTTAGAGAAGTCCACAGTTATTTTCAATATAAGTGGGGATAAACAAATTCCAATTAACCTGATTTCAAAAATGTAGACAGTCTTCAGCTGATGCAATTCACACACACACACACACACACACACACACATTTTCTGAACCGCTTGTCCCATACGGGGTCGCGGGGAACCGGAGCCTAACCCGGCAACTCGGGGCATAAGGCTGGAGGGGGAGGGGACACACCCAGGATGGGACGCCAGTCCATCGCAAGGCGCCCCAAGCGGGACTCGAACCCCAGACCCACCAGAGAGCAGGACCCGGCCCAACCCACTGCGCCACCGCGCCCCCCTTGATGCAATTCAGTTTAACATAATTTAAATTTGACCAATTATTCAATGAACATCTTAGTCAAAAATAAATTACAAGCTCAGCTCAAACTGGATGCCAGACTGCAAAAACCAAGGGCACTGAATTTCCTACAGTTGCTACCTACTACTGTACACCCTTCTACTACTTCTCCCATAGCCAGTGACTGAGTCCTCGATGCACTCCCAGTACACCTCAACACCCCTCCCCCCATGATGATACTCCACTTTCACAATGCTTTGTTTCAGAACACTGAAGAAGACTGGAAGTTCTGTTTCTCAACATCAACTATGATTCATAAAACCAGTGGAGCTCTATTTTCAGCAGAAAGCCATAAGCAAACTCTGTACTACTCTCCATCTTTATTATAAAGGTGTGACAACACTTCGGCTGCTTCAGACAGTATTTATTTTGACAATCTGTGTGGTTCACATTCTCTCGAAGGTGTGTGAAACAGCATAGCGCTGCTGAAAGTTCTCGGTGAGGTTACAGAGTGCAGTCTTTTCCCTGTTGACCTATGGCGCCTTCATATGTATTGTCCACCAGTCCTCTCCCAATACAGCAGTGGCCACATGCTGCCTATCTCCCTGTTGCTTCTCTGAAAGACATCAGACATGGCCCATGCAAACCCCGCCCCACAGGCATATTGATCCTTCAGGCTGTCACAAGGCACACACATGACAGAAGCAGTCTGCTACTGAGTATGGCCAGCCCTGTACTCTGTGCCACCCTTGTGACTACTCAAACATGCATCCTCTTCATTTTTTCCTACAGAGGACCATTGTGCGTGCGTGCGTGCGTGCCCGCGTATATATAAAAAGTGCAAAGTAGACTATCTGATTGCAGTTGATTTCAACAGAGCTCAACCACTCGGCACTGGATTGGTTTTCAGTCTGGGGGAGGATCCAGAATCTTCCGCTTTGGGCCATGAGAATGCTTGTACATCACTGTGACAACACTGTTGTTTCAGTGCTTGTCAGTGGGGGGTGGGGTCATGGCAGAGCAGCTATGCCAGCCATCTCTGTCATCTGAAAGTCCACTCGACCAATCACATTTACCCATAGCTCCACCACCCCACCTTCTCCGCTGGTTTTGTCGCCAACTGTCATCCAGGGTCAAGGACAGCGGCCCACAAGGACCGCACAGGCAGCTGAGCCCACTACTGAAATCTGTGCTTTATCTGTACTCATTGAATTTAACATCTGCCTACCAAGCAGTTTCAGTGCTCAGTAACTACATACTCCTGGTCAGGCACCCTCAACTGAGCTGACATTCTGGACATACGGGATTTTGTGTTCATTCAAAACCTCCAATTTAAAAGATAAGCCCTCTTTAGAAAGAGGCAAAGCCCTCAGTTGCCAATGGTCTTGAAAAAACCTGGTGGAGATTAGAGACTTGACATATTTCAGTTAACTTCAGTTACTTTATCACTGAGCCATCAGGTCTCTCACACATACACATCTTCTGAACTGCTTGTCCCATACGGGGTCACAGAGCCTAACCCAGCAACTCAGGGCATAAGGCTGGAGGGGACACACCCAGGATGGGACACCAGTCCATCGCAAGGCGCCCCAAGCGGGACTTGAACCCCAGACCCACCAGAGAGTAGGACCTGGTCCAACCCACTGTGCCAATGCACCACTGCGCCAATGCACCACCGCACCCCCTCTATCAGGTCATTTCCTCCATTAAAAAGATTATACCGTGCCAACAGAGAAGACAGTGCACTGTGAGTGACTACATCTTGTATAAGAAAAGGAAAATATAGGTACTTACTCTGTTGCTGAGTCAGTCTTTAGGAAAGCTTGAATGACAAGGGGAAACTCTGACTTCACAATGTACAGGTAGCTGGACATAGCTGTGCAGGGTCAGACAGACACCACAGACACTGGTTTGATTTCTGCTCTAGACAAATAAATCAAACAAATCTTAAAAATGAAAATGAAGCAGAACTACAGTGTGCACCTATGCTTCACATAATGGAGCTAATTCATTCCATGAAATCCCTAGGTAAATTTCATTGAAGGGATCAAACTGCCATAATCATGGTGAAAAGTAATTTCTATCAGCATGTCACTAGAAATTCACAGAAAAACCACTATAAAAGCAAATTTTATGAATAAGAAAAACAACCCTAACATATGCATTTTAAAACACGTAAAAATTGTTTCTGTTATTTGGCAAAAAAAAAGCTGCTGCACAGAATAAAAAGTCTGTTGTATGAAAAATAATATATATATTTTTGTGAGCTGCTGAAGTGGCTTTTCATGGTAAGAGAGCCTGTTACTTAAGGAATCGGTGTATGCTTTTTCCATTCTGCACAGCACAATTCGTTGTGATACTCTTACCTTTTTTCCCCTTTGTGAGAGTGAGCAGGTGTGACTTTGTTCAACACCAACCAAATAAATACAGTGAGTGTTTGCCACATCACTTGCTAGTTTTGACACCACACAGTTCCCACCCTCATATAGAGAGGCCAGGCAAAACAGGAAAAAGGGAACAACAGTGAGAGCCGAAAGGAGGAAATTAGGCCTTGAGTGTGTTGGACCAGCAAGGATCGATTGAAGAAAGGTTTCAACTATCAACACAAAAGCTGATAAGGACGGTGCGGGGCAGCAGAAAACGAATGGTTTGTTTGCTAACTGGGACAAATTGAGCTGCAGGAAGCAGGCACAGTTAAATTGGACAGCTCCATCACATGGTTAAATGTAATCACCTCCAATGTTCTGCAGAGTGATGGCTATCCCAGCAGCCATCTTACCAGGTGTACCAAAGGCTCGGAGGCCCAGCTGCTCATAGGCCCGGATGCCTGGGACATAAAGACAGATCATCAGAGCATTCGTACACAATATATTTGGTGGGTTCTGCACGGTTTCCAATGGCAGCAGCTACGAAAAACAGACGCGCATGCTGTCGGTTTTCTGCCCGAACAAAGAACTACTTACCAACAACACCAGAGGCTTTCAGCAGCAGGTGAATGGAATAGGAGGAGAGGGCAGCAACTGCGCTTAGGAGGAACCTGCAAGAGGATAAGGAGCTGCCTCTTCAAGACATAAATCTCCCGACAATCACAGCCTCTCTTAGTATAATAACTCAGAACGAACTATTGAACTATTATGCGTTCTTCTTCAGGCAACTTCTAGCAACTGACACAGGCAAGTATCTGAACATCAAGTTAAGTGCTCTGATAAAAGGTACAGCATGTACGTTTGTAGGATTTTCAGCCTGCGACTTTCTTTATTTAAATTTTAATTTCTTAGCTGCTCATTGGGTACATGTATCCTCCTGCCCAAAGTTAATAATGGTGGACCTCTTTAAGTCCAACAGCACGAACACAACTTCTACTTTCCCCCTTCCATAGTATAACATAGCATGAGCGAGGTTTGTTTGTTTTCAAGTTGTTAACTCTGCTTTAATTAGGATACAAAAAAAGTTTTGCCCTTAGCAAGTTATTCTTTTAAAATGTTGTGATTGTACTGGGTTTTCGAGGGGTCAGCATAAAAAGCAGAGGTTTCTCGGGGGAAAATAACCACAGACTTCTACCGAAGTGTAAAATCCAACAAATAAGGAGCAACAGAAAAGAACAGCACTGCCAAGCGGCACAGCATGCAGGTAATCACAGAAAATCTGCTAACCTCAGCCTTTGGTACTTGACATCTGCGCAAACACACAATCAGAGCTTTCTCGTACTCCCTGTTTGTGTTTGTTGGGTCACTAACGGCAACGGAGACTGTGCTGACTTTCTCTGGCAAGGCTCATTCATCATAGCCTCAGCTCTGAGGTTCTCACATTTCAAGTCTGGCCTCAGAAACCAACACAGACCAAGTCCTCCGAAGAACCCATAAAGTGCAACACAGGAGCTGTAGATGATGCGTTCTTAAATAGGGGGCTATAATTAACCAGTCAGTTAATGCTCCATTCTAATGGCGAATGTTACTAAGCAAGAAAAAATGGATTTAAAAAAGAAACAAATGGAAAATTCTTAAAATCAGTGAGACCACGTGCGAATAGATCTGAAAGTCCGCACTTCACCCTCACGAGTCTGAGTGTGACTGGGAAAGCACCAAAACACGCAGGGTCACCTTCCGAGTTTCATGCCCCATGTGACATGAGCTCCTTCTTCACTTGCACCTCATTCTTTCCATTCCAGTCTCACCCCTTCTTATCCATACAGCTTTATATGTTGAGGAAAAAAATAACGAAGAGTTTGTGCCCACGGAAACATATAACTGTTCAGAGTCTTGTTTGCCAATTATTTTCTTCTGTAGTGTTCAAACTTACTCCTTAAATTGAAATCACAAGCTGCCAATGACGCACCGATGCCAATGCAAACAAAGAAAATACAGATTATGACCGATTTGTGAATTAGTATTTTACTATTAGCAAGTGTCCAAGGAGAAACAGTTCAGCTTCTCTGGATCATTCAGTACTACAATACGTTTGGGCAAGTGCTGCTCATGAAGAATGTCTTGAGACAATCACTGAAGACTACTGTGGCTTTAACAGATCAGCTTGTGAGAATGTTTGTTGTTTTGGGTGTCTTCATATCACACACAGTCCTCAGTTATTGAGATGATTTAAATCCTCTCCCTCAAGCTTCCATAGACAAGGTGAAGTAAGAACAAGTACTGAATTTAAAAACACAAGTTTCTTGCTGCAGCGTTGACAGAAAGACGTTCTTATGCAAGGGGCAATTACCCTAAATCCATTTGAATCCACTGTAAAGACCACCTATGTGGCATGCTCACATGTGAAACCTTTAATAAACATAATATGTCAGGAGCTTCTGGGTAGTATTACCTTACGTTCCTCAGTGAAGACATGTCTTAGAAATCAGAATTCTCTAACAAGACCTGACTGCTAAGTCCACTAGTACCTAGAATTTGTTTAGAGGAGAGTAACTGTTTTAAACATGGCATTTTCACTGGACGACCTTGTGTGTTTGTTTGAGAGGGACATCCTCCAGTCTATGCCAGTTGGGCATTTTTCTACTGAATCAGCACCAAAACCAGAACTTCATACATGTTTCCCAATGTCAAAGTGTGATAATGACACTACCAGAAAGGGTGCACCTGCTAAAAAAAACATTAAGAACATCCTGGGTTATGTAGTCTCAGGTGAATCTGAACTGAGGAGGGGGATAGAATAACAGGTTCTATCTTTAGAACCATGAGGGTAAAGTACATTATTCATGGTGCTCCTTATAGGTGGAAGGAGACCTGTAACATTCTATGCAATGTCTGAATGTTTTATACACTATAGTGTCTGCATGGAACTTTCAGTGAAGACAGCTTGGCATGTAGTGTTAAGAGATTCCAGGTTTCTGCTTAACACCTTTTATGCTGTGAAACTTCAAAGGCTTCAAATAAAAAAAGTGGTGTGAATTTTATATATCTGTTGCCACTTATTTTTATAACTGATATATATAAAGAATAAATGGACAGGGGATGAGATGTATGGCCTCTTTATATGCAGAAGAACAAGTGTGGTTATTCTCAGCACTGCCCTTTACAGAGGACCATGTGTTTTCTGTGAATAGGGGTGGGTAAATTTGGAAGGACAAATTAGGTCACACTAGGCTCCACCCACCAATGCCACACCCCCTGAACACTTGTAAGGCATTAAGACGGAGGTCCTTGAGAGATGAACATTCTGTTATCCCAAGACATGTACAGTTACAGCCAAACTCAAGTCTATTTCAGGCTCCTGGCCTACAAACTCCATGTGCATCCACCAAACCAATGTAATTAACAGGTAATTATTTGTGAAACTTAATCTTCAGCCAGTGTCAACAATGCAGAGGTAAGAAAAAAACTAATTATGAGTAAAATGATTTGCTTGCGATAAACTACATACAAGGGACTTAAAGGTGTGGCATTTTTAGTTTACTAAAGGTTGTTTGAGCACTCCACGGAAGTAACCTGAACGTCATTTATCACAGCTTTTACAAACTTTACTTTCAGATGACAACAGTCAAAACATTTCATCTCATTTTAATTAGGCATTGCATACTATTACATTTAATGTTTGGCCTTTATTTCATAACAGCTTAATGGGAAGATATTAGTAAATGTGCTGCTGAGAAACAATAGTTATATTTACGGTCATCGAGCCAAGAAAAGACGCTGAATGAATGTATCCATCAAATATATCTAATATTATCCATGTACACATGCAGATAAAAATAAAAGATTTTATTCTTTGACTCACAAGAAAAGGATGATGCCTGTGTTGGCCATGGCGTATGCCAGTCCCAGAATTCCACTGCCCATGATGGCATTTCCTAGGTTGAACACGGACATGCCAAAAGAGGTCTTCCCCTCAAACTGGCAATAAAGATAAACAAGTTCATGTCTTTTTGCCTTAGATCTTGGTGCTTTTTTATCAGTTACTTTAGCAAACAGGAACCAATAAGAGGAGCCTTTCGACAACACCAACACAGGCTGCGGGACTCAGACTGAGATGCAGGACCTACTGTAAAAGGCCGGGATGTAACACTCACGTCAGTGAAGCGCATGGGTTTCTTCCCCTCAGAGTTGGGGAGGAATTCTTCATTTTCTGCTTGATTCCCTTCAGCATCCTCAAACCTACAAGGTTTCCACAGAAATATCCTGATCAAGACCAGGCGTACGTACAACTCTGCTAATAGCAAGCATCCCACAAATTACAAAATAAGACGTTATGTGTATTAAAGGATTAATGCAGGATAATGGGTGACATTACACCCAATATAAAGCACATTAAGGGTAAAGTCATACCACAAACAGTAGGTGTGTACGTGTTGTCCTCAAGATCTGACATCTGAGCACAATTTCTACGTAGTGGAAAGAAAGATGACCTATCATCCAACAAGTGCACAAAAACAACGGAAATGCACAGTACACTTCCACTACCTGATAAGCGCTGGATGAAAGGCTAATCATCAGCTTTATTTGCATTCAAACATGCGGCAAAGGATTTTTGACAATCACAGCCTTTTGAATGGATTGGTGTGTTGTTTGAAGACTGAAATGTCAGATCTTGCATCAAATCATTCTCCATAGAAACAGTCAATATTTTAGAGTAAATAAAATAAATATGGGCCACAATTAAACTGAGAACAGCAGCTTGGAAAAAATCACTCAGAAACAAAAGAAAATGTATTATCTATGATGACAAAACAGTCATCCACCTGCACAATGTACAAATTCACATTCCCACTATACTGGTACAACACAGACAGGGAGATTCCATAGAGGCTATCAAAATTGCGCAAACACCTTCATGTGATACGACAATCAGCGGATTTAGAAAATGACAACCATGTGCTGACTGATATCATTTTTCAACATTTATGCAAATATCATTTTATTTATTTCGTTGAACTGGCATTGTTACCTAAGTCTACCTGCGATTTTTTGTGCAGTTACATACAGCATTTTAAAGCTCTATCCGCCCAGAGAATACACAACAGAACTGGTCAATTTTGGTTAGCAAAAGTAAACCGAATGACTGGAAAAAGTGGGCTACTGCATGACAGTACGACTGAAGTGAAGCCTAGGTGTAGGGCAGTCTGAGTTGCTGTGGGAGACTGTGAGATTATCAGAGTGCTCACTGATCATCTTCCATTAGAGTCTTCATAGGCACATTCATCTCATCCTCCACATTGTGCATTCCGTTGGGCAGGATGCTCATCTCAGACTCAGCTGGTTCCATGACGAGGTTCTGGGTGAGGCTCTCCTTACTGACCTGTAACAGGGAGAGATTTGTAAGCAGACCCATACCCAGAAGTATTCCTACTTTCTGGTCAGACAGCGTGGGTATGTGTTTACATGAGTGTGTGTGTGTGTGTGTGTGTGTGTGTGTGTGTGTGTGTGTGGTATTTGACCTTGTTTACAAACACAGAGAGCAATTCATCCCAGTGCCAGTCACAGACTAAGGTGCTCATACATTAAGTTTCACACCCCAAACTTGACCCATTAAAAACATACACACCTACCAGGAACAGAAACATACACACTTACACCATCACTCTCTGCTCCACCATATGAACTTCTTCCATTCCATTGCTACAACCCAGAAAGCATAACACAAGTTCAGAGTGTATATTCAACTATCATTGAGCCATTTTTCAAAGCAAATGGTATGTTTATGTAACATGAGTTTAACACCTGAATACCAATGCAAAGATTTCATTTAAGTTTATTAATATAACTGATGCTTTTCTCCAAAATAAACTGGAACATTTAACAGCTTACAATTATTTACCCATTTACACAGCTGGGTAATGTTATTTACTGGAGCAATTGAGGGCAGTACATTGCTCAAGGCTACTACAGCTGGAGGTGAGATTCAAACCTCTGATCTCAGGGCCCCCCGGCAGCAGCACTAACCACTGTGCTACCAGCAGCACCAGTAACTTCTTATTAATTAAATATTATTTAATACTTCTTACAACTATTACGTTATTTTTGTCATTGTACAGATAACAAAAAGAAGCAGCTAAGGCCAGTGGCACTCTTAACTGTTCTTTGGTTCTGTTTCACATGGCTTAGCACTGTGTGAGGAGCAAAGTGTTTGCAAAACGATCTTCTACCAACACAGTGAATCGTGTGTCACGGTAACCCACCAAGCACCTCTGAAAAACACAACTGAAAACAAAAACATCCAAAGCAGGCTGCACAGCTTAAAAGGCTTGAACCTAAAATAAAACAGCTTACTTTCGTCATAATAGAGGTAGGCATCACTAAGCCGTATTTATGGTATGACAAATACATTATCTCTTTTCACATACAACCCGAGGTTCTGATTCACTCATACGTTCTCCCACACGGTATCAGTTTTATATAGACCTAAGGAATTACCTAATATGTAAAACTAAATATTAAAAAACCTGGAATTAGAACCCTGTACGCCATGATGAAATACATCCATTGTGAATACATTCAGCTTTTAGTAAGTGTGCTCAGTGTGATCATTTACATTAGTAACTGAAAGTAAAGACTGAGAAAGAGGTTGTAAATTAAATCAATGGTTAAGTGCAATAGAAGCTATCTCACCTTGGCACCTTCCCTTTAAGGAAGAATCAGCTACAGTCTTCCCACTAGCTGAGTTGGGTTATGGTGATCTAACTGAGTTCCTCCAGAGGCTTTGGGAGCTGAAAGGCTCCAGAGTCACCTCTGACCTGCTTAGACCTTCTCCTTCTAAGGGTTCCTTATGTCCAGGGTCAAGATTTACTTACTGGTCTTTGCTTTGATGATTAATGTGAAAATAGCTGCCCATACCCTCATTACTCAGAACCTTTTGCAAACACAATGTCAGTTCCTGCCAAACAACAAATAGGGGTAGCAGATAGAATAGTGGTTAGGGTTATAGCCTTGCAATCCGAAGGCTCCTGGTACAAATTTCCGTTCCTTCTGTAGTATCCTTGATCATTGTATCTAATATATAAATCAGTTAAAAAATACGAGTTGTGCATCTAACATCACAAGTTAACTCATTCAAGTCTCAGGTAAAAAAAAAGACAATAAATCTGTCTGTATAACTTCTCAGACTTCTATTTAGTAATGGTTCAAGGGATAAAACACCCACAAAAGCCAAAATCTAGTAGCTTTTTAGACTTTTCCAGTCAGGCTTTATTAAGATATTAAGATTGACATGTGTGTAACAAATAAGATACTTACTGTAATGAAAATAAGTGAAGGGGCATACATATTTACAGCCCATTGCTTTGACTGACAACAGTAATCAAAGACCTTTCAATGGAAGACCAGAACTCCTACGCAAAACCCTCAGACCCCTCTGGGCTCCTTCCTAATTTCAGTCAGCACTGGAAAAATAACCTGCCCTCATTACCCAGGTGGGTCATCAGGTTGGGTCAGCACTGCTACCTCCAGCTGACTTGTTAATATGAGATTTTGACTGTAACTGATGGGTGAACTGAAGCAGCAGGGCAAAAACAAGTTCCACAAGTCTTTGCGGCAGTAACATCTTTTACTTCACCCTGGCCTTGACACCAGTTTTCTTATGAGTAGCCTCTGTGCGCTGGCTTCCATGGAAGGGCACAGCTGATTTACCACGATGGATGGAAATGTGTCAGACGAAAGGAGGAGGTGTACATGCCAGACATTAGAGAAATCATAAGGCTTGAGGCATGCTTGAAGCCAAAACATGAGTGCTCAAATATATTTATATATATAAAAAATAAAGCCAGCATGATTTGAAAAATTTGACAAGAAGTCCCTCAGCAGCATTTTATATAGAAGGCCAAAAAAAACTAAGAGCAAACAGGTCAGATAATTGGATAACTGGCAAAATCAGTAATGCTCATTTATTTACACTTATGAGTCGACCTTGGTCATAAAGTAATGATTTTTTAAGAGAAAACAGTGCAACACAAATCCACTCCACAACAATGTAATCCTGAGTCTGCTTTATTTCAGCCAGAAAACAGTCTTCTACTTGCTCTTTTTAGCCATAGTAACACTATATTCTGCATAAATCATAGGACCTGTATTTTTGGATTTCAAAGCAGCAGTCTTTAACCAGTAGTTTTTCAAATGCATTGCTTATGCCTTTATTTTTTCAGAAAAAAAAAACAATAGCAACTGGCTTTATGGATACAGAATATACTGATTTTCTAGCTTAATAATGACATCAGCAAAAATATTGTATTGTCCTTGGAAATACTTATGATGAGTTTGAATGAGGAACAGGGTCTTGTCTGAGAGAAGTCATTAACTTGGCTTTTGTTAACCTGTTTTCCCAGGCAAGAAGAAGACAAACGTCATGTTCTCAAACCTCATGCTCACAAATGTCATGTTCTCCTCCTTGGATTACCACCTTGCCATGACTGAAGGGCTTGAGTGTCCCTGAAAACTTAAGTAGATTGTCTGAGGCCATTTGCTCCTGGCATGATCAGCCTTTGTAAATTAATTGAAGGTGAGAGGCCAAAGAACCAGCAGTCTAATATATGACCTTCACAACTGCACCAGGAGAAACTAAGAGAACCTTTCCCACAATTGGATTACCCTGACCAGTTACTGGGGTGGTGTTTGCTAGGGAGTACCTGGCAGCCAAGTGGATGACCTTAGTCCAAAAAGACAACATGCAGACACATTGTGGGTTAAACGTGCACAAGGAGTAAAGGGTTTCAGTCAAGTGCAATGCTTATGAAGTAATGGACACAAACAGCTTAAGACTGTTACTTGTGGAATGGCTTCTGTAAGAAAAACGGTTAATATTATCCCCTCACAAGAGAAATTTCCCTTGTCTTAGTGATTCAAGACCATGAATTAAACCATTAAGTGAGGGATGAGTGTACAAAAATGTGAAAAAAGGTCTATTCAATACCAAAATGCAACTATTTGTATTCTAGCTGGGAAACAGTGAATCAAGTCTTTCTCTTTACAAAGACACTGGAAGATCCCTGTCTTTGCAGTATGAACATTTTGCCCATATCCTTACCATTTAGTGTGGGCACCAAACTCTGCCTTCATGTTTGTGATATTCATGGACAGGATATCAAGGCACAGAGAGTGCCTATTGTAGGGATGGTGGCTACATCAGTTTTTTGCTCCTGCTGTGCTCTCTGTTAGATATCTTGCAGGTGCTACAATAGTTCCCAATTGAGTGTGACGCACTTAGGGTGATGTCCAGCAGGTCAGGATGGCAACTACAGTGTTATAGACACTCTAGTGAGCCTTGGTGGTGCCAAAGCTCTCAGTTTACTGGTTAGTCTACATCTCCATCCTCACCTATGGTCACAAGTTTTGAGTAATGACTGAAAAACCAAGATGTCATGTTCATGTGGTAGAAACAAGGTTCCTCCATAGGGTGGTTAATCTCTACAGCCCCTCAAATAAATGGTGCACTGGGAGCACCCGACTCAAAAGACCCTCTTGGGCATACCCAAGACACGCTAGAGAGAAAGTGTAGCCTGGCCTAGGAACATGTGGGTATCCCCCAGGACCTGGAGATTTGATGTAGGAAGAAAATTTTGATCTGCCCTAGTTGGGTTACTGAAAGCACAAAACTTATAAGGTTACGTGGTTTCAGAAAATGGATGGATGCTTGTATTATAACAGCTCAAGACTGAATTATGACTATAAAGTGTCACATATACAGTATACATGGAAAACAGGGGTTAGTATGCATGTGGTGTTTTTAATATTTTAAGAATAAAAAGGTGCTGTGATTTAGCCTGTAAAGAAAAGTTTCTCCTTTCTGCAAATAACAGTTGACGTACACTGCTCAACAAAAGATACTATATGCAGTGATTGTAATAAAAGAGGGATTTGTTACTATGATTCTGCTGTATTAAGTGGTTTTATAAAGCTTCATAATAAATAACATACTGAGCTTGTCTATAGTACACTTTTAGGTCAATAAATATGTAACGGATCTGTAAAGCCATGTGTAAATGCAGAAATCACTGGCATAACACAAATCTCACTAGCTCTACACAGAGTGTCAGTATGATGATTTGACCATCATGACTGATTCTAAGTCACAGCAGACCTGCAATTTCTGAGCCTTAAGAACATAAAGCACTGCTAAATCTAGAAGAAGAGTGTTTTTATTATTTTATACCTACATAATCTGTCAGTCTATTTTAATTCAGTGGTAATTTACTAGTTTCAACAACCAGGTTATTTAACTGCATATTCAGAGGTTCCTGAGTCACCTGGCAAGTTTTTTAAAGGGTAAAGAGCCCAACGTCATGCACATTGCCAACTGCTGCTGAGGACATGGAAACTAAAACATGTCTGGCACATTCCCAACGCACTCAACAGCTGTGAAGGACGTTAGAGACAGGGCCATATTCACTGTGTGTGGACATTCCATTTTTACAGACTAAAAGTGTTAACTGGCTGTGACTGAGACTTGTGAAACCCCACAATAATTTCACAATCAGTTAATCAGTAGAACTTTACAAGGCTAGGTAATTATTACCATAGGACTGTAACAAAAAGAGGCCTATACATGGTTCAGTGAGGGTTATTACAAAGACTGTCAGCTGTCTCTAGGGAACATATATTTGGGCTGAGACCAGGAAACCCATACGCTGAACCTACTGCTGAGATGGCGCCACTGCATCGCAGGGCACCCCAAGCAGGACTCGAATCCCGGACCCGCCCCACAGCAGGCACCGGCCAAACTCGCTGCACCACCACATCTCCCTCGGTGCTGTGTCATTAGAGACAAAAAAGCATTAGAACACTCTCAATCCCAGCCAGGACTCCAATTAAAAATGCTGTCTTTTGCCAAAATCACTGTACTTCAACAAACATACCTAACCCTACATCTCATGCAACCCCAAAGAGAGATGTGTGCTGTCAATTAAGCAGTAAATATTCACAATAATGCTCTATAAATGAAAAAAAAAAAGATTGTATATAATTTTACATTCACCGTTTGGGATTTGATGAGTGCTCTACAGTTCATGTTATGTTAATAAATTTCCCATTCCACTTATAATGTTTAGTTACTGAGGCATTGTCTGTATGTTGGCAGACCATGATAAGCTCCTCCACTGCACTGGTCAGTCATTACAGGGAACAAAACTTTCCTTGCTGCCCAGTCTTGCCTCTTGCAGCAATTACATGGAGCCCAGCAGTCTTACCATCTTGATCTGGTCCACCCCACTCTCCCATAAAACTCCTCTGCCTCAACAGACAGGAGACTAATATTAGAGTGAAATCATTTCTGTTTGACTCCAGAGCCTCAGATGCTAAGCCACCTTCTGTAGAGAACAAGAGCCCTGGTCTTCATGCCAAACCCCAAGAGACAACAGCAAAAATAGCCCTCCACTTAAAAGTCCTAACTGCAGCTCTGTACAGTCACACATTCTAAAACCATGGAGTCAGATCAGAAACAAAGTTTGAACTCAGTCCTAGAAAACATGCTAAAGTACAGAGCACAACAAGAATGAACTAGATTTATGGTCATAAGGCCATTTAAGCTGAAGGAGCAGCCTTATGGTTGTGCATTTTTCTGGGTTAACAGCTTACAAGTGAAGATCTCTTTTTTCAACGTTTGTAAATTTTTTAGAAAATCTCCCTGGATGCGGACTAATAACTCAGGCTATTTTGACCTCTACCGCTCATACAAAACGATAAGTACTGCTGTAAGCTTAAACAACACACAGCTAGCCAATATAAGTCCATTCAATATCAAAACACAACTCTTATGTCTTATAGACACACCTGCTCATTTGCATGGCTGAAATAGCTCTTGTAATACTCTGCATGACTATTTCAGCAAGTAAATATTTTTAAATAAAATGCGACACAAAACACAAAGTCCAAACAGCAAACTATTGGAACAATCTATGACATTTGCCGCAAACAGATACACTGCTGCTTATTTTAATTGAAATTAAAACTTGCAGTATATTATGAAAAGTTTCCAAGTGTGTCTACAGTAGGTAAAATTTCAGCTATTTCTTCATTTATTTCCTTCACATGAGATCAACAGAAAAGACATCTCTCCACCCCGCGTTCTTTGAGTATGACACTAGCCTATCCAGGCAATGGAAGAATGAACTAATGCAAGAAAAATGGGCTAAAGAGCCATTGTTCTATTAACACTACACAAAGAGCCATCCAATATCAGTAACTGCTTGTCCTAAGCAGGGTGACAATGACCCACAGCCTATTTTGGAAGCACTGGGTGCAAGGCTGAGGGAGGTATCACAGGGTTGCCACAAGTACATATTCACCCATTCGCATACTACGGGCAATTCAGCACCAACAGTTCACCTGCCCTGCATGCCTTTGAGAGGAAAGCCGCACAGAAACCGAGTAGGGCTCAAACCTACGTTCCCTTGCACCCCCCAGGGTGCTGTGATGCAGCAGTGCATCTCACTGTGCCGCTATGCAGCAGCAGCAGTTGTATTGATATTTATTAGGTTATTCTTTAGAAATAGCCTAACAAATATCAGTCCATGGTCATGAATGGCTGACTCTGCAGTAAGAACTCTTTTCTTTCATTGTGACTCCTGAACAATAACAAACTTTGAAGTGCAGGAATGTCACTCTCGATGTATATAAGGGATTCATTCAATAAACTTTTGACTCTATATTACCCCCAGCAAAGGGAAAATTTAAAAGACGATGAAATAAAGAACGCAAGTCAAAATGAAAAGAACTATAGAACTTGTAACGTGTCAAAACTTAGCCTTGGAAAAATATTTGTAATAGTCAAAGGACAAATAATTCACATATGTGAAAGTCTACATTCAGGCTAACAACCAAACCACACACATACACACACACACACACACAGTGGCTGAAACCACTTGTCCCGAGCGGGGTCGCAGCGAGCTGGAGCCATCCAGTAACACAGGGCGCAAGGCCAGAGGAGAAGGGGACAAACCCCAAACGGGACGGCAGTCTGCCGCAAGGGACCCCAAGCAGGACTCAAACCCCAAACCCGCTGCGCCACCGCGTCCCCCCCGACACTCAGACTGCGTACAAGTAATTTTAGTAACTTCTCAGCAAGAGACACTCTGAGAACTTCAACAGCTTCTAAGTTCACATTTACATGGAACTTTCACAATCAATGGCGTGACTCCCCAGTATTGCACAGATCAATCATGGAGATAGGAGAAAGATAATTGTTAACCCTACTATGTCTTATGTACTTACAATTATTCTACAGTTCAAATGCAGTTTTTTACTTTGAGAGGGTACACCCTGCACTTTCATTCAGGCTGAAATGAAATTGGCTATGTTTAGTTTAACAGCCACTGGAGATTCACAAGCTCCTGTAAATGCAAACAACAGACCTACAGATTCCTCTTACCCATAACAGGGGTTATTTTGGGACTCAAGTCTTTTTTTAGATTACATTTTCTCAGTGTTAGAAATATCATTAATGTGTTCAGGTGCATACTGGTCCAAGTAAATACCGTAGTTGTTAACGCTGGAGCCTTTGAAGCCAAAAGTTTCCAGTTCAAATCCCACCTACTGCTACAGTAACCTTGAACAAGGTACTTACCCTAAATCACTCCACTAAAAATTGCCCAGCTGTGCGAATGGGTAAGTAATTGTACATAGCTTAACACTATTACTGGCTTTGGAGAAAAGCATTAACTCCAAGTATTGATAAGCAACATGTATCAAAGCATTTCAAAGACAAAAGCCTACAATCTTGGCAGATCCCAATGAACTAAGCTGCTCAGCTCTAGTGTAACGTGCCTGGTTTTCATTTATGTACAAGTAATCTAATATTTGAAGACTTTGTGAAAACAACATGAAATCCTAACAGTTTGTTCAGTCAAAGGTAATTCTGAGTTTAAAACCATGGTCTAAAGAAGTTTGCTGATCCAGGCTGGGTTGAACAAAATACATTTTTGATTAATTTCTTATGCAATGCTATACAATTAAAAATGTTCAAACGTGTTCACCTGCAGTTTTCTTTAAGATATGTTCTGAACTTTGATAAGTTTTTTTCATCAAGGCAGCAGCATGTAGTGTAGCAGTTAGAAGCACTATCTTGCACTGCATGGAACCAGGTTTGTATCCCAGTTCCTGCTGTAGTATCCTTGAAAAAGGTTCCTTTGCTGAACTAATGCAGTAAAAACTGCACCACTGTAAACATACAGAAATAATTGTATATAATTGTAAGTTGCTTTGGAGAAAAGAATCACCTGACTGAACAATTCATTCTTCTCACCATTTGTGCCCAGCATTATATGCCACCCGTTACTTATCCCTGTTAATACTAAAAGCACATTAGTTACATATTCAGTCACAGCGAAAGAAACTAAATGTGATACTATACCAAATAAAGTTTGATCTTTTCCATCTAAATGGCTATTCACTGCATAAATTACACATTGTTGACTGTACAAGAACAATAATTATAGTATTTAATTGCTCTCTTTCCAGGAGTGTGAATCACTGTGAATGACTGCTCTCCTTCAAGGAACGCTCAATAGGTGGTAAATTCCAATATACCAGCAGCTGCTCTTCTCACATTGCACAACAGCCTTAAGAATGGAACGTTACGCTGGGAAAAACAGCGTCACGTTTTTGACGCAAACTGTGACAGCACATGGAGATGCCTCCGACCCCGCTGAATACGACGACCGGCAGCCAAGTCACTTTTACCCCTCTGAAGACCACAATGCTCTGTAGGCCACCGACAGTCTGCTGAGAAGCAACCGACAATGTTCATGATGCTACAGGTAATGACTCTCCATTCTCACTCCTCTTGGCCCTTCCCAGTGTCTCAGCACATCTTCCTGCACAGCAGCCCGGCAGCGTAGGCCACTTTGGACCATCACGCCATGGCACGGTCAGGACAAGCGGAGTCTTTTGTCCAACAAGCGGTGTGTCGAGTGTAATAAAGTGACGGTGTGGCTCGGGTTCCAGATCTCGAGTGTTGTGCTGAAAGAGCGCACAGCTGGGCCCGAAGACCAGAAACTACGCTTGGGACACAACACACACACACAAAAACACACTCCTAAAATTTCATGGATTGACTGAGTGCACTTTTCTGGTGCTCCCTAAGAACTCGCAGGTTTATTTACTGCCAGACAACATGAATCCTCTGAGCAGACATGTTCTGAAAAAAAACTACACGGACAGCAAAAAAATAAGATAATTTTACTGGAGTAAGTTTAAGGTAAGCACCTTGCTCAAGGTACTACAGCCAGAGGCAGCGATCAAACCTGTGACCTTTGGGTTTAAAGGCAGCAGCTCTGAACTACTGCGCTATCAACTGTCCTATTAAGATCATTTTACTCTGCTTACACCGACCACAAGGCACTGAGACAGTGAGAGGAAGACCGGGTGTAAGAAAAGGAGAACGAAGTCCCTCCGTAACGGGACTCCGAAGGCTCGGCTTGGCTCGGTTCAGTTCGGCTCGACTCGGCCACGCCAGCGGTGGACTCGGCCCTTCGCCGTCTGACACGACGGCCTCTAACATGACTCCTTCTGTCACTTTCCTTGCAAAAAAAACCTCCCAGATGCGTGTCCTCGCCCTCAACTTTATCCGGACAGTCTGAGGAAGCCGGAAAGTACCGAGCTCGGCCGGAAACGTCCTTTTTTATCCGTCAAACTCCACGTGGTCGCTCGTGCTCACCGCGTACTGGAGTGAATGAAGAGGCGGAACACGACGCCCCGTCTGTCCGAACAGCAGCACTTCGGGAAGCGAGTGCGCAACAGCCGAAGAGCAGATACAGTGTGTGTGTGTGTGTGTGTGTGTGTGTGTGTGTGTGTGTGTGTGTGTGTGTGTGTGTGCGTAGCAAATGCACTTTGGATGTGTCCCACATCATCACATGGATCAGAAATCCTAGTAGCGACGGTGCCACATCACATGATGAAACACTGACTGAACTAATGCCCCTTTCTGAGACCTGAGTATGGAGTATGTATGTATATATGTAAATTGGCTAAATTAAGGTATAATCCAGTAGGAGCGGGGCCACCGATGGCTCGGCTGTCTTCTTGGATTAAAGCTGGTCACTAGTTTGTTTACATTCCCTATAATACACCCCCGATCAGGGGTGCATAAAGAAAAATAACTTAACTACCCCCGAAAAACTGGGAGACGTAACATCTTGCTTTCGATAGAAACTTCCTCGCTTTCTATAAATTATATTTACGCTTGTCAAAAACTAAAGTTTACTAAACTGTTGGATTTCTTATGTCTGAGACGGAAATTCATTTGAAAATGTGTGAATATTAGTACAATATTAAACAATAAATCGTAAATAATATCTCGCGTTCTTATTTTTTTCCAGCTCCTCGGATGCGGTTTCATTCCTTCATCCTTGCAAGTTGCAGTTTTGTTTTTTTAATTCATTTGTAAGAACTGTACCTTAACAAAACTTCATAGCTGACAGAGTGACACATGATAAAGTGGCCAAAAGCGTTCGCTGCCCTGCCGTGCTGCAGAAAAAAACCCATCTCTTTTTTCGTACCACCAGGCAGGTATCACATAACGAGGACCTACCCGGTTAAAAGAAAGAAAGCTTCTGTTCTGCCACGTTCTTCGAATTTAATCCTCCGTTCAAATCTTACGTTCACCAAACTTTTCAGTTCAGATATTTAAACTTCCTTTTTCCCCTTCGTCTGGCTTTCTCCTGTAGATACTGCTGGAATAAAGGATGAAAGAAGTGAGATCTGCGAAAGACCAACCCGCCAGCTGTCTGATTCCCTTCTAGGGCTGAGGAGCGACTCACTGAATTATCAGGGGACCTTTCGCCGGACGGTGGGGGTCGTTTAGGCTCCGCCTCCTCAGCGCACCGTCCAATCAAGTAGAGCCGTATAAACTCAACGGGTGTTGAAAACGTTAAAAAAACGCACTAGATAGATGTTGTTTCACAGAAACATCGTTCAATGTACAGTACAGGTACCAGTATGTTTCAGTAAGACATCTTTCTTTCACCCCGTAGATAAGTTACTAGATCGGTATAAGAAAAAACACTAGAAATGTTTTAGAATATATGTGTTTTCTCAATTTTACTGAAAACTGGGATTAAGACGTTTTTTAAGAAAATCCAGTGTCCCTGTGTTTTTATCTTAGTTCTATGGGTTGTCTACAACAATCAAAAGATTTATGTGATGTTTGCCACCTGCTACTACTGCCATCGATACATTGTTACGATAATGTACCGACAGCAAAAAATGATACCCGTTATGTAACATTCGAAAAACAGCCAAGGGCGGAAGGGTATTCTATTGATTATAATAAAACAGAGTAATCAAATGAAATTAAAATATAGAAACGTAAAATAACATTTTTTCACTTGAAAATCATACCATCATACAATGTCTATAGTTCCTTTGGTATTTTATTTCTAAATTCTAATGATGCTGTGTATAGGTACCAATTAATAATGACGTTTAACTTCAGACAAGTAGCAACACTTTACCTCACATTTAAAGTTTTCCATTATTTCTTACTGTAAAACAGAACACCTGTAAGTCACTTTGCTGTAAGATGCAGGTTTTTGCTCCATTTTAGCTTTTTGGAGCTGAGCCCTATACACAGTATTCCAAGGCCAGAGCAGGATGCGCCAAAAAGAAGTCAGTAATATGCATCTCCTTATCTGTATCATATCTACCAGGTACATAGTAGAAATGTCTACGAAAGTACTTGACAATGGTGAAATACATTGAATAATGCACATACTACAGACTGACAAATTTTAGTGTGTTTAAATGTACGCCATCCATTGTCAACAACAACTTGTCCCCAGCGGGGTCGTGGCGAACTGGAGCCTAACCCGGCAACACAGGGTGTAAGGCCGAGGGGACACACCCAGGACGGGACGCCAGTCCGCCATAGGGCACCCCAAGCAGGACTCGAACTCAAAACCCAGCACAAACATCACCGGCTGAACACACCTCGCAAACACGCCCCACCATTACATGTACTCTTCTATGAAAAATAATAGCAGTATTGTAAGGACTGATCAATGGTTGCATGCTGAAATATGTCAGTGTTATAACAACCATGATTTTATATTACAATACATACTTTTGTATTCTGTGATGGACTGGTTTCCCATCCAGGGTGTGCCCTGCTTCACCCCATAAGTTTCCAGGCCATGGCGGCCATGCATTGGATAAGCTGTTACAGTATTAACAATAGGTGGATAATGGTTGTCATCATAAAGGGGGGTGCGGTGGTGCAGTGGGTTGGACTGGGTCCTGCTCTCTGGTGGGTCTGGGGTTTGAGTCCCGCTTGGGGTGCCTTGCGATGGACTGGCGTCCCATCCTGGATGTGTCCACTCCCCCTCCAGCCCTATGCCCTGTGTTGCCGGGTTAGGCTCTGGCTCTGCGCAACCCCGTATGGGACAAGTGGTTCAGATGATGTGTGATTTTTAAACTATATCCTAAAATCATATTTTTTCCCATTTTTAGAGCAGCTAAGATGAGAACTCTGAAGTGGTGACAGTTTTATCTTGTTCTTGTCCACCAGTATGAATGTTTTAACCTACCCTATAATTCAGGGGCGTGCATAATCCTTGTTTCAGTTTTTCCTGCCAAAAGAGGCTTTGTACAAAGGACCTAAAGGACTCCACTAGTGAATGACTTCTTTTCCCCTTTGCAAACACCAGTGAGTGTGTAGTGAGTTGAGGGCTTGCACTGTCACACATCTTGTCTTTGGAGTAGATGGACAGCACACAAAAGTGAATTTTGACACGGTTTTCCTTCTTGTGTCTCCTAGGTGTCAATATAGCCAGAGTCTACAGAAGTGGAAGACAAGTATGTCTGTAGAGGCACTGTGGCAAGTGCCCCTGTTTCCCATTCCTTCTGAGAAATGTTGTGTGACTTCCACGTGCCGCTCGGAGACACTGTGAGTTATTGGGTGGATCATTTCCACGACACCACAATTGTTTAATAAGTCATTAAGTCAGTGGTCACCTTTTAAAAGATATGGCATTGGGTTAATTTGTGCTACTTCATGTGAAGACAAAATTATGCTTCATGTATGTTGGTCATGGGCATCTTTTGTCTTTCCGGTCTCTAAACTATGTGCCGGCTTAAAACTAAGCAACACAGTGGTTTTGAATAAGTGACAGGAGAGCAATGACGGGAAGGAGGTCATTTTGGCTTTAAAGGTCGGTGTTGAACTTGACAGATGTTTCATTTGTTGTCCCTCTGCTTGCTAATTGGTTAAATTGAACACTTTCTCAGTTTGATTCATAGAGCTGCACTGGATCTAATTTGTTTTTTTTTTTTTTCTGCTCACTCTTTTTAACATAGGGTTTCTAAGATCTGCAAGGACTGAAGTGCCTAAAACTACTCAGTTGGAGAGTTTAACAGTTTAAGTATCAGTGAGTGATATTATTCTGCAGTTAATAATACCCTTTAAAAAGTTTTATTTCATTTAATTAGGTGTGGTGGTTTCCACTGTGTGGCAGGTTTGGGGTTTGAGCCCTGCTTGGGGTGCCTTGCGACGGACTGGCAACCTGTCCTGGGTGTGTCCCCCCTTCAGCCTTGTGCCCTGCGGTGCCAGGTAAGACTCCGGTTTGCAGCGACCCTACTCGGGAAAAGCAGTTGTTGATGATGGATGCTTGCATTTAACTACACACATTCCATTTGTTAGTGTCTGATATGGTAGTTTTTCATTTCTCTCATACACCATATTGCTATTGAAGTACTGTCCTCTAAACAACACACCCTTTCTGGTGGCTCAGCAACTAAAACTAGTGCCTTGCAACACTTGTTGTGTATATGTGGGCATAGGTTTGAGTTTGGCTCTTTCTGTTGAGTTTGTATGGTCACCCAATCTTTACACTGGTTTCTTCCAGGTGCTCTACTTTCCTCCCTTGACATGTGTTTCAGGTGTATTGGGGAATGTAAAAATTGTATTTATGTATGAGTGTGTCACCTTGCTCTGCTGTCTAAATGGGTGAATAACTATAGCATTTGCTGTAGTGTATCCAAAGCAGTGAGCCAGAAAATACTATAGTCATTGTACATGGCATTGTAGAAAAGTGTTGGGTAAATGTATGTAAAGTCACTTATGGTCAATCCTAACATTTTTTCCCAAGAAATTTATTTTTGAAAGCATCCTTTTGTTTCAGAGCTACGTTCCCTTAAGTTCTACATATTCCTCCCATGCGGGATCCCAGTTATACTGTTGTTTCCACTCACAGTGAGACCATGATGTTTGTGATATTATGACAAGCAGTGTAGTAGACAGTGCTTTTGAAATGCAGTTGGGATGTCCTGGGTTCAAATCCTGCACCTGCAGTAAAACTCAGTTTTAATGCAAACTCTCTTTTGAACACATCATTGACCTTTGATTCTTGGTCATCACAGAGGTGTCAGCCACAGCCAGTATGCAGAGCATAAACACACTCCAACAGGGGTTTATAGTGGATTCAGACCCCCTTGGTCAGGGTTGGCCATAAGAGTGGCACGACTCCTCATTACCCAAGTGCAAGACCAGGAGAGGCATGCCATTTCCTTAGCAATAATGAATGTGTTTTGCAAGGTGTCAAGAGATGTTATTATCAAGCACGATTAAAGTCAGAGCTTACTTCCTCCTGGGTTCCTTTGGGTTTCTCTTGGTCTCCAGCGGCTGTCACTAAATCTTTGTAGTCATGAACACCAACATTGTCGTAATTCTCTAAAGATTTTTTTACTCTCAGAGGGAGGGGAATAATCATTCACAATAGTACTCACATTTCTCATTAATTCAATGCAAATGGTTTTACTTCTCTTTCCTTACAAAGTAAGATTTTCTTACAATATATAGTCCAAATGCCTCTTTAAAGCAAAAGGTTATCCAATTTATAACATTTAAACACTACATGAAAACCAAAATAATGTCCTGGAAAAATATAAACAGGAAAACTAAGTAAAATCAGTGTACTTGAATTTTGACTATTGTGGTCATGTCTTATTGGCTTGAAAATTAAAACTGCTAGCTGAATTTTTCTTAGGCTGCTCTAGTAAATGATATTGCTGATGGGATCCTTTTTGAGAGTTCAGTGGGACCTCCTTATCAATAAGTCCATAGAAGGGCATATGAAAGCTTTATATAGTAGCATGGCTTTGTGTCCTTGGTGACATGGAACACAAAGGCTGTTCATCAGTGGAGAAGGTAACCCTGCCCAGTGACACCACATTAAGATCTGTGGCTGTATCTCTCAACTTCTTTCACCTATGAGGAGCAAAATGCAAACCCCCACTCACATTTAGGCAATGGGTCAACTTACAGTTCTTGAAAAAAGTTAAAAAAAATGTCAGGTGCTGAGCAGGGGCTGTTTACTTTAGTCAGGGATGTACAATCATATGTTATGAGGACAGCAGAGTCTATGGATTTACTGTGTTCCAGCAGATTAAAAATATCATTACATGGCTTTAGTAGCTGTAAATCAGTTGGCAAATGTTCCAATGACACTATGCTTCTTATGTGGATCCTAGTTAAGTTTATTCACAGGACAACTTGTAATATGGCGTTTATATACTGTACATTAAACAGAAATGTCATTTATAGCAATTATGCCATCCTAATTTCTTTCATTTCTTATTAAAATAAGGTTTAGGTTACCTTGAAACCTGCGCCTTTTCCACCCATTAGTCACAGAAGCTTTGTGGAACTCAACACTATAACAGCTGTCTCCAGGTGTGGGCTGTCAGACTGGGAATGGGCAGGGCCAGGTTGTAGCCTATCATGCCCATATAGTTATTCCACTTGTTTTTCTTCTGATTTCAGAACAAATGAAGGTATTAAATCTTAAATAGTTTGATTTCACATTGCCTTGTGAAATCACCCAAATACCCAAATAGTACTCCCCATGGGGCTTTGCCTCTGACCCCAATACCAGTTTACGTTTGACCTCATCTATTCTCCTGCTGCTTAAAATACAAACACACAGTCATGAAAAATGAAAGTAGGTAATTCAAAAACAGAAAAAGGGATAGCTGATATGCAAACAGCTTTTTTCCATCATTTTATGCCAATATGGGCATCATGACTTTGTTTCTGAGGGTGTTACCCTGCGTAGCAGTCCAATGAGTTTTTAACCCCTGGTCATAATGTGCAATGACTATATATCTAAAACAAGGTAAACAGTGAGATGCAAGTTCAAGTTGCAGTGCAGAAGTGTTTCAGCAATAACAATGGTTTACCTTTTACTCGTGTCATTAATTAGAAGCCAGCTGCTAGAAGCCACGCTTGGATTAGAATCTTCCTGACCTCTATTTCCCCATTCTGGTCAACACTGTAAATAAGAGTCATTGTGTACTTTAAAGTTAAACATCTATGGGAGGGTTAGGCAATGCACTGTACCCTGTGCTTCCCAGGACAGGTTCACAAAACTGAACTGGATGTCTTTTCGGAAGTGCATGGATGGACGAGCTGTTGTAATGCATATTATCTCCATTTCATTCTTTCATGGCATAATTCACTAAATCATAATCATAAAATAAAAATGTATCACACAAAAATCTTCCAACTGAGGTAATGTATTTATACATTTATTTATTCCTGCTGCTCATTTATTTACTTTTTTATTTATTTATTTATTTATTTATTTGAAGTGCCAGTCTTTCAGGAAGAGTATACTTTAAGGAAAAGCGGATAAAGAAATGATTGATTAGAATCACTTTTCCACCAAGATTGGCTTAAATTAACTAGTGTTGTAATTATCATGAAACTGGAAGACTTTTCATTATTTTATTAGTCTCTGATAAGTGTGAGAGCACAGTTACTTTATTTGGAGGACCACTGCAAAATAAATGATTTATGGATGAGTGTCCCATTGTAAGTAATGTATCTAGCAGTGTAAGTCACCTTGGTGAATAAGGTGTGTGGGCTGATAACACTACATAGAGTCCATTGGAAGTTGCTTTGGAGAAAAGCGTCTGCTAAATAAATAAATGTAAATGTAAATATCTGACTGGCTGACCACTTAACTGCCATTTTAGCATGTAAAAATGATGTGCATTTCTTCATAGTAGCATCCACATTGTTTTTGAGGCATAGGGACATTGAATTATATTCTGTTATCAAGCCTCAGCTTCACTCTCATGGTGTAACCCATTCTCATTGGACTGCTTACATCAAAGGTTTCAACGAAAGGGAAAAAAGGGAAGAAGGTACACTAGGACACACCATGCTGTGATAAGAATGTGCCCTTCCATCTACATACCACACGTACAGACACAGACCATTCTATTGAGTAACAAAATAGAGAGGAAATTAAATAAGGTCTTCCTGGATGTAATCATAGGCAGAGGAGTTTGAAAAAGTTCAAGCATACTTAAATTTCTCTCCCAATATTTTTCACATAGCTCCACCAAGTTACTGGCATCATAGTAGCACAGTGGGTAGGTTTAAATCTAGCTCAGTCTGTGTGGAATTTGTATGTGATCCCTTCAGCTTTCCTCCCACACTCCAAAGACATGGAGTTCAGGTGAACTGGTGGTGTTGAATCACCCTTAGTGTTGAGTGGGTGAGTGATTGTGTGCATGGGGCTACCCTGAAGGGGTGTGGTGGTGTGACAGGTTCAGCCGGTGCCCGCTGTGTGACAGGTCTGGGGTTTGAGCTCTGCTTGGGGTGCCTTGTGCCAGACTGGCATCCTGTCCTGGATGTGTCCCCTCACCCTTTGGCCTTGTGCCCTGTGTTGCCGGATGAGGCAAGCGGTTGTTGACGACGGATGAATGGGCTACCCTGAAATGGACTGGTGTCCCATCTGGTGCATATCCCTTGTGCCCAGTGATTCTGAGATAGCCTCTGGACCAGACTGACCAGGACAAGCACTTAGCAAAAGTGAGTGACTGAGCACTGAATTAAACTGCTAATATTTTTGGTGCCCCCTGTAACAGCTACAGTTACACCTAGAGCTAAGTATAGTATTCCTCAAAGACAGCACATTATGGCAGGTGGTTAAAGAGCCGGGTAAGTGCCGAACGGTTCCAGGAGCAAGCAAACAATGTAGGCATATGCTGTTTGCTCCTGATTACTTGAGCACAACATTGTACCTGAGCTGTGTCTTTAAACATCATAGTACCGCTGCAAAGACATGCAAGTCATCCTGGATTCACACATTTGTTAATATATTACAACTTGGGTGCTAAGCTCACATCTCCTGATTTTATCAATGAGTACCTTAGATGCTAACAATGCTTTCTTCAAACATTCCATCAATGAAAATTATACAAATGGATATTAAGAGTGTCTATTGTAAGAACATTGAAATATGTTTTGTTATCTCCTTATTTGCTATTGGATATCTATTTGAATCCCTAAGCATATGACTGAAAGACAGTGTCTGGAACATACAATGAATAAAAAAACATGGGCATCTATTTAGGTCACATAAGCCAGAAAATACAGCAAGCTGAGATAAGTACCATTCAAGCGCTCTTAAAAGCATTTGTTATACCTTGTAACACTGTAACATAACTCTTATTTACATCTTCTGCAATTCCGTAGGAAAGAAAACAGGCTTTGGTCACATTGGACAGTGAATCTTTAACTTATTCAAAAACATCATTAAGAATTGAGAGGTCCTCTGTGCGCTCCCTTTACAGCTCTTCATCCATTGGTCTTCCGCATGTCCTCTCCAGTGACAGTCTGAAGTCTGCCATTATACAGTCCTAGCTCTCATTAAAAAATTACATTATTGTACAAAATTCAATTATCGTTTCTATACTTGTATAGATGGAAAATATCTCAAAAGAGACAGCGTTAACCAAAACACTATTACCTTATCAGTTACTTCCAAATACTTCCAAAATTGAGAACATCGGTTCAGTTGCTGTTAAGATGTATTTAGTTGGCAACAGCAGGCCTACTGAGTGCTGTTATCCCTTTGGGAAATCTAGCTCTAGTGAGCAATAGCTACAATGGCAATGATCATGTGCTCCTGGGAAGTACTAAACAATAAATCTTAATATAGGCATTAATGGGGTTATGAGTCTTAGAGTTTTGGATAATACTAGATGGCTGTGATGTTGGGCACTTCCCTCAAACAGACAATTTACCATCTGTGTCGTGAGATTTGTTCGAGGTAATTGTTCTTATGGTTTTAACTGAGTATCAAAAGATGTACAAAAAGAAAAAGCCAATATATACCATATGGATATACAACAGACATTAAAACATTTTACCATTGATAATCGTTAATGCACAATTTGTCTAACCAAAAACCATCCACCTTAGTTGTACAGCTCCACTGAATTTAGTTGCCTTTTAGACAGTGGCTGTGCTGTCATTTGCATTCAGAGGGAGAATAGTTGACACATGAAACTCAAAGAGCAGTGATTTCCCTATAAACTCAATCCAAACAGCCAGAGGACATACTACATACAAGTGATTCATAAGAAACTACTACGGTTATATCCAGGCCAGAGTGCTGCTTTATTAAGTGAGCGTAAAATTTTATTGCATAATCATTTCATAGACTATCTCTGATCATGCATTCATACATTTTTCTTTATGGGGTGGGCAATTTGTCTTTTCATGATCTACATGACCTGCAGTGTGGTGTATCAGTGTTTCCCTGGTATCCCAACAACACAAAACACTGAGAGAGCAATGAAATTAAAATGATTCTATAGTGCATTGCATTAAAATGGACTTTCTTGTTAAAAAGAGAAAAGCAAGCAGATTAAGGCTAAACAAAGCTTTCTGTGAATTCAGTTCGGGAGAACATTTGATCAGTTTTCAGTGCAGTCCATGTTTCACCACTAAGAGCAACACTTGCTTCCATGCATGTGGTCCTTAGAAATTCTGAAGTGGAGGAACAGCGAGGAACACCTACATCTAAATTTACACACCTAAAATTTGTGAAGTGACGCATTTGTGACCGTAGGCTTATTGGTTCTGTGCCACCACAGACCGTGTCGCTCATATCTTAATCATGTTTCATAGTGGTTCCAAACAAGACCAAAAATGTGTGTGAGATGTATCCTACACAAGCTGTGATCATCTCTTGCAACTGAAATTTTGCATCAGAGATGCCTTGCAGTTCAGAGGCTCATGGAGAACAAACTTTGAAGGAACCAAATGCCACATTGTCCATAATAAACACCATGTTTGAACACAAGGATGCTTGTAAGTGTGCTTGGTACCAGAACTCCTTGAGCCAAAGGTCAATGATCGACTTTGTAGTCATTTCACCTGACTTGAGGCCACATGTTCTGGACACTCAGGTGAAGAGAGGTGCTGAGCTATCGACCGATCACCATCTGGTGGTGAGTTGAATCAAATGGCGGGGAAAACTGACGGACAAACCTGGCAGACCCAAGTGTATAGTGAGTGTGTGCTGGGAACGACTGTCAGAGGATCCTGTCTGGAATAATTTTAACTCACACCTCCGGGAGAACTTCTCCCATGTCCTGGAGGAGGTAGGGGACATGGAGTCGGAATGGACTCTGTTCAAAACCTCCATTGTGGAAGCAGCCAGGCACAGCTGTAGCCAAATGCTTGTTGGTGCCAGTCACAGCGGCAACTGAAGAACCCGCTGGTGGACACCGGTGGTGAGGGAAGCTGTCAAGCTGAAGAAGGAGGCCTTTAGGGCCTGGTTGGTTCTGAGGACTCCTGACTCAGCAGATAGGTACCGGCAGGCAAAAAAGGTAGCAGCTGCTGCGATTGCAGAAGCAAAATCCAGAGCATGGGAGGAGTTTGGAGAGGCCATGGAAAATGACTATCGGTCGGCTTCAAAGAGGTTCTGGAGAACCATCCAACGGCTCAGGAGGGGTCGGAGGAGCTTTGCTCAAGCTGTGCTCAGCAAAAGTGGAGAAACTCTGACCTCAAATGAGGACATTGTCAGGAGGTGGATGGAGCACTTTGAGGAACTCTTAAACCTGAGAGATTTGCCTCCCTTACAGGAGTCAGGGCCAAAGGCTTCCAAGATATCAGTATCCATTTCCCTGGTGAAAGTCACTGAGGTAGTTGGAAAGCTCCACAGTGGAAAAGCACCAGGGCTGGATGAGATTTGCCCGGAACTGCGTAAGGCCTTGGATGTTGTGGGGCTGTCATGGCTGACACGCCTCTTCAATGTTGCATGGACCACGGGGATAGTGCCTTTGGATTGGTAAACTGGGGTAGTGGTCCCAATCTTTAAGAAAGGGGACTGGAGAGTGTGTGCCAACTATTGGGGTATCACACTTCTCAGCCTTCTTGGGAAAGTCTATGTCAGGGTGCTTGAAAGGAGGCTCCGGCCGATAGTTGAACCTCAGATTGAAGAGGAACAATGCGGATTCCGTCCTGGCCGTGGAAGAGTGGACCAGCTTTTTTCCCCCTCACAGATAATTGAGGGGGCATGGGAGTTTTCTAATCCAGTCTACATGCATCTACATTTACATTTATTTACATTTATTCATTTAGCAGAAGCTTTTCTCCAAAGCGATGTACATCTCAGCGAAAATACAATTTGTGCATTACATTAAGAGAAACAGACACAGCTGCAGACATGATTCTTAAGTAAACCTAGTTTGTTACTTTCCACTTGATGCACCAATATTCATCGCTCGAGTAAGTGCATAAAATGCAGGATAGATGAATCCTGATAGCCTTCCTATAAATTTTATCTTTTGTTTTTTTGCACCTCCAACTCTGAGTCCAGGTGGAAGAGTTTAAGTATCTTGGGGTCTTGTTCACGAATGAGGGGAGAAGGGAACGTGAGATCGGCTGCAGACTAGGAGCAGCGGCAGCAGTAATGTGGTTGCTGTACCGGACTGTAGTGGTGAAGGGGGAGCTGAGCCGTAAGGTAAAGCTCGCTATTTACTGGTCGGTCTACATCCCCACCCTCACCTTATGGTCATGAACTCTGGGTATTGACCGAAAGAATAAGATTGCGGATACAAGTGGCTGAAATAAGTTTTCTCTGCAGGGTCTTGGGACTCACTCTCTGTGACAGGGTGAGGAGTTCAGAGATCTGGGGGGAACTCAGAGTAGAGCCGCTACTCCTCCACATTGAGAGGAGCCAGTTGAGGTGGTTCAGGCATCTGGTATGAATGCCCCTGGGCGCCTCCCTTTGGAGGTATACCAGGCACAGCCAACTGGGACGAGGCCCCGAGGTCGGCCCAGGACCAGCTGGAGGGATTATATCTCCCAGTTGGCCTGGGAATGGCTGGGGATCCCCCGGATTGAGCCGGAGGAAATTGTGAGGGACAGGGATGTGTGGGCCTCTCTGCTCTCCCTCTTGCCACCGTGACCCTAGAAGGACAAGCGGGCAGGAAAATGGAAAATGGATGGAACGGAAATGCCACACCGCCTGGAGCAAGAGGCAGTTAGGAGATTCTCTCAACAGATGATGGGAAAGCTGCCTTTTTGCAGGTGTGGTGTCGAGCACAGAAGCTAGAGCACATGCCAGTCAGATGACGAAGCATCTCTCTTTGCCATAACTTTAATAACAACCATGGACTCCAGCAGTATTGTATTAATGAGTAAAAATTACATATACACAGAAGAGCATGAGAAACAGTATAATTACAGAGGGTTTAGCACACTAACCTCCCATGAAGAAAGCTAATCATTGTCATTAAAGGTCCTTTACAATCCTAGAGCACTGTCGCGTAGCTGCTGCTCCAGAGACAATGTTCCCATTGTTTATTTTCCTTGGAAGGGAACGTCACACCTGTCATTAAGACTTTGCACATCGGTTCTGCTGCTGTTTATATTTCGTGATTCACATCTGCCTGTCTGTGCCTGTAGTCATAGTGTGTGTCAATCTGTATTGTTCACAAATCTAATAATTAATGAAGTGAATAACATACTTTTTATGCTTTGTTATCATGAGAACTGTAAAGTTTCTTTGATTCTTTGAATTTTTCTGTTTAGGAGTATTTTTCTTTTTTCTGTTTTCTGTTATTTTATTTTATCTTTCTTATTTAAGTGTGAAAAGGGGGGCTTTGTGGCGCAGTGGGTTGGACCAGGTCCTGCTCTCTAGTGGGTCTGGGGTTTGAGTCCCACTTGGGGTGCCTTACGATGGACTGGCGTCCCGTCCTGGGTGTGTCCCCTCCCCTCCGGCCTTATGCCCTGTGTTGCCGGGTAGGCTCCGGTTCCCCGTGACCCCGCATGGGACAAGCGGTTCAGAATGTGTGTGTGTATTTAACTGTTTACTAGCTTTTTTTCTTTTTTTCTTTCTGAAAGTCAACACAAGGTCAGACCGTATTGTACACCTTTTGGTAGGTCCTTGTGATGTGAACATTTAAGAGAGAAAATTTTGTAGATGCAAATATTTATGTTTCTTTTTATGTTTACTTGCTTGATCTCCACTTGTCAAGTTTTAAAAATTTGTTTATTGCAGAGTGAACACCACCTGCACTTCCACAAGAAACCATTGTCAGCAGCAAAATGTATTCAGGCAGAGGAGGAAAGTCAGAAAGGATTAATTTGCATTGTTTCCAGTGTTTACAGCTCCTGTCTGGTGTTTCTTACTGTTGGTCATCAAAAACACAATGACACATTTCAAACTTGTTTAAAGGATGTTCCCTACAGATAATAAAGCAAAGTGAAAGTGGCCAGATGCTGATGAATATTACACCTGCTTTTTGGAAGGATTGGTTCATAGTCAACAATAAATAGTAGGTTGTGGAGAACAGCAGGTTGTGGAGAATATGTATTTTTAGTTTCAGTTATTTTGAAATAGACAATGTTGTTGCAAGTTAATTGAAGATAATAAAATAAAAGTATTGCAACTGACTGATGTGCTGTCCACGGAGTTCCCTGCTTCACACTCTGTTTTCCCACAAAAGGCTCTGAACTCGGAAATCTTACACAAGCTCAATGAACGGTTGATGGAAGTATAGTATAAAAAAAAGGCTTTACAGCAAATGATTAATTATTTGTAGCTCTGTCAGAGGTTGGTAGAGAACCCAGTCACTGAATAAATCAAGGAATGTCTGTATTATTAAGTTTTTATTGATTATGATATAGTAAGTACTTTTCTTCGCTGAGCAAGTGTTGTGTGCTGCATCACAGTAAACTTCACACAACTGAGTGACTGATGCTTGAAGCTTTAAACTTTAATTAAGGTAAATAATAGCTTTCATGCATTATTATCTTATATTTCCAGTTTGGCTAGAAACAATTTTAAGGGTATTCTGAGCATTGTGCTGGCTATATGAATCATTGGGCTCTTTTGGAATCAGTTATGGGTTAAATGGGACAGACTGTCCAGTCTGATCTGGTGTCCTGTGTCAATAAATAAATAGATATCCCATGAGGATGTCAAATGTCTGTTGTTACAGGAAATCCTGTTTTGGGTGGGGGTTTAGCATGTGACTCCAGTCTGTTGCCAGAATTGAAGCAAAACAGTCGTTTAGTGTTCCATTAACAAATAGTATTTTCCAGCGTCATGTTTTGCGCCACTGTTTTGACGAGAGGCACTGAAGCAGGACCT
This sequence comes from Scleropages formosus, assembly GCF_900964775.1. Classification (NCBI taxonomy): domain Eukaryota; kingdom Metazoa; phylum Chordata; class Actinopteri; order Osteoglossiformes; family Osteoglossidae; genus Scleropages; species Scleropages formosus. Next base: position 25,519,934 of record NC_041807.1, on the reverse strand, counting down.
GTTCACGTGAGACAGCCCTCTGAATCGCTGTGATTTTCCTTGCAAGTCAGGACTCCAGCAAAGTTTCAGGGATAAGGGTTGCATTTCTGCAAAAAGCTGAGGTTAGCACTGGCAAATTGAGGAACAGGAAATGTTGTGGCTAATGAACCAGAGATGTTTGAGAGCAGCGACCATCTTATTTAATAATTATTGTGTTGACATTTTAACCCAGAGGCAGGTTTGGTTCTGATCAGGACCGTTACACTGGTTGCAGGAATATGTGAGAAAAATGTCATTTTGCTACATATTTGAATTACACAATAAGACTTTCTGTTTGGCTTTGTTAAAAATGTATTAAAATATATCTCTGTCAGAATAAAGAATCAGAGTGATGAATTGAGCTTCATTCTGCACTGATTCTAAATTAATGCCATGTATTTTGGCTAATTTTGGATAATTACTGTGCTGAATCATTACTTAGAACAGCAGGTGAAAGGCATTTAGCAGCCATCTTCTAAATTGGCTTTCTCTTTAATCCAGTAGCCTACTGGGAGCTTTTATAAATGGCTGTAGTTGTCTGAACACACAAAACATCTGTAATATTTACACTCTCTAAAATTAACAGAGACTTCTAAGAGAAATTTAGACAAGAGAGTGAAATGCCCTTGGACAACCTACTTTAGATAGTGTTGTTTTTGAAGAGGGGGGGGTGCAGTAGCACAGCAGGTTTGGCCAGGTTCTACTCTCTGGTGGGTTCAGGGTTCAAGTCCTAGTTGGGGTGCCTGGCGATGGACTGGTGTCCCATCCTGGGGGTCCCCCCCCCGTGCTGCCGGGTTAGGGTCTGGTTTGTCGGGACAAGCGGTTTCAGACTGTGCGCATGTATTTTTGAAGAGTGATGTACAGTTTGTAATGTCTGCTAAATTAATGTAATACTTTATTGCAATACTGACCCTCACTGGTGGAGGGTACAGTTCTAGTTTGGGAGGATATGACATCGTGTTCAAACACCTCCTCATGCATTTTTTTTCCTTTATTTGAATGTCAGATAGTTCCAGCGTTAAACACATGTAAACCCTCACAGCTGTACGTTTCCTGGTTTAGATCTCCATCCTTAGCCTCAGCACCTGTCAACTGCAGGGTGTGGGGGGTTTACAGATGGCATTATTTAGCTAACACAAACCCAGTTCAGTCTCCTCTTGAGCTGTACTGCTTTCTGCCTCAGCAGCTTGCCTCTTGTACACTTTCATACTAATTTAACATCATGAAAATTTGGTCTAATCCTAGCTTCATGCATTAGCTGCTACAGTATCTTATCTTAGATGATTGTGGCTATTCTGTATTGTACAAGCCTACCACTTCATAGGATACCAGTGCTTTCTTCACAGGTGAAAATCAGCCACCACGGAAACTGGTAATGCATTTATTTTTTTTATGTACAAAATAAATCAGAATCTACAAACTGTACATTTTTGAACATGCACACACTTCCAACAAAGCATTCAATTCAAAACAGAACATTTTAACAAGGCTATTTACACAAAAACATAAGACATCTTTTTCCAGATGAACATCTACCTTCAAATACACTGATCACATTTGTTCCAACAAAGTGGTTCAGCTGAAAACCACAGATGACAAAAAAAGAGCTTTATTCTGCTCCCACAGCTCACATACCGCATTAACCTAGGGAAATGAAAGCCGCTTTCTTGACCCCCTTCAACACCAGACATTCAGGACCACCTATACAAGTCATAGCTTGAGAGGTGACCAAAAACTACTACTTCTCCACTGTCAGCCCTGTGGGTTCTCAGGTCATTATGGGAGGGATGGACGAACAGCTCATTCAATTTCAGTGAAGCGAGCAAACATGGCTTTGCGCACAGCATCCTTGTAGGTGTCGGATGCTGAGAGGGTATAAGAGCTGCCCTTGGTTCCCAAGCCTGCTCCTTTTGTCCGCAGTTGAGCCTACAAGAGAGAAACACCAGGCAGAATTAACTAAACCATAGCTGTCAGAAGAGCCTTCTGGATACATGAAAATTGTCTACTTTTAAAATATATGGGTAGCTTCTGAAACAGCCACTCTCGCCTCACAGGCAGAACTCACCTCAATGGGCGCCGTAATTCCCTGCTGGTTGCGGCCAAGGCCCTTGCCCTCCTTCCAGCCCATGGCCTGCAGCATCTTGCTCCCGATGTTGTCACTGTTTAGACCATCTTTTGTGGGCTGCTCATAGTTCCTGAAAAGAACAGAGATAGATCACATAACATATACTGATTACAGTTACAATTCACACTGTTACAGCCTGATAAGGGAACAATAGTACATGTGCAGCACAGCAAGCCATGTACATGTTCTTCAGGGCACTTAATACAAGTCTGAAGAAATGGATGAGTTCCAAAATTTCAAGTGTTGCTACACTTACACAGTGGGAGGCTGGGTAAATTTCTTCTTTTTAGGCACTGGAGGCTCTGGGATGCCGTATTTCTCTCTCCTTTCAGCTGCTCGGTCTCTGTACTTCATCTGTTGAGGAAAGTGCATTGAACTGTGAATTTTAGCTGTCTGTGTTAGCAGCAAGATACATGTCCTTGTATAACAAGTCAACAGTCAACAGTTCATACCTCAGTTTCTTTCCTCTCCAAGTCCTCTAGTTCTGATTGAGACAACCTGGATCTTTTGTAAACTTCAATGTTTTGCTAGAAAGAGAATTATGAAAACACTCCTTTACATTTGCAAGCAAAGACAACTTTATATTTCCAGTTGGTAGAGGAAAAAATTAAGTATTCAATTTGTAATGGATTTTCTCATACTGTTACAATACAAATAAGATTATGATAACCATTATGTAAATCCGTCTCGGTCACACAAAGGAGAACATGCTCCATAGAGTAATCATACCTTGTGCAAGTCAGAGAGCTGCTGGTGTCGCACTAGTGCTTCCTTGTTGGGGAACTGTCTTCGACACAGAAGGCAGGCCATCTTCTTCCAGTCTGTCAACTTATCAGCCCCCTCCTCATTTCGTTCAGGCTCTGCCTCCTCAGGATCACTATCACCTCTATACGCTGCTACCAAGCCGACCTGTCAAAAAAACAGTTAACCATTTGATTATTTGGGCCTAAAATAAATTGAAGTTTTTGGTAGAAGAACAGCCAAATATGTTAATACAAGCTCACTCACTGTAACAAATTCATCTAATTCCTAGTATAGACAAAATTCCCTACCAAGACAATAATACCAAAGATATCATACCCACTAAAACGTCATTTCGTGTACTTTGTTAAAGCATAGGAAGTTTTCACATTTGACAAATCTCCATGAAAGAGTTCCAGTGAACGCTTCTCTTACCTTTGCTTGGTTTTCCTCATCATTATTCTTCATAGGCTCAGCTACCAACTGTGGCTTGTCCAAAATGCCAGCCTGCTGTAAAGTCCAAAAATCTCAGTCTCTGTTAACTGGTATTTAACCTTAAGGAGATCTGAGATTTCACAGAGTCAGGTAAGCTAAAAGATGCTTCAGAATTCCTTGCGAGCCATCAGGTTTGTACTGAATCATGAAACTTGCTTCTCCAAAGTAACCTCAATACAAATAAACAGAGTGATAGAATTACCTTTTTCTCAAACAAAGAGAACCCTGCATCTGCAGCAGCTGCTTCCTTTCTCTCCTCCTGGCTCACAGGCTGGAAGCTGCTCTTGAAGTTCTCTTTTTGTTTATTGAGGCTCTTTGCCCAACGCTCCATGTCTTTGGCTATCTACAAGAAGCACCCCAATGATGAAATGGTTGACAGACTCCTTTAAATGCACTGAAAAGCTTGAAACTATTAACTTAATCCCAGGAAATCAACAAAATTTAATTCAACCATAAAACTAAACATCTTAGACTGCCATCCCAAAAACTTAAAAAGTTATGAATAAGTTTATTTAATCAAATTTCACATTAAAACTGAATTCAACTTCAAGTAGCAGTTCTTTGCTTAAGAGCGTGCCACTGGGTAATTTGATACCGACGTATCTGCATAAATGGGATAATTTAAACATGCAATGTTGCACGATTTTGTAAAAGAAAATATAGCAACAGTAGTCTTTTTTAGATATTGTTACTCCAAAGTCATGATCCTCAGCTCAACAATGAGTGATACCTGCTGTGCAGTCTTGCTCTTGGGCTTCTCCTTCTTCTCCTTGGGCTCTTTAGGCTCCTTGGTGGTTGCAGCTGTCGAGCTGCTGGCACTTGAGGCCTGTGCTGAACCGTTGTCTGCTGCAGGTATATAGGACTGTTTTTCACTGTCCCAGTATAGGTACTGCTGTGTCTGTGAATTGTAGTAATACTAAGAACAAGAAAAATAGAGGTCAACAAATGGCACATTTAGAAAAATAGATACAGTGGCAAATAAAAAGATACTAAGCACAAGTACAATTAACTTCAATTGCCTCAGTGATGGAACTCCACTTAAAAGGAAAAGTTTAAACGTATGTTTAATGTACATGAACATCTTGTACATTAACATGTATTTACTAAGCACATGCACAGTAAAGTTTGCATTTCATCTACTGACACATTTAGCCCTATGCAACAAAAGATTCTCTACTTCCATCCAAATGCGAAATCCAAATCTGAGCACCTGTGTGTTTGGATCATAATAGAGTCCTGTCTGTGGGTCATAGTAGTAACCTGAGGATTCATCATACTGGTATGTGGAGGTGTCAGGAACAACTGAGGAAGACAGAAAATGATCATCTCAAACTGCCACACAAGATTTATCAAAATGTTTTCAGTATAAATTTGAACAGTATTTTCAAAAGGGTCACTTTTGCATCATTTAAATGAGGCACAAAAATTAACTATAGTTATGGGGAAAGATTAAAAACACTTTTCCTACCCATAAAATGTAACAGCAGTCCTTACCCAATTTATTATCAGATGCAGGTGTTACAGTTTTTGTTGTAGTTGCAGCTGCTGAGGTGGCAAAAACAGGCGGAGCCGTTATGGTTACACTGGCAGTGATGCTTGTAGACTGTGTAACCACCTCTGTCTGCTGAGGTGTTTGTGAAGTCTGGACAAAAAAGAAACAGTGAACATCTGGAATACCTGAACTGTCTCAGACACATACTACAAATCTGAATGAACATCATACCCTTCTCTCAGAGGGGAAAAGAACAGCGTAAATCACTGAAGATATACACAAAGGGCCTCAGCTACAACAGCTGATGCTGTACAGCCCTGTTGTGAGCAATATGGTGTCAGTGCATTTTACTGCATGTTCATTATGGAATACTTACCTGTGAGACTGGCTGGCCAACGATATGGGGCTGGTAAACTTGTGCACTCTGAGACACTACCACTCCAGAAACAGCTGGGACAATCTTCACCCCAGGAGCAGCTATAGCAGGAACACAGTGGAGTCAGAACACCCCTGAAGCCACTAAAAACTTTTTAGACACTAAATGTACAACTATGTATCTAGATCTGTAACATTAATTCACATAACTGCTCTTCTACCAAAGAAGCAGAAGGTCACACCCTTACCACCAAGCAATCCATCTCCAGGTGTAGCATCCAGTCTTCCCGCTTGATGATAATATGTACCGTAATCCTGACCATACTGTCAGAGATACAAAATTATCAAGAGCTCTCAACAGACCTATTTTATTTGAAAACACTTAGCAAATCAGCACAACCTAGAAGTGACTAATTTAAGACAAATCTATACAATGCTGCATGAAACTATGTGAAGCCCTTCTGGCCCTTAAGTTTTACCACAGAATCGTTACTTAATCAGCACGAGTCTTTCTCATCTGATATAATAGGTGTGTAATGACCAATTCCATATGTTGGTTTAGAGGAAATGTGTGCAGTTGTGAAAAACAGAAGCAGTGCAGATGCACAAATAAGTGAACTCCAAAGCGAACTCATTTAAAACTTATTTTGATTTAAAGTTTATTTCAAGATTTAGATTTTATAAATTTATTTTAATATTTTATAAGAATACTGAAGAATACTGACCATCTCTATGCAATTCTCACACTTCCAAGCAACACTGTAAATATCAAATAGAATTCAGACAAATACACTAGATCACAAGTATTATTGCTGCTTACCTGTGCATATGGGGGAAAGCCCTCCTGCAAGTAGTTGTACTCCAAAACTCCATCCCCACTATGCTGTGGCTGTCAGTGAACACAAAACGATAACACAATAATTACACTGCAAAGTCATAGCTAAGGAAAACTATTGAAGAAAAGGAGCAGAAAGCCTGGTACCTGGCTAGAAGACCACTGAGCAGCAGCAATAGCTGTGCTGGCCACAGAAAGAGCATTGACACGGTTTCCATCAGGTAAGACAAGGTCTCTGAAAGCCAAGGCATATCACACCACATGACATTACGCAAACTATCCAGGTATAAACAGTAACAAAAACAGAATCTACGCATCAATAGTCATGTTATGAAAGTGACTTATTAATGCAAACAATTCAATATTTAAAAACAGTTGTTAGTTTTTGGAAGAATATGGAGTTAGTGGGCATTAATGGGGAACTATTTCCCCGCTGTTACTCAAATTTAAACCCTTTACAGCAACTCACACAGCAGTTGCATTGTTTTTGTATAAATTATTTTCACTTATTTCCTCCAGATAAGAGTGCCAGAAAATGAATAACCATGAATTTGTACATCAACCCATTTTCAAGATGGCAGACTCACTTCCTTGCACTTTTGGCATAATCCACTCCAATAGTCTTGCCATCCAGTTTGAGCGGTGGCTGGAGCCCTTGAAGGATCATGAGAAGCTGGGAAGCCTCCTATAAAAATAAATATGTTTCCAGAAAATTAGTATCAGATAGAACAAGGGTTTGCCATCCTACTCTACATGTTTATTGTTTGAACTTCAGTCCACAATTTTTTTTTTGTTTTGTGAGTTGTTTAACTCAATGAATGGTGCCATTAGACAGTGTTTCATATTCTTTCATATTCTCACATCACCATACAAAATCCAAGTGTTCCAAACTTCAGTGAATCACTGATTACTAACAACATCACTAATTAACCAAATCATGCAGATTGCAATTAATCTTTTTGAAGGTGTTATTCTAAGTATTACAAAAACTTAAAGGGAAAAGAGAGGGGAGAAATATTTGCTATGTCACAAAAAAATGTATTATCATCACACATTGTTTAATTCTTTAGAAAACTTAAAGCAAGTCCCCAATCAAAATATTTGCTTTTAAAAGATCAAGGATAATTACACAGAATACACATTGGTTCACCAGAGCTGAGAACCACTGGGTTTGATCAAGTTGCAGAAAATTGGCTTTAGATACAGGTCTCTTTTAGGTGCCTGCCAAATCTGTTTTCTCCCCATCATATGAATACAGTAACAAAGTAACATCTGAAAGGTCTAAATAATTACAAAGCACTAACTGGATCAACATACTAGTGGAGATGAAAGCTGAACAAAGGCAAACCCCCTGTTCTGCCCAGTCTGTTTGTCCTTGATGAGTCTAATGTTGCTTGCAGAGAGGTTGGCATAGGGAGCCAGTGCAGCCATGATGGCCTCTACTGTTGTCAGAGGGGCGATGTTCCTCAGAATTATAGCTGTCAGGAAGAGAATTAACATCACTGAAAGAGATGACCTAAACTAATCCAGGACACAATCGAAATTACTCTCCTTGGCAAAAATAATTATTCTGAAGGACATTGTGCCATGTTGCAAAACAGTGAAGGAAACTAGAACATACCACTGATGTGACATTATTGGAAGTGTAATTAAAAAAACAAAAGCGCAGGTGTCCTTACTGTCTCCACAATAATCTCCACTTTGCTGGGGTTCTGTTACTCCAGTAGTCGTGGTGGCCTCACCTTCTGTTAAAATGCAAACATAACAGGGGAAAAAGTAGTTAAAAACATCATACAAGAAACAACCAACATGAAAGAGCAACAGGATTCCACCAGTTGCTAGTATAAAAAAGTGTAATTCCTAGACAATATCACAAGGTCAATGTATGACAAGGGACTCTCAAGTCTGCAGCAGGCCAGAGTCTTAGACAATACAATCTGAGGACATGTTAGCTGACCTCCCTATTAGGGTGTGTGCTTGAACCAGCCAGGCACATGCAACTGCACGGAGGGACAATGAAATCCATTTGCCTGGAGCAACCAACTGGATGCAGTCAGCAGCTTCTCGATATAGCATACTTACCAACTTTGGCTGCTCCACACCTGAAGCACTTCAGCCTCCTCCGGAAATTGTACAGGCCACACTGCAAGTAATCGGTTATACCATTTTTATTCAAAACCAACTAACGAGTCCCTCCTTAGGTCACGAGGAATCCAGCAAGTTCTTGCTAGAGATACTTACCGCATTTTTGCATTTATAGATGGTACAGCATACAAGACGAATAGTCCCAAGCACAAAATGCAAGGTAACAGCAACCCATGCAAAAAAAAAAACGCCTGACATAACCAGATGTGCCATTGCACCAGAACCTGCGGTTGCTGAAGATGGGCTGGGATGAAGAAACACAGAGAGAGGACACTTACTGTGTTGCAGAGCCAGTCCTCAAACTTGTGTCGGGGGTTGCTGTATTGCATGGCCACAGTCTTCCCCTGGATCACCAGCAGTTTCTGTAGGAGGAAGAATATCATTATTTCAGGCTTCCTGGCAGATTTTGACCACATGGGCTGATCAGGTCTGATTCTATTTGCACCGCAAGAACAAGAGGTTGACAAGGGAGGTGAGGGAGTTCCACGGTAGACGTTCAGGTGCTAGCTCAACAGGTTGTCTTTGCGTGTTTTTCTAAGGAGAGTTCTAGTGGTGTGTCGGACCCGGATGCTGCCGGCTTGCCAAGACTTGGAGCCGGAGCAGAGTGTGTAAAGGAACCCAAGGAGGAGACTTCATAATTTTGTATGAACCTAGAATGAGGTACCGTCTCAGACAGACAAAATACAAATGATTCCCTTTTGAAAAGCACAATTCTCACCCTACAGACATTAACGTTCAAAGAAAAACACTGGAGGCCACAACACATTCGAGCTTCTTAGTTTGCAAAACGTTAATATCCACGCATCTTCAATGTTAAGCACTTTAAGCTGTGAGCTTCAGGGGGTCCTAACTTTTACTCTACACTGATGAAAGAAACAACGGTTTAGCAGAATTAATTATTCTGTTATTTCCTGTAAAATTACATGCGCCTACATCACGCATAGCAACAGTCAGGAGCTGCTCCCTGATCAAGTTAATGCTGTAACATTGTTAGTAGTATTATTAGTTTAATGAAAAAGAATATTTTAAAGTACAGAAAAAATTATGGAGAAAATTAGTTGTATATTTCATACTGCAAACAGACAGGCTATATCCTACAATTATTTACAGACTTGTACAACAAACTGTTGATGTATGCTTTTGCAGAAATTTAACACTACCAATTACCCGCGTTTCTTTGCTCCAAAACCCCTTTAATACAATCTTTTTACTTTCTAGATTTTAACGGTTTATTCCAAGTATATCTTATAATGAAACACAGAAATTAATGTTTGTACATTACGCTTTAAGGAGATGCCAAAAAAAAGGTTAGGCAACAGTCAGTCTCCAAAAAATTATGACTTAATGACTTTCTCCTAAAAAAAATGGGACTTAATGAAGTTCTGAACAAAGCCTACTCTTTCAATGGACCCCCTGGCTTATGAAATAATGTCCGTTATTTTCGTCTGATATCACAGGACTTCTCCATTTTTTCTTTCCAACCGCATCTGTTTTTTGTGTTCTGATCCCCAAGATAAAATCTAGACTTGGCGATTGTGAAGCAACCTGATTGGTCTCCATCCATCGGGTAGCATCTTGCAAGTGATAAAACTCCACGAAGGCGAAACCTCGGCTTATACCTAGAGACAGCATTCAAATATAGACGGGAGTTGTGTTAGTCAAAAACCGTTGGCACAATAATCAAGCTGTCACAAACTGCTTCACAACTCAGATACCCATACAACAAAATGGGGGTGACAATCTGGGTACACGTCACAACCTTTTTGCCATAGCAAGAAATGCTCTCTGAAAACGCCCTTGCTACTCAATCACCATGCAGCAACTTAATAGTTTACTTTAAAGGGCTGGAGTAATATTTTTGTTTTGGGAGGCACTTATACCAAACTTACCTACCTTGCATCATTTTACATTTTAATCAATATAAGGACTTTAAGAGGCAAGAATTTTATTATTCCATTGCTATGGCAAAAATAATCTGAATGGAAGCAGATTGGGCCTGTGGTGTCAAACTGGGAGGAGAATACCTCGGTGCACATGACTCTCACCTGTCCGCTTCTTCATCAACCGGACATCTGCAGGTTTGGGTCCCTCAAGTTGATCTATAGCAGCCCGAACCTGTCAGAAACACAGAGAAGATGAATATTCTTGTCACTGTACAGAGGTGACATCATGCTGATGATATGCGCAAGAAGAGAGGACATACCTCTGCCTCAGTTACTTGGAGAGATAGGCCTCTGAGCATTATGGTCTTGCTCTCCTTCTCCTCCCCTGGTTCGCCTCTGTAGTCTTGATCGGGGTAGTCTCCATCAGAGTGGTAGCCATCTTCAGACCTGTCACTGTTGCGGCGCTTCCTTTCTCGCTGCTGAAAGCACAGTTAAATGCATTAGAGACTCAAAAAAACCATAAAAAAGACATCCAAGACTAGCCTTCGGGCAGAAAAAAATTTATTTAATACACACAAATAATATCATCAGTTTAGATTTGGAATGATATTAGATGAAACTTTATGGGGGATGGCATTTATGCTAACTGCGGAAAAAAAATTAAAGATTAAAAACTACATTACCGGGCCCACGACAACATATCCAAGTACTGATGAGGAAAACTGCTTAAGAGTACAGTGACATCACAAAGGACTCACCTCGGGGCTTTCCTGTCTACAGCGCTCCCCTTCATAGCGGTCACTACGCCTCTCATCGCCCCACCGCCTTGAGTCATACTCTCGCTCCATATCTCTGTCTCGTCGGTCCCGCCAGTCCCCATCATCTCGTGATGAGTCCGGTCCATACCTTCCACTTCTCTCTGTGCGGCTAACTCTGTACACACACAGCAAAATGAGGAGGGTAAGCAATAACCTGGAACCAGAATTCCATATAAAAGGAGAGCAGACACACAAAGGCTGAAAAAAATTCAGAAATGAAAAACACTTTTCTTCTATTCTTACAATATTGGGCCATTCAAAGGAAATTAAACAGCTATTTCTCATTATATATGCGCATCAAATTAGAATATCGGAGATCAAAGTTAACTTTTATAAATATAAACAAACACTACATTTTTTCCTCCAAGATATAATGAATAATGAAAATCAAAAATATAAAGGTGTATCCTGAAAGACAAGTATGTGCTGTATTTGACAAATTAGGTAAGTGCACAAAATGATGATTAATCAGAAGAGACGTATGAAGTCACATTAGCTGGCTCTATTAAATCTCTTCGTAATTGTTCTTCACCAGTCACAGAGCATAAATATGCATATTTAAATACCGCACCAATAAGAAAATTAATAACAGGTCTAGCACAATACATCAGAGCAGTAGAGTTAAGTCTTACCTCTTATCTGCTCCCATGTCAGATGAACCAAATGCAGCTCCTAGCTGAAACAATTAAGAGATCTTGGGGTTAGAAAAACTGATCTAACTTACTAGCTGCAATCTCTACAGTACATTCTAAACATGTCAAATGTACAGACAATTTCTTGTCTGAAAACTACCTTTCAAACAAAAACATGTTTAAAATTACAACAGTATTACAAAGAAACTTCTGAAATGGCATGCATATTCAATTTAAACACCTCCTTTTGGATTATACAGCTCTAGTGAGACTTAACCGAACCCATATCCATGTCTGATATGGTATTATTGACAATAAGTTGCTTCATCTACGACTGTTGTCATGTTTGGGTACTGTGAAAAACATAAGCTAAGCCTACTCCTCTTGCAACAATACAAACCGGGAGTAATCGTAGCCAAAGATATCAGATGAGAAAAAACTCTAACCCCCGTTTACCTTTATATACAACAAAAACCTAGATTTGATTTTGAAGGCACAGTAAAAATTAAGACGCATCTGACTTCTGCACGGTGATGGTGGAAATGTTGATCGACGCACAAGCGTGTCGAGTGACGTCATCCAGGCGCTGGTAACTCCCCCTCTTTCATAATACCCTCAAAATGGGGCCTGAAAGCTACAGCTGTCGTTTAGTAATAATGAACCAAAACTGTTGAAGACGACATTCGTAGTATTGTCGCAGTATTTTCCATGCAAAAGTAATTAAAAATATACAGCTGGAGAAATTCAAGTTTCGTCTAATCGTTTAGAAATACGATCGTATTGACTCAGCAGTTCGACTCAAAATTGAGATAAAAAAAATCATGCGATTCATTCAGTCCCCTTTTTTTAAAGGTTCACACATTCTAGCAGGTGTTCAGGTCATATTTTTATTTAACCATCAGTGACAGTGATCACGACGTCGACGACTCGCGAAGTCAAGAACGACCCTTGCTTGTCACAGCTAACTCGTTTGAGATCGAACAGAATTTAATTCGTTTACATAAATCGTTATGCAAAACTCACAAAATAACAAAAAAGATATTTCAGAAATTACTATGCTTCACCGTATTTTAAATACGCAAGACAGGGGTCACTTCACACTCTGTCTTGCAGAGAGAGAGAGAGGCGCCTAGGGCAGGCAGACGACCGAATCATCATGCCATGGACGGAAGCTGCTAGTGCGAGCAATAGCTACGGTTTTCACCATAATAAACACATTAACTTACCGCTATTATGGCTTTTTGGCTGGCGAATGAATAAATATATAACGAAAACCGCAAAAATTAATTCGCTGTATTATGCAGAATGTTCTGAATCACAACCTACCCATATCTGCTCAACTTCAAGTAAAAATGGCTTCCTCGGCTCGCTCTACCCCTGTGGTGTGCTCACAGATCCCGCCCTAAAGCCACAAGCATCTTGGGAGTTGTAGTTTTTTTTGTTTTTCTTTTACATCTCCTTTTCCTTTTTTTTTTTTTTTAATCCTCTTAAATGTCTGGAAAGTCGGATGAAAACCAAAGTTAAAAAATAGCGAGACACTCAGTTACGGAACCTGGGTTTCGTTTTCACACTTAGCTCAAATACAGAACATATTAAAATAAATTATCAGCTATTGGACCTCCATTGAAAAACCCAAAATGTGTAATAGTGTCAAAGAAATTACTTAGAAAATAAATTTGAAAACTTTCATCCATCTTAGTATTTCAAATAAGGAAAATATAAGCAACATCTTCAACAATAAACTGGTCATTCATTCACTCATTTTCTTTTTCCCTGTTTCCTTACCTTTTATGACGTTTCTGGGTTACTTTGCATTTAACATTTCTTAATTGCAGCTACCAAATTTTTAAAATTAGAATAACACAAGCAAAGTGCAACAAAAGTTATTGTTGCCCATTCTATATTATATTTAAAGAGAAATGAAAATACAATATGAAATGTGCAAGGACATCACATGAACAATAAAGAGGAGACAGTAACCACAGAATACAAGCTGACTTGGCACTTCGAACCTCCAGCGCTGTTATCCATCCAGTCCTTTCATGGTTCTTCTCTACACAAGCTTTTTAATATTTTTGTAAATGAAGTGTGTCGGCATTCTACAAGGTTCACACAAACAGTAAACAGATACATACGACAAAGGCAGACTGTTCCATACATATAATATAGTTTCTGGAATATAGTTTTTTTTTTTTTTTGCAAAGTCACAATAATAGTTTAAAACCAGCCATGAGAGTTAAGGGGGTAAAATGTGGAATGCAGCATCACAAGCATTGAACAATATTGAGTATAAAAAAAAAAAAAAAAAAAAAACTGAACACGCCACCGCTCGAGAATGCCGAAGTGGTCCACTGAAAATCATTAAACACGTGAAACAGTTACACTAAAAAGAGCATATTGAAAGGAAATTGCAGGGAAATTCTGGAGGTCTTCCATTTGTAGAGCAGTGAATGTGGTGCTTTGGACTTAAGTTAATGTCTCTCCTTTGGTTACCTACAGAGAGAGAGGAAATAGAGTTACTGTGGGCCCATCAGATTTGGCAGCAGTATACAGAGTAAAGAGTGAAAGGCGAACCCATCAAACACACACAATCCAAGACACTGTGAGCATAGGTAAGTGTGTGTGTATTAAATTGTACATAGATCACTTACTCTGGCCTCAATATATTCAATTCTCCTCTCCAGCGCGGTCAGCTTCTCATTCAAAGTAGCCAAGCGGGATCTGCAGGACATGTCTGAAGAACACAGTAATTTAAGAAAACATTCGCACACACGCACAGACACATTGGCTGAAGACACTTGTTCCGATTCACTAGTTTTAATTAATTGCTATTTTATAACGATATGCAGTGATTTTTCTTCCATTCATTTATTTTTTTTTTTTTTAAAAAAACCTCAGATCCCAGGAAACCGTGAGGTACCCTACGTGTATATGAACCTATGGAGGTCTGTATATGAACGAACGAACGTACATACATCATAGGTACGTACGCGCGCGTATGCGCGTGTGCTCAGTAGCGCCAGTTCTGCCAACTCCATCAAAAAAGAGAAACGTAGACACGTACCGAAAGCATAATCTCCTGCAACTAAATAACAATACATGTTATATATAAATAATACAAAAAATGAAAGAAAACAATCTGTTTACGACACCAAGTTTCTGTTGGACGACATCCACCAGGTCACCTGGCCGCACCGTTTACGGCGGTACTACGGACAGCTGAGTGGGCCTCGCGCCTTCTTCCATCCACACTGAGTCTGTTTGTATTCGTCGTACCACCACGTTTATATTTGATTTATTCGTTTTAGCTGATGCCTTTGGCTTTCGCCAAATCGAATTACAATTTTATTTACCCATTTACAGAACTGGATAATTTTACGGGAGTAAAGTTGCTCAATTGTTATCGAAGGTGAGGCTCAAACCTCGACCTTCGCCTCCAAAGGCAGCGCCAACCACTACGCTACCTGACGGATGTGGGCAAGAAAGAGCGTTAAATAGCCGTCATTTATTGGCGATTTGATCATTAAATTACACTCAAACTCAACTTCAACTTAAGTACTGTCACTCCCACACAACACACAGTTAGGACATGAAAACTGGGAGTGGTTTCTCCTGGACCGCGGTGTGACACTGAGAGAACATGATCACGTACTGTTACTGCTACAATACAGTATCCAACTGAACACACTGTGTGTGTGTGTGTGTGTGTGTGCGCGCGTGCGCTCGTCCGGCCTCCAGACGTACACAAACAACAGGTGCTGCTGTTGATCATGGTATTATAAAGACCCTCGTCTCAGTCCGGCAGAGCTCATTCATCATTAAACCCGTAATTCAGTGTCGCATCAACTGTGGGCAGCAGCGGCGACGGCAGCCCATAATATGCTCCATCATGTGTCCTAAACGGACGCGCTAACAACACACACACACAGCTGAGCTACCGTTCAGCTGCGGCTCGCCCGCCTACCCACAATGCCGGTGCGGAAATTTCGTCTACAAACACATCATTATGTCTCATTTTACTCGTACTCACCAAAGGAATTTAGAAAATCGGCTATTTTCTTGATGCTGCTGGTTATAACTTCGATATATTCCCGGTTGGCCCAGTCCTGGTGGATCTCTCTCTGGACGGGGTCTTCCTGGCCCGCCATTTTCTCTCGGGTTGTGTTTCCCGCCCGGCCCTGCCGCCAGGTGGTGCTCATGTCTCCGAGGCGCCGCAACTCCGCTTACAGCCGCTAGGGCCACGAAAAGGTGTGAAAACCGTTGTTCGTGCGAAGCGGCAGCAGGGGGCAGAGTAGTTAGAGCGCCCACCTCCACGTTTCACTTCCTGCTGTAACACCCCCGAGCAAGGCGTTCACCCTAAATTGTAGCGGGCAGATTGCTTTAATTGAGGTGCTTCGAAGAAACGCATCAGCTACATGAATATATCCAAGTTATTAGGGGTTTTCAGAATTGTAACTGATGAGTAAAGTTTTTGTATGAAAGCGGTGGTCCCTGAGGTGTCACATCTTTAATTCTTTCTGACACAATGATTAAAAGAATTTCCAGCATGAAAACTGAGACTGTAGCCCAAAACTTTTGGGTTGTACACAAAAAAAAAAAAACTGAACAGTAAATGTAATGTTAAGCACTTTATTATGAGTCATATTCAGATTTTACGGTTATAAGTACACACACACACACACACACACACACACACACACAATCTGAAACCCCTTGTCCCACAGGGGGTCACAGGGAGCTGGAGCCTAACCCAGCAACACAGGGCACAAGGCTGGAGGGGGAGGGGATACACCCAGGACAGGACACCAGTCTGTCACAAGGCACCCCAAGCAGGGATCGAACCCCAGACCCAACGGAGAGCAGGACCCAGTCAAACCCACTGCGCTACTACGCCCCCCATAAGCATCCCTATTAATGTAAAAATACATGTAGTGTGGGGGGCGCGGTGGTGCAGTGGGTTGGATTGGGTCCTCCTCTCCGGTGGGTCTGGGGTTTGAGGCACCGATGATCTTTGCGGCTGTGTTCACTGTCCGCTGTAGGGTCTTGCGGTCTGCTGCACTACAGTTCCCGTACCAGACAGTGATCCAGCTGGTTAGCACACTCTCAATTGTTCCCCTATAGAATGTGGTGAGGATGGGAGGAGGGAGACTTGATCTTTTAAGTCGGCGCAGGAAGTGGAGCCGCTGTTGCGCCTTCTTGGAGAGTGATGTAGTGTTGGTGGTCCAGGTGAAGTCTTCTGTAATGTGCACCCCCAGGAATTTAGCGCTGCTGACTCTCTCCACAGTCAAGCTGTCGATGGTCAGTGGGGGGTGGTCAACAGAGTTCTTCCTGAAGTCCATCACAACCTCCTTTGTCTTAGTTACATTGAGGGACAGGTTGTTTGCACCACACCATTCAACCAGTTGTGCCACTTCCTCTCTGTAGGGTGTTTCATCATTGTTGCTGATGAGACCTACCACCGTTGTGTCATCAGCAAACTTGATGATGTGGTTGGAGCTGAACTTGGCAGTGCAGTCGTGGGTCAGCAGCATAAAGAGCAGCGGGCTGAGCACACAGCCTTGTGGGGCACCTGTGCTCAGTGTGGTAGCGCTGGAGGTGTTGTGGCCGACACGGACTGACTGAGGTCTTCCGGTTAGAAAGTCTAGGATCCAGTTACAGAGGGAGGCATTTAGGCCCAGCAGGTTTAGTTTGCTGATGAGCTGTTGTGGGATTATTGTGTTGAATGCTGAGCTGAAGTCGATGAACAGCAATCTAACATAAGAGGAGTCTTTGTTTTCTAAGTGGGTAAGAGCCAGGTGGAGGGTGGAGGAAATGGCATCGTCCGTAGAACGGTTTGGACGGTATGCAAATTGGAGCGGATCAAGTGTGTTGGGGAGATTGGATTTGATATGGTGCATGACTAACCTCTCAAAGCACTTCATCATGATTGGGGTCAGTGCTATGGGACGATAGTCATTCAGGCAGGACACAGGTGACTTTGGTACTGGGATGATGGTGGTGGGCTTGAGACATGTGGGGACAACTGCTTGGCTTAATGAGATGTTAAAGATATCTGTTAAGACATCTGTCAGCTATTCAGCACAGTCTCTCAGTACACAGCCTGGTATGTTGTCAGGACCTGCAGCCTTGCGTGAGTTAACCCTAGATAGGATCTTCCTTACATCGACTGGAGACAGATAGAGCACCTGGTCATTGGGATGTGGGTAGTTTGTGTGCAGGTTTGTTATTCTGCATTTCAAACTGTGCATAGAACTCATTGAGTGCATCTGGGAGGGATGTGTCGTCATCACAGGCCTGTGGCAGGGGCTTGTAGTCTGTGATGGTCTGAATAGCTTGCCACAGACTCCGTGTGTCCTTGCTGTCACTGAAGTGATTATTGATTTTTAGTGCATATAACCGTTTTGCTTTCTTGATGCCACGGGACAGGTTAGCTCTTGCTGTTTTGAGGACTGCTTTGTCTCCCGATCTGAATGCGTCATCACGGGTCTTTAGCAGCCCACGAACCTCTGCTGTCATCCATGGCTTCTGGTTGGCACGTGTGGTGATGGTCTTGGTGACTGTCACATCATCAGTGCACTTTTTGATGTAAGCAGTCACTGTTTCAGTGTATTCCTGCAGGTCTGTGTGGTCACGGTAGGTGGCTGCCTCTTTAAACATGTTCCAGTTTGTGTCCTGGAAGCAGTCCTGTAGTGCTGAGGTAGCATCGTCTGGCCATACTGTGATCTGCTTTTGGACCGGTTTGGCAAGTTTGAGAAGTGGTTTGTATGCTGGAATTAGCATAGCAGAGATGTGGTCTGAGTACCCGAGATGGGGGCGGGGTGGAGCTTTGTACGCATTTTTTACTGTTGTGTAAACCAAGTCCAATGTGTTGTTTTCTCTTGTTGCAAAGTTCACGTGTTGGTAGAGCTTTGGCAAAACTGTCTTTAAGTTTGCGTGATTAAAGTCACCGGATATTATGAAAAAATACTGTGTTTGATAAGATGACAGGGGGTAATGGGTGGCATGGTGGCACAGTGCTAGTGCTGCTGTCCTATAGTACCAGGGTGCTGTGAGAGGCTGTGGGTTCAATCCCCACTCAGTCTGTGTAGAATTTGTATGTTCTCCCTGTGTCTGTATGCATTTCCTCCTCCAGTCTAAAAACATGCTGTTCAGGTTCACTCTGTGTGTGTGTGATGGAGAGAGTGTGTTTCACTGATGTATGGATGAGTGACCCATTGTAAGTATTGTACCTAGCAGTGTAAATCACCTTGGTGAATAAGGCGTGTGGGCTGGTAACACTACACAGAGTTCATTGGAAGTTACTTTGGAGAAAAGTGTTGAATAAATGTAATTGTAGTATGAACTCTACTTCTATGACTGGTTATACTAATATTTTTTCAGATATGTGGAAGACAGAAGGTTTATTTCACATTAGATTTAACTGATGTACAGTGATACACCGGTGCATTTAAAAGTGTGTGCTGGCTCAGTGATACAAAACAAATGAGAAACAAGTGATATTAAGTGAATTTAATCAGTCTTTTTAGTTATAGCAAACAGATTAAATACATTTCTAACAGTCATATGATGCCAAGACCCCTACAAATAATGCAAGTTGTCTTAGCTGCATTACAGTTAAAGTAGCTTACCGAGCAAACTATGGGCACTTTTCAAGTCCCAAGCAGTTTTATAGGCCTTTTGGTTTGGATTTCACTTATTGGACATATTTATAAACCCAATATGTAAGTTTCATACTGTTTTATGGTTTTATGTGGCTGTGACATTTGGTAGTCCATGGTAAATGGTTCATCCTGCTAAAGTTACGGTAGGTGTGTATTAATAATAGTAATAATGCTGACACTTTGCCCTTCACTGCCTTAAGCTGTCAAAATGTGATAAAAACAGATAAAACACTTGGTTTCTTTGGAAATATGTTCAGTTATTTTTATCTGAGTGCTACAGTTTGTGTTCACTGGCACGAGCACAGCATCAGTATCAGTTTTACTTATTCTCAGAGTATTATAGTTAGCTGTTAATTCTGACAAGAGACATAATACTCCTTTTTACAATTCGGAATTAATACCAATATGCCTTCATTCTTGAACAAACTGTGCTTCATAGTATATTTTAATGTACGTCATTCAAATGGTCACAGATTTCTCAGTATTCTGATGTGTGATTTTGCAGCTTTTTATTTATAAATGTCAATTGAATTTTGCCATTAAATTCAAGTAATTGGGGATCCAGATTTGCTGTTAACGAACAAATGCAGTTTATGGAACTGTAACTTTTTATGAATTCAATATTTATGAGAAACAGGAATGCATTCACAAATCAGTGCAAGACTGGTTAATTCCACCAGCATGACTGACCATATTTACATTACATCATTTTAGCTGCCACTAAATATTCTAACCACTACATCACCTACTCCATCTATGTCAACCTAAAGATATATATGTTGCAAACATTTTGCCTCCACTTCAAATTTACACCAATGTAAAAAAATCTACTTGTGTACATACACTTACTAAGATTCTGTACTGCAAATTATGAAATAATTAAATGTATAATTAAAAGCACAAATGTGGGGGGCACGGTGGTGCAGCAACCTTGGCTGGGTCCTGCTCTCCGATGGGTCTGGGGTTCAAGTCCTGTTTGGGGAACCTTGAGACAGACTGTTGCCCCACCCTGGGTGTGCCCCCCCCCCCACTCCAGCCTTGCGCCTTGTGTTGTCAGATTAGGCTCCGGTTCGCCGCGACCCCGATTGCGTGTGAAAAGCCCAAATACAATTATAAAGCCATGAAAAAGGAGAAAGAAAGAAAAATTTGTCTGACTGATTTATTCTTCAGGCTGTACTCTGTCTCATACACTATGCTTCTCTGGGAGGCCATGGACCACTGTGAGCCTGCACAGGAAAGTTATTGAATCTGTATGTACTCTGACTTTTGGAAGCCAGATAGATGCAGTAAAAATCAACATGACTTCTTCCACATACCTCTAGAGCAATATACTGTTATTATGTGCCAAATAATTTGGTTCCCCATAAAACCCTGATTTGCCAAAAGCAAGGTCACTGGAATGAGCTATTACTTGTGGGCCGCAGTGTCTATTCGGCAGTAAAGAAGGCCAGACTGCAGTGAACACGCTTGATCTGGTGTTATAACTTCAGGAATACAAGGAAAGTCAATACCATTTAATTTGGTGAAATGTAAATCGTTGCCAGCATGATTATTTTATAGGGTATCAGCAGTATGGTTTCATATCTTTATTTAAGCAGTCTGGGAACATTGTGTAATGATAAGTGCTAACCTTGCCCTCTTTGATCTTGCATACTTTTTATAGTTATTTATTGTACCTCTATTTCACTGTGAAACTATCTTCTTTTTTATTTTTCCCTATTGCCTTACAACAGAAGCCACTTACTGTATATGCTGTTTTACCATTGCTGAAGGTAACATACTTTACAACATTACTCATATCTCTGCCTGGGTTGGACACAGGAGATGTTTACCTGAACACCAACAGAAAGGGTTAGATGAGAAGAAATTAAATTAAAGCACACACTGCTAGATAAAATTAACTTTCTTTACTAAATTAAGAATAATTATCTTTTCGGTCCTTGGTAGCATTCAGACAAACCCATTGGAATGATTTTACTTCAAATCTGAAGTCTTGGACACACTGAAATCTCTTTGTGTATTCTTAACCTTATCTTGTGATATCTTGTGACTGTTTAGTCTTGGATGGATGGATGGATGGATGGATGGATTAGCAATGACCTTTACCTGAAATATTTGTCTCACTGTGTTCTTACTAATGC
This sequence comes from Scleropages formosus, assembly GCF_900964775.1. Lineage (NCBI taxonomy): Eukaryota > Metazoa > Chordata > Actinopteri > Osteoglossiformes > Osteoglossidae > Scleropages > Scleropages formosus. Next base: position 25,498,573 of record NC_041807.1, on the reverse strand, counting down.
CTTTGTTCTAAGTGACTTACAATGTTATTAACACATTGTAAAAGTGCAAACAAAATATTGCCATTTCAGCAACACACTCATCAGTTATAATATAGGTTCTTGTACAATGCTACTGCTACAACAGCTTAAGAAAATATCTACCTTTTTCCAGACAATAGGATTTTTATTCTGTACGACGACATTTCTAGTTGTTACATGGACACTTTACATCCAGAACTGGTGCTTTACTGTTCAAAAGTATCTCTGCCATGTATCAGATGTTTTGAGACAGATACACATTTACTGTCTCAAACCCAGAAGGTTTTTTGGTCTTTCAGTAGTATCAGTCTGACTATATTTAGGATAAATCTAATGCTTCAGTGTCTAAATTACCCTAGAAATCATTACTGTTAAAATAATGATAAAATAGCATAAATAAAGTCTGTGATTAAAGGAAGACCATCCAGTGTCCAATGTTTGTAAGTCACACTATACAGCACCCTGATGGCATTGCTTCAACATGCTATGGAAAGCAAAAGACACAGGGAGTGATCCTATGAGCTTTATTTCTTTGTCATACATGTCCATGAGCCAAATTATTAAAATATCTGTGAAACTGGTTGAAAAGGAAGTGCAAAAACCATCAAAAAAGGCTGCAAAAGGCTGTTGTGGAGCACTGCAAGTTGGAAATGGTTACACGGTGAGACAAAAACCTTATGCAGCAAGTTTTACCAAGGGAAAAATAGATTTTTATTAAAACAACAGTCTAAAAGAGAGGACATGACTTCTACAAGACAAACACTACTGAAAATAATACCAATTAAAGTTAAAAATGAAATTAAAATATTACATATTATATATGTTATTAGGGGGTGCGGTGGCGCAGTGGGTTGGACCACAGTCCTGCTCTCCGGTGGGTCTGGGGTTCGAGTCCTGCTTGGGGTGCCTTGCGACGGACTGGCGTCCCGTCCTGGGTGTGTCCCCTCTCCCTCTGGCCTTACGCCCTGTGTTACCGGGTAGGCTCCGGTTCCCCGTGACCCCGTATGGGACAAGCGGTTCTGAAAATGTGTGTGTATATGTTATTACTGTCTAAGACATAGCTCTACATGAAGGTCGTTTTCATGTTCAGTGCATCACATTATCCAGATTTATTTATGCACATTTTTAAAGCATAAATTTTATGCATTTATGCAAATTCTTAAAGCAGTCCATGACCATGAATGCCTCTGGGTTATAGGGATTAATTTGAAAAAACTGAGAAATGTAAAACATTTTAGTAATACAGAAGCATGTTTTGACAATAGGTAAAACTGTGAGTTCTGAAGACTGGCTGGTTTTGGATTTTCCTCATCCTTTATTATTAGGTTGACCACATCTGGTGTACACATGCACACACACTTTCAGAACCGCTTGTCCCATACAGGGTCGCGGGGAACCGGAACCTACCCAGTAACACAGGGCATAAGGCCGGAGAGGACACACCCAGGACGGGACGCCAATCCATCGCAAGGCACCCCAAGCGGGACTCGAACCCCAGATCCACTAAAGAGCAGGACTGTGGTCCAACCCGCCAACCAACCAACCAACCAACCAACCGCTTGTCCTAACCCGGCAACACAGGGCGCAGGGCTGGAGGGGAGAGGGGACACACCAGGATGCCAGTCCGCCGCAAGGCATCCGAGGAATGCATTTGAAGATAGCAATATTTTCAGAAAGAAAAGAAATGAAGATAGCCAACATTTCTCAGAATGATTTACTGTACTGTGAACTCAAGTGTAGAGTTTGTTTACAAGTGAGAAGTGCAAATAGTGATAGTAAACCCATGGGAGCACGGCACAGTGGTGGGGTGGTTCTGTGAAGACGCAGGTACTCTGAGACTCAAGATGTGAAGGTGTAAGGAACTTCGACCACTGTGGACTCGGACAGAAACACGATGCGGCGACGCAGGGAACTTGGTTCAGTGGAGGATTGGAGACATAAGGATCAGAGAAGGGATGAGCAAGTCAAACAGAGAACTAAGTTCCTAAGCACTGTAGAGGATTCTGGAACCCAGCAGCTGTCTTTCTGTCTTTTAAGGACTTGTTTGTTTGAGCGATTGAAGATGCAGATGTGCTGGTTCTACACTGTTCTGTGTGAGGATCCCTGGTGGTCAGTCGGGGTCCAGCTCTCATGGTTCCTGACATGATGCGGGTGGGACCACACGGAAGACTCCCTCAATGTACATTTTTTGTTATCGATTTGTGCTGAACTTGCATAGCTGCTCTTATATGGGAATCTGAACCAAGTTAGCCACAAGTGTCGCATTTGGGACGGCTTAATATCTTGTGAGGAGAGGTTTTTCACTGGGTTCTCACTCAGGCCACCTCCTGGGAAAAAAAGAATGTAAGCTTTTCTGTTTAAGATGAAAAAAAATACCAGGGCATACAGCAAAAAAAGAAATAAATAAAATAAAATAAAAAACACCGATACTATAGGTTATATATATACCTGGACATACACGAACCATTTGTCTTTTGACTCGCTCACGTGCGAAACCCGCCAGAGAGACGCGCGAGTCTGTCGGTTCACGTGCGTAACGGCCGGCCGAGCACAACTCACCTGACAGCGCCGTATTATAAACTGAAAAAAATCTCCTTTACAGACGTCTGATTTAACCAGTAATTGTCATATCCAAAAAAAATGACTTCATATAAGACTACAGGTAAAAAAAAGAACATAATCGTTGCTCTACTAGACTGGGTAATAGCGACATAAACACCCTGACCCTCCTCACAAACTCGGTCGATTCTCCCGATCGCCGTAACCGCTGGATGTTATTGATATTTAAATACCTCCTTTTCCCCTCGACACACATGGTACTGTACAGTTGCCTGCAACATTTATTAAAGATGCCGATAAACTACAGTTGATGAAGAATCTGGTCACGTGAACTGCCTGCCGGGAAACCGAATTTCCCAGATACTCAGCATGTATAATTATTTCCTCTAAAATCTTTCCGTGAGAAGAGATTTTTTTTACGATGTTTAAGTGACATAAACTCAGAGGAGATGAGCCCATGATTATCAACGTCAAACACAACTTAAACGAACGTGCTCTTAAATGAAATTAATTTTATACTTGTGTATCGCTGTTGGGTCTTTCAAAATGTTTATTGCTGAATGGACGTTTTTTTTTTTTTTTTTTTTTTTTTTATTTTCCACACAGGTTTAAGATGTCTGAGAAAGTTCGTGAATACCGGGAGCGCTTGGCTGCGGCTTTGGATCAAGCACTAGAGGACGATACTCTGTCTGAAGAGGAACCAACATCAGCTTTTTGTGCAGCTTCTCATGGGATGGAGACGGGGCCCTGTGCCTCCTCTACGGTGACACCAAATGAAGCTCTGCCACTTTCGGACAGTGATGTTTCCCCCACAAGGTGCAGCCTGGACTCCCCGACTGAAGTGGGGGACACTGGAGATCACAGGTAAGTACATCAGGTACACTTGCTCCTCGGGTTACGAACGGACAGGTTATGGATCCCCCAAGATACCTAAATCTGGAGATTTCCTCAGAAATGCACACTTCCTTCATGTTTCTATCTAAACTTTGTGTTTGCAGTGGCGCGAACACAAAATGCGTTTACCTGCTGAACGGATTGATGTCAGTGGAACGCAGAAGAGAGCTGTTCACCTGGTTTAAGTCAGTCCCCTTCCATAGCGTTTACAGCTTCTGTCCGGTGTTCAAGAGCACTGGTGATTCTAGCAGTACCAGTATGAAGAGGCCAGCTGTCGCCATGGAAACTAAAGTGGAAATAATAAACAAAACTGAAAGTGGCAAGAAGATGAGGAATGTTGCACATGAATCAGTGAGCAATCAGGATTGAACAGGGGTTTGGAGACAAAAAAATTTATTTTGAATAATTTTAAAGCTGTTTTAGTATTAATTCAGTTTTGTTAGACATAGAAGTTTTACATTGTAATTTTTAAAATACATTATCGCTTTATTGCTCTACAGTATTGGTAAATCCTATATTTTTTCTAAATTAATCCCACAAATAAATTGAGGGACCTACATATTATTAAACTTTTATTGATTGTGACAGTCGTACTTTGTCGTCACTTTGGATTTGTAAAAAGTTACGAGCAGACCTCCAACTGTCTTCGTAAGTTGAGGAGCTGGTGTGTTTAGGTATTTAAAAAAATACAACTTTAAGTTTTAAATTTTAGGTAACTGTCCTTGACTTTTAGAGAAATGAATGCTTCTGCTTCAAGCAGTTGTGAAGGCTCTCTTTCCCAGCATGGATTCCAGGTCTTAGGTTAGTATGATTAATCATTGTTCTGTATACATTTTCAGGAAGATATAATTCCTAATATAATGGACTGTCAGCTGATTATGAATTGCATGTATCTCTCACATGGAAAGGGAATTCATACATACAGATGCTGGATGACTTGGTGGCCAAGTTGGAATTTGAGAATGTGCTGAACAGCGTGTGTAGTCACCAGAAGCCCAGCAGCAAAGCAAGCTCATGTCCAGTGTTGGGAGATGGTGTCAGCCATGCTGTGGTGGAAAGCACACCTGGGGAGGTATCAGCTACAGGGGAGGACCACGCCATCATAGAAACCGTGCTGGACATGGAGGAAGACTACAACGTTTAAGTAAAACAAAAGGGCCTGTTTACAGAGCGGAGAATATGACAAAAGTAATTTGCAGAACTAGTCTCGAGTAGAGTAAGAGCATATGGGCGCAATAGATTTACCAGCTCATAGTATTTTTGTTTTCAAAAAAGGCTCTTGAATTTACGCATTTAATATGTGCAAATACATGACAGATATGTACATACTTAGGAGGCAGTGATTTCCTTATATTTAGCAAGTTTAGGCATTTCTTCACTTCCTATCTGCTTATCTGTATATTCTCTTTACAATTTTCATGTGTATATAGTTTTGTGCTTTGTGTAAATATTCAAATAAATAGCTAAAAAAAACTGTCATCATTAAACCTTGACTAGCGCAACGAGACAGGTTCAAGTACTCATCTTATAACTGCTGTTTATCTACTAGATAAGAGTTGAAGATATAAATGAGGTTTTAGCTTTGTGAAAGAAAAAGGAAACCAAAGGTTACTCAAAGTTTTTTTTAAATTGTGTGTGTGTGTGTGTGTGTGTGTGTGTGTGTGTGTGTGTGCGCAAAGGAAATAACCAAAAGGCTTCTCACCCAACTGATCTTGCAAAATACTTGTGCCATAAACTAGAGCAAGCCAAGGTTCAGGTGTGTAACTCACACACAGTCTGAAACTGCTTGTCCCGAGCGGGGTCGTGGAAAACCGGAGACTAAACCAGCAACACAGGGCGTAAGGCTGGAGGGGGAGGGGACACACTCAAGACAGGACGCCAGTCTGTTGCAAGGCACCCCAAGCGGGACTCGAACCCCAGACCCGCCAGAGAGTGGGAGCTGACCAAGCCCGCCGCGCAACCGCAACTGTGGAATAATAAATTAATACCTAATATCTGGGAAAGGGGGTGCGGTGGCGCAGTGGGTTGGACCGGGTCCTGCTCTCCAGTGGGTCTGGGGCTCAGGTCCCGCTTGGGGTGCCTTGCGACAGACTGGCGTCCCGTCCTGGGTGTGTCCCCTCCCCCTCCGGCCTTACGTCCTGTGTTGCCGGGTAGGCTCCGGTTTCCCGCGACCCTGTATGGGACGAGTGGTTCAGAAATTGTGTGTGTGTGTGTGTGTGTGTGTGTGTGTGTGTGTGTATATATCTGGGAAAAACTACTTTGTTTACAAACTCTGCCAGTTTTATCTGTACATACTGGAATTCCTAGTGGCTTCTTATATGTAGTTCAGTCTTAGTTCCAGAGAAGCCATAAAAGTTACAACTTCAAAGAATTTAAGAACAGCAAAACAGGTATTCGGTAAAATAAAATTTATTTGTCCACTGATATCACAAAATTCAGCTATGCTTATCATGGACCAAACACTACAGTTAGAGAAGACCTTTACATTTTCTTCAGGCAGCCCTTTCACAAAGGTTTTAAAGGATGCCATCATTTAGTAAAGAGCTAAACAACAGTAGCATCTTGCACAGGAAAGCACAGGCAGAATAAAGACAATGGACACCTTCAATGTAGGTATGCAGACCAGAATGGTGACAAGATAAAATGCTGGATCATCAGGATATAGAAACTGTAGAACTGCAGCAATGTTTCATCACCACACTGCCTATGCCTACATGATTTACTTCCCAAGACCAAGAAGACTTTGGATGTCACTCTCAATATCGATGGTCAAGAACCTTCTGCTGTAGCGTTTAAATGGTTCACCATCAGGGCCAATGAGGAACTTCTCGAAGTTCCAGGACACGTCATTCCTGCACACTGGGCTCCAGATGATGGCCTTTGGGTCATTCATGAGGGACATCGGGTCATCAGTGGGGAATGGTAACTTCTCCTTAAGGAAGACGAACAATGGGTGTGCGTCTGCACCATTCACTTCGATCTTCTCTAGAAGTTGGAATTTAGGCTCAAAGCCATTTCCCGGACGGACATACTTCAGGGAGTTCAGGATCTCATCGTTCTTACAGTTCTCCTATAGGATGGAGTAAAACACATATTTAGCACACAACACACACAGACAGTCTGAAACCGCTTGTCCTGAGCAGGGTTGCAGCGAATTGGAGCCTAGCCCGGCAACGCAGAGCGCAAGGCTGGAGGGGGAAGGGACACACCCAGGACGAGACGCCAATCTGTCACAAGGCACCCCAAGCAGGACTCGAACCCCAGGTCCATCAGAGAGCGGGACCCCGGGCAAGCCCGCTGCACCACCGCGCCCCTCCCCCCAGTTAGCACATATCAAAAAATATTTATTTAGTTAAATAAACACGAATGTACAGCCAATAAGAGGACTGGGGTGGTCCATAGCCCCTATCTTGGAAGCACAGCGTATGAGGTGGGGTGCACCCTGGGCAAGACACTATCACAAGCCAATCTCACTCTCTCTCTCTCTCTCTCACACACACACACACACACACACACACACACACACACACAATATATAAAGCTGAAACTCTGAACAAAGAAGTCATTGGTTTAATTCATTGGTCATTGATATTATGGAAAATGAGTTCAATTTTAATTGAAAAGGCTAGACAACACAAATGAGGAGCACAGGGTGTACAACTGACTAGGCAAATACAGTAGTTTTTGATAACCACACTTCTCCAACCACATAAGTTTGGTTAAAAAAGGGAATTAAAATGCAATGTGGTAACTTTCAACCACTTCCCAATGGATTTAGAATCGCGTCAGCGGGAATCAGATGCCATGGCAATACCGTCTTACAGGCGAATATGAACACGATAGACACATTTTGATTTTGAAGACACCGTTACTATAATATATTTCCAGGTATAACATGATGAGTGGTATAACTGCGATCTCGAGTCTTTTCCCTAAGGCTTATCATGCCGACCTCAATTCATACTGTAACGACCTGGAGTGCCATGTTTGAGCGGGAAAATGGGTTTATTGTAAATAGATGAGAATTGTGGGTAAAACGTGAATTAGCTGACCAGCCGCGATTGTGAGAGGGATTATGAGTGCCAGTATTGGCCAGTGTGGAAGGAGAAGGAAAACTCGACAACTTGAGCTAGCTGGGTAGGTTGGTTTAAAGCGCCGCGGGTCCGACTGAGAGCTTAGTTAATTTCTATTGGTTCGTGCCGACGCCTCTCGCTGCGTGCCGCCGTTCCAATAATCGAAAGGTTCGTAATGAACTGTGTCCGTGCGTCGCCTTTTCCCATAGGAAGTTAACCGAGAGCGCAGCGCTACTGTTAACGTTCATCGCGACGACGTCCCATCAGTCGGCTGGGACCCGCGATCCACACTTCCGCTCAAAATAATGTGGAAACTGGGACAACGAGTAATCAAATTAATCTTTCATTATTGTATTTACTAATCGCCTGCCACATCTCGTGGATCTGCAGGTGCGCGGCGCGCTCACCTGGTGGCCGAACTGGTTGCAGGGCGCCCCGAGGATCACGAGCCCCTTCTCGGCGTAGCGCGAGTGCAGCTCGTTCATCTGGGTGTAGTCCCTGGTGGTCGTGCCTCAGAGCGAAGCCACATTCTCGATGAGCACCACTTTGCCCCTGAGCGCAGAGAAGTTGAGCACCTCTCCCGTGAGCAGCCTGGCCGACAGCTCGTAGAACTTCTTCACACTCCCAGCCATGGCGGAGAGCGACACCAAAGCGCTGCTGTCTCGAAGAAAACTGCGCAATTCCTGCAGTTAAGCGGCTCTATGACGAAAGAGTGGGACCGGCCCCGAAACGAGGGGTGGTGTCGGATTGCAACACCGACCGTCAGAGTTCGCCACCGAAACTGGGTTAAAAGGAGAAGTCTGCACCGCACCACTAACCTCATCCTATGGAACATGAGCTTTGAAACGAGTACAGAAATAAAAATACGTTTTCAGTACCCAACGCAATATTATTACACACTAACACACCCGAGATAACTTCACTTTTACTTACAAAAACACCTCCAAACATTATTTACCATTCCAGATTAACATAAAGCCATACTATTCTGTTCGCTTCAGGTTTTAAATCTTATTAAGTTTATTTAGCAGGTACCGTTAAAAAAGCCTGTCGAGGCGAAGGGTCACAGAGCAAATTCGTGATCTGAGGCAATTCATACATGTACCGTGGAGTGAATACAATCAGTTTACCACAGCTGGATGAATTATGTTCAATATTCGCATTGTTATATACACTTATATAAGGTAAACGTGTATTTTTTGTGTTTGAGAGCCGGAGGGTCGAGGCGCTGACAGGTGGGCGTGTGCGCCATTCTGCCGCCAAGTGCCCTCCCCCTGTGCCTCTCGTTTTATCAGCTCCCAGAGTCCCACCACATTCCTGCAAAGTTTCTCTCATTTAACTATGTCTCATTCGCAATGTGGACACTGGACTGGTGCAACTGGAGGCATTTCCACCTTCAGCCTCCAGCGGGTGACAGAATGTGACGCATAAATGTACAACTCCTTGCGTTGGGTTCTCTGCAAACGCGAATTCGAAGGAAAACCATTCAAAAGCACAGCACAATCAATGACCAGAACCAGCACGGAATCCATTTTAACAGAAGAACAAACTGATCTTCTATTAAAATGTCATTTTCTATGGCAACAGTATCCATTTATACTTTTCAGTGTTTATTGTAAGTTGTTCTGTCTATGCTTAGAAGGAGCCTAGTATTTCTTTCTGTTGTCATATGTTATCAGCCATTTGCATTTGGCATTTCACCCCTTTTACAGTCACTTAGATGGACCAAACCGGAAAATAAAAAGAATCATGGTTGTTTGTTTAGGGAAGTAGCACAGCTTTACTTTAGCCTGTTTAGTATGGCTAGCGACTAACAGCGCAACTAGCGTCCAATGCTAAAATAATCCCTAGAGTCCAATGATAGGATGCTTAGTTCCGCTAGCGTCCAATGCTAAGCTACATACACAGCTAACAATCAGTGCTAAACTGCATGGATAGAGCAGCTGGAGTCTCGCGCGAAGCTACACACAGCGGCTAGCGACTACTGCTAAGCTACACTGCGTTAGCGTCCAATGCTAAGCTACACACAGCAGTCGGCGAGCAGCGACATGCGGATCGCGGAAAAATCTCCTCTGTCACCACCGGATGCTTAAAGTACAAGGGCTTTAAGTGATACAGTATATCCCTCCAGAAACACCTAAGACTGACTAGTATAACCAGTGATTGTTAATCTAGTTACGTGACTTGTCTGGCAGGGTTTAGTCGAGAGAAGTCACTAAATCATTCGGTGCCGAGGGTGGCCAACATACCTGCAGTGCAGGACATTCGATTCGTCGATTCGATTCAGTAACAGTTCACCACCACCACCATGTCCGAGCTTTTGATTTTGGCGCTTATTGTCCTCCTCATCGTGAGTCTGCTGCTCACCATACTGGGGTACGTGTTGTACTCGGGACTGCTGTCTGAAATCTCCGTCAGAACGGGGTCTCCTCCGATCAAGAACATCACGTTCGCCTACAAACTGAAGCAGGGGCCCTACAAAGAGTGCGGGGCGCTTTTCACCGAAAGCTGTAGTATCGGACCCAAACTCTCCAGCATCGGGGTCTTCTATGACGATCCAAACGAGGTGAGACGGAACGGTTTCATACGGAAGAAATGTGCCGTGTTAAGTTCGCTTTGCGGGTCAGCGTTAGCCTACCCTCCTTCCCGCCACGATCGCGTGCTCTTTAACACGTGGCACTCCGTGATACACGATAATCCGGCGAGCGTTCGCAGCGCGCGACCCTCACGAGCGAGAAAGTGAGAGGCACTCAGTGATTAACACGCTGAGCGATGGATACTGCCAGTGGTACAGTAAGTGATGTGGCCATTAGCAAGATTTAGATTACATTCTAATTCAAATTAAAACTGGAGACTTTTGACAATCATCCTTGCTCAGCTGCAGTGTGTCAAAAAAAAAAAAATGTCTACTTATAAATTTGCTTGTAGACATGCACAACAACCACATTTGGCTCTTCACCCAAATATGCCTCTTGCTTGGCATGCAATGTTTAGCCGCTCTTCACTTAAGTTTGCAATTTTCTTTGTTTTTGCAGCTGAGTTGATCTTTTTATCAGTTCTAGTACTGACCACTATCATTTTGTGCTACTTACATGCGACAGATCATGACATGTGCACTGATAGATGTGTCATTACTTATGGACCCAAAGGTCACAGGTTCAATTCCCATCCTTGAGCAAGGTACTTTCCCTAAATTGCTCCAGTAAAAAAATTACCCAGCTGTATAAATGGGTAAATAGTTGTAAGTAACTTAACATTGTAAGCTGCTTTGGAGAAAAGCATCAGCTAAGTGAATAAATGTATATGGAAAAAGTAATGACCCCCCCCCCCCCTTACAGTTAATAACTGTGCCATGTTTAGCTGCAATGACTGCAAACAAAATACTTCCTGTAGCTTTTGACCAGGGTCTCTCAAAACTTTGGAGGAACTTTGGATCACTCCTCCATGCAGAGCTGCTTTAGATCAGCATCAGTTGCAGGTATTCAAGTAAAGACTGGCTCTTCAGGTCTTGCCACAACCTTCAGTTGTCTGACTCAGATCAGAATTTTGATGAACCTTTTAATTTTTTCAAGGAATACTGACATTGACTCAGTTGGAGGTTTGGGATCATGATCTTGCTGCATGACCCAGTTGCACTTCAGCTTCAACTCGCACATCAAGATTTTTATGATGCAAAAATAAATTCATGTATCCTACAGTGATACCAAGGTGCCCAGATTGTGAGGCAGCAAACCCTCTCAGAACATCACACAGTTACCACCATGCATGGCCATTAATAGACAGTTCCTACATTGCAAAGACGTATTTAGTTTTTGCCAGATGTAAGGTGGCCCGTGTCATCCGAAAAGATTCTTAGATTAATCAGTCCACAGGACATTCTCCCACAAGTGTTGAATGACATTAAGGTAACAGCTGGTAATGTAGTAGTTAGAGCTACTGCCTTTGAATCCAAAGGTTGTAGGTTCAGTTCCTACCTGCAGCTGTAGTACCCTTGAGCAAGGTACTTACCCTAAATTGCTCCAGTAAAATTATCCAGCTGTATAAATAGGTAAATAGTTGTAAGCACCTTAACATTGTAAGTTGCTTTGGTGAAATACATCAGGTAAATGTATATGTAAGTGGTTTTTGGTGAAATGTAGATGGGCTTTCATGTTCTTTTTAGTCAGCAGCACTTTCCACCTTTCCACTTTGCTGTGTCTCCCATTTTTACAGTGTTTTTCTTCTGGAGTCAGACACACTGATTTGAGCTGAGTCCAAAGAGGCGTGCAGATTACTCAGCATGCTACTCTGGGGTTCTTATTGAGCTCAAGAATGATTTTAGGCCTTGCTCATGGGTAGGTTTGGCAGGGCAGCCACTCCTAGGTAGATTCCCCACTGTTCCAAACTTTTTCTATTCATGTTTATGGCTCTGATACACATTTGACTGATGTTTAGAGCTTTAATATTGGCTGATTAACCTTGTCCAGACTGATGGGCTTCCACAACTCTTCTCCAGAGGTCTTCACAATATTCTAGTTAACTGTTTGCTTGTTTTCTTTGTTGCCAACTGTTGCTAGTAAGGTATAAGTAGCTAAAATTGTATTGGATAGGGTGGGTCCAAAGTAGGCTTCATTGCATTAAAATAACTGATTCTAATTACCCCCCTAATTATGCCTGATTAAATGACCCCAACCCCTGTGAATTTTCATTATATTCTGGGCCAAGGAAGAGACAACAAAAAACAACAAAACAATACCAGTGTCATTTTTTTTCCCCATCTCAAGTTTCATTAATTTACAGTATCACCGGAACGTAAAAAGCTGAGAAGTTATAGAAAATTGGACAGGGGACAAAAGGTTTTTTTGAAGCACCGTAGACCTTTGTTTGATGAATTTCTTTTGTGAATATGTGTAAGAAGCTGTTTTAAGGGCACTTTGTTAGGAACTATTTGTTGGGTTAAGGACATAATTCCTGAAGGTGCAGGTCTGAGTCTTGGTTGTTACACAAGAGGCATTTTTAATGATTTTCTTGTGAAATTTTGCTGGGTTTTAATCACTTGTTGTTTTTTGAAAAAATTGTTCTTAGTCTAGAAGCATAAAGTGCAAGGCAGGGTACATCCTGGATGGGATTCTGTCAAAAGGAAAATACACACACACACACACACTTTAGATTGCCCAGTTCACCTGAAACACACATCTTTGGGCTGTGGGATGAAACTGGAGCATCTCAAGGAAAGTCATGTGCAACAGGACGTACATGCAAAGTCAGTGTAGGCTGAACTATATTCTAACCCATGTCTGAACATATTCAGTCTTCGTCATCTTATCTTTGATCACAAACACACCCACACCAGCAGTAAACACTAAATTAGTGTCACTCCTTTTCTGTTTGATGACATTTTACTGCAAACTGATAGCTGGATGGTGAAACAGAGGTCATTTCCTCTCTGCAGTAGACAAATTTTAGAAAGGAAAAAGTGAAAAGAATATAATTATAAACATCAATAATAATAATAATAATAAAACCTGTGAATATTATCTCCAAAAATTCATAACTCAAACTCTCTGCAACATGAGGAGCCAGTGATGATGATAAGAGAAATGAACATGTGCTCCATGCCTCAATGTGGCATTAGCAAATTACTGGTTGTGCATCTCAAAATATAATTGCCCCATTATATTAATTGGGAGATTGTTATTAATCCAAATTCTGCAGAGGGGTTTAAAGGTAATAATTTGGTCACAGCTTGTGTGCTTACTAAGAAAAGAGCCTCGACAGCCTAGTAATTCCCAAGTTCCGTGTTAAATGCAGCTTGGATATGAAAAAGTTGTTTTTTGACATTATTTTCTGTTTTGTTCTTCTTCAAAGAAGAACTTTGCTCAGAAAATGCGTAGAACTTAATTTGCTGTTTGTCAACACAGGAGGAGAGGACAGGATGATTGAAGATGCTCCTGTTGGATGTGTCTGGCCACTTGTTACTTACATTGTTCTCAGGGTCCATTAATTTTAATTGAATAGGGACATTTTTCCCATCTCCTCCCTTGAGACGTGCAGTGTAATGTTCCCATCTATATTCCCATCTAGTGTTGATGCCTTGAAGAAGTCCATTATGTCTGTCTGTCTTCACTTGTCAGAAATAATAGTGTTTGATGGTTAGACTGGAGCAGTGACTTCAGTCGTGGCGAGTTTAAATACTGGAGAGAGGACATGGCATCACGCTTAAGCATCCTGGTGAATCTGCTTCTTGCTCATGTTCATTGAGTCAAAAAAAAAAAAAACGCTGTTAACATCACTCAGGTTTAATGTGGTTGGTATGTTTCTTACTGTAGTATATTTTTTGATAAGTGACTTGTTATGGCTCTTTATACTGAGCTCTATAATGCTTTAACACAACTTAACATGCTAAACGTATTAGGTTTTAATTTAGAATGCGTTCAGTTTGTTGCTTATTTGATGCTTGTATTGAAAGTGATTTGCAGGGTTTGACCCATTTATTTTACCGGAGGTGGTATCATTTCTCAAGGGTTTTGCAGCAGCAGGAAGAGGTGGGCCATGAAGGAGTAATCTTCAGGTTGCAAGTCCAAAACCTTCATGGATACGCTGTCTGCTGCCGTCGTGCAATATTAGTATTTTACTAAAGAAGTTCCGTTTAAAGCACTTTGTTAAAGGTACAATAAATTGATTCCTCTGGGTCTCAGACTAAATTAGCGCAGGACTTCAATTATATTCTGTGCCGTATCGTAAGTCTCTCTAGCTTTAGCACAGGGACTTTTTTTGTTTGTTTTAAACACAGACCTTCATACCTTATGTAGAGGGAACGAAAAAATACACTTAGGTCTTCGTCTTGCCTTTTAAAGTTTCAGCTTCAGTCTTGAGAGAGATGGCCATGTTTGGCTTGTTAAGGAAGTAATTTTTTCAATCTAGTGCTCAATTACTCAGGTAGATTGAGAACAATCCCATCCTGCAACGCAAAGGTACCCCATTTATTTGTAATATTCACAAATGTGTATAGGGACATTTCTTTTGCTTGCTCCCATATGGAATTTTTCTGAGCTAAATTAGATGTATAATGTGGAAAAGTTATTTATATAGCTAAAAAATGTTCTGCTTTCTTTGTATTCATTTTGAATTAAGGAACCTGTAATTGCATTTTTTCCTTGCCAATAGGTCCATCTAGTGGTTAAAGGGCTTTTTAAAGAAAAGAAATCTCTTGAAATTTCCAATTACAATAAAATTAAATTTTGTCATAACTGTTGCATATCCTGACCTAGATGCTCTGTTTTAAATATGGTATGAAAATTGTGTGGCTGATTTCTTAATTCAGTGAGATGGTAGATTTTATTTACCACAAGATGGCACTCTATACATAAGTTCAGTATGTTCTCCTTTTTGAGGTGAATATGGAACTTAAACTTCATGAAGGAAAAATATGTCAAGGATTTTTATGCTTTGGAGATATATTTTTTTACTTCCGTGTATCACAGTGTAATTTGCATTCACTTTGTTCTCGTAATTGTTGTTCTTCCTGTAATGTAGTTACACTCATTTGATGTTTTCGCTAATATGTTGCACGTCTTGGGTTTTATAGCTGAATTTATTAGATAACGGTGTTTTCACTGTTCCACATTTGTTGAGGGTTTGCGCTTTGCCTGTTGTGTTTTGTTTAGACAGGAGTGTCATGAAGCGGTTATGGATGAGAACATCTAAAATATCCGAGTGTTTGTCCTTCGGTAACAGCAGACATCTGGCAGTGGTGTGAATCATATTGGAAAACTCTGGGTCGTTCTTCATAACACCGTCTTTAAATATTAGTACAGCTTAGAGTTCACGCTGATACAGCCGTTTTTCTTTTTTCGTGAATTCCGATCTTACGAGGAGTCCTTTTGTGTCATGTGAGTGGAAGGTGTTTTTTGCAGCTCGTCTTCCTTCCACCGCCCTCTGAGGGTGAACAGCGTTTTGTCTCCCCACCCTGTTAGTGGTTCTCTGAAAGTTTATGTATCCAGGCTCGTTTTCTGCCTGTTGTCAAAAACAGAAGATAAACCTTGTTCTGTGTTTGGTTCAAGTACTCAGCATGTACTGGTTTGCCACTAAATCCAGCTGCATTCAACATGAAGAGCTTCAACAGGGAAGGAAGGTGTGCAGGACAACAGCAAGCCCTTGGATTCAAACCCGGGAGTTGTCCTTCATGAGGAGGTTGTAGAGCCAGATGCACAGTGCTCTGCTCGCTGGCAAGTCACCGTCCGCATCTGTCATGCGATCTTCCACATTGTCTCGGTTGCTTCTCGGTCGTTCCAGAGGCAGAACTCGGAGAAAACCAACAAGTTATTAGACGTAAAGCAGCGTCATAAACAGCAAATACTACGGGCTTGGCAGAAAGAAGCCTCATTCAGACAATTAATTTCGGGTCTTTTAATCAACTTACGCCAACAGAGCCATGAAATTCTGGCAACTGCTGTAACATAAATATAAGGCCAAGTATCAGACTGAAGTAAAACTAACCCGATCCATGATTAAAAATGACATTGTATGAATATTTTATACTGTTATTTTTTGGGGGAAAAAGAGTCTTTTTGTATGTTGGAATTTGAATCGTACTCTGGGTTCACTTGGATTGTCAGTGTGGCTTCCTCTACATTTCTAAAAACAGATAGAGATTAATTCACAGTTTAGTTGAACTGGTGGCCCTAAATTGCTCTGTGTGTGTGTGTGTGTGTGAGTGAGTGTGTGTGTGTGTGTGTGTGTGTGTGTGTGTGTGTGAATGTGTGTGAGTGAATCCTCTGGGACACACCGGTGTCCCGTCTCAGGTGTTCCCTGTTTTGAGCGTTTTGCATTTCGGAATTGACCCTTGAACAGCGCATCGATGTTGAAGTGGTGTGTGAAAGGTGGCATGGAGTATCTGTATTAAAACGTGTCGATGGATGGCGTATCATGGTTGCTGCTCGTGCAACTGTTTATCATCATCATCAGAGTTCGTCTAATCCAGTGATATCCATCATTCACTCTTCACTGTTTCCCCTTAATTGTTTGTTATCTAGACACCGCTCCTGTCATCAGCGGAGGTTTTATTATCGGCAGTCATGGTGATAATCCAGGCTCAGGTCCATTGTGGTGTGACCGAGCGCCATCAGCGTGGATTAGCCCACTCGATTGGCAACAAAGCCCTTTGAGCCCGAGTTCTTCTTTCCCAAACCTCCAATTAGTGGCAGGACTCGTGTTCTTGCACACATGGGTGGCCAAGGCCCCATTGATTCCGCCCGGCTGGCATGATGTTGAACAGGCAGCTTGTTCCCCTTTGGTTCTGCAGCATCTGAGGTCACTTCCAAGGTCAAAGGCCCCAGCAGAGTGTTATTTGGTTTTTGCCAGGAGAAACACTCCCACAACAGTGAATGAGCCTTCATTTGGTTTCTGCGCAATTGAGGAGGGTGGAAAAAACTTCCAGAAGACAAGGGCACCCTGTGTGATGTCATACGGCCATCCTGTCTCTTCACACGCGTTTGTTTTGTCGACCAGCCTAAAACGAGAGGCTTGGGTTTAATAGCGGTAACCGTAGTTACTGGGTCACAGCGATTCCTCGTTCTCGAAATTGATTAACCGCGTGGAATGAAAAGGGAGGTGTGGGACCCCCAGTCCGAGTTGCTGCTGTTCGCTTCTTCTGATTGGCCTAAAATACTTCTGGTGAGTGTTTTTGCAGAGGTGACTGTGTTGACCCTGAATACATGCCGGGCCCTTATGGACACCTAGAACTGGAGTGGCGAAGTAGATGCCACGAGCCGCCATGTGATCCCTCGTTGTCACGACAACTTTCCTAGTGTTGCATTTGCCACACTTGCAACTTGTTTTATTCATGGTCTCTGGAGGAGGAAGCAGAAAAAACAGAGGGATTTAGAGAAAACGAGTAAAATATGACCCACGTGAGATGTTTGTTGCTGAGAAGATCTCCTTCAAGTGACAGCAGACTCGATCCTGCCATCCATCAACACAAATCGCAGAGCAGACTTCCAAGTGACTCCAAGCCACCGATTTATCAGCATTTCAGCAGCCAGCTGTCTGCTGATGACTGGCCTTTGAAAATCAGCTTGCCGTGACAAGCGGAAGGGCACAGGTGGCTTTTAAAATGGACGTGAAATGAGTAAGCAAGCACCCATCGAAAGATGTTTCGAACTCATTTGCCAGATGGCCTGCAAATCACCTTGTCTCTTCTGCTTCCGTTCGTAACATTTACTCTGAGCAGCGTGGAGGTTTGAGTGTAAGATACCTCAAGAATGCTCCCACTGTCTGAGGTGACCCCACCCAGTAGATACTCCTTTCTACTGATTTTTCTGCTTCTTAGTTACTCTGATTTCTCTTTTATAAGAAAAACTTTGAAAATTATGGGCTGGAGTTCTGAGCTTGACTTTGAGCTCCTCCTCCTCCTCCTCCTCTGCTGAAATGGGGCCACTGATGGCACCTCTGTGCATTTGGTACCTACCTTATGCTTTTCGGGCCATGTTCATGTTGTGTGGCCTGTGATTGCAGAAACACCTGGGACGTCCTCTCATGCTGTCACTTGATTAGGAGCCACCTTTTGCTGGAGCCGAGAAATAAAGTGGGAGTGACACACATGGTAAACCTGGGAAGTGACCTGAACGTAATTGATTCTATTAGGTGACCAGACAGAACTCCTCTGCTGAAGAAGTGGGCAAAGTGGGCCTGGTATGGGGGTTGAGCTTCTGTGGCACGGTGTCACCTGGCTTGCATCATTGCCATCGCTGTTGCCAGCAGGAGATAGGAAACCCAGATGTCAGGAGTGTGTGGAGCACGGGCAGCACGGCTCTTTGCACTAGTCTCCTGGATCCTGGTAGCTCCTCTTTCAGTAGGTGAGCAGGCATCATTTAATCATTTGTATCTGATTTTCAGTAGGTGTGGAAATTAACTGTCGAACCACAGTCCGACACCTCGGGCATTCTTTCCCTTAACTTCCACTGTATAGTGGCAACTCGCCGCTCAGTCAACACCAGCCCAGTCCATACCATAAACAGTTTCCAGTTTCCTCCGTGCAGCCCTTCCAACAACAAAGGTTGTGAAAGGTTTTCCGAGTCACCATGCAAAGAAAAGCGTGATGGGAAAAGCCGTCACGCTGTCAGGTTTACCATAGTTCTGAGATTTTGTTTGCAGCCCAGGACTGTCCGTCCTGTCCCTTTCTGGGTCAACAGATAAGTGCTGCGACTAATAGGACTTGGAGAAATCTGCAGAAGCTCGTCCCCTCTGCTGCTGAGACATGGCCTTTACTCGCAGGATACCGGATCTTGTGTAGTGTTCCCTTGGCCGCAGGCTAGGCGGCCCTCCAGCGCGTCACTGAGATCCTCGGGACCTTTTCGGCAGTCAGGCTGCGACGCAGTGCAGGTGAGGATAAAAGTGAACTTTTGCTCCAAAGGACCGGAAGATTGGCGTGTTCATCTGCTCGGCTGGTTGCTGTGACAGCTGCTTGACCGCAGCTTGACCATTCCGCAAAGCTTTGACAGTGATGTGGCTTTTACTTCTGTCCTGTTTTGGGAAGCGTTACCAAGGAGTAATGAAAAGCAGAAGGTGGAATTTAGAGGCTTAAAATTGTGACATTGGTATGTCTGCAGAAGTAGGTATTTCCCAAATTTAGAAGAGTGATTTCCAATTACTATTTTAATGTTATTTTAATGGGCAGCACGGTGGCACAGTGAGTAGCGGGGGTGTGAGAGGATGTGGGTTCGATCCCCACTCAGTCTGTGTGGAGTTTCCATGTTCTCCCCATGTTTGTGTGGGTTTCCTCCGGGTGCTCCGGTTTCCTCCCACAGTCCAAAGACATGCTGATCAGGTTCCCCCATAGCGTGTGAGTGACAGAGAGAGCGTTCTACTGATGTATGGATGAGTGACCCAGTGTAAGTAGTGTATCTAGCAGTGTAAGTCACCTTGGTGAATAAGGTGTGTGGGCTCATAATACTACATAGAGTTCATTGGACGTTGCTTTGGAGAAAAGCGTCTGCTGTGTATTTAAATGTAATGTCTTGTTGATTCCTGGTTTACTAGCATTCAGTTCTGTGTATGGTTTTAATACTGCAGGGCTGTTACCTGGTCGTCACAAAGGTAAGGTGTGTATCTTTGCGATACACTCTACCAAGATGACTGTGGTCCTTACCCGATGGGTTTCTCTGTGCTGCGTAGCACACAGTTTGGCCAGTTTTAATCGAAATAAGCACAAAAAATGGTTACGGTCATTTATACTGAAAAATAATAAATACAGTTACCATATGTTTTCTTTAAAATATTCCCAAGCGCAAATATCTTAATTCAGTCTTCTTGGGGGCAGTCTTTGTCTGGCTGAGAAATAAGTTTAAAGTATTTTTATTTCCAAATTTCTTTACTAATGGCTTAATTACAGTTAAGTCCTTAACATCTCATAGTTCTTAAGGTAGATGGGTACAGCTCAGCACTAAACCCATGTCCACCATGTGATCGGGTCCAGTACTGTGCATCAGAACTGGCTGAACGGGTGATTTATTGAACGCCGAGAACTAACGGCGAATATTTCGTACTATTCGTAACCGCATAACTTTACCAGTTTTTGCACGTTCCCAGGAAGTGCAGGAAGATGGACAGCCCGCTTCCACATGTGCACCACTGAGCTCATTCCAAGTGCAATGAATGGTGGGCGGTTCCCATCACTGGTGTTGGTTTGAGATAAAAATTGCATGGAGTGCTGCATCTCGCTGTGTTGACAGCTGACAGTGTGCAGGAGATCAGCTGCCATACCCTGTCTGACTAAAACCCTACCAGTAATGGAGTCATGCGGTTCAGTGTCCGTATGAACCACGTTTTGCGCTTTAGGTGTTGCCCTGCTGTTGAACTCTGAGTCCTCTTTGAAAACTACCGGAAGTTTCCACTTTGTGGGAACCGTTGTGGAATGAATCTTGAGTCATGTGAGTAAAATGCTCCGGCTAAATCATGCATGTCTTTTATTTTGCAAAATGAACTGCTTGTCAGAAGGGAAAATATAAATAATAACCACGTGTCTGTATCTAAAGCTCTTCATCTGTTGTTGAATTCACTTTTGTTTACCCCGAGTTGGAGAAAAGCATGTGCTAGACGAAAAAATGTAAATGTAAACAAGATCAATTGTCTCGTGATGTGGTTTCAGTTCACCGTGAACAGGAAATTTCATGGCTGCATTACTGCTTAAATACCGGTCTAATTAGGTTTCCGCATCCCAGACGCTGTAAGGATGGTGGCAGAAGACCTCTTAAGGTTTCCCGTTGTTGTTGTGTTTGCTAAGTGTTGGGGAGGGGGCTCCCTGGGGAACTGTCTCTACCTCGATCCAAAGTTGCAATATAAATTCACCTCAGGCTGTCATTAATGTGGAACCTTATCATTTCGTTCCTTACATAATCATTCATCAGATGGATTTTTAATGAATGATCATTCATGTGTGGTTGCCCCCCCCCCCCCCACCGGAGTTCATGTCTGTTGTTTTTTGGTAGGAATGGCTGCCATATTGCTACCCTAAACATATTTATTTACCATTTTTTAGCTGACACCTTTGTTCAAAGTGATGTAGAGTGTTTCTGAGTAGCTCAATATACAATAGTATTTCAGCTCATTATACAGCTGGGTAATTTTTAGTGTATAAATTAGGGTAAGTAGGTTGATTTAATGTACTACAAAAGGAGCAGGGATTTGAATCCCGGTCCTTTGATTGCAAGGTGATGGTTGTAACCTTTACGCCACCTGCTGCCCCTATGAGGAAGTGATCACTTTAATGCCAGTGGTCATCAAT
This sequence comes from Scleropages formosus, assembly GCF_900964775.1. Taxonomy (NCBI): domain Eukaryota; kingdom Metazoa; phylum Chordata; class Actinopteri; order Osteoglossiformes; family Osteoglossidae; genus Scleropages; species Scleropages formosus. The sequence goes on along the minus strand of NC_041807.1, from coordinate 25,477,267 downwards.
CACGTTTGTTGAAGGCAGGCGTCCTGAAGGTTTTTGCTCCAGCCGTACACAACATCACCTGAGTTAACTAATCAGCCTCCTGTTGGAGTCAATACTGGGTGAGTTTTTCCTCCATCCATCCGTTATCAATAACCACTTCTCCAAAGCTGGATTGCGGTGTTTCGAAACCTATAATGGAGTGCGTGAGACCTGGAACTGTCAGGTGAGCTGTGTATTTCAGCTACATCAGGTGGTTTTGCGCATTGTTGTGAAAAAAGGCGTCAACCACACTTTTGCTAACAAGCACTCTGACTCTGGATCACAGCACGTCTACTTCCACGGGTGATTAGTGTTTCATATCTGTACTCTTCTTTCATGAATGAAGGGCAGCGCTGAACCAGATGCCTAATGATGTGGAAGTATATACTTTTTCTGATGATGACTTTGTGACAGAGTGCTCTGAACCTTGTATCAACCCCGATGCTATCAATGCCGTAAGGAGCAGGAAGACTGCGTTTCTGATGGCAGGGGGTGGTTTGCTTCTGACCTGACCCAGCTGACCCGCTGCTTGTTCTGTTTATAGCCACGTCAGCCTCGGGTCGCTGGGCTTTCAGGGGACGTTTCTGTGGTTCCCACGAGAGATGGAAAGTGATTTAACCTGTCAGAGAGTCATCAGTTAAACATGTTTTTTCATTATCCCTTGTTCACTCGGGTCCCCACCTTTCACGCAACTTTAACGTCAGCTGCATTTTCTCACTTTCTTTCCCTGAGGTCCAAAAAGGCTTGGATGATAACTGTCCAGCTTAGAACGGATGGTTACAATGCCTCGTTTCACTTTTTTGTTCACTGTAATGCTAAAGTGTACTTTCGCCCAGGATGTCATCTAACCCCTCTGGTTAGCAAAGGGCTGTTTCTGCAAGCACTGATCATTTGCATTCACCCCCACAGGAACAAGCGGGCAGGGGGAGGGCGAAATGCCATGCGCATGGGATATGTAATTTTCACTGTTTTCCTGTCTTGAGTCACCCTACATGGGCAGCGAAAGAGAAACCGCAGATTTCTTCATCCTTCCAAAGAGCTTTTTTTGTCGCATCCTGGTGAAAAAGTTTGTTTTTGTTTTCTCTTGAAAGTCTTTTTTTTTTTTTCCTCACTTGATGCCAGGCACTGGTTCCTTCTGAGTTGTCTCTTGAGCTTAATAATGGTAAGGTATTATTTTGGACCCAAGCATTTTATTTTTGTTAACTGCCAAAGAGAAGCACTGTTCACAGTGTCTGCCGTGAGCCAAACTTCTGAGCAGTAGCCATGAGCTGTGAGCGATGAGGTTCGAGGCTGATATCCTCAAAGGCTATCGCTCGGGGCAACGACAGGGCGGAAAGCATGAGATGAGGCGCGTACCTCCCAGGTACCCTTGTCCTAACTGAGAGGAAGCGACACAAAATTGCCCGGCTTCATGAAATAAACCCATACCGTTCTATCACCAAAATTGCTTTTGGAAATGAGATCTGTTTCAAGAGACCCTCGGGAACAAATGCACAGAAATGTGGGGGAAAAGAGGAATAGCAATGAGTGGGAACCATTTTTGAGATCCAGAGTGTGAGGCGGTTTCTTCCTCTCCCTACCTCCAAAGGACCGTGTGTCTAATTAGCGAGAAAAGCCTCGGAAACGTCCCGGCACCCAACGCGCCAATTATCGCCCAGGCGAATCAAAGACTTCTTTCCATGGCACTGTCTCCGCAGTTTGTCTATTTATTCATTTCGTTTCCATTGTAGTGGCACACACTGGCTTCAGATAGTGTCCCGTCCCCCCCCCCCATTCCTTCGTTGTGCCTCATCGGTTTTGCTGGTCGGTTTCAGAGCGAAGCTTCCTGCATGCAAACCCCACTTGTCCATTGTTTCGTATGGCTGCTTTGTGTGCAGTAGAGCTTCTGATGTAAGGAAATAAATAAATAACCGATGCACGGAGGATTTGTTTCTCCCTCCTAATTGGCAAAGTAGCCTCTAGGATTTGTTTTCTGAAGGGCACAAAAACACTCATCACCTGATCACCAGATTCTGAACCCCACGGTCTACATGGCAGCCTGGGAGCCCCGTAATGAGCGCCGCTCGGGGAGCTTGAGGGGGAACGAAATGGATGAGCTTCGAGAGCGGCGTGGAGCTGCGGGAGAGACGCCAGCTGCGCTCTGCACCAAAGTGGATTCGGAAAATGCCCGGTGACGTAGAAAGAAAAGGTGGTGCGGTGTGTTAGGAGAGGAGAAATTTTAATGGATCGAGGACCTTATCATACACTATTCGGTGACTTTTGCCTTGTTTTCTTGTGGAAAATGAATGACCAGACGGGTCTGTCTGTCTTATGGTTTCTCAGGCTTTGAAAAGCGCCGTGATGTGCTTGATTGGAATGGGAGCCGCCTCTTTGAGTCCACGTACGGCCTGTAACGCTGCTTCGTCTGCTCATTTTTGCAATGGCACGAAGTAGTTGTCATGAACATGGCACCAGAAGAGAATGGCTTCTGAGTGCAGCCGCATTTGAGTTGGGGTGCCGTGAGGAGGGCAGGGATGAGGTTAAGGTTGTGCCCGAGAGGTGGAGCAGTGCAGTGTTTGCAGTGTGAGGCCTGTCAAGGCTCCCGCAAGTGGATCTGTGGGTGAAAGGCGACTGAAGGTCATAGTGATAGGTGTGAAGAGGCAGCAGGAGTCTTGCGTGCAGCACTTAAGCGGGGATGTCTGGATGGGGGGTGCGGGACACTGTGCAAGATGCTGTGCTCCATCTGGTGTTGTTTGTCAGACAGCTTCAGCTAAAAGGTGCAGGCAGGAGTCGACCTTTCTAGCTCCATGGGGACGGCGGTGTCCAGTTTGCAAGAATGTCCCTATATCATTCCCTCAGTGTGGAAGTCACACGATAGTCTGAATTAGTGTCCTCGTATTTAGTACCCCCCCCCATCCAATAGTTGTCAGTTTCCTAATATCACCTCAAAGCGCAGTGGTTCCTTGAGTTACAAATATTTAAAATATGAACATTTCTCCATTTATTCTTAATTGCATTTTTTCACATATCTTTATTTTAACAGAACCCAACTTGTAAATAAATCTAGAGATGTTTGTATTATTAAGCTTTTATTCATTGTGACTGAATGGTAAAAGTGACTGGATTTATGAACGGTCCCCATTGTGTTCATAAGTTGAGGAAGCAATGTATTGTTTTGTCCGCTATATGATTCCACTGGTTTCTCCAATGCAGTTCAGATGCCAAATGCAGTTGGTGGTGTCAGTGCCAGCACACCTCTATGGCTACATGAGTGTGATTTGAGTGTGGGGTCACAGTGTATCTCTGTCTCTGTCTGTCTGTGCACCAGGTGGCGAAGGAGAAGTGTCGCTATGCAGTGGGCAGCATCCTGAGCGAGGGTGAGGACAAGCCCAGTGACGAGATGCTGCGGCTCTACCAGAAGTTTGGCTTCAAGATCTTTTCCTTCCCAGCGGTCACACATGCCGTCACAGCCTCATTTCCTCATCGGACCCCTCTCTCTATCATCGTAGGGGTTCAAAGAGTGTATCCCCAGCTTAGGGCTTATATCAAGGTAAGGCAGTGTTCCCCTGTCCTCCTTCCCCAGTGGCTCTTCTGCAACTGAACATCTGCTGCTGCGGTACAACCTTAAAGTGGCACAGTCTGCACATCTGTGATAATGCCGCATGAGCTTAGTCCACAAAACCTGATTCATATTCGGGGTATGGGTGGTGTCGCCGTTTCTGGGATGAAGGTCACCACATCCACATCACCATGGGGAGTGTCCAGAGAGCAGCAAAAATAAAATTAGGATTTTGTGATAGCAAAATAATCAAAAACTCAGAAAGTGGACCATTTAAAACAGAACAAAGATAAGCTCAAAAGGGGGGGGGAAAAAAAAAAAACAAACTACAACCAAAATGTTCACAAGCCAAAGCCCTACACGACAGACCAGTGCAGGGAATGTCTCTCCAATGTCAGCTCTGTCCAGCTCTTCGTCTTCAGACCAGCTGGTTTAAATCCTTGGCTTGACCGTCCTTTTAATAGGACACAGCTTGCTGCCACTATGCTGAATTGGCACAAACATGGGGGCAGTGGAGACCAGTCCATCAAGGTGAGTCACACCAGCCACCGGCTCACACTGTACCATGGACCCTCATGTCCTAGTTAAAAGTATTATTTGGGTCAAAGATTGATAGGAGGTCTTGACAAAGCACGACAAACATGGCCCACGTCAACACAGGTGCTGTATGATGGGAAGAGTGTTAATACTCTCATGTTTCTACCTGTTCGGTGTCGTGGTTGTAGGTGCTGCTTATTAATCTTTGACATAGCAGTGTTGCCTTTTTCGCCCCTGTGTCCCGCTGTCCTGACCAGCAAGGTCCTGACCTCACAAGGTTTTCTTAAGTGCCTATGGGAGATTTTTGTCCCACCCATTAGGGTGACCCTTTCTGCTCTTATTGTGGTAAACTGCATCTAGCGTCTGTTCCAGTACCCTTGGTTAAGGTACTTACCCTGAATTGATTGTATTATTGGTTGTTATAGCAAGAGATCACTATATGTCACTTTTGTGGTCCACAGAACATTTTTTTTTTTTTTTTATAGTTTAAGCTTGAATTATGGTAGTGGTTAGAGGTGCCACCTTGCACTTGAAGAACCCAAGTCTGAATTCCAGCTCCTGCTGTTGTATCTCAAAGTACAAAGTACTAAGCCTGCATTACTCCACTAAAAATTACCCAGCTGTGTAAATGGGTAAATCGGTGTAAGTAGCTTAATTTTGCAAGTTGCTGTTAGGTTTGGGTCCAGTGGGCCTGCTTGGACTGGCCTGTACTGTTATCTCCTGTGTGGCCCTGTGACTGAGATATGGTGCTGTCCTGGTCCAGCTGAGGACTGCGACACGACTGTGACGGTGCCTTACTTTGAGTTTTCCGGCAGATTAGTGAAAGTCTAATGCACAGGAAAGTGGTAAGGCGGCAAACAGTTCTGGGTGAACTGCCACCAGGGAGCCAAAAACTGCTACCATAAATTGAATCTGTATCATCTGTGTGGAAAGATCTGGACAGATTAATTCAGAAAAGATTCATTGATACTGGCTGGTGCATATGTTGGTTCAGATTCCAGCGTGTTCTTCGAGACCTTCAGAAGCCTCAGGTTCCCGTTTGACCTGTGCGTGTGTTGAGCCTTCACCAGTTCTGACGCATTGCATTGATCCTGACCTGTTTGAAAGCTTGAACTGTCTCTGTGAGGGTCTCCTCTCTTTGCCAGCGAGTTTCTCAGTTCCCTCCATTGAAGACCGGTTATTTTCTGCACTGCTCACCCGTCATACGGAGGACGTCTGAGCAGACCCCGAGGGTGGCGACACCTCACCAGCGAAGCAGGGCATGAGCCACTGTGGCAAATTGAGCGAACGGCCGTGGATGCTCACCTGCTTCTCTTTCCCTTGTGCTCCACTTTCAAAGGGGGAGATCCTCGGGTTTCCTGGAGGCAGCTCGAGGTGTGCGTTAACTGGGTCAAGAGAAGCCAGCGTGTTCCCTGACTGCAGATAGATGATAGAGACACCCCCACCCCACCCACCCCTCTCACGGAATGTGCGATTCACCTCCAACACCCCCCCCCGACACATGTCGGAGTGAACAGTGGCCAAACCAGAATGCAGCGTGTGTGTGTGTGTGTGTGTATGGAGATGGGGACAGAGGGCTTACTGTTTAACGAGCTTCTTCCGCTTTGAAGTTCCCCTCGCGAGTGGTCCTCTATCGCCTCTTCGGCCCACGCAGTGCGGATCCGCTTCTTCCACACTGTCTAATTACGTCTTGCGTAGAAAACCTTGTCAGCCCCTGTTTTCGTGAAAGGAGCTCAAACACAGCAAGTATCTGTCAGAGGCAAAGCGCGTGTAGGTTTGACAAAGTCGGTGGCTGGAGCCGTGCTCGGGGGAGACTCTATGATTGGCTCTGAGTTTGGGTCCTCGCTGGCTTGTCACCGCCAATGACGGATGACTTTGAGGACATGTAAGGTACGGCAGCTGCGACAATCTTCCTAAATAGCAATTGCCAGAGATAAAAAGAAAAGGCTTTTAAAGCATTTGTTTGGTCCCGGCTGCAGATCGTTGGAAGGGTTTTGTGAGGGCTGGGAGTGTAGAGGTGATCATGTTTGCCATTCACCTGTTTATTCTCTTAATACGTAGTCCATCATAGGGAGGCCGTGAATTTGCTTGGGGATGTGGAATCCGTTGAAGAAACGCCACAAACATGACTGCCTGGTTACTGGGCAGGCGCAACGGCCAGCTGTGGGTCTCGGTTTCCCTTTCTACACAGGCGCCCGGTGTAGTTCAGTATTAATGAGTCTGGTGGCACAGTGGCGAACGGGAGAAGGGCATTTAGCCCTCAGAGACCTCTTCCCCAGCTTGTAGGCAGAAGGGTCTGGGGCCTCCTGGCACCCCACAGCTCCAGCTGTTTTGTCTGCAGTAAAAAGCAGTGGCATAAATTCTGCTGGCTGCGCCGGCCCAGACGGATGTCTCAGGGTGGATTGTCCGCATCACTTCCAACACAAAGGAGGAAAAGGGGAAAACACGAGCCATTTAAACTCATCATAACTTTATGCTGGAATATGACATGGATGGGCAATCAATGAAGCAGTTGAGGGAGAAGGAACAGCTCCATTTGGATGTGGTTATTTCTGTTATTTGGTTGTGTAACTAATGCCTTTATCCCAGCATGACTTGTACTGCCATATACACTTTGGTTATTTATACTGCATCGTAATTACAGAAGCAGTTTGCTTCTAAGTACATTACTTAACCTCTCAGGGTTTATAAGCAATTCACCCTGTCGGATCTGAGTCTGCGGTATATTGGATGCAGGTCCAGAACCTGCTTCCCATGTCTTCAGATATGCATTGTTCCTATGCAACTTGTGTTGTTTGCAAGATCACAGCCCTGTATGTCTGCTCAAACCCTCTGAAATAAATGGTAGGACTTTGAAGGGGTGATGATTTGAACAAAGAACACTGAACGGGGACCCTCAGTGTGATCCCGAAGACTGTAATTAAAAGCTTCTAGGCTTGTGGCACACAGTGACAGGGAGAAGAAGGAATAATCAGGGCCGTCTGAGAGGCAGAAGCAGGTGCGAGCGCTCTCTCGGCCGAGCTCCGGTGCTGCCGGCGAAACGAGCTAACGAGGAGGGCCGGGCACACCGCTGATGAGGTTTAATTATCTGTGCCGGCGCACGCAGGTGGCCACGCAGCGGGCAGTCTTGACTGTTTTTCTCTTTGCTGGAAAAGGGCGTGCATGTCCATGACTGGTACTGCTCTCCTCCAGGGCAGCGCCGTACCGAGTTACAAGCCGCTATCTTGGAGCACGCAAGTGTAGCGATGCTCTTCCTTTCTTGTGCGTCGACTTCTCTCCGTGTTGGGTCTTTCCCCCTCCGCACCTCTTCATGGCTGATTCTGAAATGACTTCTTGGGGCATTAGTTCAGTTGTGTTTGTCAGCTCCGAGAAGGTGAGGTGACGGAACAAAATGAGGAAGAACCTGTCTTTGAGAAAGAAGTAGCTATTGGTAGATGTTTGGATTGGTTCGGGAAAATATGGAAGCTTAAGTGCCATTAACTAATTCTGGGCATATGGTAGAGCATGTACCTCAGCTCCCTCTTAGTCACTCACATGTATCTTTCACTTGTACCTTCGCCACCCTGCTGAATTATTCTCCAACATTGGTTTTTGTCATCTATTATTCAAAGCCTCCTGTCCCCATCTTCTGGGATGTTATTATTTGTTGAATTAAACATAGAAAATTGACTCTAGTTGTCCGAGACATTCATTTTTAATGCGTTTGTGTGATGAGGGAGTGAAGTGTAGAGCTGAATGGTTTTCAGGTGTCCTGTGAGGACTGAAACTCCCTGTATTGGGTTGCGTGGCCATCCGTCTTCTCTGCAGGTGTAGCCTGTTATATCATAAGCTCCCGATGAAAAACATGGAACTTTACCACCTTTTGGTGACTATGGCAGTAAGAGGAAAATATAGAGTACTGAAGTCTCAGGTATGGTGTTGAAGCTTGGTGGTGTATCTGGGTCCATGCCATTGGGCTTCATGGACGCAGCAGACTCTTGAGACTACAGAACTTGTTCTTGGCAGACACACCTTCAGGATTTGCTGCGTTTCCTCACACACTTGTATGTATGGCGAAGGACATGTAAGCGATAGAGTTATGTACATTACCTGGAAATGAGAAACTGTTTGGAACCTGAGGAGGGTGTTAGTAATTCAGGCTCTTTGGGGCTCTTTCTGACTTCTGGATCTTTAAAATGTCAGAAATGGCAGAAACTGCGTTTGACTATCTTGCGTGGTCACTGTTTGTTTGCCTGCAGTTTTCAGGCATTTCAAAATCCATGTATCATTTGATGACAAAGGGTCTTTGGAGACTTTTAAAAATTAATTTTTGACCGCTTTTTTTGTGATGGAACAAACCATTCTCATTTTTACCTTCCTTTATTACATATGTCCCCTTTGAAGTGGTTCCGTTCAGGATGTGTCCCCTCCCTCTTCGGCCTTGTGCCCGGTGTTGCCGGGTAAGGCTCCAGCTCACCATGGCCCCGCTCTTCAAAAGTATTTCTTGCTGTGATGGTTAATTATGAAGGTGGAGTTGAAAAGTGGAGCGTGAAGTAAAATGTGTCCTATTCCTATGATGGAAACAAGCATCTGCGGTGTGTGTTTGTGTGTGTGCACGCATGTGCCTTCCTTAGTGGAATTTGTTCTTTGAGGTGAGCTGTTCACCTGACCTACATCTTTGTTTCAGAACTCCTCCTTTTGGATATGCAGTTTCAGTTAAAAGTGTGAGTAGACCTGACCAAGCTGGGCAACACTTTTTCATAGGAAAAAATGGACAGAAGAGTGAAAGTGAAGCAACCCACACATGTCCTACATCTCTGGGAAGACATGTCAGCTGCTCTTCTGTTTTATTTTTCCGAATTCCTCATTTTAAACAACAGTTTAAGCAACCCCTCACACTTTTGACATCGTGGCATTGTATGCACACGTTTGACTGGTTATGAACACGTACATGGTCAGGCTCATGTTTAAGTGCTAGCATATACTCTAGAAAAGCTATTTCTTTCATTGTCTTTACATTAGCCAACCATTCAGCTAAATCCCAGCCAATATGACTTATTTCACATAGTTTGGGTTGTTGAGGACTTGTGTCTTAGCGTAGAGTTACATCCCGTTAATTACGATGTAGTTTTGTAAATGTTTCAGATGATATGTGCTTTTTGGTAAACAACCTCACCCTCTCCTAGAAAGCTGTGATTTCCAGTCTTATTTGTCAGTCTTAAATTTTTAATGTTCGTAATTAGGTGTTGTGTACATCTGGGTTTTGGGATAAATTTCCTATTTCTTTTGGATCATATTCCTTGAAAGAGCTTTTTACATTTTAAATAGGATATGATTTAAGAGAATCTTCATGTTTTGGTTGATTTTACATTTATTCATTTAGCTGATGCTTTTCTCCAAAGCAACTTACAATGTTAAGGTCACAATTATTACATGCTTACAATCATTTACCCATTTATACAGCTGGGTAATTTTACTGGAGCAATTTAGGGTAAGTACCTTTCTCAAGGGTACTATAGCTGGAGACAGGGATCAAACCTGTGACTTTTGGGTCCAAAGGCACTAGCTCTAACCAGTACGCTACCAGCTGTCCCAGTTGCACAAAACTGCTGTAGAATAGAGTTTTGAAGTTGGTGCTCATTCGAGTTTGTTGGAACTTCTCGATTTTTCATGCAGTTTCATTTTTTTTTTCAAAACGAGGGCTAATAACTTTAATCCATTATGTATGGAACTGTGTTCACTGGTATATTACATATGGGACCCTGACAGATTTTGTAGATCAGGATGTGAGCACTATCTACATAATAGGGTTGGCATGAAATGCCATGATGTTTGTCCATTTGTCAGGGTTTGCGTAGGGTCCTTAAGTGCCTCAGTTCTTAGTTTGTTGCTTTGAAAGCCAAATACTGGGAAAGTCAGACCCTTTCCTTAAGTGTTTGAACAGTCTGTAATTAAAATGAAGTATGCTGTGTGATATTTTCACCCTATTAGCATATCAAATTGTCATGACATTTTGTTTCTTTGCTGTGTGTGTATAGTAACTGCTCATGGAAATATGCCTCTGCAAACCCAGCTGTTAAATAGCCAGGAACTTACAATGTGGTGTAATCTTAGAAGGACAGCTTGGGTAAATTTTGGTGCTTGTGAGCTTGGATCACATTAGTTAATTATGGCCCACTAAAGAGCTTTTTTGTCTCTAAATGCAATACTACTGCAGTGGTACACAATAGTTTTCACCAATGGTGGGGGACAGCTAGGTATTGTTGTACATTGTCCACAGAGATGGACATATTTATGATTACATAGAAATTTAGATATCTGCTATAAATTTTATAGATCAAATTTAGATGTAGGTAACACTACAGTTCATCTTTTGGGAACTTTGGAAGCCATTTTGTATGTCTGTATGAGCCCCGAGTTTTTTATTTGAACCCTTGTTTATAATTGCTTAAATTACAACGTAAATAGCCTTATGTACAAATCATGAGTGTGGTGAAAGGAATAAATCGGAAGAAGGCACATTAAATATCGTGGGAAGGTTCATTGTTCTTTTGTCATATTCAAAAAGTAAGGTTGCTGCGCTGACGAGATTTTCTCTCCCATGGCATTGTGGGACTTCCTGTGATCTTGATACTTTGAAGATCTTAAGGACGACGGTTACTCTTCAGCGGAACAATCCCAGTGAAATTCCGAGTCCTTCGAGCCTGTCCCTTTCAAAAGACACCTCTCAAAGAGCACAGTTGTCCTCACAGATGACACTTCTTTCCTTCTTTGGGCCTTGGACCAATTTACTATCCATGGAGTGCCACCCTGTCCTGGTCCTCTTGTGACTGTCCCCTTAGAGAAGTGGTCCTCCTTAATTATTGATGACATCTGAGCGCATGCTTCTTTGTAAATGTTCCTGCTGTTTATTTTGACGTCCGAGACGTGGAGCCCCGATGACATCACGAGAACTAATGGCAGCTTCTAGACGGTCACAGGTGCCGCTGTGTGTTCAGTCTGCTAGTGTGCCTGGTGAAGTAAAATTTTTCCTCCATTATTGATGTCGTGCTGAAGCGTTATTTCCTCCATTACAATGTTATTGCCTGACACAAGGTCTTCCTCCCAGGGGCTCAATTACCGCACTGCTTATGGCCTCTTCAAATTGTGAACATTAAAGGCCCCTGTAGCAGATGAACTATATTGCTCCTCATTTTTTTATGTATGAGCCTTTTGTGTATTTAACATATTTATATGCCTGTGCAGTATGCTTAAAATATATGCGGGCCTCTGTTTCTAGCAGTATTTTTCACAACCCCCATTCTCAGTCATCTTTCAATAGAATTGTTGCATGATTTAATTTCCCTTTATAACCATTTCCTTACTAAAAATGGCAAAGCATGTACAGTGAGCTTTACGCTCCAGCTGTATGAATAGATGTGGGTACCTGGGAGCGGACCACATCAATCCCAAATCTTGTAAATTATAGGGTCTCTCGGTATTGCTAAAAAAAAGAAAACAGGTGAAACGTATGCATTTACATTACACACACACACATTTACATTACATTTATTTATTTATCTGGTGCTTTTCTACAAAGTGACTTAATTTTAAGATTCTTATTCACTTACCCATTTATGCAGCTGGGCAGTTTTACCTGAAGCAAACTACGGTAAATACCTTGCTCGAGGATACTGCTTCTAGTGGTGGGACTCAAACCTGCAGCCTTTGAATCCAAAGGGTATAGCTGTAACCATTACAGCTGGGAGTTGATTCCTCGCACTTTCTGGCTTGACTGGCGGGTGGATGGCTCTGTGTTTAGGGTCTCTGGGGGTTTCGCGCATTTCCCGTAACAGCAGAAACAGTTCAAGCTTGTTTGTTTAAGGGAACCTTCTTTTGATTTCTCCCGTATGTTGCGTGGCGGTGTGCATTCTGGCTTTGCCTCTGCTCTCGGCTTTGCGCGTTACATTTTTGTATGAGGTGGGTCCCTGCTGGGGTACCTTTCAAAAGGACACATACCTGATTTCTAAACAGCTTCAGTGTAAATCCTCCCTGTGTGTAGGGTGCAAACTGTGTACGGTATGGCAACGGGCAGAGCAGGCTTCTGTGAAATGAATAAATAATGTAGCGTGGTGTAACAAGTCAGACTTGCTTCGGGGGGCTTGTTTAAGACCCAGCCACCCGCCGCCATGTTGCACTCACAGTGCACTGTAATCCCAAGAGGATGAATATTTAAGAATTACCGGATGAAGGGCCCCGAAGTAGCCGCTCATCCTCAATGCGGAGCACAGAAGTTAAGTGTGTTTTGCTGTCATGCACAACTAGAGGAAATGTTTATTCTAGTCTTTAGCCCATCTGAATCAAGTGTTTAACTTCACTGGTTGGTTTGAGGGATCTGTTCATGCATATGTGGAAGAGAAAGCGCTGGCTGCATGGCGGACAGGTTTGGTTTAGGCACCCATTGCTCGGGGAGCCAGATCATCTTGCACGCAACATTTAGAGAACTTGTCTTTGACAAGGGCAGAGTGGCAAATGGTGATCGCGGCACTCCCGCTAATGAGGACGAGCAAACCCCTGGGCCTGTTCGTGTCTGGATCAGGGCTGTCACTCCACGTTATCTGGAGGAGTCGTGGCACGGTGACAGGATGGAGGAGACTTGCATTTTGGGATGGGCATGGCTGTTTGCTATATTGCACTGCATCATGCGAAGGAGCTGTGGAGGTTTTTTCTGGTGGCATTTCTTTAACAATTTCATGCTGAATTGATACTAAAAATATTCTGTGAGCAACTACTTATTCATTCCTACTAGTGGTTTTGGATGTAGCCACCCATTATATCAGTGTTATTTATTATTCATATTTTTTCTTTGCGTATTCCTTTGTTTAAGTGCAATATTTGAAATACTTTATATTTTAGACCAGGCCTTACTGGTTAAGCTACAAACATAACAACGTTGCCTGCATGATAAATACCTTACGTGACCTTTTCTTGAATCATGAAATTTTAAATTTGTCTAATATTTTTTTTTTGTATAATACTTTTTTTTTTTTTTGAAAATGGCCAATTTCTTGGGTGACGTAGATCTCACCAACATTTAGTCCCACTTACATGTATTCACTTAGCAGATGCTTTTCTCCAAAATGACTTGCAATGTTCAGGTTACAATTATTTACCCATTTATACAGCTGGGTAATTTTACTGGAGCAATTCAAGGTAAGTACCTTCCTCAAAGGTACTACACCTGGAGGTGGGGATCGAACCTGCGACCTTTGGATCCAAAGGCAGAAGCTCTAAGCACTATGCTACCAGTTGTCCATGACCTAACATTTGTTTTACAGTGTAAAAGAGTATGTATGTTGCTCGGTGGTGCAACAGTGGGAGCTGGGATTTGAACTTGGGTCCTTTGTTTTCAAGGTTGGAAACCTTGACCTCTAGGCTACCTGCTATGACTTGCATAATAAAACAATTTGAACACTTGTTTAGTGAACCTTTACTGATGGTCTGAATAGAATTAGTGTACTCTTTTATTCACCTAACCTGGGGAAACTCGAAGTATATCCTTACAGGTGCCCCTTAGCACTGGGGTCGCAGCCGACACCGCTCGCTTTGTCCTCTGGTCGCTGTGTCCCAACTGGTGAGACCTTTTCATAGAAATTCATTAGTGTTTAGTGTTCCTCACCTGTCACTCATGTGCCATCTGACTGTCACTTTGAGTGGCTGCCCTTGAGCACAGCCTGGTATTTGGCCGGTCTGGCTGTCCACAGGCCCTGGTATTTGCCTTGTGGGTCCAGAGATTTGGGGCTTGCAAAATGCCCCGGTGTCTTGAGACGGGGGTGGGAAGGTCACAGTGTTGACATTTGGAGAGATCTGAGTGATGGCAAGGCCAGGACTCGGGAACATGTGTTTGCTCTTGGCGATAAAGTCATCCTAGCAAAGTGTTGTCCAGCACAGCGCTGATGGTGAGGAATTTTAAGTGGGCTCTTTTTTTATTTCATAAAAGTTTAGATTTGAATAGTTGTGAAACTTACGTAGCTTTATGGAAACACCTAGTACTTGAGTAATTTTCTCACTGATTGTTCATTCATTGTTCACAGTGTGCTGCATCGTTTGGCGGGAGCTTGGCGGTGAGACTTCACATTCGTGCACATTTATGTACTTTAAAAATAAGATTGCATAAAAGTTAGTCAGACAATAAAGTATGGCCCCGGGTAGCACGGTTTCTGTTCTGGAGCCTATCCTGGAAACATGGGGCTTGATTCAGAGTGCACCCTGGACAGGACGCCCACCCGTGACAGGGGAATCACACACTTATTTGCAGACAAGTGGGTAAAATTGTAAGTCACTGTGAAGAAAAAAAAAAAATGCAGGTAAGCAACGAATAAGAATGGTGAGAACTTGTGGTTCACGGTGGGTGTAGTAGAAGAGTGGAATTTACAAGGGTACAGCATCTCCATTGTATCTTAACCTCAAATATATCAGGACTTCTGGTATACACATTTTTCCTTTCAAATAATTTACTACAAGGACAAAAGGCTACTTTGTGCACCCAGACACAGCAATGCTGTCTTGTATTCTGCCGGATAAAAAACTAGCAATGCATAATTTAAATTAATTGCATCAACTGCTGCGAATGTAACATCAGAAATTTTTAAAGCCCTAATAAACTGCTTGAATGGATGGTCTACTGAAATGTTGAGCACTTTTCTATTTTTATATAAACCAATAGGAGCTAGTTTAAAGAAGCAACAGTCACGTTCTTGTTTGTGATAAACTGGTTTAGTGTTAAACAGGGCTTGTCAGAGTGGATTTTTTTAACCCCCCCCTTTTTTTTTTTTTTTTTTAACCACAGTGTCTCCATGAGTGTGTTCTTACACACATTTGCTGCCCAGGCAGCCACAGTTCTAGGTAGCTGTAAGTGTAAATAAAGCTGAAAGCAAATACCTTGTCTAGCATTAGATGCTAATAATATGTGGCAAAAAAAGTCCCTGCTTACACAGGACATGGGCCGACAGTACGTTTCTCCCGTCATAGTGGTGTTTTCTGTGGCGGCACTTTGGGGCTTGATTATCCACCATACTCCCGTTCTGCTCGGTCTGCAATGAAGTCGGATCCAGGCCTCTTGTATTAATTAATGCAGAAGCACGAAGACAAGTTTATCTGCTCTGCTGAAGAATAATAACGTGCCTAGTATCAGCAGTGCTGCACAATGAGCTGTCATACAGTGTGGCTTGAAGAGTGTTTCATCCGCTGTTTACTCCCATTATAAATGAAGTGGTCCTGTGCACGAGGCCTTTGAGTGAATATAGTGTGATGGCTTTTCTGGTGCTTTGAAGCCCATTGCCTGCCATAACTGCTGTATGTGAATTGCTTATCATTGCATTGATTCAGATTTAAAGACAGATTTCTTATTATGCTTATTTGTAGATGAAGTCTAGCTTTATCTACATGCACGTACAAGACTTGGCGAAAACGTCTCCTGTGTGCTCAAAGAGCCGAGGGACGAACAGTTGGCGATGTTCTGTCGGAGGCATTTAGCTGTGACCTTATTAGCTAAATATTAAAGCTGTTAATCCGATTCTTTATTTTTTTTTCTTGACGCCATGTCAACAAGGACATGAGACGTGGGGTTTTTTGATTGCAAAGAATGCTAACCTGCACAGGACTGACTGTGGTGTTATAACTGCGGGCTCTGAAATCCCGTTGTGTTGAGAAATGGGGGTCTTGTTGCTGGAGCTCATGGTTTCCATGTTGTCTGATTCCAGTAGAAAGTGTATTAAGACTTTTAAAAGATCTGTTTATTTGTAGCAGTTTATGCATCTCTCTGCTCTCGGCGGCTTTTCTACGCAGAGGACATGCTTACACTCGGCTCTAAAGCTCGTATCACCTTGGCGTTGCTTTGAAAGGATTAGAGAGTTAATACCATAACACAAGAGCAGAATTTTACTTGTCTTTTCTTATTATGAAGATAATTTATTGAAAATGATTGAATTCTCGTTGAAATCAAAAATTTATGATGCAATTTTCTTTTGCAACCTTGTTCAGTCATCAGGTCATATTTGAAGGTTTTTTTAAATAAAGATCAAGAGAATTCATGGGAAAGAGCCTAAAGAAAATTTTTATCTTGGCTTTGCTTCACAGGAATCTTGCTATGTGAGGAAAGTGGTTGTGAACACATGAGGCTTGAACAGGAGGTCAAGGTGACTAAATCCACAGCATCCCAGCCCTTCCAGTGACTGAAGGCCACCAGTGCCCATCTAATAGATGCCTTTCTGACAGCTTGCTGTCAAGTATTCAAATATGGCTTTTGTCTCCAAGCTTAGGGGAATTGTGGGGTATTTATGAGGGGTAAATGTTACATTTGAATATGATTTGTCAGATCCTAATGGGATGAAGGAGACCTTTGGAAAGGTTCTCTGTAGCTTTTGGAGAGCACACAGGGTGTAACGCAAGGAGAATTAGTCTGGGGCACAAACAGGCTGGGGACGTGTGTGTGTGTGTGTGTGTCTTTCAGTACAAGAGATTAGTTTCATTCTCAGAAAGCGACTTTTTGTGCAGCAGATCATAGCAGGAGTGTCTCACCGCAGGTTGTCAGTTGTGCAGCCTCACACGTGTGATGGAGTTTAGGACAGTTGAGGGGGACTGAAATATTTGGAATATAGTAGGGACCCTATCCTACTACTCGCACACTGTGGGCCAGGGGCTCATTGTCAGTTTTATGATTTTGTATGCAGATACATGCGTAATGATCGCCAGCAGGAACTAAGCTATTGGACTAATTGACTGTACTCTGCCAAATGTGTCTGTATTAATGTCTGCTGGTGAAAATGCACCTTTGTTTTCTCCAAGTTGGGTGTTGCTTTGGATAAATAAATAAATGTAAATGTCAGCAATATGACGCTTATGTGTTTTGGATGGGAATAGAGCTGGAGACTCACTGTGCATTCAGAGTCCCCCGGGAGCAGTTGTTGTGACCCGTTATGACCACAGCACACTGGTGTTGACGGGCTCATGGCAGTGCTTAGGTAAAGTCAGGTGAAGCTTTGTCCAGCAGCTGCAATTGTATGTTAGCTCAATTATGAAAAATTTTACATTTATCTGATGCTTTTCTCCAAAGCGACTTAACAATGTTAAGGTTACAATTATTTACCCATTTATACAGCTGGGTAATTTTACTGGAGCAATTCAGGGTAAATAACCTTGCTCAAGAGTACTATACCCGGAGGTGGGAATCAAACCTGTGACCTTTTGGGTCCAAAGGCGGCAGCTCTAACCACTACGCTACCAGCCGTCCCCGCAAAACCAATACTAAATACTTCTCAACGTTTGTAACAGTTCATTTAAAAATGAAGTAGGGGACCCACCATTTTCTATTGGCAAAGTGTGAAATGCTTGTTTTCATGGCTGGAACATTACTGTTGTACTCTAACAAGGTCCTAAAAGTAGCAGGGCAGCAGGTGGTGTAGTAATGAGAACTGCATCGTTTCCTCATTGATACTGGTTCAGTCTTGAAGAGGGTCCAAGCCTTCTTATTTTCAGTATGTTACCACAGATGCACTACAGTAAGTGAATCACATGTAGCTGCTCAAGCAGCGTTAGTCAATTACTTCCAGCATTTTCTGTTCTGTGGACTAGTAGTACATCCACCCTGTTTTGCAGCACTACCGAAAGAGCGGCTGCACATCTGCAGCGTTACTTTGAACCCCCTGTTAGCTCAGTAGAGCATCATTTTGGCAAAGCTGTAGAGAAAACAAGTAGGGCAGCTCATCAATCACCTGTCTCCTTCCAAACTCCCACCCTTAAAACAGTAAAAATGCGTAACTGGGAGGGAAAATGTTACGGTGTACAGGTGTTTGCAGAAAGTTTAATCATATTCACCAAAGGGACCTTTAATATTTTATTTAAAATTAAGAACAAAGGAAGATGGGTAGCTGTTTTATTGCTTTTTGCACATACAAGATGAAATGTGACATCAGGCAAACCAGTCTATTTATAATATTCTTCCCTCCAGTGTATAATATCATGTGACTGTAGCTGTGGCATTTTTTTCTGTTCCTGATTCAAGAATGGCTTTATCAACAGAACAGCTTCATTATGCTTCTGCTTGTAGCCAGGTTTTTTTCTTCTGGTTTTATGACATTAAAAAAAAAAAAAATAGCAGAGCAGAAAGCCTGCTGAACAACAGCGAGAATGTGTGTTTGGACAGCAGAAGTGATCTAAATTGTCATTGGGACAGGTTAGTGGAATAATGGTAAACTAAGAAATTGTTTAAAAAAAAAAAAAAAAAAAACTATTGAAGCAAACAGACTTTGACTGATTTTAACAAGTTTTGAGTCCATATAACATTTATTTGATTTGTGTAAGGGTGGCACAGCAGGTAGCACTGGTGCCGCACTTCTCTGGGAATATCGTTTTGGACTCCGGTTTGAATCCAGCTCACTCTGTGTGGAGTTTTCATATTCTGTCCTCCATGTTAACTCCAGCTTCCTCGGTGCGCTCTGATTTCCTCGGTACAATCCAAAGATATGTTTCGGGTTAATCGGTCACTCCAATTTGCCTATGGTGTCTTAGAAATTAGCAAGATTTTACAGCAGGTTATTATAGGAAGACATTGCTATACTTTGCGGTGCACAGACCATAAAACTGCTTTTTCATATCTTGAGGCAGTGTAGTAGAGCTGCCACCTTGTACTCGGAGGACCCAGGTCTGAATTCCAGTTCCTGCTGGTGCACCCATTGAACAAGATACACACACATTGTCTGAAACTGCTTGTCCCAAGCGGGGGGTCGAGGCAAACCGGAGCCTAACTCGGCAACACAGGGCGTAGGGTCGGAGGGGGAGGGGACACACCAGGGACAGGACCCCAGTCTGTCGTAGGGCACCCCAAGGGGGACTCGAACCCCAGACCCCCCCAGAGAGCAGGACCTGGCCAAGCCCGCTGCGCCACCGTGCCCCCTTGAGCAAGGTACTGACCCTCTATTATTATTCCACTAAATTTACCCAGTTGTACAAGTTGTAAAATAATTTTAAGTGGCGTAACACTAAGTTCTTTTTGAGAAAAGAACAATGTAAATATAGTAATTGCAAATATAAATTATGAATTGCACATCTGCAGTACATTTCATGCAACTACATACCACAGTCTGAAAAGTCTGAATGTCACTGACGGTTAAACATTTTGCGTGTCATCGTCGCCCTTGTGCTCTTGTCTGCAGTTTGGAGAAAACAGAACTTCGGGAGTGCCATTCATGCTGTCCATAGGCTAGCTCAGTTTACCATACCGTAGCGACACTGAAATGGTTACACTCCAGCCTTGAGTTGAATCACATCGGAAATGCAAGATAAAAAGCATTCGTTTGTCTGCTTCTTTCCATGACTTGCACATTGGCGCGTTCACCTTAGCGTGACTTTAAGGACGAGCCCGTCCGTGTTGTAAGGACTTGGTAGGGCCACGTAGACTCTCAGAGCATCCATCTTACCGTGTGACTTACGTGATGCTGATTTCAGTCCTGTGGTAATGTTTCATTTTAGCCAAGTTTCTGCAGACTGTTGGCTTTGGAACATATCGTAGAAAGACAGCGAGGGCTCTGCAGGCGATCGGCCACATCCAGAATGCGTCTGTCGGTCTGACTCCTGTAGCTCAGGCCACCGTCATTCGCTGCTGGTGACTAGGAGTTGGGCAGCGCCAGAACCGAATATGTAACGGTAGAGGAGGATGGAGACGAATGGAGTTGCTCACGCACCTGCTGCCTAACCGCCTCCTGCAGACCTGGCGCAGTGTCTGCTCTTACCGCCGCTTGTGCTGCGGGTGCCCCCCTACCTGGCGCCGGCCCACCTGTAACGCTTACTGGAAGACACCTCAACTCCTCGTCAAATACGACAGCGGAAACCTGGGCAAGAGTAAAATAATAAAGGAAAACGGCAAATTTTCGTCAGTGCTACATTTCTGCAGCGAGTCTTTTAGTCGCGATGAATTTTCACGCGTTGTGCGAGGCTGTACCTTACTTTTAAAACACCAAGCAATCTTCATCATTATTATTCATCATTGTTCACACAACCCACGCCTGTCTCGAAGTTATTAAAACAGCCTCGATGTAATTTTTTTTCATACTTCTGTGGAGTAAGTCTTTGGTACACGCCATTAAGTGCCTGAAAATTGGTTATATAATTACCCGAGTGAGCGGTACAGCTGGTGTGCTGTTGGTTTAATAATACAAAGAATGTCAGCCTTTGGTGTTTATTGTTTTTCTACACATTAATAACCTGGCATAATGCTATCTATTTACACTACTTTTGCAGAGAACAGTCTGTCTGGTATTCTGCTTTTCGTATCTCATTTTAATCTCAGTTCTGTAAGGGAAAAATTGGACATTTTCTTCCCTTAGCGAGAGGCGCGTTAAATTCCGTACATTCTTGTCAGTGCTCGAGTTTCTCCTGAAAATAAATGAGCTTTTTTTTTTTTTTTTTTTTTTTGAGCTTTGCAAGCAATGCAACATTTACATTCTTTCCTGCAGCCAATGATTAATTTTGTTTGTTTCTCTGCCAGTATTAAATATGTGGAATTAATGTGCTAAGCTCTTATTCGCGTTTGTTAGCGCACTTCGCTTTTACTGTACAGCTCTTTGTAGCTGAAAGTTCTCTGTCTACCGAGAGCGATCATTTCATTGTGAATTGTCACACTACCTAGTCTTTTAGTGGAATCTATTTAAAGTGATATATATTATGGCTTATAATTTTATGCTTGACTCATTTCACTACTGGTTATTTATCAAAACAGTTCAGGTTAAGGGATTTTCCTTGCTGCTTTGAATGCTGATTTCCTTGGTTTCTTCTTCTAACCATGTGAACAAAAGTCTCTCGGTGACTTGTGAACAAAGTGTAAAACGCAAACATTAGCCAATAAAAGATGTCATTTGAGAGAATAAATTGTTTTTTAAAAAAAAGGAAAGTGAAGAATGAAATGGAGAAAAACTGAAAAATGCCAGGTGTAATTAGTCATTAGATGGTAGTGTTTCTAATGTTATTTCTCTGATACTTTTATTTTCTGCAACGGTTGTCATATGGAATCTTACATTTTGTAATGTCCGGCTGACGTTTTTGTTTCTTCACTGCTGCACGACTAATATTTAAGAAAGGTAAGCATTTATGCAAAGGAAACATAGAAGTCTTTTCTCCAAGTATTATGATTATCCAATATTTTATCAAGATGAAAACAGCCTTAGTAGCTGTTCAGCTACAGAAACAAAAAGCAACTCTTGTATGTGAGTAGCTGCCATTGATTATTACGATAGGCATACCATGAAGAAGGTAAAGAAAACATAAATCAGAGGTTACAACAGAAGAAGAACATTAGTGAATTCCCAACAGTGGTGCACAGATGAAAATATAACTGGGTGGGTGCCCTTCTGGTATAGTGGTCGTCTCCCTCTTGATGAAGAACATCTTGTGACCGGAGGCATAATGTGGGATACTCCAAAAATCCACAGCTTCTTTCTTCTTCAGTACCCCAGAATATTAAAGTATCAGGTCTCTAAGGAAAGGAAGAAAAATCTTCTGAAAGTGGTTACCCTGGTAACTGGCTCTCTTAAGCCGTTTGCCAGAAGGGGGGGTGGGGTGGGGGGCTAGAACTGGCGAACCGTGAGGGTCGTACTTATTTCATATCACTTATATTAGATTTTTGTATTGCCTTCAAGCAACGTTTGGAGTTGTGTACATGGGACACCATGTGAATGTGGAAGAGGCTTTTTGGCGGGTCTGTGCGCGTGTGTGTGTCTACCAGCTGGATGTCAGAGTTAATGGATTAATAAATTAATGCTGGCATCCTGCAAGACGTCAGGAGGTCGGAATATTCGACCCAAGCACATTGTGAATATGAAACAGGTTCCTTTTTCTAATCAATCTGACCTTTGAAAGAATAAGCCCTGTATTAGGAATTTTTTAGTGTATAAACTCCTGTTGTAGTATCCTTCTTCAAGATACTTACCCTGAGCTGCTCCAGTAAGTTTATCAGCTTCAATGGATAAATCATTGTAAGCAGCTTGAAAGAACTGAACAAATAATTAAAATGTACAAAGAATTTAAAAAAAAAAAAATTTACTAGACCATATAACATTGGTGGTGGGAGAAAAATTACATGGGTAATGTTTTCTGGAAATGGACAACAGATGCTGATATGCAGTACACCTAAAAACTCAATCTATTTCAGTGTGATGTCATATCATTAAATGATTAAGAAGTTTTTGTTGTGTTTTTTCCTATCAGGGCGTATTGGTAGACAAGTAAGGAAGAATAGCATGAAGATTATTGCTCTCTAAATATCATAAATCATAGTTTTTTCCCCCCAACTCTGCCCATTTGGATGAACACCAGACTCCCGACCGAAGACCAGAAACATCAATTAGTCATTTTTACTGCCTGCGGAATGATTCAAGAGGTTTGCAGCAGTTTGAGACTGAAAAACACTTCCAAAAAGAAAAAAGCTGTGATGTTTTTAGTTCCTATTTTTTCTAGTGTGGCTTGTCAGGGCCTGTGTGATGAGAGACAATGTGACAGCGACACCTCTGTCAGACCAACAGGCCTGGAGCAGCACTGATGTAACTGATCAGTCACCGATATCCAAGCCACAAGTCATGAAGCTGAATCTCGCTCCCAACTCGACACTTCCGCGCAGCCACTCGCTCCCCCCCCAAAAAAAAAAAAAACAAATGATATCACATGTTATTTTCTTTCCTGCTGCCCTAACCCAGGGCCATTTACATAGCTTAGAGATCTGATCTGTGCCCGTTTGTACAGCTGGATATTTAATAAAGCGCTTCAGACATAAGCACCCATGCTCAAAGGATCCATCCCTTGGTTTTAACCGCAGTCCTTTTGGCCACAAATCCAGCATCTAATGCAATTTGGAGCCAATGGGGTGTGAAAGAGATAGTACAGGGCTTCCTCACTAAAATAGACCACCAGGTCTGCGGCTGAAACGTTGTCCAAGTTGGGTTCTGACGATGATGGCGCTGTGGCACTTGTCTTTATAGCTTCTGTCTTACATCTATGCAAAATTGCTTCCGAGAAATATGTTTCACACTGTAGATATGGCTTGTTGGCATAAAGGAGAAATAGGCAAATTAGCAAGTATTCTATCCTGGGTGTAGCCTGCTTCGCATCCCATGCCTCCAGAATAGGCTTCTGACCTTTGCGACGTTGCACTGGACAAGTGGTTATTGATAATGGATGGATCTATGGATGGATGGGAATATTGGTAAGCATTTATGCATTTGTATGGGCTAAGGTGGAAAAGGTATTTAAGATTTCAGTTGGTGTGCTCTTATGTTTGCTGTGATATAGTGGTATGTTTCTTTCACAGTGATTGAACCAAATTCCAGGACTGGGTGGTCCAAAAGAAAAATAATAATTAAAAAAAGGTTCAGTTATACAAGAGTTTTTTCCTTTACTGCTTTGTTGCTTCTGTGTTTGATTCATTTACCGATTCACATGAAACGCGAGAGCTCGAAGGCCTGGTGATATTGAATCGCAAAACCTTTTCATGTTCATCGCTTTCATTAGGACTTGTCTTGTCCCCTGCCCCATGTTTGTTTGTCCTTTAGCACCCGAGAGATCTATCAGCCTTCATTGTACACCTTCGTGTCCCCAGCTGATTGTGGGTTCAGCCCTATTGATTCTCCAAAATTACAGTCAATACAGAGGAGAGGAACAAGCAGAGAATTAAAGGTGCTTAAATTAGGGCTTCAGCGAGCTGAGAAGAGTGTAATGTGGGCAATTGAGTTTAAATACTGTTCTGGGCTTGTAACAGGGAGCCCCAATTTGCTGCAATCAGCGAGCATCTTGATCTGGGAACTGAGGGGGCAGAGGGCTGAGCGTTGGCTGAAGATTGCTTTTCTGTTCATTTGTTTTATCACTGCCCATATTTGGAGAGATTTGCATTGCACAACACAATATACAACATAAGTACAGGATTATGTGGAAAATACTGGCAATGATTTATCTATTGTACTGTTCTAGTGTCAGGCTCTATACCTGTCATGGTCAGAATGCAATAGGTACAGCAGTGACTTGCGGTGGGGTCCTCCAATGTTCACGCAAACCTATTTTGCCTCCTCCAATATTTGTGATAACTGTATTCAGTAGTATTGCTGATATTTTTTGGTCCCCTAATATCTGACAAATTGTTGTGCTCATGGGTCGCTTGTGGATGGGTTTCTCGGCGACCAGTTCAGTTGATATCTCTAAAAATAGCCACTTGATTTTCTTTTTCTTGAAACTACAGCGATGTAGGTACAGAGCTGGGGTAAAGTAGAATAAATACTGAAGAAATCTGTGATGGGTCACAGTGAGTGATGCAGATTGCTTCTTGAATCTGATGTGCTTCTTTTCTGTATGGCACCAGACCAGCAAGCGTTCCGGGCAACCTTTGCGCATTGTGTGAGGGTTCAGCGCTAACACAACTCTTTCTTCTGGTGTTTTGAGTACAGTATATTATTTTTATGAACTCTGACACCCAGCTATTGAGAAGATGTCCGAGCCACATTAATCATTCCATGGTAGTTTCCACAGGGAGAAAAGTGAGGTTTTGTTGACGAGCATTTATGTAAATTGTTTCCTCTCTTGTTCCTTCTGCCCCCATGATGCAACGGGGCAGAAATGAGCTATTTCTGCCTGGTCTGAAAGCACAACTGTGAAGGAACAGCCATATGAATGTACTGTTGAATTTTAAATACTAGGATTATCAGTATTTGTTGTGGTATTTTCAGGCTACTCGGACCACTGGTAGGATGGCAATGGTTTTGTTCCTCATTCTTCACATGAAGATTAACCTTGAGAGGTCAGTTTTACTGCCGTATCCCTCCTTTACAAGTCACAACACTGTTATTTGTGATTTATTGAATGGTATAGATTAAGAATAATGGCAAAAAATAAAGCTTGTGGTTCATGGCTTTTCTCAGCAGAATTATTACACTATACATACATACACACAAAATTGCTGGTCCCAAGGGGGGCCACGACGAGTCTCAGCCGGAGCCTAACCCAGCGACACGGCGTGGGGACACACCCAGGGCGGGACACCAGTCCGCCACAAGGCACCCCAAGCAGGACTTGAACCCCAGACCCACCAGAGAGCAGGCACAGGCCAAACCTACTGTGCCACCGTGCCCCACTATTGCAATATACATTAAAATTGATTTGTGATGTAACTATTTTATCATTATTAAACTTCTTGTAGCTGACACCCTTGCGATTTGCAATGTCTGAATTAATTTTGCTTTACACGGTGTTTCTTAGTGTTTCCAAGGACCTCATTTGGATTTTTGGCACCTCAACAGTTGAGCAGAGTGAGACATTTACATTTTTATTAATTTAGCACATGCTTTCCCACAAATTAAGGTGCAGCCATAGATACATTGGGGGGGGATGCAAATTCACGTTTAAAAACTATCATGGTCTGTCCTTACCCCTTTAGTGCCAGTGCGTATGGTATCCTGCACATTCATATGTGTTGAAAACTGTCTACATTTGTCTTTGTGTTTATGGCGATTTCTGCACAACTTTCTTTGAGTGAATCTAATTTTTTCCAGGGGTAGACGACACATGAGCCATATTCTCCCACAGGGCTCACACTTTCTTTATACTGTTGCTTTTTCACCATTACACAAATTTCATGATTGCATTGAATAGATTTATGACTGTTTTTCTTCTGTATATCCAGAAGCAATTTTCTCTTATCAAACTAAGCAAAACTGAAGGCAGAGGTAGCCATGAGTCAACATGATTAATATGGAAAATTCCCAACAGGGGGAGATCCTACTATCCTTTTTTCCATTCTTCTAACCAGTATTCTTCTAAGCGTGAAAATTAATTTCTGTTGTTATGAAATATGTTCAAAACTGTAATCTAATGCACTGTTCTACAAAGTGGCTCTTCCGACGCAACAGATTAGACAGCGAGAGCTTTGGTGCAGTTCTTAGGTTCATCTGATCAGAGCTTTTGCTGTTTCACAGGAGTTTTCAAGCTGACCTTTGGTTCACCTACAAGTGGTACTGTAGGGAAGCTTCATGTTCTTCCTACCGTCCCTGCAAATCCTGTCTCTCTGTATGTATCACCATTGTGTCATTTAGCCTTTGGTTAATTTTAAGCCATTTGTCTGATAAACAAATTAAATTAATATGGCTGTTATTTGGATTTGGCTCTGAGCACAGTCCGCAGAGCAACAGCTGTCTTCCAAGGGGCTCGTTCATGACGGAGTGGTATCCGGTGCTATGACCACGCTGTCTCCTTTAACATGCATTTCCCCACGTGTCTGTGGCCACCTTCACTCCCTTTCACAGCACAGTTCCCGCAACTGCAGAGCAGAGAGAAACTGTAGGCAAACATTATGTCTGTCTCCCAGGAGAGGTGATTAGCATTTGAAAGAGGAATTGTTTTCAGCCACAGCTGTAGTTTTACAGTTTTCCACTTGATGTGCTAGTAATTTACACAGTCATTACTGTATAACTGATCTGATACTCGCCCTCGGTGTTCTCTGAGAAGTCAGTACACACATGCTCTGTGCATCTAGACCTTCGAAAATTTTCACATGTAGAAGGGGGGAAAAAAAGCAGTATGTTGGCTTGGTTTTTAAATGTACCATACGTTATTTGTTGCTTAATCCACTCCAGTTTAAAAATTTACAGTGAATGCGACAGTTTAAAATCATATTTTTAGGTATTTTCCTGCAACAATTCATGTTATAATATTTTTAATGAATCCTGAAAAAGGGCCTCTCTTGAGAACTGAACCTGCAATCTCTCCTTAACTAGAATAGGAAAAAACAAGCAGATCCTCACCTCTGCCTCACAGGTTGGTTTACTGAGAAATATGGCTCCTCTTGTGTAGTATTGCCACATGTATTGCATATCTGCTAATCTTTGTCACATACACTGTCATTAAATGCTATTAAGCATTTTGCTGCCTGAGAATATTTTTAAATTAAATTTATTCAAGTTGTCCCTGAAGCCATATATAAAAGCAGAGGTTTACTTTGCTTAACCTCATATGCTGTATTGTGCTAGAGAAAAGACTATGGTTTAGTGGAATAATGAGGTGTGGCAAGTCCTGAGGGTAGTTACTTAGTGCTAGCAGAGTCATTGTTGTATGAAATGTTCAGTCACGGCTGGCCGGGAATACTCCACAGCAGTGAAAAAAGTGTCACGCGGTTCCATAAACTATGCCCTGTGTAAGTGAGGTGGTACAGTTGAAAATCTGAGCAGTTCTCATAGTCACATCTTGGCGAAATGATCTTTGAGGTATCGTACAGGGCCCGTAGAACATACGATTTGGAACAGGTGTATTGAGATTACAGGTGCCGAGAGGTTTGAGTGCTTGTTTCCTGGGGGACCTTGTCACAGGAATGTCAGAATTGCATACGTGTAAAGAGCACTTAGCATCCTCGGCTCTTACGGAGGTGCAACAATTTGACATGTTCTGCCGACAAAGGCTGGGGGGTGAGCGCTTTTAAGAGCAGTTCTGAAAAAGGACACGAATCGTGGATGAAAATCAGATGCAACATGGCACTGTGGTGTTTTTTTTTTTTTTTTTTTTTTTTTTTTTCTTTTTGCATATTTATGCTCTTCGCGTTTTGGACATAAATTACCGTTTTTTTTTTTGTTGTTGTTGAAAATAAATATTCCATTTTCAAAATCTGATGTTTTTAACAGGTCGCTTCTGTCAGCCTGTCAATGAATTGCAAAGCAAGACAGGGTGGCATTAACCTTTTTTAAGCTGTGCTTCGAGTCCCCTGCTGTTCGGTGACTCATTGCAGCCTCCAAGTTGGCAGGGAGAGAGGGGGTTGAAGGAGCCAGCCAGATCTGCAGGAGCTGAACAAATACAAGCCCGTAATCAATGGCTGCTGCACCAGCTGCGATGGCTGAACATCTCCTCCACGCGCGTTTGTTCTCGGAAGGCCAAAGTCCCAATTCGTAGCGGTTCGTTCAGAACTGTATCTGTTCATCGACTCGGTTTCCCCTTTCAGTGTGGGCATCTAACTGTAAGTTCTTCTCTAACTGAACTAAAGGTTTCTTTTTCACACCGAATTAAAGTCTTTGCCTCTAAACTAGAAGTGCCTGTCAAGTAGCAGATTTCTCTCTTTTCACCGAAACGTGTCTTCGACTGCTGCAGTAAAGGCTCTTTTTACATCTGCAACTTTACAGCGTGTGTTGGCTATCCAAAAATCAGGAGCTTTTATTAGCAAAAATGAGAAATGGCCTCCTTTTTAAAATTCCTCCTCCTCTGCTGGCCAGCTCAAATGTCAGTGTTTTTCTTTGTTCTCTGAGTGTGCGCAACCTTCGCTCTACTTAAGATAGCTATTGAAGAGTGCTACTGTGTGGGCATGTAGCCCTGTAGAATCCCCTTTTACAAACATCTACACATGTTCTGCTAGTCCAAGATAAGGCAGGAGGCGCGATAACTGTACCTGTTGCGAGGGAGATAAGAAACAATAGGACTGTCAGGAGGGCGAGAGTGAAGTAGGACTGGGATCGGCCATCCGAATGGGTGTGAAGTGCAGTTTTTATGTGTCTGCGCGCCAGAATTGTGCTGGGGGAGTGCATTGGTGGGGGGGGCACAGCCTCAGGTGGACTCTGGGGACTAACAGGACTCATCGTTATGGCATCCCAATTTGCTCAAGTTCCACTCTACCGCTGCCAAATCCTGTGAGGTGCTGAAAACTGCCAAATTGAGGGATCTCTCTACCCCAATTGTGAAAAACCTTCCAGAGTGGCTTCTTGAGAGCTTGAATAGAGTGCCTTGCTTTCTCGATGTTCATTTGTTATCGCAAGAAGACTCGCGGTGCAGCGTTGCTAGTTTTACATTCATACATTTAGCTGACGCTTTTCTCCAAAGCGACTTGCAACGTTATTTATACAGCAGGGTAATTTTACTGGAGCAATTTAGGGTAAGAACCTTGCTCAAAGGTACTACAGCTAGAGGTGGGGATCGAACTTGCGACCTTTGGATCCAAATATTGTAGCTCTAACCACTAATAATACTTAAATATAACACTTATTTCAAAATGGATTCATTTGATTTTTTTCATCAATTGACACACAACACCCCGTACCATCAAAGTGAAAACGCATTTTCAGAATGTTTTTGCAAATTATTACAAATAAAAAAACAGTAATTTCTCATTTATGTTCGTGTTTAGATCCTTTAGTATGGCACTTTGAGCTGTTTGGCAAACTTTAGGTGGGCTATTGCATGCCTTTAACTCAGGAGTGGCTTCTGTCTCTCCACTCTACCGTAGAGACCTCATTGATGGACTACTGCTGAGATGGTTTTCCTTCTCCCATCTGTACTCAGGATCACTGAAGCTCTGTTAGAGTGGCCATTGGGTTCTTGATTTTGGGATTGGCTAAACTCTTGAATACCCAATTTAGCCAGATGTGCAGCTCTAGAAGGAGTCTTGGTGATTCCAGACTTCTTCCATTTGACAGTGATTGAGACCACTGCTCTTTTTCCGGATCTGTTCATCAACACAAACCTTTCTTAGTGGTGTTGGAGTTCATGGCTTGGTTTTTGCTCTGCTATAGACTGTAAGCTGAGGGACTTGTAAAGACAGGTGTGTGCCTTTCTTAAATCATGTTAAATCAAGAGAATTTGCCACAGGTGAAATAGAATCAAATTCTGGAAAGATCAGACAGCTGAAGATGATGAAAAGTTGCATTTGTTAACAATTTTAGCGGCGCGATTGAAGGATGCACGGGAATCTTGCAGTGCAGTTTTTGGTTCTCTTCTTTTTCTGTATTGCCACTGTACAGTAAATAGTTTGGCTTGGCACTATATTAGATTCTGTTGGTTCCTCATGATTGTGGTCTGTTCTCTTACTTCCCAAGACCAAACCCAAAAGAAAAAACATTATTATCTGGCCTCCTGCAGAGCGTGTTGATTTAGCGCAGTGATACTGGGAAATTCATCCCACCCGTCACTTCACTTATTCCAGTTGAAAGGAAGTCGAAAAGAGCCAAACATACAAAGGCTTTTTGGGCTGTTTCTCTCAAGTTCCCTGGGAAAACAAGTGGAGAGGAAGGGTAGGAGGAATTTCAAGACTTCCGGACCACGCCATCGAAACACAGCAATTAAAATAAAAAATAAGTAGCAAACCTTTATATGGTTTGCAGTGGCTTTTCATCTTCTTCACTGAGGAGCCACTTAAAGAGAAGAATGAAGCCTCTTTCTGCCTTTGTGCTGTAAAGTTTTTATTTCTCTACTTTGCCTTGGAGAGATGCTAGAATTTAAAAAGCTTTCCATTCGATGATCAGCTCACCTCTCCACTTTTTGTTTTACGGTTTAAGTGTTTTTCTAATAAATGCGTCTTCGCAGTTCAGGATAAGGTTTTGTGGTGCCGTGTAATAGTGCACAGTGATTGTGTTGAGGGTGGTAGGATGGGGGGTTGAGGTTGGAACAATCAAGTCTGTGTGTGTGAGTGCGTTTGAGAGAGAGATGGAGTGAGGGACAGAAAAAGACTGATTGACAGAGAGCTGCAGTGGGTGGGAGAAATGGAGATGAACAGATGAGTCTTCTCAGCAGAAGTGAAGCAAATAAGCTTAATGGGTTTTGTCTTTGTGCTGCTCAATAAGAGAACTTCTCTTGAGGTCTTCTGTGGGAGGTTGAGAGGGAAACAGCATTAATAGAGACAGTTCTTTAACCTCTTTATTCATACATTGTTATTTTTCTTAATGAAGAATTTTTTTTTAATTATTATTATTGTGTCGCTGTGCTCAGCTTTTCTCCCAGGATGCCATTTTTGGTCCTTGGATTAAGGAGTATAAAATGAGCAATAGAAAATTCATCCTTTTGTTTTTGTTTTTAAGGCTTTAATCAGGTATTTCTGAAGAAGGTTCCCTAGGCTACAGTGACAAATGAGAGAAAATAGAGTAGGTGTTTACTGGGACTAGCGCTGATGTTAAAGACCATAAATCAATGAGCAGAGCTGGATTTATTCATAAATATTTGACACAATATAACTGTGTCGCAATAAACAAAAAAGATCCCTTTGTGAACAACAGAAGAGGGTTCAATTCCTGCTGGAAACAGTCGTGTGGACTGTCTCCAGTGAAGTCCATAGAGTGAACCATTGAAGGAACAAAAGCACTGATCTCTCTTACCGTTGGATGAATTGTAGAGCAGCACTTGAAAAGCCATGATTGACACTGGACATTTTGAATAAGCTTTTTATTGTAAAAGTTTTTTCTACCAGAAATAGAAGAAAGGCACAACCATGGGATGTGACATTGCTTTCATTAGTTTGAATCCTAATTTCCAAATGCCCCATTTTCTGCGTGATTTGAGAACGATAGTATAAAATGGAAGATAAAATTGAGAAAAAGAGTTTTAGACAGTGCCATAAAGCTCAAGACTGTATAAAGCTAACAAAAATAGAAAGGAATTGTTAAGGTGAAGTTTATTTCCATGTTAATGGTTCAGCACAGACACTTTTGATGTTTGAACTGTTAAAGGATTATTACTGACACCTGAAACCTTGCTGTGTATGCTTGTTCAGGGCATGGAAGCAAACTTTTTGATGCACTGTAATGTGAGGTATAAACTGGAAAATTGTAACTGACTGCAGTAATTTCCTTTTTTATTTTGATATTTTGTTTTCAGATGGGAATGTTCACCTGTATTTCCCCTAGCTGATGTTCTGCCTAGGTACAACTGGGTAATGAGATTTCAAATGACACCATGACTAGCATGTCCTGTTAGAGAGAAGAACTTAAAAACACAGCTGATGCATCCGTATTATTGTGATTTGTAGATGTTTGTCCGCTACTGTTTCTGTCGGTCTGACAAATTTACCAGCCAGTTCCAGCATTTCCTTGCATTTGGCAGGTCGTTAGTGTTAATTTCCATGGTATGTGAGCGATGGAGTGTGTTCCACTGATGTATGGATGAGTGACCCATTGTAAGTAGTGTATCTAGCAGTGTAAGTTACCTTGGTGAATAAGGTGTGGGCGATATGTTTTTCATCTTGTTTCCAAGACAAAACGTGTGACAGAAATGGAAATCTCTTGTTCCAGAAGTGACGTGTACTTGTGCTTCCTTCACTTCTGTCAGGAAAAGTGTTTTCTTGAACTCCAGTAGCTCTCTGTGGGAGATCTGTCAGGGCAAACCTCAGTGGGCTCCGACAGAGAGTGCGACCCCCTGCAGTAACAAGCAAATAGCTACTTTAAATGAAATATCACAGCCCCAGCTCATCTTCTCCTGTCCCACTAACACTTGATTAAATGAGGACATCTTGTGCGCACTGTCTTGTCCAAGAAGGATTCTCATTTTCAAGATGCTGCATCTGGCCATGTGTATATGCGCAGTCTAGATATATATATATTGATGATTTGAAATGTGATGCGATTTGTTCTGCTAATTTGGTCATCCCACTTTTGGGCCTGTTGTGAATGCCCTGTTTGCCTGGGCTACAGGGGTGACATTTTTTTACTTTTTCAGACAGCCTGCCTTCATCCTGGCTTGATCGTCTGATGTGTCTCTGCTGGTTTGTTTCCCTGTCCATCCCAGAGGTGCTACTTAGGGCTCTTGGGCAATGTCCTCAACCACATTGCATGTGGGGACTATCATGTCCCAGTCCCCAACTTTCCTTTTGTTTGTAAAATATGTTCCATACTGATGCCAGCTGTCACTCACATGTCAGATGGTTACTCAGATGGGCGTAGGGATGCAATACAAATAAATTCACATCTACTGGGGAATGCAATGCGGGGGTTTTATAGCTTGTGGGCAGATTCACTTCAGTTGTGTTGTTTCTGCATCGACCGTGGTTGATTTGATTTGCCACAATAAACCTTTGATTTTATTCAGAATCTGTCTTTTCTTTGACAGTGCGGTTGTTGATGTGTAGATGGCTGAAAATAAATGGAATCAGGGTGTTTCATGGAAAGTGTTAAACTTGACATTTTGTTAGGGGGGCTGTGGATGGTATATATGTATTCAGCTGGGGTGTTCAAGGGTACTTTCTAGGACTTCAGCCTGCAACCTTTCAGTCAAAACTTCAGGCAAGATAATAGCTTTTGTGCTGGAAGGTAAAGCAAAATGACAGTACAGCAAAAGTTCTGTATGCACTCTTTGTTTTCTGGCACCTAACATGCCAGAAAGAAGAGTCTCTGGTGCTAATTTCATATTTGTTTGTCAGAGGATGCCAGTGTGCTGGCTGGCATGAATCACATCTTGATTATGACGATACCACTGTGTTTAGCGACAGATGGTGGAATAAATCTGCGTTCTCGTCAGCACCAGAAAGTTTTCCACCTTCTCAAAGGCATTCTTTTCTTCCTACTTGTCTGTCTGAACGGTTTCCAGCTTTCAGAATGCCTGAGCGAGAAGTAACGGTATCAACTCCAAAGTAACTCATAAAGTTGAAAAGCAACTGAGGTTTCATTAAATGTAAGTACCTTTATCAAGCCAATGGCAGCTGTTCCCCTTGTGGCATTTGAAACAAAAAACCTTTAGGTCACATGTTGGGAAACGGCGACTACAATGCCTGCTGCCCAGATCATAGTATATACACAAGTAATCTTTTTGGCCCTGTGTTTCCGGGTTAGGCTCCGGCTCGCCGTGACCCCGCTTGGGATAAGCGGTTTCAGACTGTGTGTGTGTGTCTCTCTCTCTCTCTTTTAGAGGGCAGCATGTAGTGTATTGGTAGAAGCTGTTGCCTTATGATCAGAAGGTCATGGATTTGAAGGCCACTGTAGTACCCTTGCACAAGGTACTTACCCTGAATTGATATAGTAAAAAAAAAAAAATACCTAGCTGTATAAATTGCTATTCCATTGTAAAGTTGCTTAGATTAGAAACTAACATTGTAAGTTGCCTTGGAGAAAGGCATCTAATAAAATCATTGGTTTCAGCTATAGAAATCTATATTGGATAAATGTCTCCAGAAGCTGGAATTGTATTAACACACATTATTAGCAATTATTTTGCACTTCCTTGGGAAACTGCAGCGGGGACTATCCCTGCGATAATAACATCAGCCTCTTGTCAGTGGTGTGACCTTCTAGATAGGATGCACAAGGTTCCTGTGAGTGCTCTGCTGGGGGAACTTGGTTGTCTTTTTTAAGTAACCCATATGTTGCTACGGAGAACTGGCACCTTGCCCAACGAAAATTACCTGGATGGAAATCGCTCACTGATGTATTTGTGTTCGCCAGCTACATTTTGTGGTCTATCGCCACCAGCCCTACCCCCACCACACCACTCTTCCTCAGCCTGCTCCCAGATGGCAGCATGGTATACCTCAAATGAGCACTGGATCCTTGGCGTCAGTATCAGTGAAAAGTTGTTTGGAAATTTGGGGAAACCTCACCTGTCAGCAGATATAAGTTCTAAAAGTAAACATCTCGTATTTACTTTTAGAACGTTCCTTCAGTGTCATTTACTGTGTCCAACTAAGTTTCATTTTTATACATAAATTATATGAACCTTATTATGTGAAGGATGAGTGTAAATATTCAAATTTAGTTTAAACTTCCTCAGGGGTTTTAAGGTGTCTGTGTTCTAGGATACCAGTATAAAGTATCAGTTAGTGTTAAATGTAACATTTTTCTGATTTATGGGTTCTAGGCTATATTAAACCCCCACCCACACATTAAATGTAATATTCTTAAAGACTGGGATGATTATTAAAGAAGTTGATATCTTGCTAAAATACAAGCAAAAATATATTTTACATTTCTTGTGTCTCCAGTGTTGCTGCTGTATATTTCTTGTGTCTTCAATATAAAATAAAAAATGGCATAAAACATGAAAGTTGAAGAGGGGCTGCAGGTAGCATAGTGGAGAGATGCTGTCTTTGGACTTAAAGGTTGCAGATTCAAATCTCACCTGCTGCTATAGTATTCTTGAGAAAAGCACTCACCTTAAATTGTTCCAGCAAAAATTACCTATCTGTGTAATTGGGTAAGTAATTGTAGGCAGTTTAACATTCTCGCTTTGGAGAAAAGCATCAGCTAAATAAAGAAACGTGAAAGTGAGAGATTCTTTCACTTCACTGTAGTGCTAATGGCCATTCATGAATTGTGGTCCATTTTTCTTCCATATTCCTGTACTTATAGTTAATAAGCTGTATCCAGGATAACTAATTCCATGATTTATTGTAAGTTTGTGTGTTACATCAGCCTGCATGAATAATTAACCATCCAACCACAGAAGTGGCCTATTTTTGACTATAAAAAAGTGTAAAGTTCATGCACAGCCTGTAAAAATCTTGTTGCCCATGCACCCTCATTCGTTCTTGAAGGTGTGTATTTCCAGCGAGACTGAAGACTGCAGGTTATTATGAAGCCAGCAGGTTGTCAGTAAGACTGAAGCTCTTGTCTAGAGGGAAGATGCAGAGGTTCTTTGGCATGTGCTTTGGCTTTCTTGGCACTTGCAATGTTGGGTAGTGTGTGTGCGCACGCACACAGAGAACTTTCCATCGGCACTTTTGCTCAGAGATCAACAGAATCTTGTGGGTCGAGCCAGTTGCGGGAAAATGTTAAATTTGCCACAACATCGTCTTTTTCAGTGCCATAGCTGGGTGTCCCCCCCCCTTCCTTTTCTGAAGCTCCATTTTCCACCGAGGGATTGATGGAGCTCATTGTCAGTGTCTTCTCACCCCCCTCCTCTCGCTCAGTCTGCTCTCTGCAAGCACAATCTTTATTTGCGTAGCAAGATCTGCTCTCCATGGAATGTCGAGCGATCCCCTTGCCGCACATAGTTTAAATGTAAGGGCAACATGGTTAAACATCTCTTGTAATCAGTGAATCAAATGCATGTTTTACATGACTTTTAGACTGGAGTCTGCAGCAGGGCAGCCACCTGAACCCTTCAGCAATTCAACATATAAAGGAGATGGCATTAAATATTGGAGACTAGGTGGGCTGAAGTTGCTCAGTTGAACTCCTGTTATTGTAACTGTTTTTGCAGGAGTAAAATAAGAGTAATTGTAATTGATTTTAGTATTTTTAAATGCATGCATAAATTATGAATCGTTGATTGTGGTGGGTAACAGTTATGGCATCATGTGGCAACACCCATCCTTTATTCTTTTACGCTGTAGTCAAGGTCAGCTCTCCTGGATAATAAATGTAGTCTGAATCTGGTGAAATAAACTCATGGAGAGATTTTAATTAGTGGCCAGACCTGTAAGTTTGACAACAAATGTAAGGAATTTTGGAATCGAGAAAGTCAGGACAAGAGGATAATGAAAGTGTATGTGGACCAAGCTGTTGTTTTTTGAGTGTGCTTCCCTTCCCCTTCCTACACATCTCGCTATTACAGCTGGGAATATGCTGTCTGCATTTGTTTGCTCCTTTTTCTCTTCTTGCTGTGAGGAATTTTGAGGGGAATTGCTCATTTATGTCATTAAAAAGGAATCCCACATATAAATGTTCTAAAAATTTTCTGTCATCAGGTAATTTCATGCACGTTGAGAGGTAATTGCTTTGCTATACATACTTTGAACATGAACCGGTTGTTTCATTTCTCAGAAAAAAGATAATTTTCTTGCATCTTCAAGAGGCATATCTGATGAGGTACAGCATTAACATCTTAATATTTTAATTTCACAAGTTTAATTTATTGAGGGACTGTGTGTACAGAAATACCTGGTTAGCCTACTTTGTTCATATTACTCATAATAACCTTATATTTCACACCTAAAAAAATCTCAATGTGACTGTTTTGATCCGAGTTCAAAAGTACCCCAGTGCTTCCCGGGAGACTCCTAGGAGACTAGACTACATCTCTGGAGAAGAACACAAGGAACACAAAGGCACAGCACAGTATCATAGTTGGCCATGTTTACCACTTGTCTGAACTCAACAACACACTCAGATGGTTTCCTGGTATTTGAAACTCCCAAGAGCATCTGACCAAAGTATGAAATACTGATTCCCATGAAATTCCAACATTATACCACACATCAGATGTTTTGGCTGAGAGCTGTGAGATTCTTCTGGGCCTCATAGTCACACAGGTGGACCACCTGTATAGCCATGTCTTACACCAGGGGTTCAGTGATGTTCAAGTTATCACCTTGTCAGGGATTATTCAGTTTCAGGGTGTTGGATTCAAGATTCAGATTCAAGAGTTTATTGTCATGTGTACAGTAAACAGTTCGTTACACTGTACAATGAAATTCTTACTCTGTGAATCCTCTCAGCAGCCTATGACATAAATTATAAGGATGTAAGGAAAGAAAAACAAGGCGTAAATCACAAATTTACAAAAATTACTATTACTGCAAAGTCACAAATGACAATTACTATTATTGCAAAAATCCAAATAACGAGGTTATATATGTATATAAAGTGTGCAGTGCGCAATGTAAACATGGAAGTCGTACATGTGCAAAGTCCTGCAGAGGTAGATTGGGAGTGGTCCTTTGACAAGTAGTTTTAAGTCAGTGGTTCCCAGACTTGTTTGGTCATGATCCGGAATAGAATTTTGGCAACTGTAAATGCTTCTACATGCAGTGGTAATGACAGTCATTCTGATATGTTGTGTTTATTCTCATAGTTTTATTGAACTAGTTGTCAACACATAATTACTTTTGAAGTTTTTTATTGGACAATTACTTCATATTGTGCCTGTGAAGTAATGCCCTCATAACACTAATATTTCTTTTTTGAAACATCCTGCATCCCTCAGGAACACCCCGTATGGCCCTCATTTAGATTGTGGCCATGGGTTTTTGGAACCCCTGATTTAAGTGCAACTTTGCATTGCAAGATGTGAGTGGAAGTGGAAGCTCTAGCAGCTACAGAGATCCGCTGCATTACACACATCCATGAATGTATGTCACATATAGAAAATGAAGAAAGCATTTGGCCGAATGGATTTTGAAAAGTTCATGGGCACCAAGTATAGGTTGTGAGTTTATCCCAATGCGAAATGTGCTGTAAAAGCTCTTGAGGACACCCAAAGGTGACACTGAAACTAATATGTACTGCAGGTGAGGTCTAGATAGATTGGAAAACTTTCACAATTTTTTCCACTTGAGTTTCTGACAATTTAATGTGGTATTTTGTGTCCTAAAAGCTTGTTCAGTTGCTACGATGGAAGACTTTCTTTTCATGTGCACTGTGATTCCCTTAGTTACACCTTTGCAGTGTGTTCCAGTCCTAGCACCTTTTACTTGAAATACCATATTCCATTTGTCTCCTTCTAGCAGTATAATTGAAATAGTCAAATGTCATTATGACATCTCACCGTACTCCGGCATTAACACCACTTTAATTACTATATCCTGAAGTCAGCCATTGTTCGCAAGCTCAGATGGAGATCAGCAGCTTCCTCTTAGCAAAAGGCTTCCTCTTTCTTCTCTTCCTGTCCTGTGGTTGAAATTGGAGGTTTTACAATGTCTTTGTGTCAGTACACCAGGGAACTCCACTGCTTCACACTTCTGTTTGAGCCACAGAAGCCCTCAGTCACTCAAATGTGGATCCCTTATTCATTGGTTTAATACAGAGACCAAAAGAAGGGTCGTTTGAAGGAAAACGTCTGCCTGCACCTGATTTAGGTCAAAACAGGAGAAGTCAGGAAGCTGGTAGGGGGAATGAGAGCCAACATCAGGTATAGGAAGAGTTGAAATCTAAGTACTGGTGCACAAACAATCAAATATACAAGGGTGAGCACTATATAGGGGGATAGTTGGCTTTAAACTCCTCCACCTTTGTCTGTCTCATGCTCTTTTCTTCATGTTTATTCTGCAGGAAAGGAAACTATGTGCCCACCCTTTCTTGGAGATCTACCGTGGTGACCTGATCTACTACATGAGCCCACTGGCACGCCAAGGCGACTTCTACGTGCCTGAGCTCCAAGCGATTGAGAAAACGCTGCAAGATGGTGAGGAGTCTGAAGAGGACCATAGGACGGACATCACAGGTACGCCTCGCATTTCAGTCACTCCTAAGCTCCTTCTTCCTCATGTTCTCTTCCTCCCTTAACCTCCTTTTTGGTTTTTGAACTAGTCAGTCTCTTAATTATACCTAACTGATCTACTCATTAATGCCAGTAATTTTGAGCCAAGAACTACCATTTTAGTTTTGGTTAAACCAAGTTTATTTAATTGATTAAATTCATAAAAGAGAAAACATCCAGTTTTCCCTATTAGAACTGCAAAGGGTAAACTTTCTGTGACATTCCAGATTTTTGGAGCATGTTCTTTATTTTACACATGGTAACACACAGTACGCTCATTTATACCTGTAGTTGCTTCTCACTCCCATTAAGGATGAAACTGTCAGGAGGATAAAACGTAGCATTTGGTAATAGATGGAAGTAGTGGTCATTTTGCGAGAAACCTCGTACACCTATTGTCTTTTGATTGGGTCCTCTGAGTGCTGGTGCGAACCCTCTGGGATGTATGTCTCTGTCCTCGAAGGTGGTGTATTGCATGAAGGCCGATTGCTCCAGACGTTGATGCAGCCGGCGGGTCATTGCTGAGTCAGTCAATACGTTGTTTCCATTAGATACAGAGAACAATACAAAGGGCAAGCATGTTTGAGCGTTTGTTTCTCCAGCTGCTGACTCTCATTGTTGATGGCATAGATCGGTTGACGTACGAGCGCGTGTAATTGTTTGGTCACTGCAACAGCATCTCTCCGAGTGTCGCCAAGCAAATGGCAAGAATTACCCTGCCGTTCTTCGAACTGACAAGGCTTCTGTGTAGGAATAATACGAAGGCCATGAGCCTGGGGTATTGACCTGCCATCCAGCAAACTGTTGGCAAAATGACCAAGCCGCAAATGGATGTTCTTTCAAAGGCTGTACGGTGCTTTGTTTTTCACGTTCGTGGCACCTGAAGCTTTGAAACAGCCTGAAATCTGTCATTTGATGTAACTGAGCATGACAGTTATTATCATTCAGCAGTATTTCATTTACATTTACAGTTGCATCTATTTATTTAGCTACTGCTTTTCTCAAAAATGACTTACTATGTTAATTTAATAACAATTAGTTACCCATTTATAGAACTAAGTTATTTTATTTGAGCAATTCAGGGTAAGTGCCTTGCTCAAGGACCCTACAGCTGGAGGTGGGATTCGAGCCTTCAGCTTTTGCATCTAAAGGCACCATTTCTTACCTATTTCACACACACAGTTGACAAAGCATAATTTGTCTTACAGCTGTCCTGATACGAAATCAGGTCAGAAATAATTTTTATCCTACGTGATGAAAATGTGACTAAATGAATTTAAATAACAAAATTCAGTTATTCAGCATTGTTATTTTATATGATTGAGTTTTTAGGGACCAGTAATAATACTCAGTAAATGAAATGAGTAACACCATAAATTTGTCTGCAGTATGATTACAGGTTGCGGTATTATGACCAACCAACAAAAGAGTCGAAACACAAAGATTTTATTTCACAGTGCAGAGGAACAGATTCGGGATTTCTTGTGAAAACTGCGTTGAATGTAAAGTGAAGGTGTTGAAGGGATTGTTTACTCTTCTGCGATTTAATGCCTGTTTCGGTGGACAGTGTGTCAGTAGTGGTTGGGCTGAGTAGAAAAACCATTGCAGAGGAGCAAATGGAGGAATTCCCACTCAGTGTTTTCTGCTCCCTTCTGGATCTCTCCCCCCCCCGACCCCCATGCAGGACTGCAGGATCATGTCCTCTCACAGAGTCGTACATATGTGACACCTTCTTCTGTGATGTTGTAGGACATACTGTCTTCACATTTGCTTGGGTTATTGGCAGCAGAGGTTCACGGTGAAGCCAGTCGTGGCTCTCGTGGCGACCGAGCAGTGCCTGAGGAGGGGAAGAAAGGAGAGGAGGCTGTGTGTGTGTGTGTGTGTGTGTGTGTGTGTGTGTGTGTGTGTGTGTGTGTGTGTGTGTGTGTGTGTGTGTGTGTGTGGGAAAGTGGTGTGAGGGGGCATTCTTTTTCATTTCTTTCCTGTTTCACCTCTGTATCTTTGTTACACTCGATTTACTGTATTTTTTGGAAACACAGTTTTATGGATTTCGTTTTGGTGTGCAAAGTGAATTGGTTTTGGTCCACTTTTCTGACATGGAACTGGATTTAGGTCCACTGAGCATCCATGTAATTCTTTTCTCTGGTGTAATTAGGGACAAATGAAATACAACCCTTAGTCTCTTTAAATTTTTTTTTATCTATTGCTATGTGTGCTATGACCCAGCAAGCCTAAGGTTTCACTTTGTTATTTAAGGAACCCATGTGCCTTATTATAAGTAGGTTACCCTAGTGTGACATAAAAGGGAGCAGTGATCACTCTTTTCATTTTTGTGTTGAGATATTTATCTAATTTACGTAAATTTTCTCCTAATAATTGCCATTACTGCAAATTTGAAGTTATTCTCATACAGGGATTATTTGTATACTTTTATTAAACATTGCAAATTAACCTGAAATGCAAACCTGAGTGACTGATGTTAAAAATCCTACATTAGTCTTTCAAAATGCAGGGTTGATGAGTTACAGCTCAGTCATGCGTTGCTTTAAGGTAGCATTTCTTAATCTCTGGGTCGTGACCTCCAAGTGGGTCGTGTGTATGAAAACGATGGGACGCGAACTGGGAGAGTACAGCTTTGATGCATTATTAATTTGTTGTAGGCCTAATTTCTGACCTTGCGGTTCATATCTTCTTTTTATTTTTCTGTTTTCTTCCTGACACCTCCTCACACTCTGTGGCTCCAGCATGGACAAGATCACATTCCTACAGGCTCTAGATGTGTTGCCATGTGGTTAATCAGCTCTCACCCCACCCAGTGTTGGGGTTTGGGGTCCTACTGGGGTTCTTTTGACCTGCGAGTCTCTCACAGAGGACTATTACAGCACAAATGTTTTTGACTCATGGTGCTTGATGTAAATACATGAATTCTTCAGAAGTAACAAGAATGGTGTTTTACTGGGAGATATCTTAAGTAATGAAAGTTTAAAAACAAATCCAAAATGCATCCCAGAAATACGAATCTACGTCAACGCGGTAAGCCAAGAGTGCTTTATTCAGGTAAAAACGGAGGCTTTCGTGGAGTAGATGTTTTTTCTGGAGTGCACTGAGTTGACAGGACATGCATTGTACTTTTAATTAAATCTAGAAAGGGTGATGCTCAAAGGGTGATGCTTTCTCGTTGAGTACCTTCTGTTCGCTGCAAAGTTGTTTATTTGTTTAGCCAATTTTTTTCTCCAAAGCAACTTAAGTTACTCACAGTGATTTGTTTCAGGGAAAGAAGTTTGAAGAGTGCTGCATTGGAAGGTGGGATTTGAACCCACATCTTTTCTTTGAAGGATGATGGTTTTAACCATTGGACTCTCTGCTTCTCATCCTGCCAGCTAGATGGATTATTTTATGTGTTATTAATAGCTAGCTGTCTGATATGCATGTGACGGACAAGGTATTCTTCAAAATATTCTTAAATTGAACCTTCTTATTGTTAAAAAAGAGATTAAATGTTTTAGTTTAAATCTGGTTTAAGTTTGACTTAGGAAGATATTTTGAAATATATTTGCACATGCCTCTTACAGTGTAAATGTATTTTATGCACCGATGATGCCTCCAAAAATTAGTTTGTACGTGCACTGTTTAGCATAGTGTCTTTCTTGTGTCTTTTTACTGTTTTTCTTACAAGAAATTGTAATCTTGGTATCAAGCTGAAAAAGTTTTGGAACCGAGCTTTCAGGGCTTTGTACTCAGTAGGCGAAGCAGTAGGTGTGACAACGTGACAGGTTTTTTGGATGCGATACACAGGGACAGTGTTTCTCTGTGTTGCTGAGAGAGAAATCAATGAGCCCCCACTGAGAGGCCTGGCAGTGACAGACCCCACCGTATTACACATACCTTGTTTCACTTAGATCATGATGACTGACCATCTCTTGTATTATCACGTGCAGAAATGAGATTGGGAATAGAATGACTGTCATGTCACCAGTTTGTCTGTGAGACCGAGGTCTCTGCTTTGCACCCTGTACCTCCTGGGATAGCCTCGATCATTAAACAAGCACACACTGCACCTATGAATGTGTGGAATGCACTGAGTTGTTGGGTTTATAAATCCATACTCCCCGCGAGATCATTCCAGAGGACTGGCACGTAAGGAGAGGTTGCGCCGCTGTCAGAGTTAGTGGGTCCTGTTTAAAGAGCTCACTGCTCTCTTTCATAACATCCATGCAATCATCTTGTCTTGTTGCCTTATATTTTCTTTGAGGGTTTTGCGCTGTGTGGGTGTAAACGTCACCTTTTAGTGAAATTGCCTCTGAAACTTATTTTCACTTTCCCGCATTGCAGCTGTCTATTAAGATGATCTGAACCAGCTTGAGGTTCATGGTAAACTGTGAAATAATGTAGAAGATGGTGGACCCCAGTTCCCTGTGAGGGGTGTCAAAAATTAAGCTGCGGAATTACTACCAGGAATTGTAGATCCACCGATTCAGTTTCAGTAACCGCTTGTCCTGAGCGGGGTCGTAGTGAACAGGAGCATATCCCGGAAGGATTAAGCGTAAGGCTGGGGAGGAGGGGTGGTACACCCTGGATTGGACCCCAGGCCATTGCACAGTACTCACTCACCCATTTACCCACTATGGCCAATTTAGAGTCACTAATTCACCTGA
Source organism: Scleropages formosus (assembly GCF_900964775.1). NCBI lineage: Eukaryota > Metazoa > Chordata > Actinopteri > Osteoglossiformes > Osteoglossidae > Scleropages > Scleropages formosus. Next base: position 25,433,608 of record NC_041807.1, on the reverse strand, counting down.
ACTGCATGTCTAGACTGTGGGAGGAAACCAGAGTACCCGGAGAAAACCGATGCAGACGTGGGGAGAACACGCAAACTCCACACAGACTGAGCGGGGGATCGAACCCATGTTCACTACTCGCTGCGCCATCGTGCCTATCATAGGACCAGCTGCATTAAAACAAACTTTTTTTTACCATTTCCCACTCATGCGCAGCACAGTATTTCCCATGTGTCTCCTGTCTTCTCAAGTACTGTTCGAGTCTCTGACATAACAAGACGATTGTCACAGTTACAGGAAAGTTTTCTTTGCACTCACTTCTGGCTACCGACGTGCAGCAGACATCAAAAAGAATAAGGGATTACTTTAGTGTGCAGAGAAATGACGACCGTTAAAGGTGCCAGAAGTGGGAACGACACGCTGCAGTGATACGGGTGGAGGGGTGTGGGCGATGCCGAGAACGCCAGTGACTAATGCCGACTTACACAAACTTGCATCTGAATTGGGCAGAACAAGGGGTTGTTTGTTTAAAGCTCGTTCGCAGGTAGCCTCTGTAGTCACGGCTTCTCACTTTACCCACGGCTTTAAGTTATTTCTAAATATTCACTGTTAGAAGTGGCCACCTACTCATGTGAAGTCATTTAGGTTTCAGACTGTTAGTTAATTTTGTTTAATGCCGCACCAATACTAATAGTTTTTCAATGCATGATTATGTATTTAATATTTAATGACAGTTAATCAGCTTTGATGTTATTGGCATGTTTTAAGATTAAAAATGAACGTTATGTTTGATACAAGGCATTTTGCCTTTCCCTCCCGCTCTTAATTAGTGAAACGATCTGCCTGTTTCGGTTCCACTTTTCGGGCCCTCGGGCTCAGATACGCTTCCAACGCTGAGATGGCGCTGCTAATATGCAGCAGCCTCCACTATGGGTCTGCATTTCTTTCGTTTCCTAGAGTAATACAACACGGTGCTGAAAAGGTAAACTGTAGAACTACAGCTATGCAGAAACAGTAAATGTACTGAAAGAAAGAAACCCTTGATGAGTAACTACGCTGGTATATCTAGCTGTGTTTCCAGTACAGTCACACATTCTGAGATGGTTTTGCTCATAATAAAAAAAAAAAAAAAAAAAAAAAAACTGCTGTCATGGGTATTAAAAAATGCAGATGATGCAAGGTCTTTCGATTTCCATTGTACCCCGTAGATTCCCTTTCAAGTTTTAGGATGGGTCCTGGTACTCGATGTACCTAATTAGATAATTTTCTCTGGCGTAGCTGGTAGCATAGTGGTTAGCGCTGCTGCCTTCGAAAACAAACGTTGTAGGTTTGAATCCCACCAGCTGTTGTACCCTTGTGCAAGGGACATACCCTAAATTGCTGCAGTAAAATGGCCCATCTGTATAAATGGGTGAATAATTGTAGGTATATTAACAGGGTCTCACAACAAGTAGTACTGCTGTCTTACAGCGCCTGGGTGGTGCGAGAGAATGTGGGTTCAATCCCCACTTAGTCTGTGTGGAGATTGCATGTTCTCCCCTGTCTGTGTGGGTTTCCTCTGGGTGCTCTGGTTTCCTCCTACAGTCCAAAAACATGCTGTTCAGGTTCATCTATAGCGTGTAAGTGACACAGAGAGAGTGTGTTCCACTGATGTATGGATGAGTGACCCACTGTAAGTAGTGTATCTAGCAGTGTAAGTCACCTTGGTGAATAAGGTGTGTGGGCTGATAACACTACATAGAGTTCATTGGGAGCTGCTTTGGAGAAAAGCATCTGCTTAAGTGAATGAATGTTGTTAATTATCCAGCTATTTGAATAGGTCAAATTTCAAACTATTTAAAACCAACAGAATAAACACATGAGGTATATGTAAAAAAGGAATATAATTACACAGTATATGTACATAATGCATGCTGCTGCTGCTTGATCAAATTACATATGGGTGTGCATCCAACTTGTGCAGTTATACATGTATAAGTGTGACCCTAAAAAATTAAGTGGAATTATTAAATATGGTGGAAATCTCTTGATAGACATTCTTGAAGAAGTGCAAATGGTGGGGAAGGCAGAGGAAATTGAGCAAGAGAGAAACGGGAATCCAAAGAACACGAGAGCTAATAAACAGAGAATCCGGTACCGGGGAGAGAGTTCAGGAGGTGTATTGATTAAATGTGTCTTGTTCTAAATAAAGGTGCTCTAATAAACCCCTCTGTATGCAATCTCATACACTTACTGACACAAAATCGGAGAGCTGGGCATGCCCAGGCAGGCTGCACCTCTTCCAATTTGTGTGGGTCTCAAAAAAGGTCCTTGGAAGGCCATTTGATATTGGAACAATGACATGTAGACCCCAGCGGGTGGTCAGGGCAGGCCGGCTTGTGCTCACTGCTCCAAATTACAGTCTGCCTCTTGTTATGTATTTCGGTTACATGTTTGGTAAGAATAACTGAATCATACTGTTTGGTTTATAGAGCCTGCTGCCTCCACACCGGAAAGTTGTATTTGCAATGCAGTGCAGATTCATGCGACAGACTTTGAAACCGGTGCTCAGAGACCTGCTGCATAAAACATTTGCGCAGAGAGCCGACTGGGGTGTGATCCCCGGGATGGCCTGCCGTCCTGTCTGTGTGGTCGATTGTTACTGTACATCTCACTGCTTCAAATCCTAGCTCAAATGGTTTCCCCTGATTTGGTCGGTAGGATATGATTCTTTTGGCTTCAATCAGTCCCGGCTGACTCTTATGATCACGGTAAACTCTGGCCATGGTGTGAAGGTACACAGCGTTGCACTAAGTTCAGTTAACAGGCTACAACTCTCTGTTTAATGCCTCGTATTGTGTCCTGTGACCAGGAGGTGTTGGTAGGTTTTATTAGATATCATTTTCCCATTGAATAAAATGGGGGGGAAATAACACTTCTTCTACAAAAATTACCAACCATAGTGCAATTCTTAGAAAGCCCTCCTGGAAATCAAGTAAAATGAAAAGATGTAAAAATACAAGATTCTCGCTGTTTTTTTGTGTTGTTTGTTTCCTAAACAATCAAATCAAACAATCAATTCCAAGAATTGATACACGTGACCGTTTCTATTTTAAAGATTAATAATTGACTGCTTCGGTGACACGTCTTTCCAAAGCGACTTTGATGATTTGAGTGTTTATGAGCCGGAGATTTTATCGGGACAGTTCTGTGCATTACTCTGGGGTTTTGATGCAGAAACCTGGAGAGTTGCGTGAAGAAGAAAAGTTGAGATCACAAGGCAATCCCCTTAACCGCAACACTATCTGCCTCTTGGAATATGGGAAATAAAGCCCTCGTCTTGGGATGCGCAGCTCAGTGCCCAGGTCTCCTCTATTGACACAACACATTCGGCTCGGAGTGAAGTGTCCCTAAGCTTTTAGAACTCCAAATTGTCTTGCCGAGAGGAAACGCTGTCTCCTGCAACCACAAAACCCCAATTTCTCCCTCTGTCGCTTCTCAAAATTTGCCAGCAAAGTAATAGCATACAAACGGTAGAGAGGAATACGGGATATGAAACAATGGATGTAAAATTCAGAAAAAGGGGAAAAGGAACTATTAATTAGAGAGGAAAGGGAAACAAGCTGTTAATTGGGACTCTTGTAGGAGAAAATAAATCTTTGAGGGTCACATGGCTTGAAGACTAGAACTAGTGATTGCCTGCTCTCCAGGCTACACACTGCAGCCAAAACCTGATTGCACTTCATGACAATCAGGGAATCCTTATGGTGGCTCAGGTTTATAAATAAGTGTTGCCTCCTTGGGTTTAAACCATTCTTGGTGTTGATGGAAAAAAGTGTTCAGAAGTCTGAAGGATGAGAGCGATTTGCCCGTCTGCCTAATTCAACAGGAGTCATTAGTCTGCTATGAATCTGAGTTAGTTTATTCTTCGTGCCTCAGTCCTCTTATAGCTTGAATAGGTCGTGTACCATGAAACGTATATATTATTATTATTATTCATTATGCCGCTGGCACCTTTGTCTAAGTCATCTTGCAATGTTAGATTTTTAAACTAAGTTGTTTAGTGATTTACCGATTTATAATGGGGCAGCAGGTAGCATAGTGGTTAAAGCCATTTCCTTGCGCACAAAGCAACCAGGTTTGAATCCCCTTGATTGAGATATTTACCCTGAATTGCTCCAGTAGAAATTACCCAACAGTTTAAATGGGAGAATCTTCGTAAATTCCTTAAAATATACAAATCTCACATTTTAAGTTGCTTTTGTTAGGTAAATACACACACACACACACACACACACACACACACACACTTTCAGAACCGCTTGTCCCATACGGGGTCGCAGGGAACCAGAGCCTACCCGGCAACTCAAGGCGTAAGGCCGGAGGGGGAGGGGACGCCAGTCCACCACAAGGCACCCCAAGCGGGACTCAAACCCCAGACCCACCAGAGAGGAGGACCCGGTCCAACCCACTGTGCCACCGCGCCCCCCCATGTTAGGTAAATAATGTGGTGTAATTATACAGCAGGATAATTTTTACTGAGGCAATTCATGGTAAGAACCTTGGTTAAGGGCACTGCAGCAGAAATTTGAACCTGGGTCCTTCTGGTGGAAGGTGATGACTGGAATTATTTTTATTAATCATGTTCACGATGAGTCTTCTCAGTTCTACATGAAAGACTTACATCAGGATACGGAGGTGCGAGAAATATAGCAAGAAAGAATAGGAGTGGTGACGGGAGAAGCATGTATATTGAACTCAGTGCTTTTGAAATTTTTAGTTTAGGTTTGCTGTTTTTTTTTTTTTTTTTTTTTTTTTTTGCTTTATATCTTTTCTTCTCATCTTGATGTTTCCTCACTCTGGTTCCAGGCGCAGACTCCAACAGCGAGACTAGCTCTGTGACTCACACGGCCATGTCGGACAGCAGAGAGACCTCCCCGGCCCCCTCCACCGTGCCGTCCCTGCCTCCACGGGACCTAGGTGACGGAGACCGCGCGGGTGACCGCAGCTCTGGCGAGTCCGTGGACAGCAGCTCATCCTTTGAGGAACTGGACTTAGAGCTGGTGGAGGGGCAAGAGGGCGGAGTTGGCACTCAGGCCAAAGTTGGCGGTAGCAAGCCCCACAAAACCCCTTTCGATCAGGAGGCTGTCACTGAAGGAGAAGAGTAAGAGCATTCCAGTTGTAGCCAGTGGGCGAAACGAGTTTGTCAAAGGTTCCAGTTGTATTCCTGTTGGATGCATTTCCATGCATATTGGTATTAGTTAGTTTTTCTGTTAGTGGATCTTAAATCTGTGCTTTTACAGTAACATGAGAAGCACCACCGCTTCGCTATGACCAGGCCATTCTGCTATTCCAGACCATACGTCTGCTCTCAACCAAATCTCTCTCCACTTTACCTCCTAGAATTGTTCTCACAGGTAACACCCTAGTGGGAGCAAAAAACCTTGATTGTTTTAAACTGTTACGTTCGTTTGAGAATTTGCTTCGTTATCTTTCATGTCACTTCAAGATAAATGAGCAAATGGCAATGCAAAAATGAAGGGCAATTTGTTAAATATGTACTTTCTTATCTAGTAGAATCCTTTTTAAACTTAATAATAGGATAATATGAACTTAAAGGAAAAGAGCTGTATTTAATAATTGTTAATATGTAAGGTAGCTGGGGACCTATTTAGTAATTCTTTCATTTTAATTTTGTTGGAAATTGACAAAATATTTCCATAAATAAAAAAAAAAAAAACAAAGCAGTTAAGGTTTTTTTTTTTTTTTTTTTTTTGAAAAAGGTAAAGAATTGTTACTGCCAACTTTGTATGTTTCCCATTTTCTTTATTGCACTATGTAAAAAAAGAAGACATTTTTAATTTCCACCAGCACACATGCATGTCCGATTTTTATGATGATGGAGTTCTGTATGGATGTGTTCATGCAAAAAAGTTAAATATTGTAACATTACATGTTCTCATATCCTTCTTAACTACTTAAAATGTTTTAAGTTTCTGGATTTCACCAGTCAAACTCATTTTGATGCAGGCATCTTTTTGACCAAAAATGTAATACATTTTATTTATGCTTTCATTTACTACATTCTTTGGTAATACATGCTTACCTCTCGTTGTCAGACTTCCTTTCATATTTAGGTCTGTTTGCATTCATATCACGTTTATTCTCATTCTAATTTGACAGACCTCATAATCCATCGTTATGTCACATCACCATATAAACTGCTGACAGTGATAGGGAACAAAAATATTTATCTATGTCTTAACGACACAACTATTGTGTTGTTAATAAATACTGATGTAAATGTTTCTCTGGCTTCTTGATTCACCGTCTGAAATTAAATGTATTTACACTCCAAACTTGAAGCACTTTGTTGAAAGTGTTTGATTTTCATCTTCTATCCTATGAATCACCGGGAGAATATTTGTTTATATAGCTGGGCTCCACTCTTCACACCCTAGTGTTTTTGATTCAGTGTCTTCTGCTTAGTAATAGCTCCAGGTGTTTGTGCTGGATACAGCTACCCCAGCAAGATGTGGGGTCACGACTGGACCTAAAGTGAAGGCATCTCATTCACTCTCTCACTTGTTAGTGTCTTGCTCCATGCATGTCTGAGCAAAAATGCTTTTAGGAAGCAGTATCAGAGAAAGGCTATATCTTTGAAAGATTGTTAATAGGTTAATTCCTACAAATATCATTTACTTGACTGAAATGCATCTAAAAACAGATATTAGTAAGCTACAGATATTGATTTGCTACTACAATGTAGAAAACTTTAAAAATTTTTGGAGAATTCCTTTATAGTGCTGTAAAACTAATTAGTATTTTTTAAAAATTGTAATGGATGCTGCAGTTGTTAAAATTGGTCTGTACAAAAGGAAAATGTATGCTATGAAGAAGTGGCAATACTAAATTTTTCTTTGTTTTGTGTAAAGACAGTTGTACCCCAGAGGTTCATATTAATTCTCAGCCTTGATCAAAAGGATGTAATTGTTTTTCTTTATTTCAGCCTGTGACTGACTGCTATTTTTAATACCTGAAGTGCAACAACACAAGGAAGTCTTCATTCTTCATTATAATGGGGTTTTACAGTTGGAATTGTAGACACCCAGTTATTTTAGCTTAATTTATAATTTTTACTCCATCATACTTTATTAGTTAAATCTCTCATGGCCTGTGGCTGTTTTTTTTTTTTTTTTTCCTTTCTTGTAGTGTATTTTATGTAGCACCACTGTAGGACAAGTTGCAAGATTTGTAACATGCTTCTGGAATTACCTGACTTGTTTTCAAATCAGTGTATCTGAAGGTTTTGCTCCAACTAAAATATACTGTACTGCATATATACAAGTTTACTATTCAGTGGCATTTCAGGTGGTGAATCATGTTAAATCAGGATAGCTTAATCCTAAAATACTGCTAACATGAAAATGATGAGACACATAATTTAGTCACGTTTAAAAGTGTGTAATTTATGGATCTGTCATGAAATAAGTATCCAGAGGTGTTTTGTCCCTCAATACCAATCAATATTACATTTATATTTATACAGTATACCATACCTCTCAAGATCATATGATTCAAGAAAGAAAATAAAAATGCATTTTGTCACCTCCTAGGTTGAAAGACCCTTTTTATTAGTTCATTTGGCTAATACCTTTGTCCAAAGCACCTTACAGTGTGATGTTTGTACATTGAAATGCTTACAATTATTCGTGCATACGGCAGGGTACTTTTTACTGGAGCAGTTTTTAGAGTAAGTGCCTTGCTCTCGGGTACTGCTGTGCAACCAGAGATTCAAGCCCATGACCTATGAGTTGAATGTGATATCTCTATCCACTGTGTCACCTATTGTGTGTATTTATACCACTCCAGTCTTGAAAGTATTGGTGAGGAAGGTATATTAAATCATTCTTTTAATGTTTTATGTTATTAAATGCAGCATACAAAGGGACTCCATGCCTTAAACTTTTCCATACATCACTAAACTTTTTCCTCTTGGCAAACCGTTGTTGAAGTGCCATGGAATATTGATGTTAGAAGTGACACTTCTGTGCACATAAAGCAAGGTGCATGAAATACCTGCCTCTTTTAATGTCTGCTGTCATGTGTCTGCAGAGCTAGTTTCTGCAGAAGGGTTTGGCTTTTGACATGCATTACTACCTACATTGATTTTTTTTTTTTTTCTTTTTTCTTAAGGGCTGCTTCTCACAGACATGCTGTTTGTATTAGGCTTCCTCTCCTACAACACTGATGCCTAATAGTGTACATGGATAGGGGATGTTGTGACAGTGCTGTCACGCACTCAGCATAAAAGAAACAATTTCTTTGTTCAGTCAGTTTACAATACCTAACAGTTTATGCATTTATACAGCTGAGTATGTTATTTAACAATTCAAGTGAAAAATGGCCTAACATGAGATTTTAACTTTAAAGTGACTGATTACAAGCTCAGAACCCTATTGCTTTTCCTTTTGCACCTCCCGCTATATGCTCCTTAAATATCACATTATGCATGTTACAGTAGAAATACAGCACATAGGTTAAAACCTGCAATGTGAAACAATGGATGTGATCCAGTGTAGTTTAAAAGTTAAGGAGAGCACAGATAGTGTTATATTTCCGACTTCCAGTTAACAATACAGTGCATTTTGGGTGTCAGTGTCTCCATATGTAATTCCATCACATTCAGCTGATGGGTACACATTCTGCTGATGGGTACACATTCTGCTGAGCAATATCTGCCGAAATTGTCCTTCTGTCACATTTGGCTGGTGTGTGGGCTCTGGATCCTTCACATGGAAACTGGGAGACAGAGATTGTGTCGTGTTACTGGTCAGCCTCAAAAACAGGAAAAACACAAAGTGGAGCAGTCACCTTTGTAGATACTGCTGGCATCTCTCAAACTAGCAGTTGTGTGAACACATTCATTTCCAGGATGACAGGTGGTTTGTATTGGCTTGATGGAGATCAGTTCATGAAACTTAATTATTCCATAACTGATTTTAGGTAGCTGTCCAATAAATGCCAGTCTTTGGAATGTACTGATCTGTGTGTAGAGAACACTGCCCTATTTATGTGAATACAGTATTGGATACTGGTGTAAGATGGAATATTAGGAATGCAAGAATACATAAGCATGAATCTGGCTTTCATTGTCTTACCATCATAAGAATTTGAGTGATATTTTCTTCTGATGCTTGAAAAGGAAAGGAGATGGTAATGCTTCAGCTAATCATACTTATTTTTTAAATATTGCTTTCTGTTTCATTCATTGAGGTATGATTTGCAAAAAAATGTGTATTTTAGATCACTAAGCTCAAGAGACGTGGATGAATAATAATTGGCATCCCATGTTCATCGTAACAGGATTTTAACTTAATGTTTTAACGATGCACATTTTGCTTAAAACAACTGTCGTCAGTCCTCTGTCCAGGTGCCTCAGTATTTAAGCCTGCTGAACATGGACCCTTAATTATGTTGTATTCCGTTATTTCAGGTAATATCTGCCATACAGGAAATTAATTGCTGTTTCTTTGTAGGATGGAAGAAACAGCAGGTATACTTGAACTGCAAGGGCTTCAAAGTGCTGCTCTGTTAAAATCACTGCTTTCTGGGTCTGAGCAGACATCATAGAGCTTGAGCTATTTTTGGAACAGTCTTATTCACCAAATAAAAAGAATTTTACGAATGAATATAAAAGTCACCATCCAATCCAATGGATGCTTCTCTCTTGCCCACAAAACACAAATAATCAATAAACACTATGCAGTACAATGTGGCAGAGCTGAAAATCTGCAGTTCATAACTTATTATTTAATACATAAAAATCACAGAACCATATTTAAATAAAAATGTTCCTGCATTATGATATTGCAGATGTGTGTTGCATACAGTATGACGCATTGTTTCAATCTGTTAATGTAAGAAATGTAACAATTCATCAAAAGCACCACAATGTGTAAAACACAATTTACTGGCATGTATTGGCATTGAAAGAAAAGTGTCATTACATACTGGAAGTCTACTTTGACTTTGCAGTTGTAGGAAATTTACAGCTATGTACAACAGGAGAACATAATCAGACTGATTAAGGCAAGGTAAATATACTTAAATCCCATCCGTCCGTCCGTCCATCCATCCATCCATCCACAATGAATGTTTGATTCTTCAGATATCCAGAACACATCTTGGAGGTCTAGACCTTGGACTGGACGTACCCCCAGTTGTGCACACGGCACACTCTAAGTGCAAGAATGTTTTCATCTGAAAAGCATGCCTTGAAGGAATCCAGAGGAAATCTATGCACATGCAGGCAGAACATGCAAAGTCAACACGGTCGAGGGCTTGATGGAAAAAGCCTGATCTCACAGAATTAAACTTTTATAAACTATTACTAATGAACTATTTAAGTTATATACATCGACAATTTAACTCACACACACACACACACTTTCAGAACCGCTTGTCCCTTACGGGGTCACGGGGAACCGGAGCCTACCCGGTAACACAGGGCGTAAGGCCAGAGGGGGAGGGGACACATATTTCTAATGGTGAAATTAATATGCTTTTTTAATAAAAAGAGTTTTTTGAACAGCGCATGGTCACAGCAACATCCAGATAAAGACAGTAAGGAAATTGTAAAAATGTCCACACACGTAGTAAGGATTTAAGATCAAAAGGTTGCAATATGTCATAGGTTTCATCATGTAGCACTTTCTAATATCCAGAATGTCCAGACACTGTAGAATTCTGTAGAATTGTCATGCAAATGAAATGTCAGTTTTTCAAGTGCAACAAATTTAAGCACTTCAGTCATCCGCACATTTACATAGAGAACTTCTGGCGTAGACCTCAGCATTACATTTACATTTACATTTATTCATTTAGCAGATGCCTCTCTCCAAAGCAGCGTACATCTCAGAGAAAATACAATATGTGCATTACATTAGGAGAAAGAGAGACATAATTGCAGATGTGATTCTTGAGTACAGTTAGTTTCTTTCCACTTTATGCACCAATGTTCTTCCCACAAGTAGGTGCATAAAGCTCAGAATACACGGTTCCTGATCACCTTCCTACAATTTTTTTTAAATTATAAGAATAATTATTTTAATAGCATTAAAATACATTTCCTTGCCAAGTAGGCAGGAGTCATTAGCATACATCTTATAACCTCATCAAAAAAGAAGTTGTCATTTAAGAAGAAAATACATGGAGATGAATCCAGTTTCTGTTAAAAGGTTTTTTTGGATAGAAGCATATACCTTGGTCCAGTAAGCTTGTATTTTATCACATTCCCAGAAAAAGTATAAAGCATATCAAAGAGAGGTTTTGCATTTGAAACACATCTGAGATGTCCACAGGAACATCCTACAAAGACACAATGGAGTGAAGCAGATTCTATGAATGAACTTAAAGTTTTGCTCCATGCAGGGGAAGACTTTATCACATATAGGTGACCATTCATTTTCACTAAAGATGCGTTAAAGTCCCTTGTCTACCTCAGTGTATCATGAGGGCCAGTGCCAGCACTTGATAAAACAGGGTATAATGGAGAGATCATACTTCTGCAGTAATCTGGTGTAATGAGCCGTTTCTCAGCTTCTGTCAATTCTGACTGTGGTTTATTCCACTTTTCTAGGGCAGAAATAAAAGAACCTAGTTGTAGATATAGAAATTCGTACTGGATAGATAAAAACTAATATCTTAGAAGGTTGAAACTCACCACTGATTGATCCAAAAATAAAAAAAAATATCCAGCACTCCTTTAGACAATAATTTCTGGTGCCCAGTTTAACAAATTAATCAATTATTGTCCGTTCAAGATCCCCAGGTATCTATTAAGATGCAAACTACAAGAGTTGTGAATCTGTCAACATTTTTGGATAAAAATGGAAACTTATGAAACTTCTGAATGAAAGGCAGAGATCTTTAGCGGATAAAAGCAGGGTAGCAAGAAGCTGACTCCATAACCATCCACAGAGGATATGCTGTAGCCTGTAACAATTTTTGTCACATTTACATTTATATATTATTACAATGTATTAATTTACAATAATATTATTTATTTATTTATTGTAACTTAATGGGGGTGCGGTGGTGCAGTGGGTTGGACCACAGTCCTGCTCTCCAGTGGGTCTGGGGTTCGAGTCCCGCTTGGGGTGCCGTCCTGGGTGTGTCCCCTCCCCCTCCGGCCTTCCGCCCTGTGTTACCGGGTAGGCTCCGGTTCCCCGCGACCCCCATATGGGACAAGCGGTTCTGAAAATGTGTGTGTGTATTGTAAATGAATAATTATTAATTATCATAAATTAAGGATTTGTTTAACTTGTACAGCCCAATAGCAAAATCTTATATTTGGTGCATATTATTTTAATATTATTATATTATATTTATACTTATATTTGGACCTAACATATTTTTTCTCATTAAAAAATAATAGTTAATTGACCAGGGGGTGCAGTGGCACAGTGGGTTGGACCACAGTCCTGCTCTCCGGTGGGTCTGGGGTTTGAGTCCCGCTTGGGGTGCCTTGCGATGGACTGGCGTCCCATCCTGGGTGTGTCCCCTCCCCTGCCAGCCTTACGCCCTGTTTTGCCGGGTTAGGCTCCGGTTCCCTGCGACCCCGTATGGGACAAGCGGTTCTGAAAATGTGTGTGTGTGTGTGTGTGTAGTTAATTCACCATTAACATCTAAAGCCATGAACCTTCTGTAAGCTGTATACATTTTGCCTAGTGTGGTGGAGTAAAAGTTAAATAAGTGATGTTTTACTGTAAAAAAAAATTAGACTTTTCTTATTACACACACACACACACACACACACACACACACACACACACACACACACACACACACACATTGACTGAAACCGCTTGTCCCGAGCAGGGTCGCGGTGAACCGGAGCCTAACTCGGCAACACAGGGTGGAGAACCCGAGGGGGAACACACCCAGGACAGGACTTTTCTCATTAGAATTTTGATATTGAAATTATTTGTGATTTTTCCCTAAAATGAGAAAATAATTTTTTTCAGTACATTTATGAATACAGAAATTCACCAAATTATTATAGCTGATTCTTCTTCTTCAGTGACAATTGATTAACTTAAGATACAATGTTCAGCCTTTCCTTGTTTATAAAAGTGCACAAACAGTCATTGGAACACCGGCACACAGCGAAAGGCCACTCCCGTGAGTATCACAACCACTCCCGCCACTATCAGGATAACCCCCCACGGGGGCAACTGTCGTGGCTATTGCAATTACTCTCGCAGCTATCGCGACCGCTGTTGTGACTATCGCGATCGCGATCAACTGTCACGAGCAACTGTCATGACTATCGCGATCACGATCGACTGTCACGACTATCACGCAACTATCGCGATCGCCGCCACAGTTGCGCGGTAGTCGCGACCATTGATCCTGCCCTTACCTACCTTACCAACCTTAACGAACACACACACACACACACACACACACACACACACACACATTTTCAGAACCGCTTGTCCCATATGGGGTCGTGGGGAACCAGAGCCTACCCGGCAACACAGGGCGTAAGGCCGGAGGGGGAGGGGACACACCCAGGACGGGACGCCAGTCCGCCGCAAGGCACCCCAAGCGGGATTCGAACCCCAGACCCACTGGAGAGCAGGACTGTGGTCCAACCCACTGCGCCACCGCACCCCCCCGCTCCTTAACGAACAAAAAAGAAAAAAAAAAAAACTCGCAGAAGGCAGAGACAAAAATATGTGAGGAATAAACATGATATTTCTTGAATACAAGAAGAAACTAAATACATGGGCAGCGTTTCAACAGAAGTCCATCTAATCTTTTCCCATAGAAATGAAGCTGTGATAAACCTTAGTGGAAACACGCATTCGCAAACAGTTCAGACTCGGAAGCACTGATCCAATATTTTCTGTCTTGTTTATATCATCTCGAAAAGAAGCTTGAGGTTTTATCCTTTTTTCGAGAAATCAAGACAGAAAAAACATGTATCCCTATGTCATCTGCATAACATTATTAATTATGTTTATTATTAATTACGTGTCATTCATTTATATTTAATAAAAGTGATAGAATGTTAACCATATAATAAATTATAACTCTAATACAATACTATATGAATAGATACATATTTTTAATAGAGCTGCCCTTTTTCAGTTTAGTTTCAACAATACACTGACCCAACAAATATTATTCACATACTAGTCCCAACACAACTGGATTAAGTAAACGTGGATGAATTGTACACGATGAAATTAAGTTGAGACAAAATGCAAAAGAATTGTATTGCATCAACAATTTTTTTTTAATTTAGTAAATTGAACAAGCAGTAAAAATTATGTTGAGTGAACACCGTCTCTGTTAGAAGCCTAAATATATCGGAACATTTTATTGCAGCGTTATCATATCACTTTTTGATGACTGTGTTGAATTTCACTTGGACTTTATGCAATATAATTATGTTCTCATCTCAAGCATACATGTATTAAGTTGGTTGTAAATGTATTGTTTTAGTATTTTCAGTAAGGCTACTTTTCTTCTACAAAACTCAGATGGACCTGTTCTTGCAAATGAGTGTAAAACAAAATGAAACTTCTCATCACTACACACTGTGTACTGTGGGCTTTGGAAATTGCTGCAGTTTTAAAGAAGAAACGATAGAAAATGAATTAGTAAATGGAATGAGAAAGACGAACAAACATTTTCCCCTGTGCTCAAGTGGCGTGATTCTGTTTTCTACATGTGTTTTTCCCTGAATATTAATGATTTACTCGACTTTACTCTGAGGAAACAGTGGCTGTTTTTCCACACACATTTTCAGAACCGCTTGTCCCTTACGGGGTCACGGGGAACCGGAGCCTACCCGGCAACACAGGGCGTAAGGCCGGAGGGGGAAGGGGATGCACCCAGGACGGGACGCCAGTCCGTCACAAGGCACCCCAAGCGGGACTCGAACCCCAGACCCACCGGAGAGTAGGACTGCGGTCCAACCCACTGCGCCACCGCACCCCCTACTGTTTTTCCAATTACTGCTTTTCCTGCTTTCCAAGTCTGTGCCTGTACTCGAGGGAAAGACCTAATCTTTACTATCTTACGCCAGTCTCGAAGTCTCCAGACATGACATGGCAAGTTTGGTTGCATTTCCGTTTTGTTTGCTTCCAATTTTCTCCTGAATTTAGTCATTTAAAATTTTATATCAAATTAGACCACCTAAGTCCACCTGCATAGCCCCAGAGGAGGAAGTGCAAACCTTCGACGCAAACAGAGCCAGACTAGTTGCACTGAGTAAACACTGCAAACCGCTCTGTGCTGCAAAATTGGCTCCAAATGAAGAAGCGAGTGAATCTACCGAAACCAACCATCACCATCCTGCAAGAGGCACACACAGCCTGCATTCCTCCTAAACCCCTTATCCACTATCACCATGATGCTCGGCTCTCGCTGAATTTTCGGTTACAACCACAGAGTGCCACAGCTCAGACATGTTTTACTCTTCCTTTATTCAGCACATACTTTTCTCCAAGGCAAGTTACGCTGCTGGGTTTGTGCATTAAGCTCCTCACAATGATTAATCTATTTATGCAGTAAGGTAATTTTTGAAACGTATCAATTAAGAGTAAGCGCCTTGTTCAGGGCTACTAAAGCAGGAGGTGGGATTCCAAACTCAGGTCTTTTGATTGCAAGGGTATGGCTCTCACCGGCAAGAAAATGTAAAGCATAAAGTTCTTTGCAACAGTACTTGAATCAGGTGAACATTTATGTAATGTTAGTAGTCGTTTCTTAATGTTTCATTAATTGAACTCTACATATACTGTCAATGTCTTGAACCATCATTCAATCACAGTTCCATTTTCTGTGCAAGATATGTTGTGTTGTATTCTTGTATGCCAGGGAGGATGCATTAGCGCAGCAGGTTTGGCCTGTACCTGCTCTGGGGTGGATCTGGGGTTCAAGTCCTGCTTGGGGTGCCTTGTGACAGACTGGCATCCCATCCTGGGTGTGTGTCCCCTCCCTCCAGCTGTGCACCCTATATTGCTAGGCTCTGGCTTGCTGTAACCCTGCTTGGGACAAGTGGTGTGTGTGTTTTGAGGCATGTCTTATGCAGGTTTTCAAAATTTCCTTAATTCTAATTACTTGTATTTCTCCTTCTCATCTTTTTCAATTCTTCATGTAAAAGCTAATTGGCATAGAAAGCTTTCGCCCTGTTCATTTGTGTAACTGGTGCCCTAATCTAAAAATTTCCATTAGCACCCTCCATCAAGGTGGATTGGGATACAAGCTGTGTCTCTGAGCCGTGTCAGCGGCGCTGCAGCTTGCCAGTTCAGAGAGGCCTTGAACACGTGTTGGTGTGTTGACAGCGCATGTGTCAGCACCCCTCAGTGGTCAGTGTGCTCTATTGCCACATGCAGGTCTCGCTCACCACCGGCGCAGATGCTTGCTCACAGCTCCATCATTTCATTAACAGCGTTTCTGAAAACGAAGGAGCGCAAGTCCAAAAAGTTGCACTACAATTAGATAGGCTGGTCTGACATTTTTAGGACGGGAATCATTACAGAAGTGCTCAACTGCACCCCGTTGTCCACCCACACATTCACTTGTGTGGTAAATGCCTGAATAATGTCTGGGTTAACCCACTCTTTCTGTACACCTTATTACCTAATATCTCAAAATGACCTTTGCTGAAAGAAAGTCTACTGCAAAAATTGCTCTCCATTGATGCTTCACAAGAGGGGGTGTGGTGGTGCAGGAGGTTTGACTGGGTCCTGCTCTCCAGTGGGTCTAGGGTTCGAGCCCTGCTTGGGGTACCCTGTGACGGACTGGCGTTCCATCCTGGGTGTGTCCCCTCCCCTTCTGGCGTTGTGCCTTGTGTTGCCAGGTTAGGCTCCGGCTCGACGTGCCCCTCCTTGGGACGAGCAGCTTCAGACAATGTGTGTGATGCTTCACAAAAAATTTTATCTGACAGAAAACATCAGAACATGTTCCCTTAACAAACTTTTTTTTTTTTTTTTTTTTGTGAAAAGCATTGCTTGCCAATGTCTACTTCTTTGGAATAGTAAGTACAAATTCTTTTTACTTATTTGGAACTTGGAGGAAAGGGACTGGTTATTTAATCCAATATAATTATCCGGTGTTCTTCTTAAAGCTTTGAGCTTCCCATGAAACCTCATTGCCATTCAATCAAGACACACTTCCGCACGGTAATGGATAAGTTACAACCAAATCAGAACAGAAACCCTGAAGTTCTTCCACCATGCAACATGCTTTCTGTCTATTGACTCTCTTCCATGCGTGTTGATTTCAGACCTCCAGTGCCAGTACTGACAAAGTCATCTGGACTATGCACTATGCACAACTGCTTTGGTTTTTTTATTTTCTATATGCAGAACCTAGAGAAGTTCAGTAAAAGAAATTTTTTAAAATGTATGGGAAAATAATATGCTGTGCTGGCTGAATTAGGCTCAGCTAGAGGAAAAAAAAATTCTATAACTGTCACTGCAGTACATGATTCCTTACTAATATGTGTGGTATGGAATCAGTAGCCTGCTGAGCTCTCTGTCATCTAAAGGTTCTTGGTTCAAAACCCAGGCGTGCTGTACTAACCCTGATCGGTGTCTTTGCCCTGAACTGGTACCCTTAGAATACCATGCTATGTATCCATAAACCATTGTGTACTTGATTATCTGACATTATATATCACTTCGGGCAAGTAAGTAAGCTAAGTAAAAAATAATAACAATGAGTGAGTGAAACTGAGCAGCTTCTCACAGCTCATTGATCTAGATGGCTATCAGAGGTGTTATGCTTCTTATATCATGTCAGCGGTTCCGCCCCGCGCACTGGGAGACCATGTGTAGGAGAGACATACATCCCTGTGTGACACACACACACACGCACACACACGCACGCACACACACACACACACACACACACACACCTCTTTCGGACTTGGTGGTCGGGACACATCATGCACAACGTATAGCACGATCAGTGTAAAATCAGCACAGAGAGCTGCGTAAATGGAAGTCAGTGGCTTAGCGCGGGAAAGTCTCCGCGGAGCAGTTTATTTCAGAGCAAAAGAAAGATTGCTGCGGCGATGGTAAAGCGTGCGAGCATTCTGTGACGGGAACAATACCCCCAATGATGGACGTGAATTTACCACAGCTATGAATAATCATAGAAACCGTAGATTCGGGCATCAGCACCACCAGCAACAACAACATCATCAGCAACAACAACAAAAACAACAACGAGGAGATCCGCGATCGCCCTTTCCGAGCAGCTCGGTCCTGCAGAGCGCGTGGGAACTCCAAACTGCCACGAGACGAAAGGTGTGTGCGCGCGCGCGCGCGCGTCGCCGCGAGACGGCAACCTGCGCCGGTCATCCACTTGATTTGCAGTGAGAAATACTGCACTCGGGCAATCCGCGCCTGTCTTTTTTATTTATTTATTTTTTAAAAAACAACTTAACTGATGAGCGAGGTGCAACGAAGAGAAAGGAGCGGAACACTGCTCAGTAAAACCACCAGCTTTGCAGTTGCGTGCCCGTCGGTTAACAGGTGCTTCTCGGAGTCGGGTGTGTTGTGTGAACACCTCAGCACTAAGTTCTGAGTGAATTATGACGAGCTGTACACACTATCCCGCGTAGGTTCTCCCGCACTTTGCTTTCGACTTTTTTTTTCTTTCGGTTCATAATCAGTTGCCAACTTGTGCGGAGCGTTTCGCGACAGCAGGGGAAGCGAAGCAGTGTGTGCGCGAGCTTGGCTGTGCTTCAGCACCGCGGAGAGATCCCGCCACAGAGCAGAGGCTCCGCGGGACCCCAACGGCGGGAACGTGCGGCGAGCTCGCGCTCCGCTTCCCTTCGCCAAGTGTAGTGTCGTCCGCGCCTTTCTCGACTGAAACTCGCTGACGGCAAAAATAAACCAGTGAGAATAACGAGTGCACAGTGCGGGGAAGGTGCGCAGACCCGGCGGAGCAAGTTGAACAGGTAAGGGAGAGATCTTTTCGGTGTTTTACCACACTGTCTCGCAGGACTCGGGGTAAAAATGCAAATGCCATGGTCGCGGCGCCTGTAACACCTGTTTACAGGGACCGCTCTGCCGTTCGCCCCAAACCTGTCTCTTCAACCCACATGTGCCGCTAAATCGTAGTAAGTATCTTAAAATTGTGGCTGTTCTGTACAAATGACAATCTATTTTATCAGATTCGGTAGAAACACATTCATATTTCATGTTCAAAATCAGCACGGGGCGAGTACTGGTAGGTTTAGTATAGAGAGCACTTGGGTTATTTCAATTTCTTGTCTCCTGGAATTACACTCACTAGCAGTTAAACAGTATCACTGACACATAATAAAGAGGGTAGTGAACGCATCGTCGTTTCCTGTCATCACAACTGGGTGTTAATTGCGAAGAATGTGACTTCCAACCAACGCATCGTTTTAAAAGAAGAGTCATTGATACTTCAGGTGGATTTTAGACCCGAAGAGAGACATGTTCTCTCCGTACGCGAGGAAACACAGCGGCTGTAAATTAAAGCAGGAAGGTGTGTCCCTCGCGCTGCTGTGTACACATGAAACGGTGCAGCAATAACGGGGTACAGTACTTCTTTATCTGCCGTAAATAAATCAAGGGAAATGACACTGCAGACAGAACGTCAGAAGTATAGTTACACAGATCATGCTTCCAATGATAAGGTTCACCTTTAATATTTTCGAAGCCCGAATTAGACTTTTAACAACAAACACTAGTCATTATGTAGGATTTCTGGAAAACAAGTTTTAGAATGACCTGTATTTAAAAAAAAGGAATTGTTGTATTAACTGATGTGAAGCTGATGCATTGCAAGTCACCATACAGAAATAAAAACAATAAAAACAAGTAGTCAGAGCACTTCCTCTAGAGATCATAATCCTGCTCTTTAGTCTGTAAGAAATGCTATGACGTGTAATAAATAAAGGCACTAACAAAATACAAAGAAAAATAGTATAAAATTGTAAATCAGATTCAGAATGCTCTATCTATCTATCTATCTATCTATCTAGTTGTCTGTTAATTCAAATGTTTGTTTATTCCCTTCTGTTACTAAAGTAAATACTTTTACCTTACATTTAATAGCGTTTGGCATGACAGATATAGAGTGTCTCAAAAGGAGCAATGAAACGAGTAGCTAACAAATTAATTAAAACAATACTGCATCTAGTCGACTAAATATGCCTGTGTCTGAGAACACTTTTACTTGCATTTACTGTCTTGGAGGATGCACCAGCAGGAAGGTTTTCTATAGTAGAGTGACATGCCCACCCAAGTGGAAGGGAAATCACTGCACGTTCCTGTCAATCTTGAATGCAGGGACTCCAACCACAACACACATTTGTTTTTAACTCTTTCACTTGGTGTCTGAGATTTTACAAGACAACACCTTGTTTTTGGGTGAAAAAAAACCATTGCAGAATCTGATGTTGTGTGAATTGGCATTATACTGTGGTAGTAGCAGTCCGACTATGTCTTTTGGACTTGTTATTCTGTAGCATGTTTTTTTTTTTCACATTACAGCATGAGACAGATGTCTGAATGACCATGTCGGCAAACCGCATGAGAACAATCACAAATAACCTGCTGTTCAGAATTTACAGCTTATTAAATAACATTCTGCTCAGTTCATAGTTATTAACCCATAGCAATATGACCTTTAATTAATTTTCATTTCAGCTTGTTAAATATATTATATCGTTTTCCCTCCAAGATTACTGATCCATTTAGGTGTTGCATTCTGTAATTGATTTCTTTTCATTGATGTCTCATATGTCCCTTATTAATAACTGCATGAGTATCCACTTTTTAGGCAACTGCATCTCTGATAAGACTGTAATCTCTGTAAGATTCCCAACACAAAATGATTTTAAATTTTCAAAGGAATATAGTTTTTTGTTATTAATACATTTACTTTTAATGTACTTACTATGTATCTACTTCATTGTCATTGCATTATTATAAGATTTTCGGTCAGTAGTTTGTAATGCAATAAAAAGGTAGCAAATAGTAACTCACACCACCTCAAATTTCATACCTGTGACATTCACAGTCAGGAAAATGCAGCTTGAAACTGATGAAACTTTTTATTAGGGAGTACAACAGATTGTGTCATACCCTGTTAATGCACAGTTATGACTTGACAGCATGCTAGTGATTGACAAAAATTAATTCAGAAAAGTTATCAGGTAGGCTAACAGGATTGTTGGTGTAGCCCAGGTCACCGTGGTTGGTCTTGATAAACATTTATTGAGTGGGACAACAGTCACCTGCTTTATAGCAAAATGAATGGAACCAATAGACATACTTTCAGTTAGCACCAACAGCATGAAAACAGCATGTTTTGTTCCAGCCACAGTGAGATTTTATTACTATTGTATTTTAAACAGAGAACAATGCTGTGTTCCAGTTATCACTGTGTTTACTGAGCAAATGTATGGTCACCATACCTTTTTGGGGTGGAACCCTGTGTCACTGTGTTCTCGGTAGATATAAATACACAAATTCTTTGTAAGGGAATTGTCATATTTAGTAAAACATACTTCAGTTATGGTGCACAGCACGGTTGGCACATGAACTCATGGCACTTGCACCCCACACATGTTTCCAAAACTTCATTTATATATGCAGTGTGAATTGTGCATATATTTAACATATAAACCATTTTTATATATCTACACACTGTGAGGTTTACTGTTTGAAATGGGGTTCTAATGAATAGAAAACTGTGCTTACTTGTACCTGTTGGATATTATTGATTTCTTTTGTGTTTATAATGTATCTTGTTGCCTGGCTTTAATGGGTTCCATATAAACCAAAGGAATTTTGGGGATATTAATAATTGGTTTTCATCTGAATTCAAAGTGTGCGCAATTAGCAAATAAATATCTTTTTTTCCTGCCAAGTGATGATTTGGTTTTTAAAGTATTTTTAAAAAAGGCTACAGAATTATTGTAGAGATGATGGACATACACTGCTTTCTACTGCAAAGACAACAATAGTATTAAAGAGACTTAAGACAGTTGACACTTTAAAAACAATCAGTTTGCACTATTTGGATTAGATGCATTTGCTGGGATTCACTTTACATATGTATGTGTGGAACTAGGTGGCAGCATCAAAATACAACTAAGACTGGATCTTGAGAGTGGTCATTTGTGCAGCTGTACTTTGGTACTCCATGAAAGGTACTTTACCTCCATAGCAGAGACAAAAACTAATCAGCAACAAAGAAAACAAATTATAATTTCATTAAATATTAAAAATGGAAAACATGCAGTCAAGTTAATTATGTAGAATCTATTACAGAGTGGTGTTGGGTGGAGGTGTGGGGAGGGATTTTACATCCTATCGGCAAAAAATATCCTAGACAATTTAACAATCAACATGCCAAGAAGCAAATCATTGCATAAATGGAAAAAATGGCAAAACACACAGCAGCCAGCTAACAGTATCTCAATTTCATGAATGCTTTGTTTGGAAAGTCATTCACAGTGCTTCTCTGACACATATCTTTTCCCACACGTTCTTTTAGAAAGGAAATATTTCATCTATGCTGTATTTAAAATGGAAGACAATTAATTTTATGACATAGATGACAAAATGATATTGCATTTCTGGAATGTTTTTCATTTGTAGTCTGTTTTATATTGAAATACATACAGTATATCAACTTAAAATGTTTTAATTATCCATCTTTTTTTGCAATCTATACTAAAACATCTAAGCTCCGGCTTGGTCTAGAGAGGTTTTTTTAGTGCAGAAATTGCAAAAAACATTCTTTTTCATCTGCACTGCTTCAGTATAGAAGGCATTTGTGGGGGTTCAGTAATCCACAAGAAGGCACTAAGTCTCAGCCCCCTTGTGGAATCGTACATTTAGTGGAATGGAGCTTTACAACATGTCTGTGAACACTGAAGAGTCATTACCACCAGCCAAGCTTGTAGAGTACTGCATTATCAACATTGCCGTCTGATCCCTGACTCCGGTGCAATGCAGAGTGGAGTTCACCTGACAGGATGACAGTATCACCTGGAGCACTGTCCCTGTCGTCAAACCCTGTAGGGAGGTGCTGAATAGAAGCTGAAACACTTGGAGCAAGACCTTATTCAGTAGTGACAGTTAAGCTGATGTACATTACCAAGGTTCTGCCTCAGCATAAGAACAACATGATACAGTAAGTTACACCTAATCAGGATTACTGTATTCTGATGTTCAAGAGGTTCAAAGGTCCTATATTTAACATTACGATGATAAAGGGCTTAGGCTAAATATCTGGCTGTACTGTGGACTTAGCAAAAAAATAGTACTGTAAGTTCTCACAGGTGGTTGTGGTGGCATAGCAGGTTTGGCCTGTGCCTGCTGTCTGGTAGGTCTGGGATTTGAATCCTGATTGGGGTGCCTTGCAACGAACTGGCGTCCCATCCTGGGTGTGTCCCCTCCCCCTCCAGCCTTACACCCTGTGTTGCTGGGTTAGGCTCCAGTTTGCCACAAGCAGCTTCAGACAGTGTGTGTAAGTTATTTCAGAGATCTGTTTATAAATCAGTTAGTCTGTAGTAAATTTAGTTACTTTTATGACCTAGCATTAGGTTAATGTGCCTACATTACATTACTGGAGATTTTCGGCTACACTCTCAAGAATTTTTCCAACTTACAGTACTGTAAAAATGTAAAAATAAAACAGACTTTATGTTTAGATAACTCATAGAAAAACCAGATTGTGTATTGTATCACTTTTCTTTTTTTAGGAAGTTACTGTATACATCTGGACTAGTTTCTCTTTATAACTATGGAGGTTTTTTAATTCTTTTCCATAAAAATTACATTTACATTTATTCATTTAGCAGACTTTTTTTTCAAAGCGACGTACATCTCAGAGAAATACAATTTGTGCATTAAATTAGGAGAGAGACATAGCTGCAGGTGTGTCATCCTTAAGTAAACTTTGTTTCTTTCCACTATATGTACTGATGTTCATCGCACGAGTTAGTGCTTAAAACTCAGAATAGACGATTCCTGATAACTTTCCTACAATTTTTTTTTAATTAAAGGTACACAGACATTTACATACAATACAGGAGTAGCAGCTGTGTAAAGGCTTATCTGGGCATGATTATAAAGTTATGGTGCGTGAACATTTACACCTTACATGAGCTTGAGAGATCATGGGCAAAGTGAGTCCGGAAGAGGTGAGTTTAGAAGACCCTTCTTAAATGTGGACAGAGTTTCAGCAGTTCTGAGTGAGAGGGGGAGGTTATTCCACCACAACGGAGCCAGAACTGAGAACCTCCATGCTTTACCTCTCGTGTGCGGGACCACCAAGCTGGCAGAAGTAGATGAGCGAAGTGGTCTGATTGATGTGTAGCGGTTGATCAGATCTTGTAAATAGCTAGGAGCAAATTGAATGAATAAGTTTAGCTTGAGCGTATTTTACCTTTACACATATCAGATTTTAATTTAATTAATTAGGAAACATAATAGATGTATTTTTTTAAAAAAATGCACCTTTGCTGAAACCCACCTAGATGTCACATTACATTTCTCTCTAGCCATCAAACATATGGCATGTACTCATCACATTTTACATCTCTAAGTACAAACGTTTGCATATGCTACACCATCTTGTTTGTATTTTCTGCTGGTGTACTATATCCGTATCTCACCAGATATGTGATTATGTGTAATAAGTGAGTGTATTTCCATGTGTGTAGGGAAGAACATGGAACATTCTAGAGTATGTCTGTTTGTGTACGTGTATGTGTGTGTTTATGTGCATGTATACTTGGTTCAGCCAGCACAGGAGGTGAGAGCCCGGGAGTCCCAGCAGCCAGTTTCAGTTCTGTCACAGCTGATTGCCCAATGAATAATGTAAACACAACAGAAGCTCGACGTGACAAAGACATGCCGCCGGCCGCCACCTCTCCTGGCCTGACGGGACGTCTATCACACTACCACCTGTCCGACTCCTGATGCTAATGAACTCAAAAACACAGAAGGACAGAATAAATATTCCATTAAGGACTGGAGTTGTGAGTACATTCAGTTACTGGGGATGGAGTGATTGCTGTCATCAGGACTGTCCCTCAAGTGGGTAGGGAAGGGCTTTCATGGACAATGTTGAGATGTTGGCCCTTTCATCAGAGGAAATCAAAACTTAGATTTCTGGTGTGTCATTCTCACTGCTGCATCTGGGAAAGGGTGCTCTTATTTGGGGAGTTGAAAGGCTGTACAAATGCTCAGAAAGGACCTCTTAAATACACAGCAGGAATGATGTGGTAATGCTTTAAATTTCTGGTGGGCATGGTGGTGGTTAGGATACACATAGAATATCCTCGTTGTTGCTCTGTTTGTCTTAACAATTGATAGACACTCAAACAATTATTTCACAGATTTCCCTTCGATATAAGATGACAACAGACTAAGAAATGGTGCAAGGTTTTAAATTTGTATAGCAAAAGAAATGGGGGATGTGGTGGTGCAGCTGGTTTGGCGGGTGCCTGCCAGCAGACTGGCATTCTGTCCTCGGTATCTACTCCCCTTCCAGCCCTGTGCCCTGAGTTGGGCTCCAGCTTGCCACAACCCTGGTTAGGACTGGCTGTTTCAAACAGTGCGTGCATGCACGTGCTTTAAATTTAGGGTCTGGGAAAAGGATGCAAACCTCCACGTCCTAAGGGGTCCAAATAAGAAGAGGGGTAGTAGCTGACGTATGAAAAGGGAGTTTAGAAGACTTTTTTGAGACCTCAGGCTTTTGAAAAGACCCTGTTGAAGCTGCCTCCACTCCACAAAAAATCTTTTTTTAGACAGCATTCTTCTCTTTCTGTGCGTAGATTAGTAACACTGGTATTTTAAAAAAACAGCTATTCATCAGATAATAGCTTTCTTGAATCAAGATTTAAGAATGAGGTATAAAACTGTAAAGCGCTAACTAGAGGAACACCAGTTACTTCCATTGCAAGTCTATATATTTTACAGATCTAGATGGGAAACTGATTTATTTAGTGAATCTTGAGCATTGCCATTTTTCATTTCATACACTAATCTGGATAATTAAATGCTGCATGAATCATAACATTTATATTTTATTTGTATTCCTATAAATGATCCTGAAGATAATCATCAATAACCTGTGCTTGTACCAAATTATTTTCATATGTGTTAATACATGAGTAAATTAACCCTGATTCTGGAACCTCTCCAACAGCTAAAAATACCATGAGTTGTGACATTTTTAATTTTATGTTGTGTATCATTTTGATTTGTGCATAATAGAAGCTTTGACCGCATGACTCAAAGAGTCATCAACCGCTGTGGGACACATCTCACTGAAGAACATCAGTTATGCAGTGAAGACCATTATCCTTAAATGCTGATGTTTGTACATCCAAGCATGTGGAGAGCACAGCCTGAACAAGCGACTACATTTTCACACCATTTCTTTTCTTCAGGAATTAAAATAATTCACTGATTTAGTCATTATTAACTAATTTTCCAAATCAGGGCTACAGGGGTCCAGAGCCTATCCTGGAAGCACAAGGCACTGAAGCTAATCAGAGAACGCTGAGGACAGGAAACCAGTCCATTCCAAGGTGGTCACACACATGCACCTGCTCTTACACAGTCACACACTAGCGGTGAATTAGATTCAGAAGCTAACCTGAAATGCATGCCTCTGGGCTGTGGAAGAAACACCTAGAGGAAACCCATTCAAATACAGAGAGAAAATGCATGCTCCACACAGATAGAGCCAGATTTGAAATTATGTCTGAACTACACTACCTGCATTAATATGTTTCTTATTAAATGCTAGAGCAAGTTTTGTTGAGTCAATTTTGACTTACAGTGATCACTTATAAAATTTTTATGGTAAGGGACAGATTCTGAACATAGAGAGAACAAGCAAACTCCATATGGACTAAATCAGATTCAAATCTACGTTCAATCATGAAGTTCAGGCACTGTGAGTCACCAGCACCACTGTGCCACTCTGTTTAACTGTTTAAAATAATTTCTTAATCAACAATATTTCTTGTAACACAAGGCTCCTTTTGTTTTCTGAACATTTGTTCATAACCCTTTCTGTGACTGCAAGTTGTATATGGATGAATTACACCAAAAAGGGTGGGCACAAGCAGAAAATAGTCATTTTCACAAATAGATCTGAGGTCTATGGCTTGGCATATATAGTCAGTAGACTTTATGAGATTCTTTCCGACCTTATGACTGTGTGAAGTTTTTATGCCTGTATTAAAACAAATGTTGTGTTGGAGGTTGGGACAACACAATGTCTTATTACTGCACAGATATTTTTTGCTTTATTAACTGTGATTTCAGTAACTTCTGATTCGTTTGATGGTCTCATAGTTCAGTGAGACTAAATCTGCATGCATCACATGCTGTTTAATAGGAATTGATCACCATGGGATGGCTGGTAGTGTAGTGGTTAGAGCTGCTACCCTTTGACACAAAGATTGTAGGTTGGATTCCCACCTCCAGCTGTAGTACTCCTGAGTAACATAGTTGCTCCAGTGACATTACCTAGCTGTACAACTGGGCAAATAGTTTGAAATTGCTTTGGAGAAAAGTGTCAGCTAAATGTAATATGCAAGCTTTCATTATATATTATCTGTCAAGGTCAACCAGACACAATGCCACCAAATTTTGCAAAAGGCCAGTAAAAACAGATATAAGAAGTAAAGTTTATCATTTACTTTTAGCAGACTGCTTTCATCCATATCAAAAGTCATGCATCCAGCTGTTTAATCTAGCGTGGCATTAAACTGATTGCACATGACAGTGTGCTGGTGTGGTATGCTGCTGCACTGTTTGACTTGTAAAAACAATTTAGAAATAATGGAAACATGTCCATCATCTTAAGACAATGGAGCTTAAAAACAATGCAATTTGGAGAATGGAGCTTAAGAACAATGCCCTTAAGTGGATACCTGTAAAGGGAATGTAGGAGATTGGCAGTTTTTTTAAATGATTTTGAAGTGAAATGGATAGTAGATATGGCTTAGCGTTGGAGTGGCAGTCTGTACAATTCATAGAGGTGTTGTTTACTGTATGTGGTACATTCCTCTTCAGCACTCACACACAGCCATCAGGCCTTCTTCAGAAGATTATTGTTAGTGTGTACTTATGTCACCTTGGCCCAATTTGTGTCCTGCGTTCATGCCTCCTAGCCGGTCCTAAAGGGCCTGTTCACCCTGTTCACCCCTGCCCAACCCTCAGATCTCATCCTGGTTCCACAAATGGAAGCCTCATGCTGAGACAATCTGGTCAAAAAAATGGCAGCAGAAGATAATTTCATTTCACCAACGTTTAAAAGTTGTAGACTTTCAAGTCATTGGACACCCACTGGGAGCTGTCAGTGGTGCCTGAGCAGAGCCAATAGTTTTGGCATAGCTATTCTGACATAACAAGGGCTGGTGAAATGTTTATACTCATCATAGTGTGTGAAGATTCAACTCATAAAGTATCCTCTCTAAAATAAAATATTAATCAAATTGAGCATAAACAATAGGGGGTGCGGTGGCGCAGTGGGTTGGGCCACAGTCCTGCTCTCTGGTGGGTCTGGGGTTTGAGTCCCACTTGGGGTGCCTTGTGGCAGACTGGCGTCCTGTCCTGGGTGTGTCCCCTTCCCCCTCCGGCCTTACGCCCTGTGTCACCGGGTAGGCTCCGGTTCCCTGTGACCCCGTATGGGACAAGCGGTTCTGAAAATGTGTGTGAGCATAAACACAATATAGTTGCAGGCATGTTTCTTTTTCGTTAACAATATCAGACACAAATTCATACTTGCACCTGTTTTATTTTTAGATCCTTAATTTCTTAACTTTTAAGCTTCCTTTGCCCTTAATTGGATAAAAAACCTAATGATTCATCTGCCTAAGTTCTCAGTTAAATCAAATAAAGGGACAATAATAACTGCATTAGCACAAAACATATAAATGTCCTCATGAATGACATGCATCCTTATAGAGTTAAGAAAGTTTGTAAACTTTGGTATTTCTTTTGAATAATGAGCAGAGAGGCATTTATTTATGTTACAGCCTGAGACTACCACAGATGTGCCTGGTTTCAGTGCAACCAGACATTAGAAATCAGTTCACTTATCCTCGTCATCTGTTCTCTTGTCTGTTTTGATTTCACTCTTGAAATTACAGGAATGAAATCAACATAATCAGTTTCTTTTTTGCACTTTTAATAATGGAAGAATTGTTCTTGTGTTAACTATTGACCTGCACAATTCCAAGAGCAACAACTGCACACATATCCAGATGCTTAAATTTCTAAGGCATTTCAGGCTGTTGACTCAGGTTACAAAAGGTTAAAAATTCTGAATTCACTTCGAATAATGCAACACAATATGTCAAAGTACTGTATTTTGACTTCTATGTCAAGACAAAGGACTTTTCACCCAGCTGTCAGCATGTACAAGGACTCACAAATTTAAAAAAAAAAATTAAAAAGTCCAGATCTCAAATATTGGATAGGTTGGCATCATGACACATTATTTTTCATTTTAAATGCTTTTAAAGGAAGTGAAGACAATGAAGAGAACTGAACTGAAGACACATAAGTTCTTAAAGGGTAGGGTTAGAATTCATTTTTGTTGCTCCATAGAGCTCTGTAGTTGGACTTTAATGTTTTCTTACACAGTATATGTTCTTATATATATTCTTATAAAATTATTGCCCAACAAGACAAGAATTAAAAGTTGTCACCAATTACAGAATCAAAAGAATAAAAAGGAAAAATGAAAACAAAACAGACAAGCATTAAATCCATGCATCAGTGATGACTGATGACAATGAAAATGATTTTCTAAGATGACTTCGGCCTTTGAATTAATCCCTTGTAAGTAGGAAGAAACTGATCTTTCATAATAAAAAGGTGTTGCTTAGTATGGCGTCAGAAATAGAAAGTTGCATGACAGCATTTTCAAAACATAAAACATAAACAAAATTATATCTAAGAACACATAAAAGTCAGCAAACTTGAATGTTTGTGATCACCCTGAAAATGAATATTACAGTTTTCAAGTATTAAAAAATTCACTGATTGATCTAGTGATCTAGTTGTTGACACTCATCCCTACCAATAAGGATGTGAAAAAACTTACTGAAATGCATAGATTAAAAGATTTTAAAAATGTTATTTTAACATTAAACAAAGGTAAACACCCTTTCTTGGCACAATAAATAGCTGTGAAGTATGTACTATATTTCCATGCAAAATGTTATTTATACTTAATGTTTATATAAAAAGCAAGCATTATTATTCATTTCCTTTATCTCCTGGTGATGCAATTAATTACATTTCATGCTGTGTAAGTGATCTGGTTTTGCTTGATAGTGGCAAGGGACTGCTAGTGCTAAAATTAGACAATAAATGTGTTGGTAACATTTTATGTGAATATTAGAAGTAAATTAGTTGTCCACCTGGAAATCAAGCAGGTCTTTGCTGTATGTATGTATGAAAACTTGAGAATGGTGTAAAATGGTGAATAATTAGTGAATAGCAAGGGGCCTGATGAAAACCTCATCAATAATTGCTGGTACACAGAGGTGTTACTCTACTATGGATTTTCTCTTTAAAACTGCTTTTATCTTTGTCGCTTCAAAAAAACTTTGGTGCTGAAATCTTCAATTATTTTTGGCCATTTTGTATAAAAAATACCAAATTATGGGACCTGATATCCTATAATCCCTATGATATGCTAACAAATGCAGGATGAATATCTTGCCTATTACAAATAGAGGATGAACTTTAGCTGATTTCAGGAGAAAACTGTAAAAAGGGTCAAGCAGAGTGCGTCTTGAAGACATTGTTTCACCGCTAAAGCTAATATAGTATGTATAGAAATGTAAAGCATCCAGAACCACTTGGTTAATCTCAGATGTCTAGTGTAATATTTTATATTGTTTTGCCATGTCGCTATCTGTTTTCATTTACTTATTTGGGGTCTGTATTCACTATAAAATGTAGAGAAAACTTGGAGTAGGTGAGCAAAGTTGGGACAGCTGATAGCATTGTGATTAGTGCTATTGCCTTTAGATCTAAAGATTATAGGATTCATTCCCACCTCTGGCTGTGTACCCTTGACCAAGGTACTTATTCAAAATTGCCCAGCTATGTAAATGGGTAAATAGCTTAACATTATAAGTTGCTTTGCGGAAAAGCATCAGCTGAATGAGTAAATGTAAATGAGATCACACATAAAAAGGCAGAATTTATCTGTTATATCAAAAATTTCATAGTAACTGAGATATTTTTCACAAAAAACGTAGCTAAGTTGCCATAACAGTGTGCTCTGTTGCCTGTTAAACAACTAAATGTTGGACTGAACTTCATTCAAAGACATCTGTTTTGTCTCCAGATTGTGAGAATCAAGAAAGAAATCATGAAACATACGTCACAACAGCTGAAGATGAGAAAATTGAACATCTAAGACCAATTCTGTAACACCTAAACCAAAAACAAAGCACAGCAAAGTAAAACAGAAGACAGTAGACCTCATTTCCACAATGGACAGCACATCTTTGAGGTTTTGGTTCAGATTTAGAATGGGGATGAGCCTTTGGTGGTCAATGTACTACCTACTTACTTTGGTCATCCTTGTACCTGAAGCCCTGCCCACATCCAGTTACACCATGGGTGGCAAGCGGGAGATCAACATTGATGGGGACCTGGTGATTGGGGGCCTTTTTCCAGTGCATGAGAAGGGGGAGGGCATGGAGGACTGTGGCAAGATCAATGAGGAGCGTGGCATCCAGCGGCTTGAGGCCATGTTGCTGGCACTGGACGAGATCAACCAAGATGAACGCACCTTGCCTGGTCTCAAGCTGGGCGCACACATCCTGGACACATGTTCCAAGGACACATATGCGCTGGAGCAGTCCCTGGACTTTGTTCGTGCCTCCCTCACCAAGGTGGATGAAACCGAGTACATCTGCCCCGACGGGTCATATGCCATCCATGACGACTTCCCAGTGGCCATCTCTGGCGTCATCGGGGGTTCATACAGTGATGTCTCCATCCAGGTACTGTAATACTATACTGGTGATCTACTATGTTTCCTGCTTCTTTGTCCTTTTACTATTGACGGGCCTCTTCTGAATAAACAAGTTAGCCAGACCTTCATGCCTCAAAAGAGCCAAAGTAACATTAAAAAGCTGCAGTAACTGACATTAAATGTGTATAGGCTGGATGAACTTGTGGAAATTTTTTTTGAAAATTAATTTTTGTTTGTTTTTGGTTGATTGAGACAATGGTCAGTCTGGCTGAAGTGGTAATGAAAGCAATATCCTTCAAGACAAGGCATTGTGTTAGTGACAGCACTGCAATAACCATACAGCGACTTTCTAGTATTACCAAAGTGTTATGTGTACGTGGGGATGTTTTCAAGCCTGATTCTATAGAATAAAAGAGTTCAGTAAGATACTACAGAATGCTGTGTGATTGATTGCTACCATTCATTACAGCATGTAGTAGGTAATAGCTGCTATGACATAGCCCATCAATTTTTATCTGTGTACAGCATTTCACTTTCAGAGAAAATCAGTCTTTGCCTGTTCTAGTCACAGCACACTATTGACAAGTGGTATATTCTCAGAATGGTGCATTTTTGTATCCTTAATTGAACTGAAAAGTGCACAAATGGGCTAAATATCGGAAAAATACGCACACTTGCATAACATTCACTGCTTAAGAATGCTTCATACAATTTTAGGAACTTACTACAAAAGTCATTTATTATAAAGCCATTAACTGAATTAATCTAATTTATTTGATTTACTGCATATAACTCCATATAACACAGATACCAATTTATTGCAGTGCATTTGTTGTGTAATCAGAATATGCAGAAAAAAGTTACATTTTGAAAATTTTAGATGACTATTTATTAAAAATGCTTAATTAAGAGTTACATAATTAGTATGAGATACATTATGCTCTGTTTATCATTTACAGTATGTGCAGTGTACTTTTATACCATCTCCCAGACAGATGCTGCAATTGTCAAACTGATGGAATGAAACAAGCTGGCGTGATGGAAGTGCCTCCAGCATTCTGTTTGGTACCAAGCAGGTGTTTGAAAGCAAACATTGACGAACAATTAAAGCTGTTTCTTTTTAATTACTTGGTTGTCCCATCATCAAGCCATCATCCATGCAGTCTCCACAGGTGTGTCTGCACTAGGAAAAGTCCCGTGAGAAAATACAGATTGAGATCCAACTTCTTTTGAAGGCAGATGGTGCTGAGCAGTGACAGGAAGGCTGCCAGAGCAAATATAAATGCAGCAGATTCTCAGTTTTTGTAGAGTACGTAAAATGTACATATACATAAAACATATTTCCAGCAACTATTAGGATATTGTTCATACATCCAATTCCAGTAGCTGCTACTGTATCCTTTACATACATAATTCATTCACGTGGTATGAATTATCTGTTTAATAATGTGGTTGTGTTGACAGTCTGAATCTTATCTGTCTTTGTTGGGTCTCAGGTAATCATGAAGTTTTGTGGTGCCATATGTACGGATCCTGGGAGAATCCACACTGCCCATGTGTCAGATTTAAACAAACATATTTCTCTATACTTTTTTGACATTTTGTTAAACGGCATGGGGAGGACAATCAATTGCGACGTTTAACAGCCAAAAAGTCCTTCAGCACTTAGGTATATAGAATTTTATAAGATGTTTTATTGGATGGACTTGATCTTCTGTGATTTCTGTGACTCCCTGACACATTCTACATTATGCAAGATGGCTTAGCATTACAGATTAAAGTAAGCAGTCGTGTGTTCTGACATTCATAGTGATTTAATTTTCAGTTCTATATGCCACTTCTGCGTATAGTCTCTCATGTTTTAATTGATTTACTGAAACTTGGTCCATCTTAGGCAAAACTGAATGAATTACCATAAACCATCATTTACTAATTAAGATTAGTAATGACTGATAATGGATGAAGTACTTAACTGCTTGATTGCACCCGTTTGATAGAAATAATAAACCCTGCTTGAAGAAAGTGAACGTATTTTTAATTTACGTTTTTACTATTGCAGGTGTTCCTTCATGAACATACATTTGGTTTAACATAGCTGAAAAAGTGATTGCAAGGTCTCAGGTAACATTAATTTTAACTTTACATGAATCACATAATGCCTTTAGTCAGATCGGTTTAATTAAGAGATGGGCTGCGACAAAACGCTGCATAGATAAGGATGCTCAATAATCAGGGTCGGAAACCAGTGCTTGAGCAGGCAGAACCTAATAGTGTGATTTCCCAGACTGTCTGAGTATCTGAATGGAAGTGCTCTGGAGGAATGGAGCTGAAGGGCCTGAGTGTTAGGGCCACTTAAGTCAAGGACAGACTGCAGTAAGACTAAGAGCTCCCCAGCTGTGTCCACGTCAGGCATCTCTCGCAACTGTCTCAGCTCAGCAACTGTCTCCTCAGTGAAGAGCTCACAAGTCAGCTCCTCTGAGTCAGTGTTGATGCAGCCTGCTCTGTTTAGATTTTTAGAGGCGTTAGAAGACCAGTCCAGGCCGGGTGACGCAGCCGGCCCCTTGAAAGGGCCCAAGCTGTGGCTTTCCCATCTGTGGGGTGCAACCGGTTGTCAAGGGCCTTGGCAGGAATTAGACCACACATTGAAATCAGTTTGGTGTCTTCACTGTTGATGGGCCTCATATGCAGCCTTTGGCAGAAATGATTTTTTCACAGAGCCTAAAATGAAAGGGGTTAACACATGGCAGAGTGTGTTCTTGCTATTTGCAAAAGGTCTGTTTTGTACTGACACACAGGAAGGTATTAGCCATCTGGGACTGTGTTGTGAGTGTGAATATTGTTTTAATGGAGGGTGGGGGGGGAACTGGTGAATCATTTTTTGTTTTCAGTGATAATGTTGCAATATATGAAAGAAAATAAAGCTAAAAGTATTCTGGCATGGGAAGATTCTATGACAGTGATGCATTATCCCCCTTTGAACGTATTTGATCAGTACAGAAACATGCTGTGGCATTTCATTATGTGAATTCTTTCACAACATCACAATGCCCTGCTTCTCCCTCAGCAAAGAACCTCTGTTCATGTTGGCATTTAGCCACTGAAATCTCCTGTAGTTCTTTCATTCACGTTTCAAGAGTATGCAAAAGGGTTTCACTTACCTTCTTAATTTCAATGAATTAAGGTTTAGGGATTGTTTGATTTTTCAGTATTGCGGTAAACAATGGCACTTATAAAGCTTCTGTCGTCATTTTAACAGATGGTGGAAGTAGGTGGTGATGACAAACCATTTGGTGAGGGCTATAAATTGCATTTGGATTAGAGAAAAAAAAAAAATCACACTAGACCTGAGAAAGCTCATACTTACCTAACAGTTGTCGTGTTCTTCCGGAATCCCTATATAGATACCTAAAAAAAAATTGCTTTGTGCAAGCAATACTGCTTTATCTAAATAGTTGCCTTCAAAGAGATGTGCTGTAAAGAGGAATAGACTTGGAGTGCCCAATTCAGATATGTCTCTATAACATACGTAAAATGGAATTACTTCATTAAAAGAAAGAATGTCGGTACTAATGGATGTATGCTTTAATGTTTTTTCTTTTTTTCAACAATAATTTTTTTGGGTTTCTTTATCAAGAGACAGGAGGTCCTGCTCTCTGGCGGTCTGGGGTTCAAGCTCTGCTTGGGGTACCTCCACCACCAGCCTTACGCCCTGTGTTGCCGGGTTAGGCTTCGGTTCACACCGACCCCACTCGTGACAAGTGGTTTCAGACTGTGTGCGTGTGTGTGTGTGTGTGTGTGTGTGTGTGTGTGTGTGTGTGTGTGTGTGTGTGTGTGTATTAAGAGACAGTAAATTCACTGAGAAGTATAGCAATGTCCTTCCTTAACAATCGCTTCTCTCATTCTGGTGCATAATTTTTGACATTCTTTTTATTAGGTCTCTGTTTTGAAGTACAACACCCATGGAAGGGACAAGCACAAATACACAAAATGTTGCTGCCTTTCACAGTATGCATTATGGTGGTAAAGTGGGGTGGGGACCTCAGCAGTGAATCTCTTCTTGTATATTTACTAAAAGAAGACAGAATGCCTTCACACCACAGACACATTTAGCATTTTAGTTCAAGTCCTGCTTGGTGTTTGTCAAATGGAGAACTCAAAGGTAAGGATATGAGTGAGTGTCATGAAGTGAGATTCCCTGCTGGACTGCTTTCGTCTGTGAGCGATAGGAACTCACTGAGAGACCCTGCTGGAACAAGCAGATGGACTTTTCATGTGGAAGAAATTGTAGCATGTCCAAGAGCAAGAACTGCTATTGCCTACTGTAAATTCAGGCAGCAAGCTCTCCTCTGGGGGGGGGGGGTTGCCTTTGGAGCCAGACTCTTCATTTTCCCCAACCCACCCTCCATTATTATCACAATCAGTCTGATGCTTGTCATTCACATACTGCTCACATTGTACATTGTACTGTATATGCTTGTTCATTTAAAATGGCCATTGAGTACATTTCATCAGTTCACCAGATGTGAACATGCTATCTAGAAAAAGTCCAACCAATACACTGATGTGTAGTTTGTTAAATGTTATCATAAAATATAGAATGTCATGTAGTCAAACTCTGTAAGTAGTTAACCTCTGTAGTCACCTCTGTGAAATATGGTTACAGTGTGCGTAATGAACAAGGCAGTGTAGTTGAATGAATGAAAACACAAACAAAATGTTCTGTTGAGAAAACATTTCTGCAAAAAAATGCAATTGTTGATAGACACACTGTCTGGCTTAATAAGAAAAATGGTGCCTTGCAGCAGTGCTGCTAGTCAATGTTACTGCACAGTAGATGAAGTGGTTGCCCCTAGATGTTATGGGCAAATGTCAAGACTCAAAAATAATAAATAATAAAAGGTAAATGGGATGACTGTCGTAAGTCTTGCATGTTGTAAATTGTACGTGTTGTAAGTTGAGGACGGCCTATATAGAAAAACACTGGAAAAAAGGGAAATACAAGGAATAAGACTCTATTGTCCCTGGGTTCTTAGTCAATACAATTTCAAAGTGACCAGTGCAGTTCCATCTTCAGACTACAGTAACTTTTCTCATTGAAGACATGTCATCCTTCATTGGCTCTTCAAACTGGAACCCATGCTGTCAAAAAATGAAACAAGGAATGAAAGCGATGTTGAACTCTGTGAAAGAGAATGCCATGAAGCACCACAGGTAGCAAATATGCAACCCTATTCATAAACAGAATTTCATCGCACATCAGAATAAAGAGCACCTTCTTATTAGAATGTAATGGTAATGCAATAATGAGCTATTATTTACTGTACTGAATATGGAGCTCCCTGCTTTCACTTACTAAGCTCCTATGACAATGCATCTGTACTGCAAACCCTCTGTAATGTGATATATACACACTAAGATTTTGATTTGCACTCTTTTGATGTAACATAATGTTCTTGAATGTAGAACTATAAAACACTGATTTCTGTGTTGTGGAGTAAGCCACAGGTTTAAACTTGCCTCACTCAGAGCTTCTTATAACATTCATGTCTTTTTGATGGACCTGGGTTGAGGAGGTCCATATTTCACATGCCTTCCCAATTTTCGCAGTAAATGCCATCTGGGTCTTCAAGAAATAGCTCTACCTGTTTTAAGGAACATTGGGCCCCCAGTATGGGCAACATTAATAAGAGTCTTAATGAAACATTGTTTCCGGTCATTTTATGTTTTTTGAGAAGATCTGCTCATAAAATGTAATCAGTGGAAATAAAAATCACAGTGATCAAATCCTGAACTCACTGATTCGAGGTGAGCCAAACTTAAACCACACTCATCCAAAGTACAGTATCCATACTTTGTTTTTTGTTGTAGTGCCTGCTGTAGGACTCTTTGTGCAGAAGTACCTTTCCAGAACACAATGTAACTACACTGACATTCAGTCTAATTAAGTTTTAAAAGTATAACTTGTGATTGCCAGCATGTGAAGCACTCAAATCCCCTCCTGTTATAGTACAGTTGAGCAAGTTACCATGAATTGCTGCTATACGGATTACCCAGCTGTATCAGTGGGTAAATAACAGTTAGTAGCTTAGTATACAAAGCTTAGAACTGTAAGTTGCCAGGTGTCAGGTAAATATGTAAATGAAAATATATAGCAGTGATGATCAGCTACTTGTTTCCACATATGTGAGTATAAATATTCATTAAAGCACAGTTTTCAACAGTTAGAAAAAACTATTGTTAAGTATTTAGAGCTTCCCAGCACATTTTATTTGTTTTAATTTTAGGAATCAGTGAAGAGTTGAAATGGAGGGTACATGCTGAAATGAGTGCTCTGATTATAGTAAATGTAAAAAAAAATAGTGATCAGTTGCTGTCTGAGAGGGGGGGTGCAGTGGCGCAGTGGGTTGGACCACAATTCTGCTCTCTAGTGGGTCTGGGGTTCGAGTCCTGCTTGGGGTGCCTTGCGACGGACTGGCGTCCCGTCCTGGGTGTGTCCCCTCCCCCTCCAGCCTTACGCCCTGAGTTGCCGGGTTAGGCTCCGGTTCCCCATGACCCCGTATGGGACAAGCGGTTCCGAAAGTGTGTGTGTGTGTGTGTGTGTGCTGTCTAAGACTGGTAATAAGAAAAGTGAAAAAACTAACAGTGACAGTTGTGAAAAATCACAAGGAGGAAGGTATCTGATGAGAAATGTGCTGAAGGTGTGATAAATTGTCAGTTGAGAGAGTGTGGTGACAAAAATAGCAAATGTAATTGATGAATTGAGCTTCTTTATCTAAAGCTATCTGTTTTAGGGCATTTGCTGCCACCAGCAGTGAAGACTACAGACATTTAATTGCCAGGTGAATATATTGAGATGGGAACTATTTTATTATGGACACACATGAGATCACTGTTCCCTCTGTTTCAAATATTTAATGGCTGATATTGCACACTGAGATGGGGATACACTGAGGAGTATCTGACAGTCTTACCAATTCTTTCTTCAGAGGATATTTTCCAATATATCCAATATTTTTTTGAAAACCAGTGAATGGCAAAGACTGCTATTATGTACTGTACTGTCACACATTATAATACAGGAAAAGGTATAATGCTGTTCTACATAAGACATGACAATCCCTTATATAAAGATGATGGCAATTTTGACCTATTCAATAATATAAAATGCTATATATAAAACTTTTCTTTCAAGAATTTAATATTTTAATTTATAATGCATGATGCAGTATCAATTTGTCAAGATTAAACACACACAGTCTAAAAAATCTATTCAATTCTTGCTTCTGTGTATAGGAAAATTTGTAGGCCCACACAC
Organism: Scleropages formosus; assembly: GCF_900964775.1. Taxonomy (NCBI): domain Eukaryota; kingdom Metazoa; phylum Chordata; class Actinopteri; order Osteoglossiformes; family Osteoglossidae; genus Scleropages; species Scleropages formosus. The sequence goes on along the minus strand of NC_041807.1, from coordinate 25,394,289 downwards.
TTGCCTAAGGATGTACTGTAACACGTTTAAATGACCTGCAAAGACAGATTAAACATATTTGCATTTTAAAATCATGTTTACAGCCTGTCAGCTGGTGGTAAATCTGAATTCAGGTTATACAAGAATGAAAAAAGTGTTTTAGTCTTTTTACTTCTGAGGTATTTAGGTTCCCCGTTGCTGTGTGTCACTGGTTTCCATGGTAATGCCCCTCTGAAGCAAAGTCTTGCACTGTTGAGGTGACAAGGGCGCTGAGGAAATCCTACTTCCCCTGACAACCAGTTGTTGTCTCCTCGTACTCCTGCTAACTGTAGCTGCACTTCATTGCTGTGACACGCATTGTCATTTTAATGAGGGAAAAATATCAGATCGGATTATTAAAACACAAATGTCAGTGAAGCCTACCTATGCTACTACTGGCTGTATTCTTATGTCTTTATGCGTTGTGTGATTTTTTTTTCCAGCTCTTGTTTATTTAGGATCAAAAATTTCATAAGATTTCATAAGAAATGTCCGGCAGGGTGTTTCAGTAAACAATGAAAATCTCTTGTCAGTTCCAAAATTCCCAATAGAATCCAATCCTCAGTGGGCATGATCCTGGCTATTTCAATAGCATTTCATCTTCTGGCCTTTGTGTCTTGAAGCTGCTTTCTTATTCCAGTCCCTCTTGGTCCGTCAGTCTTCTGAATCTGATTCTCACCAAGGTCTGAATATTCAAACCGCATGACTGCACTTTTTTATTGCTGGCATTGCTGTAGCATCTGCAAAGAAATGTGCTGATTTAAATCAGTCTCGTAAGACTTAAACATAAATCTGTTATAAAATGTGACATTAAAAATGCATGTTGACACTAGAGTGCAGAGTTTTAAAAAAATGGGATCTGAATGATGTCCATAGGACCAATACTGCCACTGTTCCCTCCAGGCCATGGCAAGACCCTGGAGCAAAAGTTAGTCAGTTGATGTGGCTACACTGTGTGCCATCACTTGTCACACTGATATTGCCCATAACCACTTGCATCACTAGATTCAGCTAGCAAACTAAGCAAAATTTGTGTTTTCCTAACAGGATGCACCACACATATACGGGCAAGCGAATTTCATTGGAGGTGTTTGCACTGAAATCCAGATAAACAACAACTGAATCTGATGGCACTTTGGGGAACAAAGAATTTGATAGGAAAAAATTCAAAGATGAATAATGTATAGTGACTCATATGAAGCACAATGTTCCATTATTCCAGATTTAGAGAATTTCCTAACTATGCCTCAGCAGCAACGGACAAAAAAATTGTAGAATGTCATGAAAATGAAATGATCATCCCTGGCTCAGATGGATGGATGCATCTTGGAATCATAATCTTGTGCTCAGCTCTCTTTTTTAGCGGTCTGAATTGTTTGAGTAAGAAGCCTGCCTTCGATTTCTGACATCTCTCATCTCTGCCACTTTTCAAATACGAATTCATCTCTTTTGTTTTTTTATTTTTACGTTTTTCTAGTTTAGGTGTATGCCACATCATTATACTAAAGATGAAGGAAATAGTTCTTTTAGGCTTTAGATGACAGAAATTAAGATACATTTAGAATAACCTCGTTGTTGCTCTGTTTGTCTTAACAGCTGATAGACACTCACACAATTATTTCATATACTCCCCTTCTATATAAGAAGATGACAACAGACTAAAGAATGGTGCAAGGTTTTAAAGTTGTATAGATAAAAAATCTTTTGAGCAGCAAAGTTCAGTCTCTTATTCTTATTGTATCTAATTATTTGTATTTTTGTGAGCATATGTTACTGTACCTTGACAAAATGTAAAATGAGCCCCAGAAACAATAATTTTTAGCAATGTTCTGTGAACTGTTCAGTGGTCTATTCTGTTCCTTGTTCTACATACTGTATGGTCTAGCGTGGATCTCTGTCCATCTTCCAGGTGGCCAACTTGCTTCGACTTTTCCAGATCCCTCAAATCAGCTACGCCTCCACCAGTGCCAAACTGAGTGATAAGTCACGCTATGATTATTTTGCTCGCACTGTGCCGCCAGACTTCTACCAGGCCAAGGCCATGGCTGAGATCCTACGTTATTTCAACTGGACCTACGTGTCCACAGTGGCCTCAGAAGGAGATTACGGTGAGACAGGCATCGATGCCTTCCAACAGGAGGCCCGTGCCCGGCAGATCTGCATAGCAACTTCTGCCAAGGTGAGCCGCTCTATGAGTCGCTGGAGCTACGAGGGCGTCATCCGTTCACTGCAGCAGAAGTCCAATGCCAAAGTGGTCATCCTGTTCACGCGCAGTGAGGATGCACGTGAGCTGCTGGTGGCTGCTGCCCGCATGAACGTTAGCTTCATCTGGGTGGCCAGTGATGGCTGGGGTGCCCAGGAGAGTGTAGTGAGGGGTAGTGAGCGTGTGGCCAATGGGGCGTTCACCATTGAGCTGGCCTCCTACGCCGTACGGGAGTTTGCAGACTACTTCACCAAGCTGCACCCGTACAACAACACACGCAATCCCTGGTTCCGGGAATTCTGGGAGCACCATTTCCAGTGCAGCCTCCATGAGCTGGGCTGCAGCCAGCATTCGTTGCGTGACAGCAACTTTGAGGTGGAGTCCAAGATCATGTTTGTGCTCAACGCCGTGTATGCCATGGCCCATGCCCTACACAACATGAGGCAGGCCGTGTGTCCCAACTCCACCAAGCTCTGTGATGCCATGAAGCCAGGCAATGGGAAGAGGTTCTACAGGGATTTCATACTGAAAACAAAGTTCGATGGTATGTGTACAAAATTAGAATATTGTTCGAAAATGTGTAAAAGGTACATTTGTCCTATTAACTTTTACAACATGTAGTAGAATGGTTTTTCTATATTCTTGTCCAAGATACATCATGCAACTATGATTTGGGACTTTAAACCAAAAAGTACATTGCCCTCCATTAAATGACTCCAAAATCTACCAAAAAAGATATAATTGATATGGTGTTTTTATACCAACATCACCACAGTCTGAATTGCAGAATTGCAGTAACTCCAAAATTCTATGATGGTGTCACAATATAGCCTCATGCATATTTAACCAGTAGTGTCAGCAATGTGAGCCAATTAGAAATACAACCATGAAGTGAGGACAAAATTTGATTTCGAGGAAAAGGTTGTTTTCATTTGCTCTTGAAAAGATGTTGATGATTCAATTTGCCACGATAAAGCATTCATTATCAGTTAAGCACTCAGACATGAATTTAGTCACACTTTGCCTTACATGTTTTTTTGAAAAAGCAGATTTTGACAAATGAAGAAACATACTGTCAGCTTTCAGAGAGAAAAAACCTTGGAGTTTTGCCATGGTGTCTATTTTTCATGGTAAATGACATTATGAAGATAAATAGACAAATGATTTTAGCTTATTGTGTTCTTTAGAGCCTGCTTGGTATGTGACATTTACAATAGTAAATTAATTACTAATTAATCTATTAGTCAATTTTAAAAAGGACAAGAGTAACATAAGAATAATATGAGTGATTTCGATAACATGCTTGCTTGTTCCTTTTTTGCATCCCCAAAGCCCCCTTCCGGCCAGCGGACACAGAGAATATTGTCCGTTTTGATGCATATGGGGACAGCCTTGGCCGCTACAACATTTTTCATTACCACCAGGAAGATGGTAAATACGTGTACAGGAAAGTTGGGTACTGGGCTCAAGGCCTGTCACTGAACATGTCGCTCATCCCCTGGCCCAACCAGCTGATTCCCACATCTCAGTGCAGCGACCCCTGCAGGAAGAATGAAGTGAAAAGTATGCAGCCTGGGGACGTGTGCTGTTGGATCTGCATCCCCTGCCAGCCCTACCAGTACCTACTGGATGAGTTTACGTGTATGGACTGCAGTTTTGGCCAGTGGCCCCTGGATAACCTAACAGGGTGCTTCGACCTGCCAGAGGAGTACATCCACTGGGAGGATGCTTGGGCCATTGGGCCTGTCACCATTGCCTGTCTGGGCATGCTCTGCACGCTTTTTGTCATTGGTCTCTTTGTGAAGCACAATGATACACCAGTGGTGAAGGCCAGTGGGCGAGAGCTCTCCTACATCTTGCTTCTGGGCGTGCTTATGTGCTACAGCATGACCTTTGTGTACATCACCAAGCCTTCAGCTGCTGTGTGCACGCTGAGGAGACTAGGCCTGGGCACTTCATTTGCCGTGTGCTACTCTGCGCTGCTGACCAAGACCAACCGCATTGCACGAATCTTCAACGGCGTGAAGGATGGCGCTCAGCGGCCTCGCTTCATCAGCCCTACGTCACAGGTGGCTATCTGCATGGCGCTCATCTCTTGCCAGCTGGTGGTTGTGGTGGTCTGGTTGCTTGTGGAGGCACCCGGTGTACGCAAAGAGGTGAGCCCTGAACGAAGGGACGTGGTCACTCTCAAGTGCAACAGCAAGGACTCCAGCATGCTAGTGTCCCTCACCTACAACTGCGTGCTCATCGTACTCTGCACCGTCTACGCCTTCAAGACCAGAAAATGCCCCGAGAACTTCAACGAGGCCAAGTTCATCGGCTTTACCATGTACACCACGTGCATCATCTGGCTCGCCTTCCAGCCCATATTCTATGTCACTGCTAGTGACTACAGGGTGAGTAATGACCAAGAGCATAATGCATCTACAGTACAAACTTATTTTGATTCGAACCAGAGGCCAGAGTAATCTACAGATATTTAGCAACCTACATGTTCCATTGTAATGCACATAAATTGCTGTACATATCTTAACGCCAAATTATAATTTCCAAAAAAGAGAGAAAATGCGTGAAACTAGTTTGATGGCTGACGTTCTTGATATACCTGCAGACTGATATGATAGCTGGCAAATCCTTTTGACCACTGGCCTTTAAGTTTAGTAAAAGGATTAGCCTTCTTTTTATGAGGCTTTATAAACCTGCTGAAGAGAGATGAGAGATACTGCAGAAAGATTACATCCTGGAAAATCAGCTGTTCAAACAAGACTTATTAGGCACCAAGTCACATGGCCATTGATGAAATCTTCTGCTTTATGATAAACAGCTATGACTGAATAATGACAACACTGGCACACCCTACCGCCATCACAAAAGATAGGCAGGACAAAATTAATTCAGTTTATTGTGATGAAATTAATAAGAGCACAAAATTATTTGGATGTCAAAACTGATTTTTTTTGCTCTTTGTGACTGGTGATAAGTGGATCAGCTGAGGAAGACTCACTCTGAAGAAGAAATACTAAGATATCTCCCACATTCAGTTTGATGTCTACAGTCGGCAGCACATGTTTGAGGGGTGTTCAGAAAAGGTAACAGAGGAAGTTTCCACACTGGTTTCACAGGGGAGAAACTCTCAGCAGGGGTTAGTGGGAGTGAGTGTGGGCCAGGTAGGTGTCCCTGTTTGGGTGTCCCTCTCTGGGTCCTGAGATGCAAAAACAAATTGGATAAAAAGCAAATGCAGTTGAACATTAGATATTAACTTTTCTTTTCACTCCCAGGATGACCCAGTTCTGTTTTGAAGGGATACCAGATGCAGACTTTTTACTTTGAGGAATAATTGAAAAAAAAAGGAAAATACACACACACACACACACACACATTTTCAGAACCGCTTGTCCCATACGGGGTCACGGGGAACCGGAGCCTACCCGGTAACACAGAGCGTAAGGCCGGAGGGGGAGGGGACACACCCAGGACGGGACGCCAGTCCGTCGCAAGGCACCCCAAGCGGGACTCAAACCCCAGACCCACCGGAGAGCAGGACTGTGGTTCAACCCACTGCGCCACCGCACCCCCAAAAAAGAAAATATGAAAAGCAAAATAAAAACAAAATATGGCTAAACAATACAGGAGGGACCTTGCAGTTCTGTGTATTTAACAGTTACTGATGTGTTCAGAAGCTCAGGTTCTGCCTCCTAGGTGAATCCTAGAAATATGTCCTTGAACATGAAAGGCAGGGGTGTGTAGCTCATCATATCACGATGAATCAGGGGTCACACAGATGGAAACATCAGTTAATGTGAAATAACAGAAGCACTTTGTTTTACTTCTCTAAGGCACAAAGACCTCCATCTGTTTAGCCTGAGTTTATTATTTTTCCCCATATTTGCGTGTGCTCTTGGCTAGCTTTTTTCAGGGCACTCTCTCCCTTGTAACCTCTGTTCTGCTTTGAGTGACACGTCATTTCAAAGTCAAATTTGATCTCCAGGGGCCTCTCCTGTTTCTGAACCAGGCCACATCAGCTGACTCTCCTGTGTACCAATTGCTAACATAGTAGAAAATCAAGGCCAGACCAGTGTTAAATAATTGGTGTGGGGTACATTTTAGCTTCTATCCAGTTGGCTACAGGGTTTACAGCATGTTCCATCAATTTGTTTCCTTGAACCAAATCAAGAAAAGTCTGTATGTAAAATGTATACGTCAGTTACTATTGTACTTTATGCAACTACATTTTTAATATGTAGATCATCCTTATAGTCTCATTACACTGTTGCTGATTTCTAGATCTTTAAGCTCAAATTGTGTAATGTGACACTACATTATTCTTACAATGATCTCCTCCTGCCACACTAAAACCCATGTCTGAGAACAGCTCTGTTTTGAAGAACATATAGAATCCAAGTTGAACGTTCATGAGCATAGTAATCATTAAAACTATGGAAAATCACGGCTGATAATGTGAGAAAATGGATGCTATTTAGCATATTAAAGGCAAAGTAGTTTGAGAAGGTGATTGCACTAATCTTCTTGTCAGGCCACCTGGCTGCACGTACACTTCATATTTCTGTCTGTACACCCTACAAAAATGTCAGCCTGTGTGTATGAGCTATGGAGGAGAGCTGTGTCGGTCCAGCAGAAAGATCCCTTCCCCATCACAGTTGATTAGTGGGTCGGTGAAAAGCAGGTCATCTTTACCGAAAGTTCAGGGCTGCCGAAAAACAGGTGATCCAACAAGTGCTTTTCTATCCTGAAGCTCTGACACTTCATTATTATAATCACATTGCTTATGTATGCATCACTATTTCGGGGGTGGAGAAATGAGTGCAAGAAGTCAGTAACCTGGATTAAATAGGATTCCACGTGTCTTTTGTATGTTTTCTGAAGGGATTAATATGCGCTTGCATGCGGGAACAAGATAATGCAATAGTCAGTCAATATTTTCGTCAATCAGCATAATATATGATCATGATACTTGATTTGACTGACTTAGTTATGAAAGCTTTCTCTCATATTGTGTATTGTTCCATTGTATTTGTAATTTCAGTACACCAACGCAGGGTCTGTGGCTAAAGGAATCAGAATTACTTCTGCAGTCTCACCCTCAGCAGTTTCTTTAATCAGTCTCAAAGACTTAAAAATTCCCTTTCATCCACCATGTTTTGGCGTGTTTACTTTGTCGGTGTTATTGCAGTTATGATGTGCTCTTATTGCTATTCAGGAAGTTCCCACCCTTCTCTTGGGTCCACTGATATCAACATTGTCTCTGACTCCACAACTGGAGACAGAAGAGCAAAATTTCTAAATCAGGTGAAGGAGGGGTGTCCATCATTTGCACAGTTTAGTGCATATCTCAGGGAACATTTCTTTTCCTTCTCAGCCCTTGTTTATCTCCCAAAGTGCCACCCTGACCAGGCATACAGATTGGCTCCCACTCTTTCCTGGGTGAAGCTGAATGGCAGAGATCTCCAAACACTTTGAGCCCTTTCCTTTTGAAGAGCTGCACCATTCATACAACTGTCAGTAAAGCCTTTTTTGTTTGAATGGTGTGTCCTTTGTTAGAAAGCATGCATTTCAAAGCTAGACATACTAGGCTGCATACCAACAGGATCTGGCAAAAGTGTAAGATTCTCGGCTCAGACGGCTACACTTTTTGCTGCTCATTATCCATAGATGGGCGAAATGGCCAAAGAATCTTCTTTTTTAGCTTTTGCACAAATCAGTTAATTAACGGTGCATGGATTTTATTACTTGGTGAATGTGCTGAGTATTATACTTTTTGTACTACACTGTACTATACTTCACAGGCTTTTTAGTGATTCAATATTTACATAATTTCCAGGCAGAACTTTCAGTAAAACTGCCAGTCTATAGAAGTCATGACATGGTAAAGCTATGATTCTTGTAAGTAATTCATACCTGATTTTTTATCTGCCTTTCTCTCATTTTTGGCCAGTGTTGGTCTTCTTTCACTTAGGAGACATAGCGTCACTAGATGCCTGGAAAGCCAGAGACAAAAATCACACTGTGCTTAAGAACCTTGAAGATTAAATCAAACTCAATTTGTTAGAGGCAGAAAACCACCCCATGACTCCAAATGAAATGATATGACCAGTTAACAAAATCAGGGAGAATAACACTGAGCAAATACAAAAGAGGCCACAGATTAGGAGATGACGATGGACTGCGCTGAAGCCACTTATTGCCACACTGCACTTGGCTTCCTTGACCCACTCACATCTACAGTCCTTTGTGAGTGTGATAAAAGGTCACTGCGAAGGGGGTGGAATGGGAAAGGGGTGCATCCTGGCTGTGCAATACTAGCCTTTTCCACTCCCGGATGACTATGGTTTTTGGATTACTTGTTGGGAACGGCCATCCAGGCTTATGAGAATGCACTCACATCTCTGTCTTCTTCATCTTGTCCACAGGTGCAGACAACCACCATGTGCATCTCGGTTAGCCTGAGCGGCTCTGTGGTGCTGGGCTGTCTCTTTGCTCCCAAAATCCACATCATCCTGTTCCAGCCACAGAAGAATGTGACCACGCTCAGGGTCACCACCACCCGCTTTAGTGCAACTGGCACTGGACATGGGTCCAGCTACTCGCATGGTATCTCCATCTATTGCCATGACAGCTCATATTGCCATCACAACATTTTTCTTATGTGCACCTATTAGTGGTTAGCTGAGTAAATGTGCTAATGCAAGACAACTTTGTGTATCTTATCAAAGAAAGGATTTTCTTCTGAGGTGAAAAAAAAGATAGAATTAGATCTTAAAATGTAATGCATAACCCAAGTGTAAAACACAGAGTACATCAGGGGACATTTTACTGCAGCCTATTTAATGCAGGGATACAGTGCTGTTTCCAATACAGAGACGCAAAACATGCAAAGGACATCATATTTATTCATTGACTAGCTAATCAGATAAATGGTCCTTGAGCACATTCATACACTTCTTTTATATATGTGTGTATCATTAAAGCATTGCCATTTCTGAAAAGAGCTTTTCAGGGCCATAACTGGTTTTATAGACACTTGTCTGAGAATTTGGAAGGACTAAGTGAAGACCTTCCTGACTTAGTCGCAAGCGCTGAAATTCATCCAATCTATTTAACGGTAACAAACAGTGAGGATGCATAGAACTAAAATGTAATTAAGATTTGTACAAGCAAACAAAGCCAATAAACTTCACACCAAATAAATGAAATTAAATGGTTGGATTATATTAGTAGATTTATTATGCATTCATGGACATAAAAGAGAAAAGCTGATGTTTTGTGGTGGCATAATGGCACAGCGGGAAGTGTTGCAACCTCATAGTGCCTGCGCTCTATGAGTCCATCTCAGTCTGCGTAGACTGTGATCCGCTTAATTTATTCTGCACATCTTTTTACAAGTCGCAATTCAAATACCATTCAGGTAAATCAAAGTAGAAATGTGACAGAACTTCAGTTTGTGACATTTATATGAATATTCAAAGTAGCACAGATCATAAACTCTACTTTGACTGAGATCAGCCAAATAGTGGTTTGTTGAGCAGTTGCAATGAAGAGATGCTCATCTTCTGAAAGTGGTTATTCTGAGCTCCAGGCTCCAAATCCAGTGTAGACATGGTGCTGCTTGGTTGCACATTAAATCAGCTGCACGGTACAGCAATTTAATATTGCTTCATTTCTATCCTTCAGCTTCAGCCTCCAATTACGTACCGACAGTGTGCAACGGCCGAGAGGTGGTAGACTCCAAGACGTCCTCCCTGTGAAGACCTAAAGAACATGTCCCATGGCCAAGCCTACACAACGTAGAGCTACGCGTCCAGAGGTTTCTTAGTGTCTGTACTGTAACTTGGTCCTAAGTGAAATCGGTACAAAATTTGCACCCTGGAAAGGAGAAGGTTGGACGCTCAATTATATGACATTATCACCCAACTGACTTTCAATTTAAAACAAATTTTGTCCCGTATCAAAGGTCTCTGAACAAGGACCAGGTAGGTAGGTGTGTATGAAGGTCTTTCAGGAATGCTGCTAACATGCACAGCACTTAGGCAACAAATATTTCAGTGAACACCTACATAAACACCAACCCACCAGAACCCAGCTTGCAGTATAGGGTTCCTGTCTCATATTTAACATTTTATGACCTCTGGCTCTCTGGTGCTCCCATTTGCTCATGTGGGGAGCACCGTTGTTCATTCATTTAGTAGGCTGTGAGAAACCTCACTGTTGAGAAAGATTGCAAATATGGGAACGGGACCCCATGCTTGCTCCCATCTTTGTGTCCTGCGAGTACTGTGTCCCAGTTATGTTTATTTCCATGCTCTAGTATTATAACAGTCAAAATCATAAGTAGAGAAGACATGCCATTCAGTATTCCCCTGCATTTTGACAAAAACTAACATTTTATTTGAAATGCAGTCAATGATAGTAAATTTGTTAAAATGTAGAATACAAGAGCAATGTTTTTAACGTTAGGTTTTGGTGAACAAGTTTGTGATTTCTTGTAATTTATGTAAATAAAATGTGTTTTTTATTATTAAAAATGTGATTCCATAACTTCAATTTTGGCTCAGCGTCTTGCTTGCTAAGTTGAAAGCTACCATTTTTGGACTCAAGGTCAATATATAACAGGTACTTTGCTTGAAATTAGGAGCATCGTGAATTTTCAACAACTCCAAATACATCTGCGGCATCTGTGTACATCGTGGACAAACACCGATCACACATGCAGCTGTAAGGAAATATCATTTTGGATTATTAAATATCATTTTTGAAATATCATTTTTGGCTCATTAAAATCAGCAAATCTGGACGTGTTCCTGAGTCTGATGTCCACGGCAAGCCAGTGTCAAAAATGGTTGATATAACAGCGCCGCCTAGTGTGGAAACTTGTTTACAACATTCTGAATTGGATTTCAGTTGTAACTGTGCAGGAAAATTAATTCCAACTAATAGCAGATCATAATGGTGCGTCAGACAACCTGAGCTGCGGGTTTGAATCCAACGCTGTGAGGAGTTTTTCTGTACTTCCGTGTTTGGGTGGGTGCCCTCTGGTTTCCTCCCACACTCCAAGACCTGTTTCAAGAGAACAGTTTCAACATCTGTTTCAAGAACCTGTTTCAAGTGACTCCAAATGTCCTGTAGTGTGTGTGTGTGTGTGTGTGTGTGTAGCTGCCTTCCGTGGGACTGGCTTCCTGTCCGTGGTGTACTGTACCTCACACAGTACATCTCGTTTTGGGGACAGGCTCTGGACCACCATGACCCTCCAGTGGACAAGTGGTTTGCGACAATGCCCAAATTTTTTTTTAAAAAAGGAAAATCTCTCGGTTCTTTTCAAATCCAGTTTGGTCATAACTTACCATAAACCCAATTTTCTAAACATTTTTTGTTGAGGGGGAACAATTTTTTTTTTTTTTTACATTTTCTGCTTACTGTAGAATACCACATTATTATATATTTTAGGGGTCCCAAAATATTAGCAATTATACTGAATAGTATACTAATCAGTATATCAGTGACACTAATAGTTTGGGGACAAATTATGCTTACTTGAACACATGTTCTAGAATATTCTACTCATCTTACTCCTTCTGCATGACAGTATATTCTGACTGAAGCATCTGAGACATATCCACAACACTCCTCCCCAGAATCTGCGTTCACTTCCTCATGACATTTCCCTGTGTGGCCTCTGAAATGTATCACTGACAGTTTGACACCAAGAAAAGTGACAATAAATAGAGGAATGTACCCTTAGTTTCATATAGACTACACTCGAGAAGCACAATGATCACAACTGCTGTGCACAACCAACAAATCTGCACCAATAATCAAGTCAGGTTTTCATCTCAAATTCCAGGAAGCCAAATGTTTGCTTTATCCAGCAATATTTTATCCCATCTGTTTATTGCAGTAACCGGAATGATTTATGCCTGATCTATTCCACATTAATTAAATTGAAGGCAGTATCTTTCAAACCCATCTAACACACAGCTCATCATTTCAAAGCGTAAAATGGATTCATTTCACCACCCTAGATGATAAAATTAATATTAAAAAACATGTCAAAAAATTAATTTTTATCAGAGTATTTAATAGAACAAGTGCGAGATACGATGCAGATATGAATTTGCAGCATCTTGAGTAGAAGCCCAGTGAGAATCACCTGCTCCTTGCTATAACTCCAAATCAGACATAATTAGAATCTGAACTGCAAATTCATCTATTCTTTTTTGTGTATTATATCTACTCATATGTGACATACAATACTCTTCTGCTTTTACTATAACATTTAAGAAAATATATAAAAAAACAAGAGCACAACACTGTTTTATTTGCCTACTTTTTATTTTACTTACTTGCCATCGAGTAATTACGAGCAATGTTTTAAGCAAGGTCCCTGAGTAATAAATGTGGGTGTTGTGACCAAAAATCAGATAAACAAGTGACTGACTTCTTCGTCACCCATTATATTCCCTGACAAACCGGCCTGGTCCTCCAGCAGAAGTGACTGGTGCAGCTGTCAACCACTGTTAGGATGGTGGGTGAACCCAACCGGACCGGAGCTCTACCAACCTGCAGCTCTTGGTACCTGGTCTAGGTAATATGACAAGTTGTGAATATTATGAATTAATACCTGGGTGTGTGATGTGGGATAGCAGCCTGTCTGTGGAAAACTGGGTGTGACGACTAACTTTGCAAGGATTGACAAGCAGGAAGAGCTCATTTAAAAAACAGCCTTCAAAGCTGGAGACACTGGAGGACACCTTGTCGGTGTTATTTAGAGCTGCCTCCGCCACAGTCCAAGCCGCCGTTTCCATGGCAACCACGTCTCTGTTTCAGTGTGCTGCAGAAGCTCCTTCATGTTCACGCTCCACCAATCTAGGGATCTGCAAAGGTCATAAGATCAACAGTTACTTTCGAGGCGAATGCACTATAGCGCTGCAGCACTCGCACCATTACAAGTAGCGGTCATTGTCCTCCTATCAATAGTCACAGTTGTAGCATATCTCTCTATAAGAAAATTATGTTTCTGGATGATTCATAGAAAGACAGTGCATTTCCTCGCTGCGCTCACATTTTCTATCTGTGGTATTTTTTCGGCTCTTTCTGAGTTTACCAGGAAATCCTGCTCGTGAGGGTAAACAGTAGCTTCTGTAGCTTGGTAATGTAAATATTCCAAACACAGTGCTGCAGCAGCTCAGCTCCCCTTGCAGTCGACTCCTGTCCTGTGGTGGTCCTTTGCAGCCAAGATGTTCTGTGACAGGAAAAAAAGCTAAAAAAATCCAAAGAAACAGGCAAACAAAAACCTACCAGGAGACCCTTCCTGGGATGTAATGACAGCTGGTTTGAAGGAGCGTAATTTCCAGAAAAACACATCACACTTACAGGTCATGACAGGGTCACAGAAAATGTCTCTCCGGCGAGAGGGACCTCCTTTCTGTCGGCGCAAAGGCAGAAAGCTCTGCGCTCTTTGTCACCTCCATTCTCTCCGTTCCAAATCCTACCTTACTGCACAAAAAGCCAAGCTGCACTACTCCGGAATCTCCAGCTTTTGAGCCATTACAGACACATTTGTTGTTTGCCTGCTAGGTCGAAGCATATTATTATGAGAAAAGAAAGTTATAAAGTGTATTTTTTTCTGCTTGGTTTAATTTGATTTCTTTTGATTTAATTGGCCTCCAGCTATTATATTATGTAGAGAGCAATTTCCCTGCACACACTCAAGAGCAGAACAATGCATGACATGACATTGTATCAGAAATTGAGTTCTGTTGGCTGACAAAGTCCCTCCCATATGAAGCTGTGTACACCGACAGCGGGTTCATTGCGGAGGAGAGGAGGCAGAGACACAGCGACTCCGAGACACATTCATGAAGCAATGACCCGCAAGCTTAACTGGGGAATGGAGCCAACGCCTGTGACAACATCTCCTCCGAAAAGAGAAAAGCTGCACGACACGCTGGTGTTTGCAAAGCTGTTGTTGAGCACAGCAACGTTCTTCGTACACAGTTTTTTGTCCATAGCAAATTGAATTGTGCAAAAGTGCACAGTAAAAACTGGCGCAGCTTTGGGTACGTAAGAGAGTCACGGCAAGGCAAGAGATCGCACAGTTTCTTGGCCTGGTTTGGAGACTGGACCCGTGCAGTAGCCAGACATTGTAGTCTTGGAAATTAGACAGGTTGTAGGACCCCCTGAATAGTTCCAGATCAAAAAAATTGACTTTCTGCAGAAATATGTCCACATTCCACATTTGTCCACATTTAAAAAAGGTCTTAAAACTCTTTCATCCTCACTTCACCCATGTTCATGGAAGGTGTAAATTGTTCATGCACCATAACTTTAAGATCAGCTACTCCTGCAATGTAACGTAAATGTTTATATATTATATATATCTCAAATCTCAAAAACCTCAAAAAATCACTAAAGGAAGGTAATCAGTAACCGTCGATATTCAGATGAAGTTTTATGCAGCTACTCGAGTCATGAACAATGACTGGTGCAAAGAAACTAACTGTACACATAAGAATCACACGTCTACAGCTATGTCACTTACTCTTAATGTAATGCACACCTTCTATTTTCTCTCAGATATACGTCGCTTTGGAGAAAAAGCGTCTGCTAAATGAATAAATGTAAATGTAAATATTACACGTTATTATTATAATACAGTGATGAGAGGAATTATTTTAATAAGGACAGCCAGCAGTAGGCGATTAATAATCCAGGATAAAACTCAAATAATATGTAAGTTTCACCGAGGACTAAATTTCATACTTTTTTAGCGTTCACTTCGAAATGTATGAGGAGAGAGCAAATCCTGGTTGCTTTCGGAAGATGAGGGACTGGCGATACTAATAGATTTTATACCAGCTGAAGTAGCCGTAGCTTTGTTGACAAAAATTACATTTACATTTATTCATTATCAGATGCTTTTCTACAAAGCGACGTACATCTTATTTTATAAACGGGAGACAAATTGTTAGGTAATCAAGTAGAATCTTTGTGATCACCATATTTATTGATAATGTGGCGCACGACTCTCTGGGTTGGATGGGGCGAAGAAGGACGTACAGAGAGCGTTCATGCGTCTGGTTCTCGACAGGTAAAAATTTCTCCATTCATCATTTCCGATTATTAAAATCTTTACTCAATAAATAAATGAATCCTAAGAACTGCCATGCCAATAATAAAATCTAAAACAAAGCAATAAAAATCAATAAAACCACATTGTACCCAGAATGCAACCAACAGACCTGTTTCCCGCCCAAATTCTCGGTATCGCGGGTCGTTACGTTACGATAACATTTATTTTCCTTTGCCTGATGTACGTATTTTATTACGCCTTTAAAATGACAGTCTTTCCTTTTTGAAAAAGTCACTTTTTGTTGTTTGTTTAATGTGTTTGCTGTTTAATATTTTTCTCGCGCTTAAGCAGCAGAAGTTCCTGCAGCAGCTGTTTTACAGACAGAGGCCCCAGACCTCACTGTAAGTCCTGCCTGGGCTCAATCAATGTATGGTTGGCATTTATTAATTGCTTTCTGCAATAAAATGTCTTATTTTAATTATTTTATGTTTCTTTTACTTATTTTTTCCAGGGCTCTGACACTTGTTGTTCACACTCCACCCCTCTTGGTGTTCCCTCCTGCTGGGAGGGAAACCTCAACACTTTGCAAACTTACACTTGCTGTACACTGCATAAAAGTGTGCATGGAGAAACCTGAGAGTACATGTAAATCGCTGAGCTCTTGTCAACCTTTACAGCACTATCTTGAACAAAGAACAGATGTTTTTGTTACTGTCAGTTAAATTGCATTTGCATTTAACATTTTGCCTCTGGCTGCATTTAACTTTCTTGATTTACATACTTCTGCCTTCATTTACAGACACCCTTTTAATACATAAACTTAAAATTGTAAGAGGGTTTGTGCACAGGTGTCTGCATAATAATAATAACAATAATAATAATAACAAACGTGTGTAATATGTGTATAATAATACAGTACTAATCTGTGTATAGTATTATATAAGCAGTGAAGCATGTTGCTTATCTGTTGAGTACTGACTCATATATTTGCTTGATAAAGCTAATGAAAGACTATTGACTTGTGACATTTGAGATATATTCTCACTCACAGGAGCCATGTGTGCAAAATGACGTGAATGTGCAGATACAGTATAAATAAAATATTTTTAAAAAAAGACTTCTCAAATCCCAGTGCCAAACAGCATAGGAATGAAAACTGTTTTTAGATTCTTTTTTATTCACGACAGTATGTTTTGCATATTTCCAGTTTTTACAGTATTTATTAGTAAGTCTAAATGTTTAAGTTAGTCTTCATGCAGAAGCGGGATAGGAAATGTATGTTGGCTGCGGATAAGGACAAGAGAGGACAGAACTCACGTGGTCCTACGCTGCACAACTTACAGTTATTTACTCATTTGTACGGCAGAATATTCTTACTGTATCAGCTCAGAGTAAGTCATTTTATCAAGGGTAATCAAGCAGGATTGGGACTGAAACTCGAAACCTTCAAATTACAATTTGCAAACATAATGGGAAAAAAAGACAGAAAAAATAAAAAATACATAACTTGTAAGTGGTACATAGGCACTACAGTTGTGTAATGGATGCATGTAATAGATCTATGAGTGTGGCAGTATCATTCACAGTGGAGTGCAGACACTTCTGAAAGAGCCAGTAGCTTGATCCTTTTGCCATGTCATCTTCAAATTATTATCTTTTTGTCATATTTTCTTAGAAAGATGTGTTTGTGCACAAATAACATGAAGACAAAACCAAGCTGGTGCACAGCAGACACTACAAGAATCCAAAAATCTTTTGGGATTTTCATGGTCATGGTGTCTGACTCATGGCTGCAGGGGCATTATCCAGAGATATGTGAGGTTCCTGCAGATTGACGATACTTCTCCAGTTGGTTTTATCTCTCCTGCACAGTGTCTTGTATTCAGGGTTGAAAGGAAACAGTCAGCAGGACAAAGAGTGTCCTGGGGTACAGATGTCTCTTCAGCAGAGGTTCTTAACCTGGGCATCATGGACTCTCTGGGGGTCTGTGGACGGGTCTTAGGGGGCCTGTTGGGTGCAGGGTCTAACTAAAGGAAAGTTACAAATTTACACTGTTACCAGGCTGTGGCTGAATGACTATAGTTACAGCATAGTGGTGCAGAAGGTAACCCATAGGCAGTGGTTTCAGATCCGGGGTTGGATCCCCCCTCAGTCTGTGAGGAGTTTGTGAGGCTTTCCTCCGACAGTCTGAAAAGTTGCGCAGAAGAAGGCAATAGAAAACCAATTCCTTCCCTTGCTGAGAATACAAGTGCAGCAGTTTCCATGAGTCAACTTGAACTCAGTGCCGGTCACCCTTACCTTGTTACTGTCTGTAATATCATTATGTGTGACGGTAACCAAGTTTCAGAGCTATAAACCGAGCCCAATGACTTCTCAGAATTTATGAACATTTTCTATGAAGGTCCTCAGCCTTCAAAGAGCTGCAAAAGGTCTGCTTAGCTTAAAGGGGTCCATGGTGACAAAAAGGTTGGTGAAGGACCTCTGCAGCTCTGCTTCGGCGTTCCAGCAGGCATGGCATGACAGTGACTCTCCGTGAAGAATGAATTTTGAAACACTCAGCTGGATTTATAGACTAATATTACAGCTTTTCTCGTTTCTTCAGCAATAGCCACAACATTCATTCCTCAAAACGAAGCATTTGTTCGACTTTGTGCCTCCCTAGAGCAAAATGTGGGGGTTTTTTTGGTGTGAAGGGGGTAAACATTCTGAAACATGTCTCCATCCCTTTAGGTTTTAAGGCTCATTGAAATCCTTGCTGTGCAGGGTGAATTTTGATGTGCTTTGTTACCAAAAGGGAACTTTAACTTCCATTAGCCATCTGTTAACCATGTTGACGCTTAAGGAAATGCACATGTACCTGTTAATTGAGATTCTGCTGTGCACATATTACATTTTCATGTCGTTCTCCTTTCGGCCAGCAGGTGTCACTATTTCTCCTCAACACGTTTCTGACATTTTTAGGTGAAGTAGGAAAGAGTCCATGCAATATTTCTACAAGACAATCAG
The DNA here is from genome assembly GCF_900964775.1 of Scleropages formosus. NCBI lineage: Eukaryota > Metazoa > Chordata > Actinopteri > Osteoglossiformes > Osteoglossidae > Scleropages > Scleropages formosus. The sequence continues at coordinate 25,375,978 of NC_041807.1, read as the reverse complement.
TCAAAGTCATTCTGCACTGCTGGGATTTGTGGAGAACAACACTAAAAATTCACTTTTCTTGATGTCTGAAAAATGGCACATTGCCCCCGATATTTGCGATGTACACATTCTTTTACAGTACTGAAATGTGTTACACGGCACCAGAAGCATTTACTGCTTTGTTAGGTGTGTTAAGCCAGTTGTGTGTTACCGTCTCAGTAAACATCAATGCATGGTAAACTCAAGAGCTGTAAGAGGGAAAACAGAAATCTTAAGTAATATCTGAAAATAAAATTAATTAAAATTGTGGTGAAGGTAAAATTGTCGCTAGAGACATTTTAGCAGGACTGAAATTATTTATTACTACAGCCTTATCTTTTGAAGTGTTGTTGCTGGTCTATGTCTGTGTCAAAAAGCTTAAATTCCCTCTTCTGCAGCAGATATCTTTGTCCAGCTGAAGCATCACAATGTAACCTTTCTTCTTTGCACATGTGCATTCTCTACTGCAGGGTATAAATTCATCATTGCCCAGGCATCGTCATATCCCCAGATTTCCAGCACTGCATGCATTCACCTCCAATTAAAAGCTGTTATAAGAGGTATTCTTCTGTGAGTAAAGCAGCTCGATACGTGTGTGTGGGTGCGTTAGGAGGTTAGGACCCAGGGGAGTGCTCCTCCACATAGGCACAGTGCATGTGTGTGTCACAGAAAAAAGCTGAAGCAGAGCTCCCGATCGCTGACACTCATTCTTATGCGGGGGGGGGGGGGTCAAGGGGCTAGTACAGCATCTTCACACTCAATTGCTTTCTCCTCTTTCCGAACTGAGGGCTGGTACCACCTCCACTCTGGTGTGGACTCAAGCTCTGTCCCCCTGAGCAGCACCTCAGTACCCTTGGATGAAGAGGACAGTGTTCACAGCAGGCCAAGGAGCTCTTGCTCTGCTTGAGGAGGACCCTGTGTGGAGATTGTCTACTAGAAACTGCAGGAGCTTCAGTGATCCCATGGAGAGTGGGACTTCCTTCCGCTGGAGATGGGGATATGACCACAGAGGGGATCTGAGGGGCTAATCTGGTATTTTTACATCTCTTCCACGGGAGGAGAGGCCACAACAGTAGAAGAAAAGACAAGAAAGTAATGGAGATCATAAAAAGTGTGCCTTGTTCAGCTGCCTTGCAGAGTAAGTGAGTCAAAGGAGAAAACCTGTGTTCATCTCCACAAATAAGCTACTCACCACTTTTACTCAGAATGCAGCGCCTATGGTGATAAAACCAGGTGCTGTTCACTGACACCATAAAAGAGTGTTGAAACCACAGCACAACGCGTCTCAGGTAAGGTTTAATTTTATAACTTATGTTATGAAGATGATGACATTAATGTGGTGGTCGTAGCTATGAATATAATCATCAATTATAACTATTTGTATTGTTCTGGAAAATGCAAAAACAGCCATAGATTCAAGGTTCTTAGCTATGGTGAGCTGGCACACCAAAATTATGGAAGCTATCATGGAATTTTTAGGAATGAGCATGGATCACATGTTCGAAATTAAACTTGGTTTGGAGTTAAAGTGACACATTTCATACGAACTCATGCAGACATATTTGCTAGGTAAGGTGGCAAAACAACCTGACTTCTAAGCACAAATACTGATGGCAAATATGACATCGCAAACGTCACTGTGTTTGTATGAACTTTGAATAGTTCAGTAACTAAACAAATGAAGCACGAGCAAACTTTAAGGTTTAAATTTACCCTGCAGACCATCACAAGTCTAAGTATGGATAACAAGTGAGAGCTGCAGTGGAGCAGCCAGTTAACGTGGTCCACTCACAAGACACAGCAGGCTAAAAGTGGAAAATACATTCAGTCCTTCCCAGCTGTTTACCCTATATGACTTCAGGCAATCCGGTAAAGGGGGTGCGGTGGCGCAGTGGGTTGGACCGCAGTCCTGCTCTTCGGTGGGTCTGGGGTTCAAGTCCCGCTTGGGGTGCCTTGCGGCGGACTGGCGTCCCGTCCTGGGTGTGTCCCCTTCCCCCTCCGGCCTTACGCCCTGTGTTGCCGGGTAGGCTCCGGTTCCCCGTGACCCCGTATGGGACAAGCGGTTCTGAAAATGTGTGTGTGTGTGTGTGCAATCCGGTAAAACTCATGTTCACCCAAAATCAGAATGTAAGCTTTTTAAAGGTGGTCTACACTCACTAAGATATTTTCCCTCTAGCAAAGGTTCCAAGTTAAAGTGGTACCAAATATTCAAACAAACTATTCTAAAAATGCTCCACTATTATTCTTCTGCAACAGAAGTCAAAATTAAAACTTGCATGTAAACTTATATTTATAACAATAATTTAAGAGGGAAAATTTTTTACATCAGATATTTTTACTAAAATCTGGCATCAACAATAAAAGAGACATTAAAAACATAGTAAGCTTATGTCTGACCCCTGGCATATCTGTCTGTGCAAAGTTTCCATAGAGAACTGTTGAAGTGCAGTATTAAACACCAATATGAGACTACAAAGACAATAAAGGCACCCTCGTATGCAGAATACCAAGATGATTGCAGTGGCCATTTTTAATATTCGCAAAGATTTTGATATTCTTTTGTGTCCAGATCATATATGCACCAGTTTTAAGGACTGGCAACTGGCACTGGCAACACGTTAAACCACAATCCATGGTGAGAAAATGAGGACATCTTACATAACTCTGAAAATATGTCACTTCTCCATGCGGTGCGTACCCTGCTCAGTTTGATGCCGTTAGAAAACATTAGATGCTGAACGCTGTTCGCCACAGAGGGTTACAGAGGAAAAGGAGGGGTGGATACATCTCTAGCTATGTAAACGTGTTGGGCCATGCAGTTTTGGGAAAGAGCACCGGGCCTCTCCGAAAGTGAACCTGAATCATCAATATTTATTGTTTTTTGTTTTTTCCTTATCTTCAGTACACACACGCAAAGGGCGGGTGCAGGGGCTGTGTAGTCAGACAAGGGTGTGGAGCAATAAATCAGCATTGATGCCATTCACTTTGGACAAGGCTGCTCTTGTGGCAATGCTCTCAGTTGCCAAAGCAGCGTTTCTGTGAACTTCACACTTTTGTGTTTGTTCTTCGGTCCCTAATTTTCTGTTTGGAATGTTATGATTATGCACATGTTTATTAATTTGGTTTCATGTCTCATATATCATCGGGTTAAGTATTATTCACTGTATTACTGAGTATATGAATGAGTTAGATGAGTTTAGATGAGTCACGGAAGTCCTTCAGCTGAAGCTGTAAGTGTCCCAGGCTGCAGTTCCGTTCGGTGAATACGTAACACCGACTGACAACGTGTTCAAAGTTGTCATAAACGGGAAATGAACAAGAATCATTCAGCCTGTTTGGTATGATGTTAAGACGTTCAAAATTGAAAGTTCTGTTTTATCAGTTAATATTTTTATACAAGTGTCCTTCAGATAGCGTGTCTTCAGCTGAGTTTTTATGCATTGATTTGACTCAGTTTAAGAGCTAATCAATGTCCTAGTCCTCAGCAGCTGCGATAAAACATGGTCATTCATTATGCCACCCTTCACAAGGTTTAAAAAGAAGAGCCAAGGGTCTCACTCTTGAATTATTCCGATTGATCCTGTATCTTTGTCCTTTCGAGATCATACAGAGAAACACACTGCAAAACATTACGAAAACTTATCATTTTTAGGGCCAGTAATGGAAAGTCACAGTTCTTTTCCATCCTCATTTGCTTTGGTTCATAGATGCTTCATGAGGTCAAATATATTTTCTTCTTTTCATATTTAAAACTACAACGGCTAGATGAACTGTCATATTAATCAACTCACAGGCACATTTGTGGAACGTCGTTTCTAAGAGACAAATAATTCAGGCATAAATAAATGTTAACACAATTCTTAGGACATCATTGTAGGGTGCATAGATCTTTTGGATGTTAAACACGTTGATCATTGTAGGCAAATCTATCTGTCGTTCTGCACGGAGCTGTGCTTTTCACTTTGAGCCCAAGGGAGACAGTCAGTATGTCATTGCTCCATATTAAAATTGTTATTCTGTGATTGGCGACAGCTTTTTGATTGATTTTAACTTAACTTTGTTCTGTTTTTTCCCAGGAATCCATTGGAACCTAACGTTCAGGATCCGACAAGGCTGAAGCTGGAAATGGTAGCTTTGAGACTTCCGACTTGAGACATGGAGGGGATGGATCCAGTTTTGGACCCCATGGCTAACAGCTCAACACAGAATTACACAGGTCTCTGGGGACACACTACTCCAAAAATGCACCTGGTGTCTTTGCATGGTGCACAGTTCCACCTAAAAGACTTGGTAGGGATTTTCTTCATGGTGAGCCTGAACATTGTGGCCCTCCTTGCCAACACTGCAGTGATGGTGGTTATAATAAAAGCGCCGCACCTGAGAAAATTTGCTTTTGTTGGCCATCTGTGCTTGGTAGACTTGCTCTGTGCTGTTCTCCTGATGCCCCTGGGCATCGTGTCCAGCTCTCCCTTCTTCCGCTCTGTGGTCTTCACTGTGTTGGAGTGCCAGGTCTACATTTGCCTCAACGTGTTCCTTGTCTGTGCCTCCATCCTCACCATCACCGCTATCAGCATCGAGAGGTACTACTACATTGTTCACCCTATGAGGTACGAGGTAAAAATGACACTCAACCTAGCTGTCACAGTGATAGTCTTCATCTGGTTCAAGTCTATCATCCTGGCTCTAGTTACATTGCTTGGATGGCCAGTTTACAGGGGCCACAGCACCAGCGGAACTGCCTACTGCTTCCTGCACTGGAGTCAGAGCAATAACAGAAAAGTGTTTGCTATCATCTTCACTGTGCTGTGCTTCTGCCTTCCAGCCCTAGTGATCTTCACTGTTTACTGTAATGTCTATAAAGTAGCCCGTGTTGCAGCCCGCCAGCACGGATCCCTGCCCACCTGGGCAACCAACCCGAAGCGACGCTCAGACTCTATCAACAGCCAGACCACCATCATCACCACACGCAGTGTCCCCCAGAGGATCTCGAGAGACAGGATCTTTGGAGGAGGCAAAGCAGCATTCACCCTCATTGTCATTGTGGGCCAGTTCCTGGTCTGCTGGCTGCCTTACTTCTCTTTCCACTTGCACCTGTCCCTCAGGGCATCACTCCAGAACCTCGGGGACATGGGGGTGGCTATTACCTGGCTGGCTTATTCCTCCTTTGCGGTCAACCCCTTCTTCTACGGCCTCTTGAATCGACAGATCCGTGAAGAACTTCTTAAGCTGCGGAGGTGCTTCAGCACACGGCCAGTAGAGCTGGCAGCTTCGAGCCATGATGGCTCAGCCCAGGAGAACTTCCTCCATTTCCTGCAGAGGACTAGCTGCACCATGGAGACCCGCTCGAGCTGTGTTATCTCCAGCCCTCGGCTCACGCTAGATCAAACTATGCAGAACTTCAGAATCCCAGGGCAGATCCCTGAAGACTTCAGCTGAAGGTTTATATTACTTTGCATTATTTTATTCTAGACTGTTTGCCTTATTAGGAGAATCTCAAGTTGGTTCATTAAGATGTTATGCTGAAAATCAGAACTCTGCACTCAGACTTCATCTCAAAACATCATTATTTTACAAAACTCTATAAACAGCACCATGCTTCTGCAAAAGTAAAAATTTTATTGCACAATAATAATAATAATAATAATAATAATAATAATAATAATAATAATAATAATAATAATAACCAGCCAATGCCATTTACCTGGCTTAGGCAGCCCACAGTTTTATGCTTCACTTGTTTCAATGGTTGCATAAACTATACACAGTTCAGGTTAAATATCTTACATTAGACTACAATAGAAGACTGTGAGGAAGGCAGCAGGTGGCAAGCAAATCTGTCTGCTTTTGTGTACCATGAATAAGATACATGCCATCTCTTAGAATAATAGTAGTCACACTGTAGAGAAACAGTTCATAGGTTGACGTTTTTCCACTAAGAAGCATTTTGGAGATGATTGTTTTTTGTAGATCTTACTTGTGGAGGCTTTAGCCCGCTGAGGTGCTCAGTTTCTAGTGTATTGCAGTCTTCAGAACTCTGTCTACTGCCTGCACTGTCCATCATTTATATTTGTATATAAAAATATGGCTTTTTGTGTAGCTCATTACATGATATTACATTACTTACATTACTTGTGTTATCATTTAAAATCAGTTCTAAAGCACTCTGAGTGCTGTTGGTAGTTCACATGAGATTTTGTAGTGGATGTACAGTCTGTTTCAGCATGGACTTGTATGGTACTATACCCTAAGATTATAGTTCTATGGAAGATAATTTTTAAAATTGTTACATAACAGAGACTTTGAGAAAGTTGGGAAAAACTAAAGTATCCTGAAAACTTAACATATTATTGTAGGGTACGTTAAGGCATCTGTTGCTATCTCATTTTAATAGTACAATATTTGTATAAACAAAAAAGACAAATATTTTCTTGGTTTTGTAATATTTGCCATTTTTGTAAAAAGGGTTTTTTTTTCCTGAAAATATTGATACTGCTATTAAATACATTTATGTTTAACTAAATATTCTTTCTGTGACACCCTGCACTTTCTAACGGTTTGTTCTGGTTTGTTGTAACGTTTGTTACTGTTGGAACACAGTTTAAATTCTAAGATGAATTTTGCATCTGTTTGTAGAAAAATGTACATATCTGAAAGTGTAGAAACAAGTTTTCTTTGAGTATGCTGAGGTGTGAATTGTGTGTAACAATAAAGAGGGGTGTGTACAAAACTGCTCTTTGCACCTCCTCATTGGTGGGCTGACTGTGTGTGAACCACAGCACACTACAAATGCATGTGCACAGATTACTTTTGCTTCCGTCACAAAAAATCTCATGTGTAAAACGTATTTCCTACTAGAATGTACTTTTAAATATAATAAAAGGGAAAGGAGCAGAAGGCTATTCACCAAACTAACTGACCTTGGCCTGAACAGATGGACATACTGTCCATCAGCACTGTGACTGCTTTAAAGATATGGTGCAGGGAACATGTGTTTGCTACAAATAGGCCCCCAGTTCCAACTACTTTTTTCTTTTAGCCAACTAAAAGTTATTTTGCCTAATCATACGGTGTTATACAGTAATGTCAGGACATTACGCAATCAAAACTAACAAAAACGGTTTTAATGTTCTTTTAATCGCAACCATTGCTATTGCAGTCTTACGCCGTAACGTAGCTCGTGGCACCTCTGTGAGGGAACTAACTCCTGAAAGCTCAGATTCAGTCTGAGGACAGCCGGATTAGTGCGAATGGATCAGAGGGCTTTTAAAATGGACACAAACCCCAGACGGAAAAGCCACACATAAGCGCAACATTCTTTTTTTATTCCAATTTTAAATGCTGTGACCCAGCTCTGCATGGCTCATCTTCACAGCTGAAATGGCAGCTCAAAACCCGAAAAAGGGCAATTACTAAATCAATAACAAGTGTTAATTTGGTGGGCTCTCATTGTCCATTTTGGTTGCCATGGGAACAGGAGGAGGCGGGATGCATGCTTACATGGCAACATGATGCTAATCAGTCAAATCTTTGGCTTCAGTGGGCAAATTAGGAAGACGAGGAGCATGACCAATGTTACATACGCCTGGGGGAAAAAAAATTGCTGGTGATCACCTGCTCATTTACATCTGTCTCCAAATGGCAGCGTGAAGATGTTCATTTGAGGCTCGCTCAAAGGAGCCCACTGCAGGAAGAACGAAAGATTCTGATTTCATGGTCCCTTCTGTGTGGTGCAAAACAATTTTAATACGGACTGTTCAGCTGAGCTGTGGCGATCATATCAAACAGTGCGCAGTGAGCAGCGGTTGGGCAAAAATCAAGAAGCTCAGCTTCCACAAAGTAGATAGTGAAATCATTTGTTGTCCAGCAAATCCATCTGTCTGTAAGTGCATGACCCCCAAACACATACATTCAGAAGGATACAGACACACAGACACCAGATACATCAGAGTATTACAGGCATGAAATGAGACAAAAACCTAGTGAGCCCGGATTAAGGTTTCCCTAAACACACACACACAAATTGTTAACAGGATGTGCGACTCTGCACTATGGGTGCACTGAAATCCTCTTTGATCTTCCTCCATCTGTGATTTCAGAAATGGCTAAAAATATCAAAATATGCATGAATAAATATAATTCTGCTATAAAGTTAAATCAGTCTGGAACTTGTGATGTACTCTTCATAAGGGTCTGGACCAGGAGCAATGATTTAATAAGAGAAATCTAAAAATTAAAAAGAATGCAGCAAACTTTCGAGGTGTAAATTCTGAAAGAAGCAACTAAGTGATGGATTTGTGTGTTTCACCATCACTGTAAATAGGTTGTTTATTTTTTTTTTGTGCGCTATAGTATCTGTACCTTGTCACCTGAAATGTGAAGAATGTTTACGTTCTTAATATTTTCCACTTAATGTTAAAAGTGTCCATCGATTTTTGAGTACATTCTGCAAAGTGACAGAATATACCTACAGGTGGTGTGCAAATAATTTTATTAATTTCCCAGGCATGAAATTAGCAATTCCAAAACCTGTGCTCCAAATTAAATCTGTGACGCTGTAAAAGTATACTTTTCCAAACACTATTGAGTAGCTTGAGGATGAATAAGCCTTTCAAATGCAAAGTTGCGTCGCCTCTGAGGCGGCGCTGCCTGCTGTAATGAATATAGATCCACAGTTTCCACTATGAGGGTGCAATCAAAGTAAAGATGCACATAATCAAGGCATTCTGTTGCCAGGGAAACACACAGCCTTTAACACAGAGTGGGATGCACGTGTGTGACCTACACTTGCAATGAAGTTTATTTCAAAAGAAACCAGGATGGATGCTCTTGTGGGTCAGTGTGCGTTTGCTCAGGTTAGTCTAGGATGGCAGGTTGGCCTAATCAATCATTATTAACCCCATATGAGCTGACTGTTAAAGGACAATGTATGTGATTTGTATACGTCTTGCTGGGATTATAATCATATTTCTTGTTGAATACACTGATCCAACCAATCTTTCCTTAACTTTGCTCACAAGTCAAACATAGCAGTAGTGTATTCTCTGCCTCTTAGTAGATGTATGCTGTTCCCTCCTTGTTCATCCACTGCAAATACAGCACATCTGAAAATACAGCACGTTTACCCTTTCAAGTGAGTATTGTCTTTTTTTCATGCTCTTGGATGAAGACTTGTTCCATGTTGTTTTGAGTCTTTGCATTGACAATATTCATGGGTTTCTTGAAATGAAAAAACTCAAGTGCCTCAAAAAGAACTTTTCAGGCATTGATGGTTATCAACACATGTGCCTTCATAAAAACAAAATATTGTGGTGGTTTGTTCTCTTCTGAACAATATTTGCAGGCTTCACCTGACCTTCGTACCTTGTTATCAGAAAGTGCACACTTTCCTAGTTCTATAACAGGAATTTCAAGGTCAGCCTGTAAATACCTCTAAATCATTGCTCTTTCCTGGGGTTTGCAGTTGTATGTTTTGAACATCTGAACCACAGTAAACATGACGGATCACAGGATTTCCTAGAATTACTCAACAAAACTCTGGTGGTACGGCAGGTGGAAAAAAGAAATATATGGAAATGTCCAATACTGTGTGGAGAAAGGGAAGGAATACTCTACTACATGACCTGTCTGATTGTTTACGTTGCTTTTGTCACACTAAATTGGAAACTATCTGTCATCTCTGAGCCAAACATATTGCATAAATAGCAAAAGTAAGTGTAAACAAATACAAGTAGACTTGAGGCATCAGTCCACCTTCAGCTCGGTACACTTTGATGCTCGTACTGTAATCGACTGACACAGAGGAGCCTTATCGTCATCACCTCTCCCAAGTCCGTCTGGGTCGCTCAGAGTATCGCATCCACACACTTCCCTCGGCCACCTACAGATCTGGAGTTGACTGTCCACGCTGCTTTCAGGTCCATCGGTTAAGGCAAGAAAGCTACCATGTGTGCATTCCTTACTACCACAAGCTCAAGTAGAACCATCTACAACTAAACATTTAGAAAAAGGAAAGTATATGGCATTTCTGCATGAATCAGGTCAAAATCAACTTGTCTCCTATTTTGGAACGTGACAAACACTGCATTAGTGTACTGGTGTTAAGTTATTAGGTGTTCACCTATGGAAAACTACACCATTTACCTGATGCTTTTCTCCAAAGCAACTTAGAACATTAAGGAATCCAGAGTAATTTACCCAGCAGGGCAACTTAGGGTAAGCTTCTTGGTCAAGGGTACTACAGCTGGTGGCAGAGACTGAACCTCCACCCTTTGGATCAAAAGGCAGTGCTGCTAAGCATTATACCACCAGCTACCCATGGTTACACATGGATGTACGCTATACAGCTGCTGTACACGTAAAGAGACACAATGTTCAGTAAGTTCCTTTAAAAGCCACTTGGATACTCTCTATCAGACATAAAATTTTATGTCTAATAAGCGGGTAGCTTAGGGGTACGACCATCCAGCTGACGCGATGACCGAGGATTACCGAAGTCCAGTAATCAAATGTGTTATAACCACCGAAACAGCTGGACAGACAGGTGCCTCAAGGGAACAGGACGGTCCGTTTCATGAACAAATATCAGCTTAACCTAACCAGGATTGGCAGAATGGGGGCTGGGGGCAACGGAGGCGGCTATTCTGTATTAAATAAACATAGATCCAACTTTATTCCATTTGGCCCATCTTTGAATTAAATGCGGAAAGACACCGCGCTTTACTTGTCTCAGAAGTCGAGTGCTCTCAGCTTCCTGCTGTTGCATGTTTCATGTCTCCTCCACAAGCCCCCTTGTAGTGTTCCATCATCCTTTGGAGGGTATTGTTACACAGAGTTTACCCTGTCATCAGCGTGGTCAGCACATGGCCAGTAGTTTCTGGTAACAACTTGTTTCCACTGGGTTAGAGGAGGATAGATACTACCTGCCGTCGCTCCAGTAGAAGGTGTTACGTAAAGGTGCAGAGCGGGAGGAGGGAAAGGCTGCTGAAAGACAGCAGTGAAGCAGCTCAGCCGTTGTGTGTCAGATCTCCTGTGTTTAATTACCCAGCCCTCCATGCCTGCCACACACACAAATGCTCAGCACCATCTGGTGCAGTGAGGAATCCATTAGCGTGCCTCTGTCTCCTGCAGAATCCCGGTGCCTCGGTCATTGCCCGAGGACCTGGCCGCTGTCCCACGGCTCTTGCCAGTCACGGCCGCCTTTAGTGTGTTCCACCAATTTGGTTTATGGGCTGAGCAGACTGCAGTGGTCTTTTCGATGTAACCACTGGAAAATATCTGGTCAGGGTCCCTTACACAATTGAAATACTGCAATGTAACTGTGCAGCAGTCTTTCAGTTAATTTGGGATTCTTAGAACATCGTGGTTTGCTCCACAAGCATTATGAAAATCTATCTATTTGAAATCATTTCTCATCAGTCCAGTACAACTGGTTTCACCCCATAAGTATTTGGTAGTATGGATGTGCAATAGTGATATTATTTTTTATTCATTCAGCTGACACTTTCTCCAAAGCAGCTCACAGCGTCAGGTTACTACTGCTCGACTCACATTCATTTACTAATTTATACAGCTGTGTAATTGTGTACTGTATCAGTTTAGGGTACGTACCTTTATTAACGCTCCAACACCAGGAAGTTGGGCTCGAACCCTGGTCCTTTGATCGCAAAGTGATGGCTTTAACAGTAACACTAGCAACTGTCCCCATATGCCCGGTGGTGTCTGGATACCCTGCACACAGAGCACCAGGTACCAATTTTTTAAGGTACTGGACTTAAGCCTCAGCCAAACTCTAGGATATCAAGTTATTTTTTGGTGGGCTGTGCTTTTAGCAAAATTGTTTTTCTTTAAGCCTGTGGTATAAATGAGGACAAAACTGTTTGTGTGTTTTCAAATAAGTAAAGAAAAGTGTCTTTATAGTATTTTTTCTTTATTTTTTCTAAGCAAGTAATTCAGGTTACTTCATTAACATAAAATAGCTCACTAAGAAACATGGGAAGCTTTTTAAACCTTGCACTGCATTGGCATTACAATGGCTTTCCTGTTGTACTTTACCTTATTGTGTAATATTGGCACAACTCAATTAAAAATCATCTGTTTCGATGACTTGTTTAGTCCTCCTGGAAAGAGTGTCGCTGTCCTGGTGTGTCACTGACCACGGGATTCTGGGCTGAACCCGGGTGCTGACAGCAAAAACGATAGACTAAACATGGAGCGTTACCTTACAAACGCAATGGAACAGGTGTGTTTTTGAAGATGTGTTTGTTCCAGAGCATTTAAAAGACCCATCACACAGACGGCCAAGGCTGTCACCAGCTATTAATAGTAGCTGGAGGATGACTTGTTAATGGGTCCAAAGGTTGCTGGAGGGGGGTGTGATTTTTGCTAAAAGGATGTTGTGAAATCCACTGCTGGGGCACATCAAGGAAATGATGCTGAACACAGGCTGACATGTTTTTTTTCTTTACAAAGTCCAAACCCACAACCCCCTCACCCATTCGCCTTTACTCTAGTGGGCAAAATGACAGCAGGCAGCCTGGAGGAAGAAATCCTGGGGTTGACTCAGCCTTAATCGAGCCACATATGAGAAAGCTGAAAAAAATGGGTGTTGCCACAGGTGTGAGAACATTTTATTTGCTTGTTGTTAATGGCAGACACACGTGCAACACAATGCACATTCATTTATTTAGCATACACTTTTCTCCAAAGCGCCTTCCAATGAACTCTATGTAGTGTTATCAGCCCACACACCTTATTCACCAAGGTAACTTACACTGCTAGATACACTACTTACACTGGTCACTCATCCATACATGAGTGGAACACACTCTCTCTGTGTCACTCACACATTATGGGGGAACCTGAACAGCATGTGTTTGGACTGTGGGAGGAAACCAGAGCACCTAGAGGAAACCCACACAGACATGGGGAGAACATGCAAACTCCACACAGACTGAGTGGATATTAAACCCACATTGTCTCACACCACCCCGGCACCATGAGACAGCAGTACTACTTGCTGCGCCACCCTCTTTAGGCATCGGCTCAGTGAACAAATGCATATAAGTGAAGTACCTCCTGAAGTCAAAATCAGTATGTTGACTGTTTCCCAAAATTCAGAGGCTTAGGTCAATGTCACTAAGCAAACTTTGCCCTCAAAAAGTTGTGACTCTTACGGAAATAGGTCTGCTGCAACACAGCAACCATGACAACGTCAGAGAAGAAATGGGAAGAAGTGAACAAAACTGCAAAAAAGCTGCTGGTCATCAGAGTAAACGTTGTACAACAAAATATGTCTGGTGTGATCAGTCTGGATGGATTTTATGTCAACGCAGAAAGAGGAGGCCGTTCAAAACGTCCATAAACCAGAGTGAACACGCCCTGTACGGTCAGCAGAGGGGGCTGTGGTGCTGTGGTTGTTTCACACACACACACACACACACACACACACACACACACACACACACACACACACACACACACACACTTCAGCTCTTACACGCACTGCTTCCCATTGCATCGGACCCTGCACAAGTAGTTTTAGACTCACAGGTGGGTTTTTTCTGCTGACACATGATATTCAGAACAAATAGACCACATTATAAACCTCATTCTCATTCCAAGTCATTATTTACATTCACTCATTTTTGCTGACACTTTCTGCAGAGCAAGTTACAATGTTAACCTATCTACAAATATTTACCTGTTTAGGCAGGTGGGTCAATTTACTGAAGCAATTTAGGGAAAGTACTTTGCTCCAGGGTACCACAGCTGTGGGGGGGGGGGCAGGGGATTCAGACCTACAACTTTGGAGCGTAAAGGCAGCAGCTGTAACCACCACACTGGCAGCTTGTATCCAGACCGTGAACCTTTCACATGAGACCCTGAATCTCCATTAGATTCTCCATTAGAGACATTCACTTTACATCAGCATTCTTACGTCCACAGTGGGTGTCCATTTTGTTTTCTTTTTTGGTTTTCCACTCCCGCTGACTCTGATTGGTGTCACTGGTGTCCGGCAGCATCAATCAGGGAGAGGCGGAGGACCTGATTCGCTGGACCAGGAAAGGTGGGACTTCCTAGATATTGAAAAGACACTTCCTGGAGGTAATGAGGGCTTTGCTTGTGCTTTAACAAAGTGTTGCAGTATGGTTTTAATAGTGTGTATGGTGATTTTTTTTTTTTTCTTTCCCCCCTTGTTTTTGGGGGGCTTCTTTCTTTCTTTCTTTCTTTCTTTCTAGCCATCCCCTTAATACTGCTTGTACACTTGTTTGGTTGTTTCCTGTTTTCTTTCTTTAGACAGTGTAAAAATAGTGTAGTTAGGAATGTAGTGGAAGACTTTTGGGTTTTGACCGTAGCTTCTTCAAGGCTTAAGTTAGTTTATGCTTTTTTCATTACCCTTTGCTTTCTGTCCACTTTTGTGAGGTTTGCTTGTTGGCTCTTTATTTTTGTACCTTTTGCTTAACTGCCCTTTTACCAGGACATTAAACACTCTTGTGTACCTATTTGTTGTCTTGTTGATTCATAACTCATAACAAAACCTTTGTTACACCACTCTACACTCCTAGATAATCCTGAGGTCTTCTTTCTGGGACTTCTGCAGTTCCAATTTATGTTTCATTCCATGTCTTTGTTCTATCAGTTTTCTTAAATAGCAGCCTGTAAGCTCCCATCTTCTGCTTTAAGAACTTTTTACAACGTGTCTGTCGTTGTGGTGATGCAGCGGGTTCAGCCGGTTCCTGCTGTGTGGAAGGTCTGAGGTTTGAGCCCTGCTTGTGGTGGCCTGCGCTGCCTGGTAAGGTTCTGGCTTGCCGCAACCCTGCTGGGGCCAAGCAGCTCTCCAGGATGGATGGATGTCATTGTGATAAAAGAAGCACACATGAAACGTGTTTGGGAATTCCAGCAAGACACAGCCGCTCTCCCAGTACAGTAAATCCCCCAATGGGAGGTCCAACACGGAGAGCCTTTTGGGTAGTGGGAGATGGGGAGAAGCTCCTCGCTCCTCAGATGTATTCCTTGGTCATATCTCTCTGAATGGGTCTTCTGCCATATCCAGATAAATGATAATTTTTATGAAGGACAGGCAAACCTAAGGGATTCCAGGTGGGAGGCCCCCTGCTCTAGGGTGGAGCCCCCAGCAGACTCAGTGAATGCCTGGAGGTAATTACTGTGTTTGCTCGGGGAGACAGGCTAATTCACACATTGAGGCACTAAGAGAGGCCTCTGAACTCTGTGCTGATCCATTTCTGCAAAATGTTCCCTTCTGGCTGTGAGGCAAGGTGAAACCATTTAACCTTTGCACCCTCTTGTTGATGTCAGTGGGCTATTCACTGCAGTGTTTCTGTATAAGAATGGTGGACATGGTTGCTTTAACGTCGATGGGGTCACGCAGTTTGTGTCTATACTTCTCTTTCAAGGACACACTGACAGCAGGTGTCCATCTACATTCCCAGTTTGGCAAACACACTTTAGACAGCTTGAATCAGAATGTTTGCTCTGAAGATCCTCAGTGACATCAGTGTCATTTCTACTCCCTCATTAACAGTTTCTGGCATCGAAGACTTATAATACACACCGCAGGCAGTATGCTAAGTATTCTGTAGATACCAATTTTATTCGCTTGTAGCAAAGCAGAATATACATGTAAATTGTTTATAGTAAATCAGAGCAGAGAAGTTGCCTTAAATTCATGAATTTAGTTTTACCATGCATGTCCCTGGACTTGCAATGCAAAGGTTCTGAAGAACTGTTTTGTTCAGCCACTCACTGTTGCATGATGAGGCGATGACCTTTGAATTGAACAGTGTGCACCTTGCTCACTAAGTGCACACTGTACCCCTGGCTTCTGTTTTGGTGTTCTGTCAAAAGTCCTTCTTTTTTTTTGTCAGCATCTGACAGCAGGTCAGATTGTTTCAGCATTGCTGTGAGCGTTCTGTTAAGTGTACAAAGCGATGTAGTTTGGCAGCTGAAGGCACAAAATCAAAGATTTATTACTGAGCCCTTCATAATTTCTGCCTTCAGTACAAACAATGTGAGATGTACTGAGCACTGGCAGCAATAATGATCCTGTGTTGCAAGATGACTCTCCACTCTTGTTCTGAGCCCAAGTGACCATAGAGAATGTGATCTGTGTGCAGCTCAGAGTTTGGATCTGGAGCTGTGCTCTCACTGAGGTCTCCAAACAGCAGGTCTATGGATGTCTTGCTGTCCCATGGGCAGTCCTCACATCTCTCTGTAGTGGGAGGGTGTTTGCCATTCTGAGCTGATTCTTGATTTTTACGTTGGGTCCCAGGACCATGGCATACTGTTCATCTCAATACATCCACAACTGCCTTGTGAAGCAGCAGAAATATGAAAGAATACATTTAGTTATTATTTGGAGGTTTTACTCATACCCCATTTCTTCAATTAGCTGACATTTTTTCACAAAGTAACTTAGTTATTTTCACAAGTCTACAGGAGCAATTTAGAATAAGTATCTTACTTACAGGTAGTACAGAGAGGATTTGAACCAATAACCTCTGGGTCTACAGACAGCAGCTCTAACCACTCTGCTTATGGGGTTTTGACATGGTTCATATCCCACATTCCTACAACAAATGGTTCTTTTGAACAGTATCATGTCCTAGACAACAGAAAATTCAAAACTATAAAAAGGCACATTATTAAGACTCATCTGTAGCTCTCTAGTTTGTTTGCTTTATAGTTTATTATATTACTTTCAAGTTAAGGACAGTGTTTGAGGATTATTTCATAAGTCTGTTCTAGGTTGTTCCCTCCTTGTGTTTAGTGCTTCCTTGTTGGTTCCATTGACCCACAGGACCAAGGCTGCTTGAAGTAGAGTCATAGAGTGTGTGAAGTCGAGTCAGGTCGAATAGCATCTTCAACACTCAGATCTCTGCTCTCTTCAGGGGCTTGGGGAAATGTTAGGAAGCCATTGGTGTCCAGCTGTCCTGAAATGAATCACCATGCATGCTGATGAGCCATGAATCCCCCATGAAAGACACAGACTGAAGGAGGTGGTGCTGGGAGGTGGCTGTGTCAATAACCAGTGATGTGTGTTGCAATTCTCTCAGTCAAATGACCTTTTCTACAAACTCATCCCTTTCACATCATGCCACTTGATACAAAATGAGACCACAACCTGGTGGCATGCATTGTCCTGACACCCTAAAGGGTATCTGAGTAAATTGTCTGGAGCCATAGTATTGCTGTGAAAAAATTTTAACTAGGGAAGGACTAAATTAAGCACCAGATTCAATTAATTATAGAAGCTCAGTTTGGCCAAATTTAGAAACTGGGCAGCATCTCATAATAAAGTAGCTTGAAGCTGAGTTTGTCAATTCGCACTAAATTCCACATGCAAAAATAATATGAAATAAAAATAATCTAAAAGATTAAACCTTCCCAAAGGTGTATATAACTGACATTTAACCATCATCTATAATTGATATTTAACCATTTTACTGATATTTTTCTACTTGATACAGAAGTTAATAGAAAGGCATCATTTGGATATTCCTGAATTTAAAAAAGCAACACATTTTATTAGTTTTTTCATGCATTCATGGTCCTGTGAAGTGAATTCTAATTGATGTGATTTCACTGTTTTTTTTTTTTTTTTGCCTTCTATGCTCCATCTGTGCCAATGAAAGCAAGGCCATCCCCAGAGTCAGTTAACTACTCACAGCCGTGTCTTTCCATCTCCTATTTCTGTCCTCCTCTAGGACTAGAGCCCCACCCAGCTTCACAGCAAGCTGAGAATATTTCTCTAATTACAGTAGTTTAGCCACCGCCCACCCATGTGCCCTTGGTCCAAATCCCTACTTTGGGGAAATAAATCAATGCTTCCCTTCTGTGACAGCATGGCTCAGATTGCCCACCTCATCACAAGGCCCCATAAAGCAATCATTTTAGACATTACTTGGAAGGAAACATTGTAAAGCTGCCCCAAGGGCCTTTTCGCTGATACAGCATGTGGGCTGTATGTATACAGTATGTCCAGTTTTTCATTACTCCACGAGTGGTTTTGACGTGATATGACATTTATGCGCAAACTGTGATCCCTCATAACACTGTGTCGCACAGCAATGTTGTAGGAAAGGGAGCGGCGGTGCATAGGTCATGTTACTCTTCATAGCCACTCTCCCAGGTATTGCACGTCACTGAAGTGTTCCTACAAATTCACGAAGCAGTCCAATACGTTTCAGTGTGTCATTTCAATAATCATACCTCATACTACAGCCTTGTGGGTAAAACCTGTCGTTGAAGAGCTCCTGCTTTCTGTCCCATTCTCCGATTCAGAGCTTATGCCACATAGTTACATGAATAAGGTTGAGATGCAACAAAAGTATATTTACGCAAATATACCATAATTGCTCTCTGGTATGTACAGGTGGTCCCCAATTTGCGATGGTTTGATTTGCGACTTTTTCGACTTTACAATGGTGAGCTGGTGATAGACATTCAGTATGAAACCATACTTTGAATTTTGAATTTTTCCCGTACAAGTGATATGCGGAGCAATACTCTCCAGCAATGCTGGGCAGCGACAGCGATCCACATCTCCCATTCTGTCACACAGAGGTGTGTATTAGGTGTATTAAATGTATTTTTGAGTTATTATGGGTTTCGGGGAACGTAACCCCACCAGAAATCGGAGACCACCTGTATTTAATTTTTTATATAGCCCTCTTTTCAGCAAAATGATGCAGTGCCTTTAAGTGATGTAGAGTGGCATTGGATAGCATTCTTGATATATTGAATACTTTAGGTGGTGAAGGAGTTAGAGCCATTGCTTTGTAACTGCATGATCTGGGTTTGAACCTAGCTCCCACTGTTGACCTTTGAGAAAGGTACTTACCCTGAATTGATAAAGTAAAAGTTACTCTACTTTACTGACAATAGCAAGTTAATTATTATACTGTGGTCATAACTCACTGGTCTGGGGTTCAAGTCCTGCTTGGGGTGCTTTGGGGCGGACTGGCGTCCCATCCTGGGTGTGTCCCCTCCCCCTCCAGCCCTGCACCCTGTGTTGCCGAGTTAGGCTTTGGCTTGCTGTGACCCCGCTCAGGATAAGCAGTCTCAGATAGTCTGTGTGTGTGTGGTCATAACTCAGGTGAGTTTGGACAAAAGCATCAACCAAATAAAGGAATGTGATCTAATGTTCTATTGCGTTATTTTATTTAAATAAAAAAAAAGGAAAAGCAGTTACTCTAAAACAGAAATCATATTTTAACAACTTAAGGAAAACAGGGGAAGGTTGGTGGTACTATTCGGTAGTGCTGTTCAGATGTGGGCTCAAATCCAGTGCTGTCCATATCAAGTTTGCATGTTCTCCTCATGACCGGTTGGTGCTCTGGTTTCCTCCCACAATCCAAAGACGTGTGGCTGTGGTCTATTGCTGACACTAAATTACTCCCAGTGTCTTACTGTGTCTATCCTGTGATGGTCTAGTGTCCTGTAGTTCAGTGGACCCTACATAGCCTCCATGATGGATTCCAGACCACTGCAACCCTAAACTGGACAAGTGATTAATGAAAGTGAATGAATGACAAAAAAATAAATACAAAATATGATAGCTCTCCAGCCTGTGATATAGTTTTAGAGCCAAAAACAAAGAAATTCAGAGAAAAAATAAGCATTTTCTGTGACTTTGTAAATCAGGGCAAGGAAGGAAACTGTTCTTTCAAACGTATATCACTGGTGGATCATGGTAACCCAACCCCAAGGATGAAAACATGCAAGTGTTTCGTTCCAGAGCTCTTCTACTTCTTTCCCACTGTGAGCGCCCAGCCAAGGATTTAAACACAGACAAACACGGCTGAATTTAACATCGACTTAAATTTTTGTCCTCTGTTTAAACAATTAACCTTTCAGAATTTGTTCAAAAGTGCTTGCTTCCTCCAAGGTTAATTCATTAGAAACATTAAATTATATGTCACTGGTTTTTTCATTGTTCGTCTTATCAAGAAATATGTCCCTGAAAACACTTTGCTCTTCCAGCAATTTGAAGACCGGGAGGGAGATTTAATTCTTTTCCTTTTAAGTCCTTTAACTGTTGACCTTAAATCTAACAACAGTTTGGCTTTACTGATAATGTAAAAGTGATGCCTAGAGCTCAGTGTGCATCACAGGAGCGCAACACCATCACACAGTCCAACTCAACATCCAGATGTGCTCTTCCACTGTGCTGCACCTGGAGACAGTGCTTTCTGCCACTTCTGAAGCACGGAAAACATTTTCTGTCTGATCAAACGCAAAAGATGCTTATGCCACTCCTCATGCACATATGTATTATTTCATTGTTATTGGTTGTTGTATGTTTTTTACCTCAGTGGCACAGCGAGTGGCGCTGCTGTCTCACAGCACCTGAATGGTGCGAGACGACATGGGTTCGATCCCCGCACATTCTGTGTGGAGTTCGCATGTTCTCCCCATGTCTGTGTGGATTTTCTCTGGGTGCTCTGGTTTCCTCCCAGAGTCCAAAGACATGCTGTTCAGGTTCATCTATAGTGTGTGAATGACAGAGAGTGTTCCACTGATGTATGGATGAGTGACCCATGTAAGTAGTGTATCTAGCAGTGTAAGTCACCTTGGTGAATAAGGTGTGTGGGCTGATAGCACTACATAGAGTTCATTGGAAGTCACTTTGGAAAAAGAGTGTCTGTTAAATAAATTAATGTAATGTATCTGGTACTGGAGAAATATAGTGAAAAGTTATATACTGACTACATAAAGAGATGCTGAGAGGACAACATGAAAAAACTTGTGTGTTCTGCTCTTTCCTTTTCAGAAATGATACATATTCTCTCCTTCACAGATGCATTACACACGTACATTTTCAGCAAGCTTGTTAAATCTCCTTTGAAATAGAATTAATAAATAAATGCGATGATCAGCATAACCCACCTCTCCGAGAAAAGTATGATAAGCTAACATATTAGGACTATAGACACATTCACACAAAGCTTCCTTGTACTTATACTGTCTGAAACCGCTTGTCCTGAGCAGGGCCGCGGCGAACCGGAGCCTAACCCGGCAACACAGGGCGGAAGACTGGAGGGGGAGGGGACACCACTCCGTCACTAGGCACCTCAAGCAGGGCTCAGGGCTCAGACCCCAGACCCGCCAGAGAGCAGGCACAGGCCAAACCCACCACACCACCATGCCCCCTCCTTGTAGTCAGAACTAACAAATTTTATAGATTAAGATAATTTTTTACCCTTCTCACTTCGACAAAGTTACACTTTACAAAATTCAAAAAGAATGTATTGTATTTTCAAGCTCTGAAATATTCCCTGTGATGGACTGGCATCCTGTCCAGGGTGTACTCGTGTTAGCCTTGAACCCACTGATTCTGGAATAGACTCTGCACCACTGCGACCCTGACAAGGGCTGACACAAATGTGAACGAGTGAGTGCATGAGTGAGCGAGGTTTGAAATGCATGCTGCGTGCAGCCTTGGCAGCTGGGGTTAGGTTGACAGAAATTTATATCTGACATTATAATAGACTCGCAAAGACACTTGTGGGCTAGACATTGCAAGCTGAGCATTTGAACAGGCTTGGATTATTTTTAGGTATATTTTTTTTTAAATACTGTGATGACATATTTCCACAATGACAGAATGAGGGTGCTGCTGTACCTGCTGGGAAGCTTCAGGTGATCATTTTGCTTTACGACCTGCTCCAAGAAGAAGCGATTACCAAGGCACGATCCTCGCCAAAATGTCAGCTTTCCTATTTTTGTGGCTCTTAAATCTCAGCTGGATGGGAGCAAGATGTTCTAATTGTCATGTTAAAATACATTGTTCTCCAGGCCACTGGGCTCCAGGTAGAGGGCTGAAGAACACTGTGCTCTGCTGTTTTCGCGGCTAGCTGGCAAAGTGTTGTGTGTCTCCTC
Organism: Scleropages formosus; assembly: GCF_900964775.1. Lineage (NCBI taxonomy): Eukaryota > Metazoa > Chordata > Actinopteri > Osteoglossiformes > Osteoglossidae > Scleropages > Scleropages formosus. The sequence goes on along the minus strand of NC_041807.1, from coordinate 25,354,060 downwards.
ATCGTTCTGTACAAGGGTTGAAAGAAAACGCATCATAACAAGACAAAACACATAACAAAAAAATTTCACCTCTTGGTGGTAAAGCCTATGACTATAAATAATGCTTTTCCAAACTGGAAACTGGGGAGAAACAATAATAAATGCTGGAACACATAAATGCCCAAGTGTGTACACACCAGTATTTGTGGGTATACACTATGTTAGTTACATGGTCAGTGTAAGTAGCACCATAAAGCATGATAGTCTAAGTGTGACCTGAAAAACAATATATTGATTTACATATAGGGGGGCGCAGTGGTGCAGTGGGTTGGACCGAGTCCTCCTCTCTGGTTGGTCTGGGGTTCGAGTCCCGCTTGGGGTGCCTTGCGACAGACTGGCGTCCTGTTCTGGGTGTGTCCCCTCCCCCTCCAGCCTTACGCCCTGTGTTGCCAGGTTAGGCTCTGGCTCCCCGTGACCCCGAATGGGACAAGCGGTTCAGGAAATGTGTGTGTGTGTGTGTATGTGATTTACACGTAAATGATGCATACAGTATAAGTATGTATTCAGCATTTCCATGGAACTGTCTCTCATTTCACCTTTGCTGACCTAATGAGCAGAGCGCTGATATGGGCACTTTAGGCTTTGCCCCATGCCTTTTGGACACCTCATTGCACCTAAAAGTCAGCCCATGAGTGTAGCCGATGGAGATCCAGATGCCAGCTAATTGCAGGTGCCCATTATTCTAACCCATTTGCTAAATTGTGGAGCCTGGCTCTGTGTTTTCAGAGGTTTTTGCGTTACTTGGAAGGTACTATGAATATGTTCTGCCCCTAAAGCTGAACGAATGTGCTGTATTCGCAACTGACTCCCACCGAAACTGCATAAACACACCGTTTCAACCAATGTCTTCTGTAATGTGCTAAGCAGTATCGTTGCTTAGTGTTTAGATTGCATATCTTCCGAGACTTTAAGTAAAGGTGTCAAAATAAATGGCATTGCTTAATCTTAATCTGGTCATAATAATTTGCCAAGGTGTGTTTTAAATAAGACAAGGGACATTAACCATGGTTTAACTATTAACAAATTAAACTGTGACTGTTTCACTCTTGATAAAGTTCTATTTTCATACATTGACATGTTTATTTCTATAGTTAATATATATTTCTATTAGTTGTCTGAGACACCCATAAGGACGTTACATGATACAAGTGAGAAAATCACTTTAATTCCTTCCTTGTAGATGACCTGTGACCAGCTCAGTGGGGGGTGCCTGGAAAACCAGGAGTTTAACACAAAGACCCGATGACTGTGTGTGAAATGCCTCATGGACTTGGTTTAGCCCTTTAAGAAATACTTTTGGTGTGGTGTGAGTTATGAAGCGCGTGGGCCGGGCTGGATGGGAAGGGGCAAATGCTTTTGACAGGAGGGTCTGGGGCTGTTGGCAGGAGCAGCTGTTCCTATAGTGTATTGCAGTGTGACATCACTCAGAGAAGAGGATCCGCCATCCCCGGGCTGCCGACCACCGTCCTGCTGTCCGCAGTTGGCCTTCCCCATCGCACCTTGTACCCGTGACCCCCGAAACTGCGGCTTCGCCATGGCGGATCAGTACCACACCAACGAAGAGAAGATCCTGCGGGACAGCCACACCAAAGAGATTGACCTGATCAACCGGGACCCCAAGCTGATCAACGAGGATGTGGTGAAGGTACACACACACACACACACACACACACACACACACACACACACACACACACACACACACACACACACACACACCACAGTGTCACACACAGACCTGTGTCAGATCTGAGGAGTTCAGAGACAGGAGTCCAGAGGCAGAGGCTCAAAGAAAGGGCTCAGTAAATGTTTATGCGTTGTGTCCTCCCGTGCAGTTCCTAAAATAGCCATAGACCTGTTGCCACAGCAAGAGATTCTCAGTTTATTTGTAGAGTGGGGTGTGACGGGGATCTCAGGACACAGGCTGGTTGGATTTCTGAGTTATTGAGGATTTGCCCAGTACACGTGCCATTTTACCATTTCATTGTGGAACAGAAAGGAGTGCTGTATAATTGTCATACCCTAAAAATCAGTGCATGCAGCGGGTGGGAGTTGGGTTGGGTTAGGGTGGGGCACAAAACCTGCTGATTTTAATAAACTGAACACAACGCGGGTGAAGAACATTCCCTGTTAAACACTCGGCAATTTCCAGCCGCGTACAACATGCAAGACACACAAAATGAGGGTGTGCCTGCACACCGTGGAATTATCCATAGGTCAGGAATGCAAGGAAAATGATGCTCCGAGATTACATTAGCATAATGTGCCAATGACAAGTCCTCTGAAAAGGATCCAGTAAAGAATTTTAAACAGCACCGGGTCCATTTTGGTTAAAACGTGATCTCGGAGAATGAACCGAGCCGTCATAACATCCATGGCAGGAGATAAGATGCATGCCTTCTCCTTCTGAGGACTGCTTTGACAGTTTGTCTCCAACCACTCACTCGCTCCATAGCAGCTGGTGCCACCTAAACATGATCTCTGCTCCTCACTCAGGAGTGAAAGTATAAACACATTGTGTATCGACGCTCATCCGCTTGTGTGGCCTCACTGCACCGGAGCAGGACCACAGAGCGAAGCGCTAACCCTAACACCTAACACCTAACCTGCGGCGGGACGTCACAGCAGATCCGTCGAAGTCTGAGCTGGACTGGAAATGCAGTCAGACCACATTAGCGGTGGCAGCGCTCAGTCTGTGACTCCAGCTTCAGCTCAAATTGACAGATGAAGGACTCAGACCTGGAGCTGGAACCGAAAATGTGAGCAGCGTAACTCAGGGCCACAAGACATGTAGATAAAAATACCACTTGTATGAGAAACACACAGTGCGCCATTAAAGATTACGCCTTTTATCCAGTGAGCTGAACGCTGAACTATTTAATCTGCTCTTTTTGGCAAACGGTATAAAACAAAGATATAAGCAAGGAGGGAAAGCACATATGCTCAGGCCAAATGGTGCTAAGAACCCCACTGGATGTTGTTGGAGAGACGCCGATGCTTTCCTGACATGTCCCTACGCACGTCCTCATTGCTCCTCTGTCCCACAGGTGGATTTTGAGGATGTGATCGCAGAGCCAGATGGGACCCACAGCCTGGACGGCGTTTGGAAGGCCAGCTACACGACCTTCACCGTCTCCAAGTACTGGTGCTACCGCCTGCTCACGGCCATCTTCGGCATCCCCGTCTCGCTGCTGTGGGGCTTCCTGTTCGCCTGCATCTCTTTCTGCCACATCTGGGCCGTGATGCCCTGCATCAAGAGCTACCTTATTGAGATCCAGTGCCTCAGTCGCGTCTACTCGCTGTGCATCCACACCTTCTGCGACCCACTCTTCGAGGCACTTGGCAAAGTCTTCAGCGGCATCAAGGTGGTCCTGAGGAAGGAGGTGTAGAGCACGTCTGGAGCAGTCTGGCCCGCCTCGGCCGCGTCCCTTGTCCGAGCAGCACGGTCGCCCTGCCCCCACTTCCCACCGCTGTTCACTTGACAAACAAACCCTTTTCTGCGCTCTTGCAGGGCACACTCCGTCACCGCAGGTCTCGCTCCGCCTCCACGTTCAATGCTTCAGAGTCACGGTGTTGCCCAAAGCACCTGGCTTGGAACTCACTTCCCAGTATCCTTCATGCACTTCTTCAGCGTGTTAAACACACAGGTTTGGTGTGTTCTTTTAAATGTGTCGAGTATCCCCACTCTTTCCCCCAAACGCTTTTTAACTGTCATGTCACACTGTGTGAAGTATTACTTTGGAAGCATGGGTGTTTTGCTCTTTTGTATTCATTGCCGCAAAGGAAATTCATGTGTGTAAACAATTGTTGCTGTTTACATTCAGTCACTCACCCAGTTTATTTGCTGGTATATGTATGTGTTGCAAGTCTGCATAGTTGCTAGGAATCACTGGAAATATGCTCATTATTGAGAGAGTAAACATGGTGCAAAGCACTTTTAGTTTCTGTGACAACTAAAGTGACTGTTGGGATACTCCATTAAACACTATTGGGTATATATCCTAAATTATTTAAATGGACATGTCTGATTTAATAAACTAGATGCATATGTTTCTGGAAAGTACAACACACACACATTGTCTGAAACCCCTTGTCCCAAGCGGGGGTCGCAGAGAGCCAGAGCCTAACCCAGGACGGAACACCAGTCCATCGCAACACGCCCCAAGCGGGACTTGAACCCCAGACCCACCAGAGAGCAGGCACAGGCCAAACCCGCTGCACCACTACACCACCGCACCCCTTCCATTCTGGATAGTACCAGTGTCAGCAAACTACTGTACTGTAATGGCAACTAAACAGGAATTTTATTTACATTCATTTGAGTTAACAAAACATGTCAGGCTCTTTAAAGTAAACTTAATGAAAATGACATCAAAACGATTTAGAACTCAGAAAAATCACTGTCATTATGAATTGCACTTAGCATGATTGACACTAATTTCTTTTTCAAGTAAGCAAAAATACAACATTTTTGTACGGATTGTGTGAAATTATCTGAATTTAACGTGCTGTAAAAAACCTTTTTTCTCTTTAAAAAAAAAAAAAAAAAGAAAAAAAAACGCAAAGCTCCGTTTTCCTTTTCATGGAATGCATTTTCAGTTTTTCATCCCACACTATTCAGTAGCTCTTCCAGCATCTTGCCATCCAGTCTGTTCTGTCGCTCATTCCCGCAGCGGCCACAAGGTGGTGCTGCAAGTCATAACTGAGTTTCCTGAAACTAGAGGTAGTGCAGGATACTCCACCTTCACTGATGTAGCTGATGCTTTCCTCCAAAATGACTCACAATGTTAAGCTACCCACCAAATTAAACAGCTGAGCAAATGCCTACAGCAGGTGAGTAACTTGCTCAATGAGGGGGGGTTTGAACCTACAACCTTTGGGTCTAAAGGGAGCAACTCTAACCACTACACTAACAGCTCTCTGAGTGTACTTTGACTGCAAAGAGGGAAACCCTCCAACTAACAGGTACATGACAGGAAGGCAAACAAGTGTTAGATGTTAATATTTGTGCAGTCCATGTAATTCTTGAAACTGAAAAGTGCCCGTAATAAGCAGAAGTGTTTAACAATAAAATACCTGGCTGGTAGCGCTGACAGCAATATTCCACGTTAGTCTGATCTGGTCCGAATGGGAATTGTACCACATGCAGAAGACCGCAAACTGCTTCTATTAAAAGATACAGAATAATGTGGAATGTAATGGAAAGTATCAATTCATACTTACTATACTGGTATAGTATGTATCACCAGACAGACAAAAAAAAACACGTAATTGTATCAAAAAAACTATGACTATGGCTCAACCATCTGTTAGCTTCAGAGAAAAAAGACATTAATGGGAGAAATAAAAAGGGAAAGTAACGATTAAATGTCTTTACCAAGTTTTACATGCACAGAAAAATTATTTTTTATGTTTGACTTATTGTGAGAGTAGAGACAAGGTCAAAAAGATCAGAGGTTTAAAAAAAGTACTGTTGTGAAGGAGGAAACTCATTAACTCACTCTTATAAATTCGTGTTGTGAGAAATGTGACACAAAATGCATTTTTTTTTCTTGTTGGCCGTTTAATGAAAAAAGAGCAGAAAACGTGTAAATTTCATAACTTCCACTTGCTGGAACTTGGCAAATTAAAACCAAATACGTAACTCAATATTACTACAACTTCATATTATTCATGCGAATTTGAGTGAAAGGGAAAAACTGTTCATGATCCAAAACTTGACTTAATTCTTTCATTCTCATTTAAATGGAAAGGCTCTCTCTCAGTGGAAGTGGCCCTTTTCCTGCAGCATCTTCAGTGACCCCCAAAGCCAGCTTGTGTGTCACATGCAGGACCAACAATTGACCGCTGTCCTGGACAGTTTGGACACCAATGCAGACAGAGTGCCTCTGAGACCAGAAGGCTACACACTCAACCCTGCCGCTGTATCCTTCCGTCTAACCAGGACTCCTTCCAGAAACATCTGGATGCGAGGAGAGAACAACACGCAGTGGCCTGCTTGAGAGCACCTGGTGAGCAAAGATCAGCAAAGGGTCCACAGCTGAGCTATGACAGAGCGAGAGGGTGTACGTGATTGCTGGAACATTTATAGATGCTACGCTGGGGCAGGATGTTTGTGTGAGAGAGAGAGAGATGTTGAGTGCAAGGACCTTCCCTGGTGGAGGTCCTCCCAGGGACGTGTCTCCTTTACGTGGTGGAGGTCTGCGTGACGCTCCTCTGGCTGCTGGTGCTCTTGATGATGAAGGTCGAGGTGTTGCTCCGGTGGCTGGTGTTACCCTCGCAGCTGCACGGGGACGACTTCAGGTAGCGGGTGGAGCAGCAGACGAAGTGCCGTATCAGGTCATGGAACAGGTGGCCTGCGAAGCACATGTAGATCCAGGGGTTGCAGCAGCTGTTGAGGCTGGCCAGCAGCATGGCGATGATGAAGGCCATTTCTGGCAGAGACAGAGAGAGTGTAAGTTCTACCAAAGGAAGTGGAAAAAACCAGCTAGATATTATTTGCATTTATCTGACACTTTTCTCCAAAGCAGCTTACAGGGTTTAGGTTACAATTATTTACCCATTTATACAGCTGGGTAATTTTTGCTAGAGCAACTTTAGGGTAAGTATCTTGCTCAAAGGTACTGCAACTGGAGGTAAGGCTCAAACCTGTGACCTTTGGGTCAAAAGGCAGTACCTCTAACTATTACGCTACCACCTGCCCCTTGAGCTGGTAACATAATGGTTAGATGCGGCTGTCACTCTTCAAAGGCGCTTTCAGCATAATGTGCAGAAAAGTACGGTATGTATGTCCTCTGTACAAAAGTAAAGCTGTAAGAGCTGGGGCAGCAGGTGGTGGGATGGTTTCAGTTGTTTGCTTTGGACTCAAGAGGTCACGGCTCCCTATCCTACTTCCTGCCGCAGGACCCCAGACCGCTGCACTCAGCTGTGCAAATGGGTAGATGACTGTAGGTCACTTGACACTGCAAGTTGCTTTTGGAGAAAAGTGTGAGCTAAAGAAATAAACATGGAGCAGGACAGAACAATATTTCTGATTCAGACCTATTATATTTTAAAGCAGCCAATGACCGTGATTTACAGATCTAGCGCACATCTTGCTAATCCCATAGGAACACTTCATTTTACTCCACTCCATCATTTTTTATGGGGATCGGTACATTTACTGCCAGTGGATGAAGACCTTTTTTGGTATATAATTGCTGCCATTGAGCTGTAAACCATGTACATCGATTTCGTCCCTTTTGTCAGAGTAAAATTGCCTAGTAACAGCCTCTGTTCAGATAACCTAATGTTCTCATCTAGACGAAGCCACCACTAGCACGCGTGGAGATATGTCTGTGCAGCCCACCCTCATAAACGTACAAGGAGTCACACTATTTAAATAAGATGCACCATGGAACAGGGTGTGGTGGGGCAGTGGGCTTAGCTGGTGCCCCATATGTGGTGAGTTGGGGGTTTGAGCCCTATTTGGGGTGCCAACTGGTGTCCTGTCCAGGGTGTGTTCCCTTTTCCTCCAGCTTCACACCCTGTGTTTCCGCAATTGCTACTGGCTTGCCGTGACCTCGCTCAAGACAAAACAGTTACTTACTGCTCTTAATTAATAAACTTCCTACAAAGCTTAGTAACCATCCATCGTCAACAACTGTTGGTCCTGAGCGGGGTCATGGTGGGCTTGGCTTGTGCCTGCTGTGTGGTGGGTCTGGGGTTTGAGTCCTGCTTGGGGTGCCTTGCAATGGACTGGTGTCCTATCCTGGGTGTGTCCCCCCCCCCAGCCTTGCACCCTGTGTTGCCAGGTTAGGCTCCGGTTCACCGCAACCCCGCTTGGGACGAGTGGTTTCAGACAGTGTATGTACTTTCTTTAACGACATACAAAATCTTTACTGTACCACTGTAACTTTTTGCAAAAGGAATGCTTGGAAATCTAAAACATCCTCTTTCCCATTGACACTAATGTAGAAGACATTAAACAACCGTCTAAAACGTTTTTGTGAAACATCTAAGTGCCTAAGACTTTTGTACAGTACTGTAAATGTTTGGATAATAAACTACTCAGTTATTTTTTCATTTATGAAACTGAATATTCACAGTGAGGTAACTCAGGGTAAGTCTCTTGATATAGGGCACTACAGTGGGAGCAGAAATTCAAACCCGGGTCCACTGATCGGAAGGGTTCAGCCCTAAACATTGCCCTTGCAGACGACCTCTCTGAACAGAAAGGTGGGCTGCCATTTGGAGCCAAAGCACTTTACCACCTGATACAACTGACATTTATTCATTTAGCTGATGCTTTTCTCCGAAGCAACTCATAATGTTAAGAAATTCATTTACCCACAGCTGGGTAATTTAGAGTAGGTGCCTTGCTCAAGAGCACAACAGCTAAAGGTGAGATTCAAGTCTATAACCTTTACAAGCTCTAACCACTTATTTATCTAAGCTAACTAAGCTAAGCTGAGCTCTAACTGAGCTATCTGTAAAATTCGTCTCAATGAAGCTGTAACTACAGTCGAGAAGACAAAGGCAAAGCCTTCCTTACATGCCACCATGTGTCATGTTTGAACTTTTGCATCTCAAGTGAGTGGCATGGTGGCACAGTGAGTGGTGCTGCTGTCTCACAGCGCCTGCATGGGGTGAGAGGATGTGGGTTTGATCCCTACTCAGTCTGTGTGGAGTTTGCATGTTTTCCCCATGTCTGTGTGGATTTTCTCTGGGTGCTCTGGTTTCCACCCACAGTTCAAAGACCTGCTGTTCAGGTTCACCTGTAGTGTGTGAGTGACAGAGAGAGTGTGTTCCACTGATGTATGGATGAGTGACCCAGTGTAAGTAGTGTATCTAGCAGTGTAAGTCACCATGGTGAATAAGGTGTGTGGGCTGGTAACGCTATACAGAGTTCATTTGAAGTCAGTTTGGAGAAAAGCATCTGCTAAACACACACACACATTTTCAGAACCGCTTGTCCCATACAGGGTCACGGGGAACCGGAGCCCAACCCGGCAACACAGGGCGTAAGGCCGGAGGGGGAGGGGACACACCCAGGACGGGACGCCAGTCCGTCGCAAGGCACCCCAAGTGGGACTCGAACCCCAGACCCACCAAGGAGCAGGACTGCGGTCCAACCCACTGCGCCACCGCATCCCCTATCTGCTAAACAAATAAATGTAAATATTACCTTTAGATTCTACAAGTTCATGGGCAAAGCTGCAATCAACAGTTCATCATGTGCCATTGAAGGCTGATGCTGAAGCTCAAGTGCTTTTCTTCAATCTAAACCCTTGTGAGAAACTGTGGTCCTGAGCACATTTGTGTGTGTACGTATGTATGAGGCCTGTGATAGGAGTCAGAAGAGCTGGGCTCGTCCACCCAGAGTACAACTATGAACCTCTTCAGAGAACTGGTGTATGGGATTTACTGAACCAAAAAGGAACATGGAGTAACGAGCATCATCGCCACGGTGATGGGGCCAAACAGAAGCCTCTGAGTGGTGCATGGTGCTTTCTATGGAGGAAATGTCTGCCATCTGATTATTTCACCTCATCATTAGCTGAAATAACAGTATGTGCAAGACTCCTTAGCACACATATTTGTTAAGGTGTCTGGAAGATAAGTCAACGTTACAAATCAAGAGGGTTTTCCACTCCCGGGGCCAACAACCTAGGATCTTTCATTACACTCAGGTAGAACACCAGTCAACCTGAGCTGCAGAACGTCCGACGAAAGCAGAGCACCTACTTCTCTCCAGGGACTTGGGAACAGGGTGTGTTTTGTGGTATGCGGGGCTGTGGACTTTGTGTACGGGACACAAGTTTCATTTATTTTGGAACGGCAAGCTGAAACACTGCTCTACTTGAGTGATCCCTGATAAACAGCACAAAATGAGTTCTGTGGAGAGGTTCCCCAACTGTGTACTTAGAGCAGGATAATTCACATCAGATATTCCCTGCTCATATCACACTCCTTAAATCTAAAACAAACAGAGCAGCTCCCTTCTCAGCCATCCAGCACTTGGGAATGTGAACTGGGAGGATGAATAACCTCCTGGGACTCACCCTGCTCCTTCATTAATTATGACAATATATTATGGAAAAATAGCAACGCAATATTCCACAGTTCCTCTGTGCATGGATACATCACATTACCATTAGTAAAACATGCTGAAGCAGCGAATATACCCATCCGACTTAACACTGCTCTAAAATTCATTTGGGTGTCTGTCATAAAGGAAAATCCTCACATACGCTCTGAAGTGAGAACAAAACATTTAAATTTGCTGACGTGCTCAGCCATTGCATTCAAGGGATTAACTATAACACAAAACACGGGCTGAGAATGAAATGACAAAGCTTTTACTGTGGTAAGAGCTTCATTTTCAGCTCCTGCAATAAAGAACTCTTACGTGAAAAAGCGCCAGGATCCTTAATTGTGTCATTTTGCCAATTTTCATTTTTAATTTTTCACCTCGAATGAACATACTGCGAGTTCTAAAACCAAACCGTGGCAGCATCCTTTGCTTGGCTGGTTACAACCGCTGGGTGTACGCTGCTGTCGATATGGACCAGAAAAGCCACTCTTCTTCAACCGCAGGCTGGCCTGTTCCCCACCAAGAGGCTGTGTCCAAGCCTTGATCACTTTGATTCGGGAGAACTGCAAAGGAAACCATTGGCAGCCATGGAGCCAGCTTTGACACACGCTGACGGCACACTGGGTTCAAACACCCCATGAGTGCGTGGCAAGAAAGCAGGAAGAAGTATAAATGCAATGACTTCACTGTATATACAAACTGAGCGGCAGGAAGGCAAAGCACTCTGGGCTCATACAATAAAGTACTTATAACACTGATGGACAGCTGACGGCTGACATCGCTCCCTGATGATGGATTGTCCGAGCTGAAGGGGCCGATCTGCGTCTGTTCCGCTAACCTTTTAGTCATATTTTTCTCAAAAGCAATAAATCCCGGGAAGAGAGCTTGGAGAAATTTTCCACAAAATAAAATGTATTTTCAGTGTTAGAGGTTATGAGTCATTTATTGCAACAAACCGAGAGTCCATATGAAATTCCACAATAATACATAAACAGGTGTCACGTCCACAGCCACAACTCAATCGACAGCACCTGACTGCAGTTCAGCACCTACCCTTTAAAAGACACTCCAACGCCCAGACCGTTGCGGAATCTCATCAGGGACAACCGCCCCTTCTCGTGACTCTTCGTTCGCAAACATTGCTAGCTCTTCATTCACGTTCTCCGGTTTCTGACTCTTCGCTTCGTTTCCCGACCACGTCCATGGATCCTCGTTCCTGTCCTGTTCGCCGTTCGACCGATCCTTCGCTAAGTCCCCTGACCTCGCCCATGGATCTTCGCTCTGACCCTGATCGCCGATCGACCGACCCTTCGCCTGTCCCTGACACCGAGAACTTGCCTCATCCCTCACCTCTGGACGAACGACGCTGCACTTGGGTCCAGCCGTCCCAGGCCCCTATCTTTCGCGTGACAACAGGTGTATGTGTGAATATGTGTATAAGTGTTCCTTTTTTCAGATTCAACCCAACACAGTATATACAGAAAAATATCAGACAATACAGATTTGTAAGCAGCTATCAAATGCTGTAGCACTGAGAGAGTGGAGAGGAGAAAGGATGGATCTCTCCAGAGGGGCATCTGGTTCTCTCACACTATTTCCATGCACTTTGCCAACGTTGCAGGGATGCTGATCTACACAAGTTAGAACAGGAAACTGTTTAAACCTAGATTTGAGTGGAGCAGTCTGGGTCAAGCCCCTAACTGACGGGCACGACTGTGACACCGAGATCTCCATTTGACCCTAAAACCTACCGGTCACTTGTGTGGTTTCTCAAACCTGGGTCTATACCTTTCTCCAATGACCACGGTGCAAACGTGCTAGGGAAGCAGTGTAAAGATAATCCAGTGACAATACCAGTCTCCTGTTGCAGCCCATCTCTTCTTTCAGACCTCAGACAAAACCACACTTTATGCCTGTATACTATATTTCCCAAAGAACCTCATGGAACAGGGAGAAGGGAAGGAGACAGACACCTCCACTGGATAGCAAAGCAATGGGTATTGCTTTGGGTTGCTGTTCAGGTTCTCTTGCTGACTTTGCTCAATTAGATGATGAGGGGTAGCAGCTGAGCTGGGATGACGGTTCAATTTGGTATTCGAAATAAAGACGAGCTTAGTGATGCTCCATCTGGACCTGTCTCGGGAATTGCTGGAAACTAATGACATCCGGCGAATGAAATGTCTGTAGAGGGCTCCAAGATCTGTTACTCATTTGTTCCACAGGATTGTGGAAAATGTGTGCAAAGTGAGGAAGGGCAGCTCCGGGAACCGCCACCTGCAGTTAGAACAGATATTATGGCCTGGAGCACTGTATATACAGATAGATAGATAAATGCACCTAGGGATTTGGGGAATTCATTATATGGCAATGGATCTGAGTTGTGAGGTGAGAAAGTATAAGATACTTTCACCATTAAGGTGTTCAAACATCTCACAAGGCTATTAAGTGAGTTGGCAGATTGATGTCTTTTTTGCCTTAAACATGCAAATCAGAGTATTGTTTGCTGGGCAGTAATAACACCGGTGACTGACAACTCTTTTTTCACTGAGCTCCAATTTAATAGGGTTACTGAATTATTGAACTATTCGTGAATTATTAATATGGGTTAATTGCTTTCCAGCATGTTAGCAGAACACTTCTTTTTTTTAGAAAAGATTTTTTTTAACTTTAAAAGATTTTTTGACCCAATGCTGCAGCCCATAAAATCCAGCTAAAAATCCCTGAGTGGGAATAGAAAGCTGGATTTATCTATACAATATTAAAAATTGCAGCAATGCTGCTAAATGAATTCAATGTGAAAATCTTTACACAAATTGCTAAACGTCTTTTTCTTTTGTTGCTTCATCTCCGAATCTGTTCTTCAATTTTTTATCCGCTCTTCAATTTCTGGTGCTAAATCTCTATTGAATGACTCCTCCGTTCCAGGTATCCTGACTTTGCTCACTGTACAAACAATCCTTTATGGCAGGTAAATAGGGCCATTATTCTCTTTTCTTAACTGGCTTTTTGAAACCCTTTGTCGTTTTCCTTCAGCGCCAATTACATACTGTATACGGGGGGCATCTGCGTGTGTGTGCGCGTGCGTATGTTGTGTCTGCTGTCACCACCCTAAAGGTACAAGTAAAGCATGCGCGAGGGCTCCCGTCACTGCTTACGACACTGAAGATGCATGAGTCATCCCATCTCCGTGTTAAGTGGCCTGTCATCTCAGTAACACCTTTGCTTATCACCCTTTTACAGCATTATAAGCGCTCTTGCTACACAGCGTGTGATACTAATGGACCCTTTATTCTCACCACACAATGCCAGCTGTCACGGGTGCAAGAGAAACGCCTTCAGAGCGGTGCTCACAGACACGTGTAGGAAGATCCTGACGTTGTGCCCTCCCAGCTACAGGTAGGGAGGCAGCATCACCAATGTATATAACATCGCCAGGAATACAGAGCCCTAGGGTTGGTGGTCATTTTCACAGCCCCCTGCTATGAGCATCCCCTCCTTAACACAATAATGTCAATATCTACTTTTTTCGACACCAACCAGTGTTACCGCTGGGAAACCTTGAGGCATGAATGTGGCAAGAGGCCTCCATCTAGGTCCAAAGGCCAGAGTGGTGTGTTGCCCTCTGTTAAGTGTGTGTTGTATGTGTGTGTGTGTGCGCGCCCCTGACACTGAGAGTATGTTCATACCCACAACAGAAATGCCTTCACACGCTATAGACACTAACACCCCTCAGCTCATCTGTCCAGCACTGTGCATTATGGGGTGATGGACCTGAGCATCACTCATATCAACTGAAATTCACAGAATTAATATGCATTGAACTGAGAAGGCATACTCCTCCCAGCTGTATCGTAATTCTGTAATGCAAACACGCAGAGAAGAGCATTTGTTTTCCTCTAGTCCAGCATGTGTACCTTGGAAAAAGCACGAGAGACCTTTAATTACATTTAATCCCAAACACTGCAATTTGTTGTCATCGATTCAAGACCTGAGGATTTACAAGACCCGCTCTGCACTTAGTACATTCACTGAGTTTAATTTAATTTAATTTCTGTTTGACAAAGCTCTGTAAAACTGCTGACTTAAGCCTTTTTTAATTTGGAGTTCTGTATTTTTCGCAATGAAATACTGTTGTCTTTAAGCTGCTTGATGGCTCAGCAACAAGCCACATGGTTACAGACTGTCTCAAGCCACCGCTCTCCTGGTCTTCAAAAGAGAAGTCATTATGTGTCACTGATCTCTTATGATGGAAGAACAGAAAATAACTTTGTCCTGTAAACAATGTAATTACATGAAAAGGCCACTCCCTGGCAGACACACACATATTTACAGGGAGAAAAGCAAAGCTTTGATATTAAACTACATACAGCATATTACCTGCAGGCTTCTCTGCATTCCTTTCACCTTATGACTGTTGTATTTATTTAATCCCCCACACCATGACCTTCTTGAATAGATGAAGCACACATTGTCTGAACCACTTGCCCCATACAGGGTCACAGGGAGCCAGAGCCTAACCTGGCAACACAGGGCATAAGGCTGGAGGGGGAGGGGACACACCCAGGACAGGACGCCAGTCTGCCACAAGGCACCCCAACCAGGACTTGAACCCCGGACCCACCGGAGAGCAGGACCCAGTTCAACCCACTGCGCCACCACACCCTCCCTCATAAACCAAGCAGCAACTCTGAAAATGTACTGAGACCTCAGTTGTGAAGTGAAGAATGAGTAATCACATAACGCACAAAAATGCATATTTCACATGCAGATTTAACTGATGAACTGCTGCAGCCACAAATTTCAGAACGTGGAGTTTGTAGGTGGGGGCGCGGTAGCACAGTGGGCTTGGCCAAGTCCTGCTCTCGGGTGGGTCTGAGGTTTGAGTCCCACTTAGGGTGCCTTGTGGTGGACTGGTGTCCTATCCTGGGTGTGTCCCCTCCTCCTCCAGCCTTGCGCCCTGTGTTGCCAGGTTAGACTCTGGCTTACCGCAACCCCTGCTTGGGACAAGCAGCTTCAGCCAGTGTGTGTGTGTGGCTTTGTAGGTCCTGAACAATTCTAAAAGATCTCTGGGTGGGTTCAATGACAACTGGATAATCACAGCTGTTAGACAGTGCCACAGTACCACAATCATACATGTTAGTGTTAAGTAACTTTATACTTAGTGCACATGTTTCTCCAAAGCAACTTTCAATATTATGCAACCTACAACTGGGCAATTTAGGGTAAGCATCTTGCGGAAGGGTAGTACAACTAGAGGCTGGATTAGAATGTGTGACCTTTGGATCCAGAGGCAGCAGTACTATCCAATACCCTACCAGCTGCACCTCTTCAGCCTAAATACGTAGTACACTGTAAGTCAATCGGTGCTGGTAGCCCCAATTAACTTGTGACTAGTCGATCTGTCCCAGCCAGACGAACAGCCTGCAGGTAACCGGTGAACTGCTGGTTACCCCCCAGACTGACGCTGTCTTCATTTATTAGTCTTCTTCCGAAGCCATCACCTCGGGGCTCCGGCTTCTGAAAGCGCAGCCCTGCGGACACACACTACACACTTAGCGGCATCCTGCATTGTGGCGAGAAGGGGGTGTGTGGCTGGGAGGCTGAAACAATGCATTATGGTAAATATCTTACTGACATTTTCTTTCTAGGTCCACACCAGTTCATGTACCGTGTTCCTTAAAAGTGTATTATTATTTCACAGTTCTACATGGATAATTTCAGGGGCAAAAAGTAGTATAATATGCTGTGCGTGATCCAATTTTTGTTGTTTGAATAAACATATGAGAAAGGTTCATGCCGGTGTTGTTTAATAATCTGACAATATGTAGGAGAATGTATCTGTTTAATAAATATCGGTTTTGAAAGGTGTGGAAGTATGAAGGTGAACTCTTAATGTCTACTAATTTAACATTTCACCTGCGAATACCAGACACACCGCGTGCGGTTCAATACCACGTGTTCTGTCTCAAACCTGAAGGCTTCATTCGGAAGGTGGAACAAGCAAATATGACTGATGAAACTACTGAGGTCTGTTCCTCGAAGATTTCATTAAAACCCCCCATATCTGACCATGCGAAACACGGACGACGCTGCACTTGTTTTGTAGGCCGTGTTTTGTTCCGTTTCGTCACGCTGATCTTGTTTTCTCTCTTTTCTCCTTCATATGAGCTCACCGCCACCTCATGATTCAGCCAGCAGGCGGCGCAGTGGTTCCAGGTTCGCACCCGCTCGCGCTGTCATACCCTCAATGGTGCCGCTTACCCTTAATTGTTGCAGTAAGGACTCGCTGCAGCACGAGTGGTAACTTTACCTTCTCTGGGCGCTGCAGGGTCCCACGCGGACCACATCTGCACGAAGAAGAAGGGTGTCCAGCACACGATGTACGCCACCACGATCACAAACGTCATCTTGACCGTCCTGATCTTCGCTTTGGAAATAAGCTTCACGCTGCTCACGCGGGAGAAGGGGGGCGCGGCCACGCACTGCTCCTTCTTGGTCTTCAGCTTGAAGTTCTGCCATATCTTGAAACTTATGAGTCCGTAGCACGCGCTCAGTATGGCCACGGGAATGACGTAGATGGTGAAGCTGATCCACGTCACGTAGGCTTTGGCTCCCCACGGCTGAACGAAGTCTCCCCAGCAGTCGTAGACCCCGTGGCCCACCTCCTTCAGCGAGAAGATGTAGACCTGCGGGGCGCTGAACAGCAGGCTGAGACCCCACGAGCTGAGTACGTAGACGCGGTCCTTCCTCCTGTGCAGCGAGCGCAGCGGCTGGCAGATGGCCAAGCACCTGTCAATGGACATGAGCACGAGCATGTAGGTGGACGCGAACATGCCCACCACCTGCAGGTACTTGACGAGGCGGCACAGCAAGTCCGGCCCATAGAAGCGGAACGTGATGTCCCAGATGAGCTGAGGCAGCACCTGGAAGACGGCCACCACCAGGTCGGCGATGCTCAGGTGCTTCATGAAGTAGTACATTCGGGAATGGCCGTGCTTGCTCGTGTGGATGGCCAGCAGCACGCACACGTTGCCGGCGAGCGCGAGCAGGAGCACGAGGAGCAGCACGGTCACCTCCACCTTGGCCACCTCCTCGTTGCGCTTCAGCGGGTTCGCCGAGTGGTTCCCGGCCGCGCCGCCCGCCGCCCAGCTCCAGTTCCGCCACGAGTCGTTGCGAGCCCACGCGTCCGCCGCGTCCGCGTCCACGTCCACGGCCTCCATCCCGCCCCGGGCAGAAACGAAAGTAACGATCTTCTCAGACAGAGTGTTCCCGAGATTAATTTGTGTCGCAGCCCCCGCGACCTTTTACCACGCTGCCCCGCGCTCCTACCCTCGGCTCTCCACGGAGCCTGGCCCGCCGTCCATAAAGCTCTCTTCTTCCCTCGAGGTCCCCCTCGACTCGCAGTCCCACTAGTAACAGGTGTCACACCGAGCCCTCGGACAAACCATCTTTGAGATTAATTTCCGTTTTGATTCCTTTAAGTCTGGTAAAACTCCGTCCGTGCACTGCTTTCACCCGCTGAAGCTGAAAAGAGCAAAAAAACAAAAAGATACAATTG
Source organism: Scleropages formosus (assembly GCF_900964775.1). Classification (NCBI taxonomy): domain Eukaryota; kingdom Metazoa; phylum Chordata; class Actinopteri; order Osteoglossiformes; family Osteoglossidae; genus Scleropages; species Scleropages formosus. The sequence goes on along the minus strand of NC_041807.1, from coordinate 25,336,388 downwards.
AATTTAATTGATTTAGATAGACTGGCATAAATCATAAGTAAGAGATGCAATCAATGCAAATTCATTTAAAAGTTATGAAAAGCAAAATAAATCGATTTGTTTTATATTTTACCTTGATATTATAAAATATCTAAAAATTTCAACAACTGACAATAATAATGATGATGATTATTATGATAATCATGCATACCTTTACTTTCCTCCGTAAGCAAATAAATCGGTCTTTATAACTTCAGACTGTACGCGAATTACGCCGTTATGACTCTGTGCCTTTCGAAGCTCTGCTCTGTCATTTTCAGCGCCGTGTCACGGATAAACGTCCCGCGCAGCTCTGTCCACGGCGCGCATCCCGCACATTCGCTCAGTCTCCATCCTCGCTCACCGCCGCGGCGCGCGCGCGCGTCTCTGCGGCGGAGCTTGAGAAAAAAAAAGGCGGGCTGCTTGCACATGACATGGCTCGCGCTAGGTGGCCCCGCGCTCCACGCTAACACTCCACACTGGGGCTCCCCACAGCTACTCTCCTCAGTAACTCTGCACTCAGTTTCTCGAGAATAACAGCACGGCGATGTAAAACAGCCCACCTACCGATTGCCACCAGAGCGAAGGGTCCCGGCTGGTTTCGGAGAGGTTTACAGTAGGCTATGTGGCTAGTAACGTCGCGGAGATCCTTGAAGCGCTTGGTCACGTTTTTTTTTTCACCACTCAGCAGATCCACGCATGGTGGAAAAAACAAATTTTCCTACAAGTGCATAAACAACGGCTATTTAAGATAAATACTTTGGAATGTGCCTCATTTATGAAACCCACTCATAAGCTCTTCCAGTGGTACTGAACAGGCTGGTGCCACACACACTACTTTCATAATCAAGTGAAATAAAAGTAGAAATATATACTTATAGTTACACATATATTATAAGCCGAGATCACGTTGCACCATGTGTTTCATGGACTTGTGCCTGAGTTTAACACTTTTCATCTCCCTACAGGCTGCACTGGACTGGACCTCATCCACAGACTCACTGGCAGTGAAGGGCACAGACTTCCAGTCACACTTGTCTCAGACAGTGCATAATTTTGTTCAGAAGCAGTAGTCATTCTTCACTGAATACATTTTTACACACACACTAAAGCTACTTTTCCCAAGCAGGCAGGAGCCTAACCTGGCAGCACAGGGCATAAGGCTGGAAGAGGAGGGGACACACCCAGGACAGGATGCCAGTCCATCACAAGGTACCCACCGCAGGACTCGAATCCCAGACCCACTAAAGAGCAGGACTTGGCCAAGCCCGCTGCGCCACCACACTCCCTTGAATACATTTATAATTGGTAACAATGTTTTAGTGTTTCAATGGTCACATTTGCATCACTTTTTTCCCCATGCGCCTTCATGTCATTTCCCTGCAACATTCTGACAAGAAAGATCATTAAAGGGAATCGGACCAACATTGTCAAGCTGCCTCTGGAATCTCCATCCACTTGAAAAATTGAAGCCTTTCCACCACGTAAATTGTTATATAGTGTTCTATGAGCTGGTGTAAAGGGCAGTAGCATAATATTTTTTTTACAGATAGGGTTCCTGTGGTGGTGGATGAAACTCCCCTCTTGATGGAGATTGATATTATAAGCACTTTACTCACAGTCACACTTTCTATTCCCAAACGACCTATCCTCCAATTTCTTCTTTATTGTCCAATAAATTAAATAAATTATAAACATGTGAATGTTAAATTAATTAAAAATCTCAAGTTTTATAGAAACTCCAGACTTTTCTTAGATTTTTATTCAAATTATAAAAAGAAATAAAGTGTAGCTAAACTGTTCTTTTATTTAAACACACACAATGTCTACAGCCGCTTGTCCCAAGGCAACACACCCCAAGGAAGCCTTGAACCCCGGTCCACTGCCCAGCCACGCCCCCCTTTATTTAAACACACACACACACACACACACTTTCTGAACCGCTTGTCCCATACGGGGTCGTGGGGAACTGGAGCCTAACCCGGCAACACAGGGCGTAAGGCTGGGGGGGAGGGGACACACCCAGGATGGGATGCCAGTCCATCGCAAGGCACTCCAAGCGGGACTCAAACCCCAGACCCACCAGAGAGCAGGACCCAGTCCAACCCACTGTGCCACTGCACCCCCTTATTTAAACATTTCCCTCATTTTTATTTTTTTGAACCCCTAACTAAACTTGATTGAATGAACTAGACTTAAGGAATCAAATCCATATAGACTTGAACTTGAGGTGTACTACTCATATACAGTAGTATTTTTATGTTTTACAGAAAATAAAGTATTAAATATGAGCTAAATTTCCAGGGCATGATAAAGAGCTGCCAGTACTGTACCAATCACAGTATACAGTCATGAGAATTTTCTGACACTTATTTTACATTTATTAATTTAGCAGACACTTTTCTCCAAAGCGACGTACATCTCAGAGAGAATACAAGTTGTGCATTACATTAAAGAAATCCCCCCACCCCTACAAAACCTTTTCACAACGTGCTAGCGATTACATACTTATGTCCGTATGTGTGTGTATTTGCAGGAACATTCATATGTGCACAGGCACACATACACAGGACCATTCCAGACAGGAAGGACACTCCACCCAGACTGCAGAGATAGGGACAATTACATAACAATTATGAATCTAAGCAAGTAGGACGCATCATTTAAACATGCAGCACATCCACAATTTTGTCCTTATATCGCCCCTCTAAAAATGGCGCAGCGTCTTATTTGACTCCACAGTATGTTCCATGTTAAAAACATATCTAAATGGAGAATAAAGCTACCAAACAACTGAAGGATACAACCTGGCCTATTTCGATATCTGCATATAGAGAGTGGGTGAAGAAATGTTCCCTGGTTTCCAGGACAAATAGGATGATGTACAATATTTTTTTAAAATTGCAAAGGAAAAACACAGTATTGATAATATGCATGATTTCACAGAAACAACTTATTAACTATACATACAGGGCTTGTTAAAAAGTTAGACGTGTCATGATTATCACAAAATTCTCACAGAACAAAATGAATGACTTCTAGAACATACTAAAAAGCAATGTATCATTTCCTCCTTATTTCTGACTTAGTTGTATGTACGCAACTATAACATTTTATAACATTTGAGCACGCAACTGCTGGAGAGGCACCCAAATGTCTTTTTACATGGCAAATTACTAATACATGTACCCAGTGTTTGGACCGGGTCCTGCTCTCCAGTGGGTCTGGGGTTCGAGTCCCGCTTGGGGTGCCTTGTGGTGGACTGGTGTCCCGTCCTGAGTGTGTCCCCTCCCCCTCCGGCCTTACGCCCTGTGTTACCGGGTAGGCTCCGGTTCCCCACGACCCCGTATGGGACAAGCGGTTCTGAAAATGTGTGTGTGTGTGTGTGTGTGTGTGTATCTGTTCCGGATGTTACCCACACAATTCTATGACTGTAGAAACAAAAATTAACAAAACTATTTTCACAAATGACTTGTGTGAACGGGGTCATGGTGATGTGAAGCTCACCTGAGGAAGTGTTGAACAAAAGGGGAGGTACAGTCTGGACACACACACGAAAGGAACTTCACAGTCAAGGATTCATCTAAAGAAAACCACCATGGAACTTGGAAGAAGAAACTTCACAGAGGATCCTAAAACAGGGCGCTCTGTTCCGAGCCTTGTTATGTTACACTTTGGGCAGTGTATGAGAGAGTGGGCCAAAGCTGGATATAAAATATTGTAAAAGCTAATGGTCAAATTGGACTGAGTTATTTCTGGGATGGACAAATACCATTAAGGAAGGGAAATGTGTGCATGACTCATTTTACTCTCTTTTTTATATGAGTATAAAGTTGAAAGATGAATCCCACTGGCAACCAGTTTTATGATGACTGTTTGAATACCATGTTAATTAAAATCAATAAAAAGTGGATAATGAACAGCTATTGTGCTGCTCTGCATTCAAAAGAGCCAATTGTTAGACCGCAGAAAGCAGGATATTTTAGGTTCAACCTTCGTAAATATACAGCTAGGCAGATATTTTATTTTACTTTAATTATAAAAAGTTCATCTATTAGTTATCTGAAATTTATCTGAATTACAAGGCGCAGTTTTCTCACAAGGATGAATTGCCATTCACGATTCATTTAGAAATAAAAACCGATAAAATGAGTCAGCTGTGAATTATTTGAAGGTTATTGCCTAGTCTATCTTTTGATCTACAGTCAAAACTGCAACCAGATAAGTCACAGGCGCCACAAAAATTCACTCAAAAGAAAATGTATTGTCAGAAGCACAGCCAGAGCTAAGGCATCAGAATCCCAATAACTGCTAAAAGACAGGTAAATACCCCATCTCCATGGGAAATATGTCATTGCAGCTTGTGGGGAGGAGATCCACAGTGAGAGTGGGTGGAAGAGGATGGCGATCCCACGGTGACAATGACAATGGCACCTCCTCTTTACAGCGACTGCTTGTTGGGGTGGTGGTTGGGGGGTGATGTGGGTACTGGGCAGAACTAGAAGCTTAAAATTGCACGGGACTTCTATGTTTCATACTCCACCATTACCTTGGAAGCTGTTCTGCTGTAGGGAAAAGAGAGTGACATTTGTGAAGATGATGATCATTTTCTTCTACATTAAGCATGTGTGCACATGTTGTAGGCACTTTAAATGATTGATCCTTTTTACCCGATGTATCTTTTCCATTATGTTCTTAAAGACATACAGACATGTTTCTGGCTGTACACGGGCCTCTTGAACATCTCATTCAGGGTGTTCAAATATCTGCATAAGCATTCAGGAGCTTATTATTTTCAACATATTTGCTGTTTAATTGTGGCTTTTCAAATGGATAACGTTTGATTCTAGAAATCAGATCCTATGTAGAGATAAAAAATGTCATTTGTGAGTGCATAATTAAATGCGCATAGGTATACTTTTTCCTTTGAATCTACTCCAAACTGAGTGGGGCAGTTTGTCAAAAAAGCAGGATGGCTCTGCAGGAAAACTGGACATGCTGCACTGGGAGACAAATACAAGGTGCTCAGATATGCTGACGAAAAGCAGGCAAATCTGTTCTGACTTCTGCCATCAAAAAAGGGAGACGCGAAGGAGCAGAGTTCAACCCACATATCCCCTCTCACAGACAGCCGACCAATGGTTGCTGTCAAGCTCGTTGGAAGGCAGGTGGGTTCGAGAATAGAAAGGACCACTTTTCAATGTGGTGAAATGGGAATAAACTGAAGGACGTCAGTTTAAGTTGTACCAGGTAATGCTACACATAGGAGTGGTGGATAAAAGCAGCCACAGTCCTGAGAAAATGGAATGAACAGCATTTACATCCTGCATATTTTGCCTTCTGCGTCCTTGCTCTTTAATGCTGGTTACCTGTGGCACCATAGCATTTTTTATTATGGCATTAGAACCTCTGAAATGCTCCCCACTTAAAAATTGCCATGGTGCACAAGCACAGCACTTTACACACTGTCAAACAGCATGAGGGGCTGATTGCCTTGATTAACCAACTTTTCAACTTGTTCTGCACCGCTGACAACGTGATTTTCTGGAAAGTCTGTTTCTTTTTTATTAATGCACAAACAGTGAAATGTCAACAGCTTTTATGCATCGTTCCAGATATTGACATAGGTCTTTTTAACATCTATGAATGTAAGCTGGTTTGATATATACCGATTTTGTATTTTTGAAGATTTTAACTATTATTTAATTTTGAGGAAAAAATTATTCCATTACCTTATTAAATCTTGTTATTAAGGCATATAAGATTATATCTTTAGAAGAATCCATAGAAAACAAGTAAATCACTGTGAAACCAAGGAGAGAGCAAAGCAATGTGCTAGGGTTTCACATCAAGCAACTTGTTCTGTTATATACCATAAAGAAAAACTATTAAAAATGGGTAAATTAAACTGAGAAACAAGAGAAATGTGACATGTATTTACATGTATTTACACCTAAAGTATTACATTTGCAGGGGATGCATTGGGTTTGCCAGGGCCTGCTCTCTGCTGGGTATGGGGTTCAACTCCTGTTCGGGGTGTCTTGCAACAGACTGGCGTCCTGTCCAGGGTGTGCCCCCTCCCCCTCCAGTCTTGTGCCCCATGTTGCTGGGTTAGGCTCTGGTTCGCTAGGACCAGTGGTTCCAGACTGTGTGTGTGTGTGTGTGTGTGTGTGTGCGTGTGTATTATACTTGCAGTAGGAATGTCAATAGTTACTCAAGGAGGGATGAAGGCCAGGTATTATGCCTTTTGTTATCTTGGTATTCTTTTCTTTTGTACCTCAGACCTCCTCCTGCTATTTCAACGTGTAAAGAGTCTGATCATAGTCATAGCTTTGGCCCAAGATCTCAGCAACTTCTGCTGTAGTTTTGTGCTATTTTCTCTGGCTTTTTACTGAAATTTACTGATGTATTCATTTATACTTACACATTTGCAATGCATTGGTATTCTGAAATGATAAATAATGCAAACCTGAGAAGGGGTTAGCTTACAACTCATCAAGACAAATAATTGCCACCCTTCATGCAAATGTACCAGAGTAAATGAAGCCCTGCTGATCTAATTGGACAAGAAGGAAGAAATGGGGTCAGCTGGCAAGCATATAGAAGGTGGAATTACTTGTGTATTTTACAGTATTTCTTTTGAATGTGCTTTTGGAAGCTTTTATTAAGCCTTTATTTACTCTAAACTCCATTTCTCAAAGGTTATGTTGGACCTTTGTTTTGTTTAATGTTTTCTTTGAAAGACTTGCTGCCGTGTCTCTACTCTACCCCTGTGATGAAAAAAGTGTTACAGTTTGAAGCTGGAGGTAACACTTACTGCATCACTTAAAATATAGGGACAGCTATCAGCTGCTGTTATATGTATTACCGGTAAACTGGTTAAATGGTTAAATCAAGTTGTTGGTTTCATGTCTCAAAGTAAGGCGCCACCCCACTGAAAGTTCTTTGTCCCTTGGGTGTGACTGGCAAGCCCATGGTGTGTTTCTGTTTTTAGTGAACTTTTTGGGAAGAATTTGTGCTTTTGTAAAAACGTATTTATTGGCATCGGATAGTCCTCGGTAAATATAGACTGTTCTTCCTGGCAAAACACTCTGAAGCAACCAGTTTAAATATGAAGAACAAAAACAAACTCAATAATTTTTATATGAACTATCACATACCTCATACATCATTGCTGATTAAAGAGACATTTATGACCCCATGAGGAGACAAAAAAAAACCTCAAACCATTTCTTTATGACTGCCATTTACTAAATTAGTTTCTCAGTAGTAACAAACCAGATTTGTCGATACAGTAGGATTTGAATCTTGGAAATGTTAAAATAGGCTAATCTACAAAAAAATATATTTGTGCAATCTCTGTTTTTTTTTTTTTTTTTAAATGAGTAAGGGTGATAACAAGAGACATACTACTAATATAATTCCAAGTTTTTTATCTAGCATTGGATATGTAAAACATTCTGTAGATTCCAGTTGATACTCTTTCTTAAATGAACCCTCAGGGGGAAAATATGTCACAAAATGAAAGAATAGTGCTCATAATAGTTACACTGCAATGGTTTCCCGTCCTGGGATAGGCTGTGGAACACCACAACCCTGACCAGGATAAGTATTTAATGAAACTGACTGAGTGAGTATCATATAAGCGGAAGTTGTATCTTTATTGGTTATGCATCACAGGATTTATAGACCATCTGCACATGACAATGAAGGGATTCTGAGCGATACATAAACAGTGTGGGTGTGGCTGAAACTGTGACAACAGGAAGTGGTCTACAATCTACCAAGCAGAGCAACAATCTACCTAGTCTTCAGTCTACCAACCAATGCAACATCTATCTAGTGTACAGCTGACCAAGCAAACCCACACACCCACATACTGTCTGAAACTGCTTCTCCTGAACGGGGCTACAATGAGCTGGAGCCTTACCCAGCAGCACAGGGCGTAAGGCTGGACGAGGAGGAGACACGCCCAAGATGGGATGCCAGTCCGTCACAGCACACCCCAAGCAGGGCTCGAACCTCCAACTTGGCAGAGAGCAGGACCCAGTCAAACATGCTGCGCTGCTGTGCCGCTGCACCCCCCCACCAAGAAAACCAGTTTGTGCAATCTATAGTACAGAAATCTACCATTGTCTACAGAATGAATGAGGATATTTAAATCTACTGGCCTCCTGAAGATATCAAGTCACTTAATTTACACACTTACAATTAATTTTACTACACACACACACACACATTGTCTGAACTGCTTGTCCCATACAGGGTCACAGGGAGCCAGAGCCTAACCCGGCAACACAGGGCATAAGGCTAGAGGGGGAGGGGATACACCCAGGACAGGATGCCAGTCCATCACAAGGCATCCCAAGCAGGACTCGAACCCCAGACCCACTGGAGAGCAGGACCCAGTCCAACCCACTGCGCCACCGTGCCCCTCTACTACATACAGTAGCTTACAGCTTAATATTTTATTGAATTAATTCAGGGTAAGAAGCTTTCTCACAGTGACATGCGCATCTCGGGGCAGAATGGAGAAACGAGAACATAACTCATAAATTACCTGTGTGTAACTGTACTCTTGCTTCCCACAAATGGTCACTCTTCAACCCAACACACTTCGACATGTCTCACACTGCTGTCCATGACCTTCTCTGAGAGCAGTCTGATAACAGCTTCAGTAAGTTCTCCATGCCACTGTGTCCCTTATCTTCCATGGGCACAACTGTTCACTCCTCACTAGCAATATCATATTGAATCAAACAAGCACTGTATGTGGTACTGCTATCCCAGTATGTTTTTTCAAGGCTGCCATGAGCAATCTTTTTTTCTTATTCTATTTTATTGGAAAGCTTCCAGTCTTCATTGTAAAAAGGAAATTTTTTACGTGTTTTTTTTTTTCTCAGTTTTCCTTGTAAGCAGTTTACAGTGAACAATGAACAAACTGTATGATTGTGTCCTTTAAATAACCCCCTTCCCCTACAAACCCACGTGGGACTAATTCAATAAAACACTTTAGAAAAAAAGTAAATACATACTGTATGTATGCATTTACATGCTCACTCAAGATTAAAAAGTTACTACTAAGATGAACATGTTTGGGATTGGTGTTTTTCATAATTACAACCTGGCCTTGTGCTGATACCTCAGCCTATTACTGTACTCTTTGCTTGTACATCGCTATACCACACTTAGTAAGCGCAAGCTACTTTGTACTCCCTAAACAATCCATTCCGTGTCAAAACTCATTTTACATAGCTTATTAATCACAACTCTCTGCATACAATAGCTGAAATAGTTCTTCATGAAATTCTCTGCAGGACTTTTCTTTGGTAATTTCAAGAAATTTAAGGATTTTTTTTTTTGCTTTCAAATTCAGGAAGTAATGTTAATATGTGAAAGCCTGCCACAAAGCAGTATCTCAGACAGAAAAAAAACAGTTTCTGAGAGAATTTTTGACAGACGTTTGCCTCGTCTTAGCTTTACTAAGAGTAATACAGAAAGTTAGGTTGTTATTGCCGAAAGTTACATCTTCTCACTGCCTCTTTGGCTTGTTTTAGAAATGCTGCTTCAGTACATCTGCCGTGACTGTGCAATTAGAGCAATTCAATTTGGAAGATCTTGCCCTGGCAAATAATGCTTTTTCTTTTTCTTTTTTTTAATGGAATTTGAAGATAAGACTTTGCAAAGTGCACTGTAAAGGTAAGTAAGTTTACTGTATTTTAAATTCTTTGCAAAGAAAAAAATACAAATTAATTAGACCTACAATCTCTAATCGATATATATAAGCCCAGGTAGATTTTATGAAGATCTCAGATGTTAAAAAAGGCAAACCTTGCCTTTGTAGCAAGAAAGGTAAAGACAAAACTGTTACCCAGCTGCACCAGAATTCAGTAACCTTATTCCACGGTGAAATTATGTCTCCTGAGATGAAGAACAGCATTGCTTTGTAATGAAACAAGAGGGACAGGAGTTATAGGAACATCTTTTAATGTCTGCAAATCAAAAGCAACACAGGACATGGGTCGTTGCGTAAGGTCAATTATACACAAGTGGAAAATAGCATTGGTATGAAAGCAAATTGAATCTGATTTGTGAAGAGAAGCTGAATTTTCTACCTAGTGTCTATTGGTGTAAAACCAATTTCTCCTCCTGACAGCACCACTTTGCTGCTTTATATGACACATGCTTTTATTTTCTTATGGAACAGATGCTTGCCCAGAACAGCATTTTATGGTGGCTGACAATATTTCAGTTATTTAGCTGGGACTTCAGGGTTACAAGAGGTTCTCGCCTTTGGCCACAGTTCTAGCTTCCTTGCAAGCAGAGGATGCTGTCACACTCTGGTCTACCCTGCATGGAGTTCTGTGAGCCTGGCATTGCAACATGTTTATTGTTCAGCAGGAAGGTGCCAAGATCCCTGTGGCACAAACAGACAATCTAGCAAAAGCATTTAGTTTGCACATTTACAACCTTCTAACTCTTGTGTCTTTAAGTAATTATCTTCAACTGCGAACAGCCATATAAACATGAATCCTTGTACGTTCCATTCTGTACAATGATTGAAGAGGTTTTACAGATATATGGGTTTAAAAGCAGATTTGCAGGTAAATTACTACAAGCAATGGACTTGTCTCCCTTAGCTATTTATTTAGGTGTGTGACAGATAGTGTCATATTCAAAGCAACTACATTCATCCTTACTGCAAGGGCAATTGCACAATATTCATTAAATTGCCAGGATAGGGCATTTTATTACATTTTATTTATCATCTGTCACATAGGTCAATTAATCTTCTGTTCTCTTAATTTGTTTTATAACTCGTTTCAGTGTACGAATTCTGTTTATGGTTGGCATAGCTGCCTCTGATTTGAATAATATCCTGTACTCTTGACCCTTCAGGGGCTGAACAATGAGCTCTGAGTTTTCTATTGCTGAACAAGAAAATCCACGCATTTCAAACAGCAGGGGTATTTATAATAGCTTAGATAATACAGCAAACTGTAAGGATAATTAAATCTGGACAAATTAATTTTACCATGTCGCCATTCTACTAATAGCAAAATGACGCTCCCCCCCCCAGAACACAGTAATGGATAATGATGCGGAATGCTTTCATGGTGGAGACTGATAGGGAGATTAATGGCAGTTTCTTGCAGTGGCTAAGCACTGTTCTTCTGCGGCTTGGGTCTCCACCATATTCCCTGAAATAATTAAACCTGAGGGAGAACTTAATAAAAAACAACTGATCAATAAGCTCAGATGGGTGTATTATATCCCTGAAATAATGACTATCAGCAATTTTTTATCATCACAGAAATAGGATGCAAAACCGGTGTATTGTATTATGTAGAACATTATAATAGCTTGCTTCAGAGGTGAGGGTGTGGTGGTGCAGTGGGTTTGATGGGGTCCTGCTCTCTGGCAGGTCTGCGGTTCAAGTCCTGTGTTGGGTGCCATGCACCAGACTGGTATCCCACCATAGGTGTGTCCCCCCAGCCCCATGCTGCTGGGCTAGGCCCTGGCTCAGTATGACCCCACTTGGGACAAGTGACCTTATCCAATGTGTGTGTGCTTCAGAGGTGAAAGAAAAGAGAATTGTGGTTTAATCCTCACTGCCAGATTGTCCTTAATAGAGTTTTCATAGCAAATCTTAAGAAGAACTTACATTAAACTCCAATCTCAAGGGACAAAGAACCATTAGGTAAAAGTATTGCAAGATGAGCAGATATGCAAGGAGATGAGCTGCAGTCTCTTGTACAATATAGTTTGTTTCTTCCGTAGTTGCATTCAGATCCGCTCTAACTGTCATGCAGGATGTGTCTTCTGCAATGGAAACATGGAATGTTGCCATTAGGACAGCAGAAATGCAGCTCCCAGACTTTTTGACACCCAGCTATCACTATGTATCTGATGTCTACTGTAACTGAAATCCTAAGCTGTTGTCATAGCATTTCCTATCTGCCAGGAGATTAAGTTCAAGACACACTTTTCTCTCTGTTCATGTGACAAAAACCATCTTCAGTTTGCAAAATTTTTTTTATTTTAAAAGCACAATCCCTTTCCCTAGGCTGACTCACATGGTATCTAGGGTTAATGTAAAGTGCTTCATGGACCAAAAAACCTTACCCACTGTGCATATTCTGACATTATAGAAATCTATAAAACTGCTTGATGGAAAACATTAGAAAAGCAACAACTACACACATTTGTCTCCATTCAAGGAAATTCAGTAGTTTATCATCCACTGGTGGAGCTGCAGTCGCTGCAGTAGAAGGGCCATTGTGATCATTCCAGATGGCCTGACCAGTATTTAATGAAGATGAATGTAGCCCTTCAGTAAATCCAGAGCCACAGTATCAAATGAACAAATCATTGTATTGAAACAACATTTTATGCAACTCTCTTTACCAGTGTCTTGACATACTGTATACAGTAATCACTTTTATGCTGACCCAATAACCAGTCTTTCATCCATTATTTTACATTAAACACTGTATTACACACATGTTCTTAGTAGGAAGGTTTTATAGAATCATTGTCCTATATCTGAAGAATATAAGAAAGAAGAATTGTGATGAGCTTCCCTTCCAGGGTGTACCCCAATTCAGCCTTGCACCCAGTGATTTTGGGAAAGGCTCAGGATCTCTGTCAACTTGGCCAGGACAAGTAGTTAATTAAAATGGATGCATGGTTGGATGGATGGATGGATGTGAGCTATACTGCAGTGGAAGCGCTTGAGATGAAAGTGCACTTGAAGCAATTGACTGTCAAGTATAGAGTCGCTGGAAGGAAAATAGGCTCTTAAGTTGTACAGTGTGTGAGGGTGAGAAATTGCATTCTTTGATTTTGATAGACTTACAACATATTTTCTTGCACAGGTGAGTCCAAGAAAATGTAATAGGCCTGTAAAATAGTCAAGGACAACTTATACAAAAGCTGGAAAGCAAAAGATAACAAAGACCAGAAAATGCATGAACACACATTTAGATATGGAAATCTTCATTTTTGTCTGAGAGACTTTTTTGCATTGCTTACTTGTGACCTCAAAGATTCCCTACTCACCAAATGTGATCCAGAGAGTCAAAATGGACCACGTCCAGTAACTATCCGGACCTAAATGAGTCTATTAACCAGTTAGTAAAAATAAGAGTCTGAATCCACAAAATTCACATTGCAGTGTAACTTAAAACTAATTACACACACACACACTGACTGAAACCGCTTGACCCCACAGGGAAAAATACACACACACACACACACACACACACACACACACACACACACACACACACACACACACACACACATTATCAGAACCACTTGTCCCACACAGGGTCACAGGGAGCCAGAGCCTACCTGGCAACACAGGGCGTAAGGCCGGAGGGGGAGGGGACACACCCAGGACAGGACGCCAGTCCATCGCAAGGCACCCCAAGCAGGACTCGAACCCCAGACCCACCGGAGAGCAGGACTGTAGTCCAACCCACTGCGCCACGGCACCCCCCAGGGAAAAATAAAAATAGGCAAATGTTTTAATTTCACACAGCTTCAAAAAAGCAAACACATGGCTCCAACCTCCTGTGCTGATTATCTGTCATTAAAAACATCTGCTTTGAGAAATGCTACATACGTTCTCCATAACCTCTAGGATCAGGTCTCTGTTGCAGGACTTACCTCTTTGGTAACATCGTCTTTGAGTCCCTACTGTGTCTGTCCCTTTGAGGTATGTGTCCATGTGTGTTCCCATGTGCTCACAGCACACACAACCTCACATGCCCTGCAATGGAGGCCCTTGAGTTAGTGTGTACTGGACTCATGATGTGCTAGTGTTCTGTGTCAGAGTGGAGCGGGAGACCAAGAGGAGAACTGTCTGGAATAACTATGCCACACGTCTCCAGGCCGCTCAGGCTTCTCCTGTTCTGTTGGTCTTGCTCTTTCTGACTACTGGATACAGAAATTCTTTCCATCCTTAAATAAACCATGGGCTGTAGGGTGAGCAGAAGAAATTTGTTATAAATTTTATCATTTATCTGTATGTGATGATACATGGGTAATTTTAGGCAGGAACCAAATGTAGCACACTTTCTGCAACAGTAAAAACACTGCAAATAGTACTGCGCTGCAAATAGTACTATAAAACAATAGAATTAGATGTAATGAATTCTGGCAGATGGGGAATGCAGTTGTGCAGCAGGCTTGGCCTGGTCCCGCTCTATGGCGGGTCTGGGGTTCGAGTCCTTCTTGGGGTGCCTTGTGACGGACTGGCATCCCATCCACGGTGTGTCCCCTCCCCCTGGTCTTGCGGGAGGGTTGCTGGGTTAGGCTCCAGTTTGCTGCAATCCTGCTTGGGAAAAGTGGTTTTGGACAGTGTGTGTCTGTGAATTCTGGCAGGGTAATCTCTAGTGCTTAGTAATGTGATTAGAAACGTAGGAATGCAGATTTCACAATGGAATAATGAACATAAATATAGGACTTACTACTGTATATTGTCTGATCATTATCTTTAACCTTGTTTATGTCTAGAATCTCAAGATTTTTATTTCTACAGTTTTTTCCAGATGGTGTTCCAATGTAAAATTCAATTTGTGTGGCAGCTGTCAAGCAATTATGTATTTACTGTAAAAAACAGTATTTTTTCTTAATAAGGGGGAGGTGTGAGTTACTTCAGTGAATTCCAGCCTGAAGCACTAGAATAATCAAATGGTAGTTACCACATCACACAGAACAGCCGCTGATATTTTGAGAAAGGCTGTGAACTGACAGTTTGAAAGCTGCCGTTGACTGGAAACGTGAAGAACGTGTGAAAGGGAGCTTTAAATTAAATCTAAGAACAAAATATTGCTTGTCAGCATTTGTTTAAAAAAGTATTGTACTTTGGGTTCACGCTACGTACTAATAACTGACATCCCAAAATGCTGATGCAAGTAAAACATTTTCCCGCTCTCAATTCTGCAACGATGTGTTGTACACGCGCTGTAGCAAGAAGTAGGTCTTTTTCAGATTCTCTGAAGCTTGTCTGTAAGCATTTTCAGTGTCGGTTTTATCTGAGAATTTTTCTTTAAATGTCAGTACCGGCATAGATTTGTGCGCAACATCAAATAAGCAGTGCTTTCGATCAAATCTGAGCACACAAACGTTTTATAAATGAGGCCCGGGTCTCTGCAGGATTTTGCTATGCATTACCTTCGATCCAGTCTGTTCTAGTGTGATAAAACATCCTAAAAGGTGTAACTGATATCACTTGACAAATACAACACAGCCACTTTTAAATGTGATAATTTCAGTGGTGAATCCATTTTAAACGGTAGTGAGGTCATGTTCCTCAGCTTAAGACATAGTATTCATTAATGCAACAGTTTATAACATAACTAAATATGAGATCAATGATCTTCATAAACACAATTTCTTAAAAAAAAAGAATGTTTCATGTGACTAATCTGTCAAGTGGGGTTTGATTCAAAATCATTTCAGGACATTTTGTTGCTGATGTCTTATATTCAGCATACATTCTGTCATGCTTCATGCAACCTCAGTAAAACTAATGCAAGACGTATTAGTAATATACAATCCACAAAAGAATGTGCTCTGAGGGGCAACACACTTTACTGTGGAGCTAAAACATTTCCCAGTCCTTGCATGTTTGGCTTTATGCGACTCTTGACTGTTATGCTGGGTCATTTAGGAGCTATCAAAGAAAGATACAATTGAATGGCGGCAATACATTTCTCAGACTATAACCAGAAGCCTGGGGGCTTTTGCTTGCTTTTCTGTTTTCCTGATAATGGCACCTGAAAATCTGCGCTCAAAAAGCAACTAGAGTACATAGTAGGACTAAGACTGAACACATTTGCAATGACAGTAAAGTACAGTGACCTTTGCCTAGAATGATTTCCTTTGAGCTCTGGGCACACTGAATAACACACACACACACACACACACACACACTGTCTGAAACCACTTGTCCCAAGCAGGGTTGTGGCAAACTGGCACCTAACACACCAGCACAGGGCACAAGGGTGGAGGAAGAGATACACCCAGGATGGGACATCAGTCCATCGCAAGACACTCCCCGCGGGACTCGAACACCAGACCCACCGGAGAGCAGGACCCGGTCAAACCCACTGTACCACTGCAACCCCTCCCACTGAAATAAAATCAACCCAATTTTGACCCACATTAAAGTTTCCTTTTTGTTTTTGATATAACAAATTAGACTGTATTAGACATGCTAGCAGATCATTTTGTTATTCAGAAGGAAAAAAAGGATTAAGAAGACAACATAAGCTACAGCAAGAGTTTTGATGGCATTGTGTAAATTAGTGTTTCCTATAAGTTAATTTGCATTTTATGTGATACATGGAAAAATAACAAGAAATATACACTGAAGCTGGTTTGTGGTCAAGAAATTTTGCTTCTATATGCCATTCAAGTATCACTGGTTTAGCAATTTTGCAAATTATGATTTACTATGGCACCCCTTTCTCAGTTTCCAAAAGCATCAGAGTTTTAGAAAACTGTTCATTTCATTGCACTCAGAAATTGAGAGCAATGGATGATGGCAGTGCTGCAGCACACTGGCACCTCATCAAGACGGAGAGGTTGCCTCTGACCCTGTACTGTTATGCTTCCTCCTGTATATGGATCAGCAATGGATGTCAGAACAACGTGTCATCTTCTTTCCATCATTTTCCAAATAATTCCATTATTTGTGTAAAAATGTAAATTACAAAATCAAGATAAAGACTCATAGGGTATGACAAGATCATAAAAAAAATTAAAAAGCTGTTATGAAAATGTATTTGTTCTTGTGACATTTGAAGAAAAGGTTTAATGCATCCCTGATATTTACCCCTTTTGTTTTGGAGTAGCTGGTAGTATAATGGTTAGAGCTCCTGTCTTTGGACCCAAAGGTTACAGGTTTGAGTTGAACCTCCTTCAGCAAGGTATTTACCCTAAATTGCTCCAGTGAAATTACCCAGCTGTATAAACAGGTAAATAATTATAAGTAGTTTAATACTGTAAGTTATTTTGGAGAAAAGCATTAGAAAAATGTTTTCCTTTTGATCTGGCGTCCCGTCCTGGGTGTGTCCCCTCCCCCTCCGGCCTTACGCCCTGTATTACCGGGTAGGCTCCGGTTCCCCGTGACCCCATATGGGACAAGCGGTTCTGAAAATGTGTGTGTGTGTGAGGAGGGACTTGTTTTACATGTAGCCAAGTAGACACTGACAACATTCTGTAGGACATAGCGAAATGCTGGAAACCACAGCAAAATCTTTTCTCACTATAATGAAATAACAGAATCATAATAGTATACAATGGTCACGTCCACCAGTGTGCTTGTTACTATACACAAGCACCGGCACATACATAGAATATTTATTTGTTTACTAGAGGGCTTGTTGCTGAAGTGCGCAAAGTCAGCAACTTCACAGACTCCTAAACTTGAACACAAAACACAATGTTTGTTTCCCATCTCTAATCATTTATTTTCTTCTCTGAATTCCAGCAAAACCACCAAAGACAATAACCAAGATAAAATGTATGGCAGAAATTGCTCATTTCAGAACAGCAGGGTTACCAGAGTACACAAATTCCTCCTGTCAATATTAATACAGGGGGATGGAGGTTACAGGAGTGCAGTTATAAGATCAATGAAATAAAAGAAAGCTATGTATAAGCAGTGCTTCTAGTGTTCTCGTCAAGGTGTAACAACCGCAGACTAAACACCAAGCCAAACTCCATTCAAGATAAAGAGACGAGTTGTCGTCGTATTTTTTGAGACTTTACTGATGACTCCTTCACCAAGACATGGAGTGAAAACTGTGACCAAAATACAAAAAAAATAAAGAAAAACAGTTTACAAAAATAGTCTGTATCATTATATTACATAACAAAACATTATATACATGTGGCAAACATTAACATAACCATACAGCTTACACATACATGTTCGTTTGTAAAAACATTCTTAGAATGTAAATTGTTCTATATTTTTACTAAATATCCTATCTTAAGACTCTAAATGATGAAATCCAGTCACTTACGACATTGATTTCTCAGTCCTTAGCTGTGGATGCAATCAGATCCTTGTGCTGCTGGCCATGTGGCTTCCTTGCCTTTCCTGGTCTGACAAACAGGAAGTGATGCACTTGATTTTTGAATGAACTTTATTGACAAACAAAAACATTACAAAACTCTAAAAATGAACTAATAATGTCTTCTAGACATGACACTCCCCACCTGACCTCAGTGAGGTCACTACTCATATTTATACTACAGGTCAACCTAACCTCTGCAGGGAGAAGTAAAACAACTTCTGTAATTGGTCTGCGAAATGTCTTCACAGTACCCTGCTCAACCGTTTTAACCTCGACTTGTCTAACATGACCATCGGTTCCAGGAAATGTGGAGCTTATTCTTGCCATAGGCCAACAATTGTGTTTGGCCTGCTTGTCTTTGAGCAGGGCCACATCTCCAACTTGCAAGTCTTTGCGATGGGTGGTCCATTTTTGTCTGCGCTGTAAATAAGGCAGGTATTCTCTGCGCCATCGTGTCCAGAATTGATTTGCCAGTGCTTGTACTTGTTTCCACTGTTTAGCGTACATTACATACCCTTCACCAAGTGGTGGTGGAGCACCTGACTTTTGGGTGAGAAGCATGGATGGAGAAAGAACCTGAGGGTTGTTCAGGTCTGTAGAAACCGGTACTAGTGGTCGCGCATTCATAATCGCAGCAACTTCCGCCATTAATGTAGAGAGAACTTTGTGGGTGAGGCGGGCATTTAGCAACATAGAGTCCAAGATCGTTCTAGCAACGCCTATCATTCCCTCCCAACTGCCGCCCATATGCGAAACATGAGGAGGATTAAACTCCCAAACACATCCTTTTTTGCTGAGGTATCTTTGTATTTCCGTGTCCAGTTGGCTTTTATCCATTCCAAGTTCTTTGCTTGCGCCAATGAAGTTCGTGCCACAGTCGGAACTCCTCTGATGGGGAAAAAGCGCCTAAGTGCATTTATGCAACTTGATGCATCCACAGACTCTATCAGCTCTATGTGTACTGCTCTAGAACTTAAACAGCTGAACATGATTGCCCATCTTTTGCTCTCTGCATGTCCTCCACAGGTCCTCCTAGCAGTAACCATCCACGGACCAAAAACATCTAGTCCAACATAGGTGAATGGAGGGCATATCTGGAGACGCTCTGTAGGTAAGTCTGCCATGTGTTGTTCCTCAACTTTACCTCTAAGCTTCCTGCATGCCACACAGTTATGAATGACTGTGTTGATGAGCCTTTTGCCGCCCAAGATCCAGTACCCTGCTGCTCATATGGCTCCCTCCGTGAAGTGGCGTCCCTGGTGTTTTACTTGCCCATGGTGATGGCGTGTCAGCAGTAGGGCTACATGGCTGTTCCTAGGCAAAATCGCAGGATGTCTTTCATTAGTTTCTAAGTTCGTATGTTGTAGCCGGCCTCCAATGCGAATCAAGCCATCTGTGATGATTGGACTAAGCTTTTGGAGACAGCTATCCTTTGGAATGGGCTTTTTAGCATGCAGAGCCACAAATTCTTTTTTGGAAGGCAGATCTTTGTGCAGCTTGGAGAACAACATTCATAGCTTGGTCAAGTTCCTCGGGTGAACGTGGTTGCTTATACCAATGCCATCCTTTGCACTCACTAACTTTGCCCGATTGCTTGCAGGATTTGGCTATGTGAGTCAGGCATGCAATAGCTCTAAGGAGTGAATGAAGACTAGAGAAGCGCTGGAAGCGATCTGGATTGAGTATGTTCTCCATCAGGTGTGTACTGCAAGTTTTTATTTCTGGCCTGATTTCAATGTCCTTTTCCAGTTGTATTAGGTCAAATCTTTCACATGTGCGCTTACTTTCTCCAGGGGTATTTCGTAGGAATGATGGTCCAAAGAACCAAGTTGTTTGCGCTAGACAAGAGGCGGGCAGGAATCTTGAAATGTGATCCGCTGGATTTTCTTCAGAGGGAACATAGTGCCATTGTTCTGGTTTGGAAGAGTGGCGTATAAGCTGAATCCTGTTGTGCACATAGATGTAGAACCTTTTAGTGGTATTATGGATGTATCCGAGTACTACCTTGCTGTCACTGTAGAAATTAACCTCATCAAACTTTACATCTAGCTCCTCTTGGATGAGGTCCACCAACTCAACAGCTAAAATAGCCGCACAGAGTTCTAGACGTGGAATGGTGGGTTCAGATTTGGGTGCTAACCGTTCTTTAGCCATGACAAATCTGATCTCGGTGTGACCATCTTTATGAACTGTCTTGAGATATGCAACTGCTCCAATCGCCTTTGTCGAGGCGTCTGAGAACACACTAAGCTCAATGTGCTCAGTGTTGCAAACTGACGTGTCCGTATAGGTTCGTGGTATGTGCATCTGCTTGAGATCGTGAAGCGATTCGCGCCATGAGTCCCACTTGTCACGTTTTTCTTCTGGGAGAGGAGTGTCCCAATCGGAGAGGTCAGCAGTAAGCTCTCTAAGAAGGGCCCTCCCACAGACAGTGACAGGGGCCAACAGAACTAGAGGGTCAAAAATGCTGTGTACAGTGGATAACACACCGCGACGAGTGAAGAGCTTTGGATCTGTTGATACAGAAAAGGTAAAGGTGTCTGTCGATATCTCCCACAGGAGGCCCAAACTGCGCTGGATGGACTGTGTCTCTTCGCTGAGGTCTAAGTCCTTGACAGTTGTTGCACAGTCTTCTGGGGATAAGGCCTTTAAGACGTTTTGACTGTTTGAGGTGAACTTGTGAAGGCGAAGGTTTGATTCTGCTAGAGAAGCCTGTGTCCTTTTAAGCAGGTCAATTGCTTCGTGATCAGTTGGTACAGATATGAGACCATCATCAACATAGAAATGTCTATCCACAAACTGAAGAGTATCATCGCCATAATGTGGTGCACCTTCTCTAATGGCTCTTCTCAGCCCGTAGATGGCGATGGCAGGCGAAGGACTATTGCCGAAAACATGAACTTTCATTCGATAGTCAATGATGTTTTTGTTGATATCATTTTCTTCGTACCACAGGAATCTGAGAAAGTTTTGATGGTTCTCGCTTACCTCAAAACAGTAGAACATTTGCTGGATGTCTGCTAACATGGCTACTTTCTCCTTGCGAAAGTGGAGCAGAACACCAATCAATGTATTGTTTAAATCTGGGCCAGTCAGTAATACATCATTTAGAGAGATTCCTTGGTATTGTGAGCTTGAATCAAACACCACCCTAATCTGGTTGGGCTTCTGAAGATGATATACTCCAAATGTAGGAAGGAACCAGCATTCCTCATTGTCCCTTAGTGGTGGTGCTACTTCAGCGTGTCCATTTTGAAAGATTTTGTCCAGAATGCAAAGTACTGTTTCTGCATTACTGGGTTCCGTTTGAGCATTTTCTGTAGTGACGTGAATCTCTTAACAGCCTGCTCTTTATTGTTAGGAAGGTGCGGTCGTGGCTCCTTAAACGGAAGTGGTGCTGTCCAGGTATTCTTACTATTTCGGTAGACTTCTGTATCCATCTTTTCCATAAACATTGTATCTTCGATTGATGGAGCAGGTCTGTTGTCTTGATCAGTTCTGTTGAACACTGTTTTTCCTAGTGTTTCCTCTGTTATCTTAGTGGCTTGGTTGAGGTTGGGTAATGACTCCTTTATCTGTATGTAACTTGTGCATGGCCGGAAGATGGAGTGATGGCCACTTTCCAGCACGGTGGTCTTGAAGTTGTTGATGATTGGCTTATGAATATTTCCTAGGCACACTTCTCCTATTACTACCCAGCCAAGGTCCAAACGTTGTGCAAATGGTGCATTGTGTGGCCCGTTTACCTGCTGTTTTATTTTGTGTAGTCTTAATATGTCTCTACCCAGAAGAAGTAAGATCTGTGCATTCGGGTCAAGTTCTGGGAGATGTTTAGCAATATGTTGTAGATGGGGCTGATGAATCACGGCATTTGGAGTTGGAATCTCTGTGCGATTATTTGGGATGTCACTACACTCAATGAGTGGTGGAAGAGGAATTGCCACTTTGCCATCTATGGATTCGATCATGAATCCTTCAGCGCGTCTTCCAGCTGTTACAGCTAAACCTGCCCAGGTTCTCAGTTCATATGAAGAAGGCTGACTTTTTATACCAAACAGGCTGAAGAACTCTGGTCTGGCCAATGAGCGGTTGCTCTGGTCATCTATTATCACATATGCATTTGCCACTTTGTGGACAGCATCATGTGGGTATATTTTTGCAAGGCATATTTTTGCACATGAGCGGCTGAATTGTCCCTTGCCACATACCTCCGTGCAGCTTGAACTTATGACAGCTGTGTTTGCATTAGTGGTTTCAGCCTCCCCGCCGTCCACCTTTGGTGTTCGAGGGGCCTTTGATGATTGACTCGATGTGCCTGGATGCATGGCTGTAACGTGGTAGGTGGTGTTACACTCCACACACTTTACAGACGCTTTACAGTCCTTGGTCAGATGTGAAGTCGAAGCACAGCATTTAAAACATATACCATTTTTTTTGAGAAAGGCTTTTCTCTCCTCTATAAGTTTGTTCCAGAATGCTCTACAACTTTGAAATGAGTGCGGTTTGTTGTGCAAAGGGCAGGTTTTTGTGGGATCAACATTTGTTGCTTTGTTAAACTGTGGTGAAGAAATATCTGTTTTCTGTACTGAGAAAATTCTGTCATTTTTTCTTGAAGTTGGTCTGTCTTGTTTTAAAGAGACAGTGGTGCTCCCTTGGTTCAGGAAGATTGGATCATTTTGCTTTTTTGCTTCATAACACACAAATGCACTGAAATACTGAAAAGGAGGAAAACGTCCATTATTGTCCTCTTTGTATTTTGATCCAGCAGAAAGCCATTTTTCTTGGAGGCCAAAGGGTAGCTTACTTACAATTGGTGAAATGCCACGTGAGGTATCCAAATAAGATAAGGTGGTAAGATAGCTGTCTTCTTGGGCACCAAGTATTTCTGTTAACAAGTCTCCAAGCTCACAGAGCTTGACGTGATCTCTTGCGCTGAGCTTTGGAAAATTCTCAAGATGCTTAAAAAGTGACTTCTCTATTATCTCTGGAGCAGCATAACACTCCTCCAGCCGTTCCCATGCTTTGTTTAGTGCCTTGGATGGATTGCCGACATAAACTGCCCGTATGCATTTGACATATTCACGGGATTCTTTCCCAAGCCACTTGATCATGAGGTCGAGTTGCTGAACTGCACTTAGCTGAATGTCACTGGTTGTACCAGTAAATGATACGTACCATGCATGATAGTTCTCAGGTTTGTCATCAAACTGGTACAAGGCCGAGTTTATGAGATCTCGTCTGGCTAAGTACTGTGCTAAAGGGTCTGTTGCAGGTGTTGGTAAGACTGCAGGATCCTTACTGTACTGCTATAGAAAGGAGCCTAAGTACAGATCTCAAAGATTTACATGTAAAGTTGCATTAATATACAGTGCAGGGTTAACTTTCAAAATTACTTCTGAATTCTGATACTATGACAGGGAGGAAGATAAAAATATGATGGACAGAGTAATGCTATGTATAGTTAGCTTCTGTGACAGCCTGTTGTCCAAACAAAATAAGCAATTTTTTCCATAGTAGAAGAACACAATAAGATCATCTGATATTTATATGGTAGAACATCTGTGATTCACTAACATTTGGTTAAGTCAAAAAAATTATATGTTCTCACTGTCGAAAATGAGAATGTCAAAAGTATTTCAAAATAGAAATGTGACACACTATTTGGGAAAAAACTGGAAAAAATGCTAGTGCCTTTATATTACTTCTCATTTCTGCATGTTGCTAGTTTATTGATAATTCAGTAATCTAAATAATTTCTTTAATTTTAAATGAAAAAGTATTTAACACTTAGAGGGGGTGCGGTGGTGCAGTGGCGCAGTGGGTTGGACCACAGTCCTGCTCTCCAGTGGGTCTGGGGTTCGAATCCCGCTTGGGGTGCCTTGCGGCGGACTGGCGTCCCGTCCTGGGTGTGTCCCCTTCCCCCTCCGGCCTTACGCCCTGTGTTGCCGGGTAGGCTCCGGTTCCCCGTGACCCTGTATGGGATGAGCGGTTCTGAAAATGTGTGTGTGTGTGTGTGTGTGTGTGTATTTAACACTTAGTATTTGCACCACTGCAGCAGGGTGTCCACAACTGTGAAGAGCTGCTGATTCAGATCACTCAGAATGTGACATGGAGGGAAAAGGCAATACAAGAAACTGTTCAGAGAAAACAACTCATGAAATATCTGTTGCAGTTTTAATATGCATTGTTAATGGAATGAAAGAATATCCAACGTTAATGGACATTCTCAGCATCCTTGCTGATGGTAATACCATACCACTTTGGTGACTGCTTTACAATCCAGTCCCGATTCATTCATATGATCTTATCTTATTCCTCTTTCCATCAAGCCAATCCCAATTACAGCCATCCAAACAATCTGAATTCTATTAAACAATTACTTTTATCCAAAATTGCCCTAACACCATATGACACACACTAATTAATGAATGGTCACTATCTGCAGTTTCTTTAGTGGCTCATATGAGCTGCACGTTCTACTCCAAATGCAGGCTGTAATAGTATGAAACTTTTAGCCTGTGATTAGCACAGTATAATACACACACACACACACACATTTTCAGAACCGCTTGTCCCATACGGGGTCACGGGGGAACCGGAGCCTACCCGGTAACACAGGGCGTAAGGCCGGAGGGGGAGGAGACACACCCAGGACGGGACGCCAGTCCGTCGCAAGGCACCCCAAGCGGGACTCGAACCCCAGACCCACCGGACAGCAGGACCGTGGTCCAACCCACTGCGCCACCGCACCCCCCCACAGTATAATATATAAATATATATAATATAGCAAAATGATGGGGCTAACTGTGGCATCTCTTCATGCAAAGCATGAAAATTGTACACAAAAGCCTTTCCTAATTATTTCTGCCCTTTGTTAACATCACTTAGATTGGCTTGGTTTGAATGCTGCACACTGGCTGTTGGAAATACATGTGTACATTATGTGAAATATGTATTTGTTTGCAAAATACTTTCATCCAAGGTGATTTACATAGCTTTTAGTTAACCTTGATGAGTCTTTGGAGTTTGGACTGAAACAGAACAAACATGTTGTGTCATTGATTTGAACCTGGAATATTCTGGTCCCACTTTAGGCTCCTTACGCACTGCCATCCAGCAGGTAAACCATTCCACGCCATGTAAACAAATGCCAGCTTGAACAATTTCAGCAATCAGTGTTGACATGTGACAATACTTGCTGACAATCTCACACGTTTAGTCAATAAAGAATAGGCCTGACTGATGGGTGTATGATTGAGGCCATACTCGGCGCAGGGCAGAAACCCAGAAACGAAAACAGGCAAACACGCTGTTGTTGTTTACTGTTTGCAGAATGCTAACCTAGAAAAATCCTGCCAAACATATGCACATAAATTTCCAACCTGATGCATAAATCAGCACTCATTATGAAGGAATGAAGGTGCTGTGACTTCCACAGTGCTGTCCCTACTTGACCAGCCACAGATCTGCAGACTGACTGTGGCACAGAGATTGTTTGAAAGCTTCATTCCTGAATTCCTGAACTGTCAGAAAAGGTATTCAGCTAGTGGTGATGAGTGTAAAAAAATACTCAACTGTTTAATCGTTCAACATTATTCATTTATTTAAATGGACTGATTAAACAATGAGTTTGTCTGGCTGGAGTTCCACAAAGAAAATGAACACAATATATAAAGACTTAAATTACCCAGACAGTGAAAATGATAATGTTTTTCACCCAGTTTTACCCTACAGTATTACCCTTCACTAACTCAACATAATTCCTCAGACACATCAAGACCATATTTTTAGGTTGCTGCGCATTTTTTTTTACAAACTTTGAGTGAAATACCTGTTTCATCTTTCACTTTCTTTCCTTTCATCAGGGAGATGTCATGACATGGTGCAGCGTAGATGGAGTCTCACCCCCAGTTCTAAAGGCATCCTGGCCCATAACTTTGCAATATTGGATTTCCTACTGAGGCTCTGTGTGAAGGCTAACATATATAAGCTATATTAACTAAACTGATTTTATCAGAAAGTAGACTACAGTAGGAATATTGGTATGGGATTGAGAAAGATTCAATCATAATATAAGTGTAAATAAGACAAGGCACTTATAGCGATGTGACAGGATGGTCTCTGTATAGGCAACGTCTCCTCTGACACCTGCAACACTCCAAAGACTTAAGTTTGCCTGACCTTTGCCACAAATGAAGATTGTCTCTCTTTCCAGCTTCATTAAGCCTATGGTAAACTGCCACCTACTCAAGCCCTAGTAATGCAACATCGCGGGCAGTAGGATCTCTCTGCTGTCATCTCCTCAAAAGAGACGTGACTCCGAGTGTTTCTGGATAATGCTAAACCCCCCTGAGATGGTACATGTACGTGCCAATGGTTTCTCAAATTGCCAGACAAAGGAAAAAATGACATTGGCCTTAAAGCAGTAAGGCTCATGCAAGCAGACAAGAACACTGCAGTTTGAAAACATTTCAGTTGTACAAAAGAAAATTTTCAGAACTGCAAGTAGTGTCGCAAACTGGACTAGGTAGTTTGTCAAGGAAATCCCATCATGGGAAAAACTAAGACTGATTTTTTTGGAACTTAGCATGTGACATAAAAATTGATATCACAACAGCTAGCAAAAAATGAAACAAATGAACTTACATTAGAAAAATGAGAACTTCTGATTACAAGGACACTTTTTCTTGTAACTAGATATTTGAATGGCTTAATTACTTTGAAAATATATAGTAATTTATCTAAACTGATCAATTGATGTGTTTTGTGCTATGTATCTGTGGTATGGATAATTATTTCTTGTTTTTGATTTTATTATGATAGGAATATAGTTCCTACCACCAGGAGTCAAACTAAGCAGGCTTAAAAACAAACAAGAACACTATCCTTGTCACTGAGTGCAAACCGGGGACCTGGGTATGGAACCAATCCCGGGATCATCTATTGCAATGGTTCTTGGGACAAGGCAGCACTCATAGTCAGGGACAGTCATGGTGAATCCGAGGCACAGACGTTGTACATGGGGAGAATGTGAGGATGTGGTCGATGAGAACATTGCAAGGGTCAATGCCATTGTAGACAGAAAAAGTAGACAAGTGAGAGACCAAGGAGGGAGATAAGCAGGGGAGCACAGATAAGGTGCTGTGGACACTCAGCGGCCACAGGAAGGAGAGTTGCCTCAAAGAGAGTCCATAAGTGCAACATTCTTGAGTGGTGGTTTTTATAGCCAAGTGTTTCAACTGAAGTCAGGTGCTTAACTGGAGTCAAGTGCTGCTGGTTGAGGTGTGGGCGTGGTCATGACAATCCTGAAAAAAATTACTCCAGAAAAAGACTAATTTCTAATTAAATGCTTGCAAGATTTCTGGACAGAGTAGCATGAAAAAAATATTAGGTATTATTTATGTTTATCTGATGCTTTTCTTCAAAACAACTTAAAATGATAAACTACCTACAGTTTCTCCATTCGTGCAGCTGGATAATTTTACATGATCAATTTCGGGTAAGTACAATGCTCAAGGGAACCACAGCTGGAGGTAGGATTCAAACTTGCAGCCTTTGGGTCCAAGGGCAGTAGTTGTAGCCCCTATACCACTAGCCTCCCCACATTACTGAAGACTGTAAGATCATGGTCCCAAAACATTCACATTAATGACACACCTTTTAAGTTATTTGACTACCTTCCAGTGTATGGGGGGAATTGACACTGGGCATTGCTTGACTGAACCTCTATTTCCTTCTCTCTGGAAAGTGCACCACCTGACAGGAATACAAAAGATCTCTTTTCATTTTACTTGGGAAATATGAAACCAAGAAGCTAGAAACTAGTGTTTCCATGAAATACGGTGATGAAAATAGGTTGTGAATATTTTTTACGTTTTCCTCCACACCTTCACCACCCCTACTACCAGCTTCATGTTTTAAAGTTTGTTGGTCTTGAGAGAAAAAAGAGCGACAGAAAACACAGTGACAAATAACTAAAGCCATTCAATGCAATACAGAGCTAGTCACTGCTTACACCTTCAATTCAGAGCAGTTCAAGTTGTTTATCCTTCATTTGCACTTTTTATGTCACGATTGTAAGGCCAGAACTTATAAGGTTGGATTCTTCAATAACTTTTCCGTAAGGCAGGTTCTTAAAAGAGGCGTCTTCGTCCTCCTCACTTATTCTCACCCCAAACTGATCCCTGCTCAAAGCCAGAACGGTCATGTTTTTTTCAGATTTATTTTCCTTCCTTCTTTTCACACAGACCCTGCTGAGGTCTGGAAGCAAATGCCACTGGAAACTGCAGGGTGTTTATACATCAAAGCTGTGAAATCACAGCTCTGCTCAACTGACTTGCAGGAGACAGAGAGTGGGACCCACCTACTCCTGGCAGAATGACACTATGAAAATCCTGCTATAGTCCAGATATTATCATTACCAATACACACTGCAGACAAGTTGGTGTCAGTGTGCTCACCTTTGAGTGAAAAAACCACACTCTTAAATATTCTGCACTTTAGATGTCCACACCACAGTCTGTTCAAGAAGCTTCAAGACTGGCATGTTAACTTTTGCTTTTGTATCTGCTTACACACACACACACACACACACACACATATTTTCCAAACCGCTTGTCCCATACGGGGTCGCGGGGAACCGGAGCCTACCCGACAACACAGGGCGTAAGGCCGGAGGGACGCCACTCCGTTGCAAGGCACCCCAAGTGGGACTCGAACCCCAGACCCACTGGAGAGCAGGACCCGGTCCAACCCACTGCGCCACTGCGCCCCCTATCTGCTTACAGTTATTAGAAATTATTAGAAATTGTGAATTGAATAACGGCTACACCTTCACTGCTTTTGAACTCTTAGAAGTAATTTAATGTATTCAAATGTTCTGCATTTTTCCTGATGTTATAAGTGGCCTTGAAAGAAAGTGTCAGAGATCTGGAGTAAGTTTGACCCTGAATCAGGACAAGCAGTTATTAATACTGAGTGAGTGAGTGAGTGAATGACTGAGTGAGTGAGTGGTACACACACACACACACACACACACATTTTCAGAACCGCTTGTCCCATACGGGGTCACGGGGAACCGGAGCCTACCCGGCAACACAGGGCGTAAGGCCAGAGGGGGAAGGGGACACACCCAGGATGGGACGCCAGTCCGCCGCAAGGCACCCCAAGCGGGACTCGAACCCCAGACCCACCGGAGAGCAGGACTGTGGTCCAACCCACTGCGCCACCGCACCCCCTGAGTGAGTGGTAATAAAAAGCAATAAACAACCTTTCATAAGCACAGTATGCATATTTTAAATGATACCCTTGACGTTGTTTTAGAGGTCTCAAATGTGACCCTTTATAATGTTAGTCATTTCTCTCAGCACACAAAAACGCAGGTTTACGTGTAAGTTTATGTGTAACCTTAACCTTTCTGCCTTAGCTGAACCTTGCACTCATCTCAACTCAACCATTTTCACAGCTGTTGTTCTGAGCCAAGCCTGAGTGGAAGTGGCTATGAAATGCTGTGGTGCAGTACTCTCATCAGTAAAGTTTTCTCTCAGGGAAACATTCGTTTCAATGTTCATATACAGTATTGCTACAGGGGCATTTTCAGGAGATAATGGCTGCCAAATCTTCAGACTTGTCTCTGTACTTGCTAAACAAATACTCAAAAAAATACCACGCTCAAGCCACATATCATATGTTTCCATTTCAGTCTGGAGACATCAGACAGCAGGCGATGTTCCTAGCTTTACTTATTGTTGAGACATGAACATTCTCAGCTGTACTTTCTGTTTCATGATACCTGACATCTTTCAAATTTCTGACTTAAAGGATTCAGTCATTTCAGATTAATCATAGCTACATTGTAAAATCCTCCACACACAAGGTTACGGTATATACATACAAATAGACCAGGTACACACACACACACACACATTTTCAGAACCGCTTGTCCCTTACGGGGTCACGGGGAACCGGAGCCTACCCGGCAACACAGGGCGTAAGGCCAGAGGGGGAAGGGGATGCACCCAGGACGGGACGCCAGTCCGCCGCAAGGCACCCCAAGCGGGACTCGAACCCCAGACCCACCGGAGAGTAGGACTGCGGTCCAACCCACTGCGCCACCGCACCCCCATTAGACCAGGTATAATGAATGAATTCTTAAGTTGCAAATATCACTGGCATATCATTCAATATTACTCAAGAAGGTAAACGAATTATGAAAAGTAGATATGATCCAGTAGTTAAATGCATATTGCACATATTAAGCATAATAGAAATAATGGCACAACTTGGAAAGAGTGAACAGTAAAATCAGTGTGTGATTTTGTGCATCAAACCTTTCTACCCATGTCTTCTCTAGCCTACTGGTAGTGTCACTGAAGTTAGTTGTAGAAAATTTTCGTTAAAATTTCAGCAGACCAGAACAGAGCTCCATTTCATGTTGAGCACATCCATCTATGTTCCCCATCTACGGGAAGATCATCTTGATAAAGCTTCACTTTTTCAACTTTCCACATCATTTGACATGACTACATCAGATTCCCCCCTCCGTGAACCGCCACCTTACCGTAGTGGAGGGGTTTGAGTGCCTGAATGAGTCCAGGAGCTATGTTGCCTGGGGCTATATGCTCCTGGTAGGGTCTCCCATGGCAAACAGGTCCTGGATGACAGACGAGACAAAGTGCGGTTCAAAACCCTCTTATGAAGACAATCAAACCAAGGCTTTCGTTTACCCCGCCCGGTATGCGGTCACCGGGGCCCCACCCTGGAGCCAGGCCTGGGGGGGCTCCCATGTGAGCGCCTGGTGGCCAGGTCTATGACGACGGGGCCTGGCTGGGCTCAGCCCGAAGCCATGACGTGGAGCCGCTCTTCGGTGGGCTCACCACCTGCTGGAGAGACCGTAAGGGGCCTGTGCGTTGTGATTTGGGCGGTGGTCGGGGCCGAGTGCCCGGCCGACCCAAACCTCGGGCGCCAATTCTGGTTTTTGGGACTTGGAATGTCACCTCACTGGCGGGGAAGGAGCCTGAGCTGGTGCGGGAGGTTGAGAGATACTGTCTAGATATAGTCGGGCTCACTTCCACTCACAGCTTGGGTTCTGGAACCACTCTTCTCGACCAAGGGTGGACTCTCCACTATTCCGGTGTTGCCCAGGGTGATAGGTGGCGGGCGGGTATGGGATTATTAATAGCTCCCCAGTTCAGCCGCCATGTGTTGGAGTCTACCCCGGTGAATGAGAGGGTCGTCTCCCTGCGCCTTCGGGTCAGGGAACTGTCTCTCACTGTTGTTTGTGCTTATGCGCCTAGTGGCAGTGTAGAGTACCTGGCCTTTTTGGAGTCCCTGGGCGGCGTGCTCGAAAGAGCTCCCACTGGGGACTCTGTCGTTCTACTGGGGGACTTTAACGCCCACGTGGGCAGCGACAGTGACACCTGGAGGGGCGTGATTGGGAGGAACGGCCTCCCTGATCTGAACCCGAGCGGTGAGTTGTTATTGGATTTCTGTGCTAGTCACGGTTTGTCCATAACGAACACCATGTTCATGCATAAGGGTGTCCATCGGTGCGCTTGGCACCAGGACACCCTAGGTCGGAGGTTGATGATCAACTTTGTAGTCGTTTCTTCTGATCTTCGGCCATATGTCTTGGACACTCGGGTGAAGAGAGGGGCTGAGCTGTCAACTGATCACCACCTGGTGGTGAGTTAGATTCGATGGTGGGGGAAAAAGCTGGGCAGACCTGGCAGGCCCAAACGCATAGTGAGGGTCTGTTGGGAACGCTTGGCGGAGGCCCCTGTCAGAGAGGTCTTCAACTCCCACCTCCGACAGAGCTTCAACCAGGTCCCGAGGGAGATGGGGGACATTGAGTCTGAATGGGCTATGTTCCACGCCTCCATTGTCGAGGCGGCGGTTTGGAGCTGCGGCCATAAAGTCTCCAGCGCCTGTCACGGCGGCAATCCCTGAACACGGTAGTGGACACCGGAAGTAAGGAATGCCGTCAAGCTGAAGAAGGAGTTCTATCGGGCCTGGCTGGCTCATGGGACTCCTGAAGCAGCTGACGGGTACCGACGGGCCAGACGGAACGCGGCTCTGGCAGTCACTGCGGCAAAAACTCGGGCTTGGGAGGAGTTCGGTGAGGCAATGGAGGAAGACTTTCGGTCGGCCTCAAAGAGATTCTGGCAAACCGTCCGGCGACTCAGAAGGGGGAAGCGGTGTTCCACAAACACTGTTTACAGTGGAAGTGGTGCGCTCCTGACCTCAGCTGAGGATGTCCTCGGGCGGTGGAAGGAGTACTTTGAGGATCTCCTCAATCCCTCCGACACGCCTTCCATAGAGGAAGCTGAGGCTGGGGACTTGGAGGGGGACTCGTCCATTACCCTGGCTGAAGTTGCTGAGGTAGTCAAAAAAACTCCTCGGCGGCAAGGCTCCGGGGTTGGATGAGATTTGCCCCAAGTTTCTCAAGTCTCTGGATGTTGTGGGGCTGTCTTGGCTGACACGCCTCTGCAGCATTGCGTGGAGCTTGGGAACGGTGCCTCTGGACTGGCAGACCAGGGTGGTTGTCCCTCTTTTTAAGAAGGGGGACCAGAGATCGTGTTCAGAAGAGCACACATATCAGCATAATCCAACTAAAGCCATGGTACATGTTCCGTATCTTCAATTCCCTTCTAGTACGTTCGCCAATGTTTACATAGGATAAAGATCCTCTTGGTTGGCAATTTGGCGCTCAGTAACATATTTCTGTACAGCATGGTCATTTTTGTAGAAAGCCATTTCTAGTTTCAATGCATTGCATACACTATTGCTTTTTAAAATCTTCTACCATGAGATCCAAATGAAAGTAGATGAAAAGGAATTTACTTTTTATCCCTCTCTCTGAACTTACTTAGGAGGTGCTTGCTAGCAACTAAAAAAACTACATACTAGAGCTTTTAAAGCATGCTCATCTTAGTTCACAACAATGAAGTCAAAAATTGTTTACCTAATTCTGTGTAAAGTACCTTGTTAGTATGGTGGTTAGCACTTTTGTTAGCATAGCTGCACCTATAGATGCACAGGCCCCAGGCTCAAAACCCACTTGCCATTATAATACCAGTGAGCAAGGCACCTACCTCAAATTGCTCCACTAAAAAAGTAGAAAGGTATTTACCCAGCTGTAAAATTGAGTAAATCATTCTGAGTCACTTTGGAGAGAAACATCAGCTAAATTTGTTTACAGCTTTGCACCGCTAGTCCTCATTACGACTCTAACGCTTGAAAGTAGAAAATGTTAACTCCCAATCGAAACACCAGATGAATAAAAAGTTGTTCCTTCTACTTAATGTTATATTTTATCTTACCCCTGTTTCAGCATGCCATAGGACTTCTCCAGCATATGGGATTGAGAGACTCAAATTTTCCTCCAAGTAATGTTTCACAAAGTGGAAGGTGTTTTGCTTGTCAAACCGATTTTGGTTAGTATTGTTCGGTCAATATTCCCACACATGACTCATAATGTTATATTAATGCAGCACCAGTTGGGCCTAGTGGGAAAGGAAAAACAATGATAACTTTAACTGACGGTTTCACAGGAGCACAAATCGGCTCTATGGTCTCTCTTCCACTCATTATTAACATTCACAGTTGGAAGTGTGTCTCATCTGATTGTTTCCTTTGTGTAGGCTTCCGTCTGTTTTTAAATGACATCCTTGAGCATGTGCCATGTTGATACTTGCTGGGGGCTGATGGGCACACTTTATATTGCTAAGAAAGTAGAACTGAGACATATCTGGGATTTCTTTAATTAATGCTTATTAGAAATAGATCTGAACTGTGCACTGGAGTGAGATGACTCTCCAGTTTTGTCTACAGGGGTTCACCCAACAAAAAAAAAAAAATACATTGTTTAAATCAATCATGTCAGTTTTTCAAATTCTTTGCAACAAAATCAGCTTATTTAAGGGTTCCGCTCATATTGCGTAGTCCATTGTGAGCTGCACTAATTTCACAGTATTGTCACAGAAAATGTTTGTCCCAGTGAGAACAGACTGTATAGTTCTTCCCCCATCTCAAGGAGCGTTCTACATTTTGAAGTTGGTCTTTTATTTAATTGCTTGAAATATGGGAAAAGATCAGATTCTATACTGCATTGTGAAAGAAAAATAGTTATTAAAACCAAATTAAAGTGGTTTTTAAACAAGTGTGCCCTGGTCCCTTCTCCCACATTTAATAATTCTATGGAGTAACCCAGCTTCTTGTAGTGAATCCAGAAACTTGCTCAGAATTTAAGAACCTTCTTCAAGGATCAGCTGCTGGAATTCACCTGACCCGACAAATGGAGATGTCACCATCAAATCACATAGCTTTCTATACCATTTTCTTTACACTCAAATGTGGGTTTTTTCCCATCTGAAGTAGTTATAACTAATTTAGCAGGACAAAGAGAGCTAAGGTAGATGGGACATTTCTTGCTGAGATAATAAAATCAGTGTTAATGAGGCCTGATTATGGCAGCAAGAAAAAATGGCAAGTTCTATCAACATTCATTATGCAATACTGTGCAGTGAGGTAATGTCCTAAATGCACCTCTACCTCTTTTACCTCTTATCTTGGACTAATTTTAGCAGACTGCAGTAATGAGGTACCTGATCATACATAGCAGGAAACTTGCAATATAACGGCCATTAAATCATTCTTCATGATGGTGTGTAAAAGATATTGCTCACAAAAAAAATGTTTAAACCTAAATTATCCGAACTAATTTGTTTATTGCTATTGGACATACACGTGTGACAGAGTGAAAAAGCATTTTACCATCACTTGGAGTTCAGATGCAAAAGAGAGTTTAAATTTCCCTTTAAACAAGAAGTTGGAATCAAGTTCTGTATCTTTCACAAAGCAGTTTCCAGTGTAAAAGAATAACCTGTGCTTCATAGACTGCTGTTGACTAGGGATAAATTCAATTCAAATAATCAAATAATCTCAGGAGCATTATGATACATTGACAGTTCTTTTTTCTTAAATGAAAAGCCTGCATGATTCTTTTTTACAATGAGAGCTATTATAATATGGCTGTCTAAGAAAATAATAAATAAGTATAATGATAATTTCCAGTTCCTGTTGGCCACTTATCTTAGACATTGCTATTTTACTTACATTTACATTTACACTTATTCATTTAGCAGACACTTTTCTCCAAAGAGACATAAATCTCATGGAAAATACAATTTGTGCATTATCTTAGGAGAAAGACATAGTTGCAAATGTGTGACTCTTAAGTAAAGTTAGTTTCCTTCACCATGTGCACTGACGTTCATCATAGAAGTAGCAGCATAAAACTACCAGAATAACGCAGATTCCTAATCATCTTCCTAGGAGTTTTTTTTTTTTTTTGAAATGCATATGAACATTTACTTTACATTGCAGTAGTGGCTCTGTAAAGGATTGATCCCTAGCATGATCATGAACATTTATACCTCATATGAACTTAGAGATCATGGGTGAAGTGAGTCCAGACTTCCGGACACCGTTTACTTTCGTGAAGAATTGTCTATGAAGTCTGTGTTCACTTAACTGTGTTCACTTGACTTTTTGGTCCTGACCTCTGCTTCTGCTTGAGTTGCATTTCCTCCAAAGGTTTACTAAGTTTTTGGAGACGTGTTTCAGAGTGTGACACCTGTTTTACACCAAGCATGCCAATAAGCAGACTTGTGGCAGCAGAACGTTATGGTGGAGAAAATGGGTTTCCAAACTGTTTTCTTGTTGGACAACAGTGGACTGCAGGGCTATAGCTTCTCAGATGGAGACAACAAGAGGAATGGTAAAGAGAAGGAGAGTAGTGCTGCACCACAACAAATTTCACACTTGGAGATAGACTTAACAAGCCCGAGAATGAGGCCATGGACAGAGCGAGAAAAAGAAAATTAGGGTGACCACAAGATCACTTACACAAAGAGGGTGTTGATGGGATCATGCGTTGCATACAAGCCTGCAGACACATGACTGAGATCACATGGCAATTTGCCCACCAGACACAACATTGCATCTTCTCTTTGCTGGAGGTGAATAAAATGTTTACACTCTGGTAGCTAGCTGGGCAGCTTTTCCAATACAACCAGATGTTTTTTTTTTTTTTTTTTTATGAGGATGATGTGTGAATTGTTCTTTATGAATGATGACTGACTGATAAGTTTTTCCCTGTGCAATATCAGAGAATTAAAAGTTACTGAGAACACATTTCTATACAAATAATTCATTCGTTGTACAAGCCAGCCAACTTAGAGTACTTGAGAGACTTTGGGTGCTGCATTTCAAATAACAGATTTTATGTCTAAACTCTTTTAGGAAATCCTGAGTTTTTTCAGAGGTAATTGTTAGGAATTTCAGAAACATTGGTTTTAGCACATTAAGTAATTCATTGCATGACAGTGACAGCAGACCTGTCACCCTAAATGTTTTTGACTTTCAAATCCAAATGCTGCAGGTGAGAGTCTGAGGGATGCTGTGGATTTGAATGATCACAGGAAGCAGTTTCTTCAAAGAGAAGAAACAGCCCTTTTTCTTCCAGAGGGAATATTCAAATAACAGCGACCACAACACTGGGCCCTCTAATTTTCAAGTCTAATTTTATGTGCTGAAATATTTACCTCCATTTAACATGTACCTCAATGAAAAAGGAAAAGGGGGGTTTTTTCCTATAAAGTATGTACAGATTGTGGATTTTTCTTTTTCATTTATAAACAAAGTGTTTCTTCTGACAAGAAGGACAAAGCAAAATTCCTACCTGGGCCACTTATTTTGCGTGTCTGAAATGATGAAAAGTGAAGTTTCATGTTCAAATATTAACATCAACTACTGTCACACTATATATACATGTGTGGTTTGAGTGATAAGAACATGGGAAGAAATGTGAAAATGTGGATACCCTGAGCTGTACACAAACCCACAGTACAGCACACACACAAGACATCAGTTCACAGTTCAGGTTAACTTCAGCCTTGAAACAATATCAGCATGATGTTTCAAGGTTTTTATCATTGTCAACAAATAATGAAGGCTAACACGGTTCAGGACCATTTGTTGACTTCGCAGGGAGCTGAAATATACAAGTTGAAACGAGAAGCCTTGACATGTTATAAACTCAATCACTGTGACATTGCTTGAATTCATATTTCATAGCTCTCAGTGCAATAATGATTAACTATACAATAAAATGGTCGGGGTGCGGTGGTGCAGTGGGTTGGACCACAGTCTTGCTCTCCAGTGGGTCTGGGGTTCGAATCCCGCTTGGGGTGCCTTGCGACGGACTGGCGTTCCGTCCTGGGTGTGTCCCCTGCCCCTCTGGCCTTACGCCCTGTGTTACCGGGTAGGCTCCGGTTCCCCCGTGACCCCGTATGGGATGAGCAGTTCTGAAAGTGTGTGTGTATACAATAAAATGCATTTTTCTTGAGCCCAAGCAACGTTCGTTCACCTTTTCCATATTCTTTAATATGGTCTGTGAAATATTATGGACTAAGAAACAGCTACACACTACTGTAACCTTGCCAGAAACACAGACTGTCTGTTTGTTAAACTGAACAGGTAAATTGCATAAGATCACCAGCCTTTGCTGAAATATTGCTGGCTGAACTGAGAAAATGTTCAAATGTGCTGCATTGTATTTAAATGAACTATTGGGTCGAAGGACTCATGGTAGTTTCTTGTGGTCAGAAATGGAATGGAAGGAAGTCAGACACTGTATAATGTGAATCAATACTTCAGTTGAAACAGTCTCTTAACCAATTACCAAATATGTGTACCAGAAAGGTAAAAGTAAATTCAAGATGCAATATACTCATGGGCTTGGTTGTCACAGCAAAAGAAGTAAAGATATTGTCTTAAATAAAGCAGGTAGTACAGTGATTAGAGCTGCAGCCTTAAACAGGAAGGAACCTAGACTGGCTGTGATGCATTTGATCAAAGTACTTCCTCTGAATACTCATACACACACACACACACACACACACACACTTTCCAAACCGCTTGTCCCATACAGGGTCACGGGGAACCGGAGCCTAACCCGGCAACTCAGGGCGCAAAGCCGGAGGGGGAGGGGACACACCCAGGATGGGACGCCAGTCCGTCTCAAGGCACCCCAAGCGGGACTCGAACCCCAGACCCACTGGAGAGCAGGACCCGGTCCAATCCACTGCACCACCATACCCCCGATTCCTCTGAATACTCCAGTAAAGAAATTACCAAGTTATACAAATGCCTTCTAAGAAACTTAATATTTGAAGTCATTTTGGGAAAAAATGTCAGCTGGAGAAATAACAATATAGCCAAAAGGGGTTAAACTATGCATTTGCAGTAGGGAAAGGGAATAGTGAAATTCTTATAAATCTATTTAATAAACAATTTTCTAAAAACAGGATGTACTGGTTCACATACATATTTCAAAGTAAGACAAAAAAAAGCTACTTCTGTATACAACACATGAGCTGTTGTCTCAGATTCTTCAAACAGAATCTACTTCCTGTCTCGCAACACAGCCCTGGGTCCAAATCTCACTCCTGTCCAAACCATGCAAGGCAGATGTGATCCTGAACTGTCACAGTTGGGAAGACAACAGCAACCTGCCCCCACCAGCAGCGCCCCGCACATCATCATCTGTCTGCGAATTATATTTAGCGCTTCCAGCAAAGATCGCACCTCAGCAATCACCCTCAAAGGAGCCAGATAACGGCGAGGCTGGAGGGAGCAGAAGAAAGACCTGCACAGGTTCTTGAGGCAACATTGTCCAGAGAGAGGGTGTATGCCAGAAACACTCCCAACAAACACTCACATGAACACATGGCCGCACACACACACTAAAACACACCCACACACACGCACGTACACTCGAGTCAACAACCACGTGGGTTCCCCTCCTCCCCATCTCCAGGGAAGTGATGCAGTGGAAAGAATGACGCAATGAAAGCCCAGTGTCTGGCATGAATTCAGGTTTACAGCAATGTGGTCTGAATTACATTTACATTTATTTATTTATCCGACGCTTTTCTCCAAAGCGACTTCCAATAAACTCTATGTAGTGTAATCAGCCCACACATCTTATTCACCTAGGTCACTTACATTGCTAGATACTTAAAGAATTCTACTCCTTTTATTTATTAATGCAGAGAACTTTCCTCAAATTTCTGGAGGAACTGAAGTAATGAAATGTGAAGGATGGACCCTTTGATCCACACCTGTGCTGAAATGGGATGTTATAGTAGCCCCTGAAGCATTTTACATTTACATTTACATTTACATTTATTCATTTAGCAGATGCTTTTGTCCAAAGCGACGTACATCTCAGCAAAAGTACAATTTATGCATAGCTGCAGACATGAAAGTCTCAAGCAAACCTAATTTGTTACCTACCACTTGCTGCACCGAGGTTCATCGTGGAGCTACTGAACTGATTACATAACATATGAAATTACGAGAGAGATTATTAGCTGTCTACTTCTACACAGAACCCAAGATTCCCTCCCTAAGCTCATTCACTGCATATCGCCTCACTAATTTTCAAAGTACGTCTTTGCATGTCCATTTACAGTGCTGCTAATTTAACTGTGACAGTTAAGGCTAAGAACCGCTGTGAAAGGCTCTGTCTCACACTGTTAAATATGTTATTCATCATTACACTGTTCCAGACAGCTGGAAATGCTGAAAGTCAGTATATATGTCGATGAATTGTTATTGTTGCATACTATGGTACCTGTATGTATACACACGTAAATGCATGCTTCTTGCTTTGCCTGGAGCAAAGACTTTTCAGTACATGAACTGCGACCTGCAAATTATGCTGGATTTTTAATGCTGAACAATTGAAAGCCCACAGGGCATCCTTTAGTTCAATTTTATGCATGTCTTGAACACAGGATTTGGAACTTGAAAATTTTGGAACTTCAAATGCTTTATTATTGTATTTTTTTGTTGTTAGCTGGCATTTTCATCAGTAATGCCTGGTAGAGTGACTAGTGAGATATTCATTCAAAGCAAGATTAGTGTAACTACTAATGCAAGAGTGAATTTAGAACAGGTGGCTTAGGCAAATATTACCCCTTTCTTTAGCTTTATCTTAATGGGAAGGACATTGCCTCTGAAATGGAACTCATTTAATAAAAGTGATCAACAACAAGAAGACATCTTTTTAAATTATTAAGTGTCATTTAGTGAAGCTGGGATATAATTAAAATTGGAGTGCATCTGCATCTTGACGAAATGCAGGACACATGCCATAATGAGTTTTTATTCAAATCTGCAGCCTTGCATGCAGAGCAGTTGTAACCATGCATAATTTGGTTCAAGTCATTGGCTATCTGGTTATATGATGTTACACTACTTACCTTATCTTTATTCTGTACCTGCCACTGAGACCACAGTTGAGCACTTTTGCCCACTGTTATCTCTTCACGGGTTCGCAGTTCATAGCATGGTTTGCTGAGCTTTGAAGAGCGGAAGGGGCTGTGGGCACCAGCGATAGCCAGAAACAGGTCAAAAGGTTACAAACATAAGGCTGACGTTTGAAACATTTAACTTCCTAATGAAAAATCAATGTTCAAAGTTTCAGCATTCAATGGGTTTAGAGTTCCCAAAGGATGACATCAAGGGAAAGCAGCCTCTGTTTAAACTCACTTTCCATTTGTCATATGAATCAATTTTAGGTGTCGGAAATCTAAATAAATGGCTGTGGGGCATACGGGCACCACCAGCGTTATTAACTTAAATAATGGAATTGGACCATCCAAAACCAATTAGCAGCCACACAGATGGCATAAAACAAAGGCTGTCCAGAGCAGACATCAGATTTAGGGTATGTTTCTACACGGAAATGAATTCCCAAGTGAAACAGGGGCACAGGTCGGCTTAAAGGGACTTGCCTCAGACAAATCAGTTTCAGTACTTCAATGATTTGTCAAAACTGTCATTTACCTTGGAATCCAGAATTCATATTTGAAGAGAGAAGATCAGCTGTGTTCTGAATGTGTTGACATAAAATCTTTCTTTCTCCAACTGTTGATAAAAAATTAAATTTAAAAGTTATTTAAATTGTAAAGACCTTCATTTCTGGACCATTGGGCATTCACACAAATTAATGTATTGTTCAGGTGATACCCTGTAGACCCAGCTGAATTTCTAACCACAACCGTCCAAGCACAATCAAACATGTTTATTCACTGAGGAGTGCTGTGGTATTGTTACCTTTTAGTGTTTGCGAATTTGAATGAGTAGCTTTGTTCAGAATATGATCAGTTGATATTTGACCTAAAGATAGGAAATCCTTTTGTTTTCATTAAATGAAATGTAAAAGTGGAAAATATCCACATGCCTGGAACAACTTCCACTGATGCATTCGAGTGCTCATAACTCATTTCTTTGTCTCTAGAGAAAGCCAGCAGAAAGAGTATGGTTTTCTGACTGACAAGCACTCTCAACATTCAATGACTCAAACCCTAATCGTAGCTCCGGCCTTGACCCTGCCTCCAGCCATAGCCCAGGCTTCAGCCTTGACCCTATCTCCAGCCCGAACCCTAGCTCCCAGCTGGACTCTGGCTGCTGCGCATGCCACAGCACCGGCCCCGCAAAAAGCTGAAACCCTTAGGCGGGCTTCAGCACTTGCCCTAGCCCGAACCCTAACCCTAGCTCCGGCCTTAACCCTACCTTCAGCCATAGCCCAGGCTCCAGCCTTGACCCTATCTCCAGCCCAAACCGTAGCTCCCAGTTGAACTCTGGCTGCTGTGCAAGCCACAGCGCCGGCCCCGCAAAAAGCTGAAACCCTTAGGCGGGCTCCAGCACTTGCCCTAGCCCGAACCCTAACCCTAGCTCCGGCCTTAACCCTACCTTCAGCCATAGCCCAGGCTCCAGCCTTGACCCTATCTCCAGCCCAAACCTTAGCTCCCAGTTGATCTCTGGCTGCTGTGCAAGCCACAGAGCCGGCCCCGCAAAAAGCTGAAACCCTTAGGCGGGCTCCAGCACTTGCCGTAGCCCGAACCCTAACCCTATCTCCGGCCTTAACCCTACCTTCAGCCATAGCCCAGGCTCCAGCCTTGACCCTATCTCCACCCCGAACCGTAGCTCCCAGTTGAACTCTGGCTGCTGCGCAAGCCACAGCGCCGGCCCCTCAAAAAGCTGAAACCCTTAGGCGGGCTCCAGCACTTGCCCTAGCCCGAACCCTAACCCTAGCTCTGGCCTTAACCCTACCTTCAGCCATAGCCCAGGCTCCAGCCTTGACCCTATCTCCAGCCCGAACCCTAGCTCCCAGCTGGACTCTGGCTGCTGCGCATGCCACAGCACCGGCCCCGCAAAAAGCTGAAACCCTTAGGCGGGCTCCAGCACTTGCCGTAGCCCGAACCCTAACCCTAGCTCCGGCCTTAACCCTACCTTCAGCCATAGCCCAGGCTCCAGCCTTGACCCTATCTCCAGCCCGAACCGTAGCTCCCAGTTGAACTCTGGCTGCTGTGCAAGCCACAGCGCCGGCCCCGCAAAAAGCCGAAACCCTTGGGCGGGCTCCAGCACTTGCCCTAGCCCGAACCCTAACCCTAGCTCCAGCCTTAACCCTACCTTCAGCCATAGCCCAGGCTCCAGCCTTGACCCTATCTCCAGCCCGAACCCTAGCTCCCAGTTGAACTCTGGCTGCTGTGCAAGCCACAGCGCCGGCCCCGCAAAAAGCTGAAACCCTCAGGCGGGCACCAGCACTTGCCCTAGCCCGAACCCTAACCCTAGCTCCAGCCTTAACCCTACCTCCAGCCATAGCCCAGGCTCCAGCCTTGACCCTATCTCCAGCCCTAACCCTAGCTCCCAGCTGAACTCTGGCTGCTGTGCACACCACAGCGCCGGCCCCGCAAAAAGCTGAAACCATTAGCCGGGCTCCAGCACTTGCCCTTGCCTGAACCCTAACCCTAGCTCCGGCCTTAACCCTACCTCAGCCATAGCCCAGGCTCCAGCCTTGACCCTATCTCCAGCCCTAACAATAACACCCAGCTGAACTCTGGCTGCTGCGCACACCACAGCGCCGGCCCCGCAAAAAGCTGAAACCATTAGCCGGGCTCCAGCACTTGCCCTTGCCCGAACCCTAACCCTAGCTCCAGCCTTAACCCTACCTCCAGCCATAGCCCAGGCTCCAGCCTTGACCCTATCTCCAGCCCTAACAATAACACCCAGCTGAACTCTGGCTGCTGTGCACACCACAGCGCCGGCCCCGCAAAAAGCTGAAACCATTAGCCGGGCTCCAGCACTTGCCCTTGCCCGAACCCTAACCCTAGCTCCAGCCTTAACCCTACCTTCAGCCATAGCCCAGGCTCCAGCCTTGACCCTATCTCCAGCCCGAACCCTAGCTCCCAGTTGAACTCTGGCTGCTGTGCAAGCCACAGCGCCGGCCCCGCAAAAAGCTGAAACCCTTAGGCGGGCTCCAGCACTTGCCCTAGCCCGAACCCTAACCCTAGCTCCAGCCTTAACCCTACCTTCAGCCATAGCCCAGGCTCCAGCCTTGACCCTATCTCCAGCCCTAACCCTAGCTCCCAGTTGAACTCTGGCTGCTGTGCAAGCCACAGCGCCGGCCCCGCAAAAAGCTGAAACCCTTAGGCGGGCTCCAGCACTTGCCCTAGCCCGAACCCTAACCCTAGCTCCGGCCTTAACCCTACCTTCAGCCATAGCCCAGGCTCCAGCCTTGACCCTATCTCCAGCCCAAACCTTAGCTCCCAGTTGAACTCTGGCTGCTGTGCAAGCCACAGCGCCGGCCCCGCAAAAAGCTGAAACCCTTAGGCGGGCTCCAGCACTTGCCCTAGCCCGAACCCTAACCCTAGCTCCGGCCTTAACCCTACCTTCAGCCATAGCCCAGGCTCCAGCCTTGACCCTATCTCCAGCCCTAACCGTAGCTCCCAGTTGAACTCTGGCTGCTGTGCAAGCCACAGAGCCGGCCCCGCAAAAAGCTGAAACCCTTAGGCGGGCTCCAGCACTTGCCCTAGCCCGAACCCTAACCCTAGCTCCGGCCTTAACCCTACCTTCAGCCATAGCCCAGGCTCCAGCCTTGACCCTATCTCCAGCCCGAACCCTAGCTCCCAGTTGAACTCTGGCTGCTGTGCAAGCCACAGCGCCGGCCCCGCAAAAAGCTGAAACCCTTAGGCCGGGCTCCAGCACTTGCCCTAGCCCGAACCCTAACCCTAGCTCCGGCCTTAACCCTACCTTCAGCCATAGCCCAGGCTCCAGCCTTGACCCTATCTCCAGCCCGAACCCTAGCTCCCAGCTGGACTCTGGCTGCTGCGCAAGCCACAGCGCCGGCCCCGCAAAAAGCTGAAACCCTTAGGCGGGCTCCAGCACTTGCCCTAGCCCGAACCCTAACCCTAGCTCCGGCCTTAACCCTACCTTCAGCCATAGCCCAGGCTCCAGCCTTGACCCTATCTCCAGCCCGAACCCTAGCTCCCAGCTGAACTCTGGCTGCTGCGCAAGCCACAGCGCCGGCCCCGCAAAAAGCTGAAACCCTTAGGCGGGCTCCAGCACTTGCCCTAGCCCGAACCCTAACCCTAGCTCCGGCCTTAACCCTACCTTCAGCCATAGCCCAGGCTCCAGCCTTGACCCTATCTCCAGCCCGAACCCTAGCTCCCAGTTGAACTCTGGCTGCTGCGCAAGCCACAGCGCCGGCCCCGCAAAAAGCTGAAACCCTTAGGCGGGCTCCAGCACTTGCCGTAGCCCGAACCCTAACCCTAGCTCCGGCCTTAACCCTACCTTCAGCCATAGCCCAGGCTCCAGCCTTGACCCTATCTCCAGCCCGAACCCTAGCTCCCAGTTGAACTCTGGCTGCTGTGCAAGCCACAGCGCCGGCCCCGCAAAAAGCTGAAACCCTTGGGCGGGCTCCAGCACTTGCCGTAGCCCGAACCCTAACCCTAGCTCCGGCCTTA
The DNA here is from genome assembly GCF_900964775.1 of Scleropages formosus. Lineage (NCBI taxonomy): Eukaryota > Metazoa > Chordata > Actinopteri > Osteoglossiformes > Osteoglossidae > Scleropages > Scleropages formosus. The sequence continues at coordinate 25,291,393 of NC_041807.1, read as the reverse complement.
ACCCTACCTTCAGCCATAGCCCAGGCTCCAGCCTTGACCCTATCTACACCCCGATCCCTAGCTCCCAGCTGGACTCTGGCTGCTGCGCAAGCCACAGCGCCGGCCCCGCAAAAAGCTGAAACCCTTAGGCGGGCTCCAGCACTTGCCCTAGCCCGAACCCTAACCCTAGCTCCGGCCTTAACCCTACCTTCAGCCATAGCCCAGGCTCCAGCCTTGACCCTATCTCCAGCCCGAACCCTAGCTCCCAGCTGGACTCTGGCTGCTGCGCATGCCACAGCACCGGCCCCGCAAAAAGCTGAAACCCTTAGGCGGGCTGCAGCACTTGCCGTAGCCCGAACCCTAACCCTATCTCCGGCCTTAACCCTACCTTCAGCCATAGCCCAGGCTCCAGCCTTGACCCTATCTCCAGCCAAACCTTAGCTCCCAGTTGATCTCTGGCTGCTGTGCAAGCCACAGCGCCGGCCCCGCAAAAAGCCGAAACCCTTGGGCGGGCTCCAGCACTTGCCCTTGCCCGAACCCTAACCCTAGCTCCAGCCTTAACCCTACCTTCAGCCATAGCCCAGGCTCCAGCCTTGACCCTATCTCCAGCCCGAACCCTAGCTCCCAGTTGAACTCTGGCTGCTGTGCAAGCCACAGCGCCGGCCCCTCAAAAAGCTGAAACCCTTGGGCGGGCTCCAGCACTTGCCCTTGCCCGAACCCTAACCCTAGCTCCGGCCTTAACCCTACCTTCAGCCATAGCCCAGGCTCCAGCCTTGACCCTATCTCCAGCCCGAACCCTAGCTCCCAGCTGGACTCTGGCTGCTGCGCAAGCCACAGCGCCGGCCCCGCAAAAAGCTGAAACCCTCAGGCGGGCTCCAGCACTTGCCCTATCCCGAACCCTAACCCTAGCTCCGGCCTTAACCCTACCTTCAGCCATAGCCCAGGCTCCAGCCTTGACCCTATCTCCAGCCCTAGCAATAACACCCAGCTGAACTCTGGCTGCTGCGCACACCACAGCGCCGGCCCCGCAAAAAGCTGAAACCATTAGCCGGGCTCCAGCACTTGCCCTTGCCCGAACCCTAACCCTAGCTCCGGCCTTAACCCTACCTTCAGCCATAGCCCAGGCTCCAGCCTTGACCCTATCTCCAGCCAAACCTTAGCTCCCAGTTGATCTCTGGCTGCTGTGCAAGCCACAGCGCCGGCCCCTCAAAAAGCTGAAACCCTTAGGCGGGCTCCAGCACTTGCCCTAGCCCGAACCGTAACCCTAGCTCCGGCCTTAACCCTACCTTCAGCCATAGCCCAGGCTCCAGCCTTGACCCTGTCTCCAGCCCGAACCCTAGCTCCCAGTTGAACTCTGGCTGCTGTGCAAGCCACAGCGCCGGCCCCGGTAAAAAGCTGAAAC